>NC_080669.1:6498053-7160140 GCF_027579445.1 Ammospiza nelsoni
CGTGCTTTCTGCATGCCTCTGATGGCCAGCTACCCACGGATCAGGAGTGGTACCTGATGGACACCCTCTGCACAGGCTCGTACTTGGATGCCAAGAAAGTGACCCACTGGGTGCAAATGTTGGTGCTGTCGGCCTGGCTGCTCCTGCCGCAGTCGCGCCACTCCCAGCTCACGGCACTGCCCTGCGGCAAGTCCTGCAGCTTCCGGCTGAGCGGCGCCTCTGGCCTGCACTGCAGCATCGAGATGGCTCTGGCCGTGCAGCGAGGCTGCTCAGGTGCCTGCCTGAGCCTGGAGTAGGCAGCAGCCGGCTCTGCCAGCAGCCCCGTGTGGGCCAGACAGCTGCCGCCTCTCAGACTCACTGCTGCAATGGCACTGCTGCTGAGGTGACAGCACAGCCACTGAGGTGACAGCACAGCCACTGAAAAGGAGTTGAGGAAGGTGAAGAGAACCATTCCTCATGGACATTTTTTGTTTTCTGTTAGGATTCTTTAGTTCCTTATTATGAAATCTGAAAAATGTAGCCAGACATTTTTTAATAATTGTAAAACCTCCCAAGGCAGAGCTGGGAAGGTTAACATGATTTCAAATATGTAGAAGTTTATGTTGCGAAAAATTATACATCCATAGGAGTTTTCCTACACCACTTGTTTTTTCATTCAAAAAATAAAATGAAGTTCTCTGACTACTATTTGGTCTCCCAACATGTCACTTATGAGGAGAATACAGACAAGTCACAAACATTAGTAAATTGTCAATAGAAGCAACTGTGGTGGCAATTCAAAATTTCATTGGCTCAGCCACAGCTCCATCTCAACTGTAGGAAGGTTTCTTTAAAAAAGAAAAGAGAAAATTTGACCCATTACATACCCATTATTAAAAGGAAAGAAAAGCCTCTTGTATCTATGCCAAAGGTGACAGAGCCTAAGTGAAAAATGATCATCACATCTCAATTTAAAACTGCTGGCAGCCCAGACTGGGTCTTCTGATCTTTAGCAGGAAGCTGGGGCCATTCCTAGGAAAAGAAAACAACACAAACTTCCTGGGCAAAACCAAGCTGTGTAACTGCATCAACTTGGGATCTTTTGGGCTGGGTTCTAACTTGTATTGCATGAAGCGCTCGCTGCACTGCTCTTGTTGGTTCTCCCAACTTAATAACTACTGTGACACTACTTGCAAGCATAACTTAGCACCAACACCGAACCTCTTCTTTGTCTTCTTGCTGGGTTAGAACAAAATAAATCTGAAGAGGAATAGTGCCTGAAAATATGTTCCTCTACAGCTGCAAGTTGATCCATAACAATTCTAACTAAGAGACAGCAAGAGACTATCTACTCTTCCAGAAGCTCTTGCGTGGTCATGGCTGAGGGAGCTTTTCCTGCAGCACTGGAAAGGGCTCCAGGGGCCCTTGGCCGAGGACGGGGATCAGGGCTCAGGGAAAAGAACCAACAGGCCCAAGGCAAAGGCTGAGAGGGCAGAGCTGCCACAGTGTGGCACAGGAAGAGCCTCATCAATTTTTTCCCTTTTTTCTTTTGCTGTGTGGGAATGAAACCAAAGAAATTGGTCTCAGCATGCCTTCTGGGACTGCAGAGATTCCCACACATCAAACTCCAGGTGAACCTTTACCCTTACTAATTAGACCAATTTTGCATTTCTCCCTCACTTACAAACTGTATGCAAACTCTGAGGCAAAGGCTTAGGGATGCCAGATGAGAGTAATGGCCTCCTTCTAGTGACTGCATCTAAGTGCACTTTGCAAACTCACAGAATTATTCAAGAGAAAGAATGAAACCGATTTCATCTCTTCTATCTCCTCCCACAAAATCCCTGGTGTTTCTGGTCATTCAATGTCTTTCATTTATGGTAAGTATCGCTGGCTGAGGGTCTATATACAAATAACGAACAGGATGGGACTGCTGTGGAACACGCCTTGAGCTGTTTTGTTTTTCAGCATCAGTCTCATTACATGGTTATGACAATGGGAAGATGCCAGCAGCTCACATCCCAGGCAGTAGACCAAGAACTTAATGTTACAACTTACTTTATAAGTTTTTTGACCAGTCACACAAAGGAAAAGCATATTGACAGTAGTTCTATCCAACCACTATAAGCACATGTTAAGCATATTGACAGTAGTTCTAGCCAACCACTATAAGCACATGGTTAAAAGAATGGCTGCCTATTCCAAATACAACACCTGCTTGTAAGCCTTAAAACACAATGCACAGCGTTCCATTATTAAGCTTCAAACTTCCTAATATCTTGCTAGATAAACTTTTCTGTAGCTTAGGGAGTAATTCTAGACAAGCATTAATATACAGACTATTGTTCTCTTTGTCCTTGCCTTTCTACTTGTTAAATAATTTTTTTGCTGACCTATCTCATTGCTGCTGCTTAGCTCTAATCACAGTTCCGCTGTCTCTGAGGCCTGCCTTCTGCAGCTTTCCCAAAACCATCTGATTTTGTGGATTCCCACAATTTTCCCTCTCGGTTCATCTAAAAAGAAACCTTCATAACTGTGTCATTTATTACTACCTTGCCTTTCATAGCTTTACTATAATATTTCTGCTTATTACCTACCTGAAGCATCTTTTTGCTTGCACTAAGCATTGCTATATCACAATACAGCAATTTAATGCTGTGAAAGTCCAGTCAGTTGAAAGGGCATAAATCATGCCTGACAATAATTACAAGTCATTGTTCAAAAAAGTCTTGTCAGTTCCAAGGTCTTAATTCAAAACCTTCTTCCATGTCTATGCCATCATCCACCATCTGTATGAGACTGCGAGAACTCTCTGTGAATCTATTTCCTACCTCTATCTTGTATGATAAAAACTACTTTGATTGTTTTGTCCATCATTTGTCACACAAACCGAATTATGCAAGGTATTTATAGTGGAGCCCTGGAAAAAGTTAAAGATAGAATCTAAAATGTTAGGCTTTGTGCTTTCCCAGATCAACTGCACCTGCGTAAGCAGTATGATAAATTATATAATTGTTAGATGTGATGATTGTTTAGTAATTAAATGTAATTATTATATAACCATAAGAAGAATAATGAGAAAGTATGCTGGAAATTCAGAGAGGGGCGAAATTTATGTATACAATAGAACAATATAAGTTTAATAATTAACGTGAATGTTATGTAACAATAGAGTATAAAACATGATCATTTCGGATGTATGGTCGGAATCAGATTTGGGTTGAATATACCCCGATTCCCAGAGCTCTTAATGAAAAGCACCGCATATAGTCCCTGTGATTGTGTTTTTGAACGCTAACATTTTGGCGACCCAGATGGACCCCTTGTGAGTGCTGCTGAGCGAGTTCGCGACTCGATCATGCTCCAGCCGGCACTGAGGGATTCTCGGGGAGCCCATTGGCTGCGACCGCTTCCGCCGCTCACAAACGCCCCCGGGAGAAAGATAAGGTGCTTTTTACTTTGGTTTGGTTTTGGATAGCTGCCAAATAAGACGCAGCGAAAGCTACGCTTGGTTGGGCTAAAGGAATTCCTGTTGGGACAATCCTAGGCGCCGTTCCGTAAGACAATCGCGAAAGCGTTGCGGGGTCAGCATTTGTGGTGTATTTGAAATGGAGAAACTTAAAGGGATTTTGGGCAGTAACACCCCTATCCCGCAAAATTCTCCTTTGGGGTGCTTATTAGCACATTGGAAACGAGGTAACTTTGGGGAAGAATTACGTAAAATTAAGTTGATTGATTATTGTAATTCATGGTGGCCAGAATATGCCTTGGAGAATGGTGAAAAATGGCCAAAATACGGTACTCTGCAATATAACACTATTTCGCAGTTAATGTAGTTTTGTAAACAAGAAGGAAAATGGGATGAAGTACCATATGTTGATCTATTTTTCTATTTACGGGGAAAGCCAGAATGGCAGGATGAATGTGGATTATTAGTGGTTAAAAAATCTGCAAAGTGTGGGGTTTGTGAGGGATGTTGTTTAGAACACTTAGCGTTAAAAGAAACCTTGAGTAGGGAAAATTATACAGATATTGATTTACAAGTAGCTGCAATAGGAATAAGAGAACCTAACCCTATCCCACCACCTGCTCCTCACCCACCTAGTCCTGAACCTGTCTCGTCTAGTACACCTTTCCCTCTTTATCCTCCTCTCCCATCATCACCCGATCCCTCTTCCTCGGAAGATGAGCAAAACCTAACTGTGATAGAAAAGAGAAAAAGGTATGCAAACGAAAAAGATAGCAATGGTAATGAATCAGTGACCCCAATAGCCCATAGAACCCGGGGTTGGGCAAAGCTTGCCCCAGTTGTGCATAGAAAAGGCATAAGCAAAAAAAACGGACTGTGATTGCCCCCCTTTGCGACGAGGTGTCGGAGAGGAAGGGCCAGTATTTGTAAAAGTGCCTTTTTCCCCTGAAGACGTAGTTATTTGGAAACAGTCAGCCGGAACTTATAGAGAAAATCCTGATAAAGTGGCATGCATAGTAAAAATGGTTATGAAAACTCAAAATCCTGACTGGGATGACATACAAGTAATATTAGATACTCTGATGGATTCTACTGAAAAAGAAATGGTACTTAAGGCAGCCAAAGAGAGGGCAAGAGAAGATACTAGAAATGGGCTGGTAACAGGGAATTTAGATGTGAATTTTCCAATTGAGGATTCAAATTGGGACCCAAATTTATTGTGCGATATGAGGAGATTACAGAAACATCAAGAGTGGATCCAAATAGGAGTTCAGAATGCTGTGCCCAAGACTATAAATTGGTCCAAACTATATGAGGTTTGACAGGAAAAGAAGGAATCTCCCACTGCGTTTTTGGAGAGGCTTAAGGAGGTAGCAAGGAAATATACAGACCTCCAAATGGATACAGAACAAGCAAAGGTTCAGCTCGCTCTCATATTCTTGGGCCAATCACAGGATGACATTCGTAGAAAACTGCAAAAATTAGAAGTGGAGGAATTAAGGAATTTGGATAAGTTACTTGAGGTTGCTTGGAAGGTATATAACAATCGTGAAAAAGAAGCTAGTAAAAGGCAGCAGCAGAATCTTTTGGTAGTAATACAGGGGAAAGGGAACCCAAATTTCAGGGGGCATAACAGTAATGGTTGGGGTAGGAGACCAGTTACCCAGGGGTTAAGCCTGAATCAATGTGCGTATTGTAAGTGGGAGGGGCATTGGAAGCGAAATTGTCCAAGCTTGAATAACCAGTTTGACCAGGGCAATTGGTTCCAGCAGGCTACCAAGGAGATGGTCCTGGGGGAGTATACCAGCTGACTAGACGTAGAACCAGTAGAACAAGTTAAGGAACCTGTTGTAAATATACAGTTAGGGCATAAAGAGGTCAGATTTCTAATAGATACGGGAGCTACTTTTTCGGTATTGAATGATTTGCAAGGACAAATTTGGGACAAGGAAACGACAATAGTTGGCGCTACAGGGAAAAAAGAAAAACAGCCTTTCCTGCAACCCCTAGATTTGTGTTTTGGAAACAAGGTTATAACACACTAATTTTTATATGTACCTGAGCGTCCAATTCCGCTTTTAGGGAGAGATTTGCTAGCAAAACTTGATGCAGTAATAACCTTTGAAAATGGAGAACTTAAAATGAAAATACCTGAATCAAAGACGGGACAGATATTAATGATCAAAGAAAAACCTGTTCCCTCTATTCCTAGGGAGGTAGAAGATGCAGTGATTCCCTCTGTATGGGAGACAGATATACCAGGGAAATCTAAATTGGCACAACCAGTGCATGTAGAGTTAAAAGAAGGGGCGAGGGCTGTACAACTCAAACAATATCCCATAAAACCAGAAGCACAGCAAGGAATAGTAAAGATTATTGAGAAATTCTTGAAATACCTAATTTTAGAAGAATGTGAATCAGAATTTAATACACCAATATTTCCAGTAAAGAAGCCAAATGGTGAATATAGATTAGTGCAGGATTTGAGAGCAATAAATAAAATAACAAAGGACATTTATCCAGTGCTAACAAATCCTTATACATTGCTAACATCCGTAAAGGAGATATATAAATGGTTTACCGTAATTGATTTAAAAGATGCCTTTTTCTGCATCCCCCTTGACAAAGAAAGTAGGAAACTGTTTGCCTTTGAGTGGGAAAACCCAGGGAACGGAAGAAAGACCCAGCTCACCTGGACATGATTACCACAATGATACAAGAACAGTCCCACCCTATTTGGAAACCGAAAGGAAAGGAACTGGAGATTTGGACTGAAAATGGGCAAGTACCAAGAGACCAATACTTATTGTTGCAGTACGTTGATGATATACAAATAGCTACAGAAGAAAGAGCAACCTGTATAAAGGTAACCATTGAGATTTTAAATTCACTGGGAATGGGAGGCTATAAAGTATCCAGAGGAAAGGCACAGATTGCACAACAGACTGTGATTTACCTGGGATGTGAAATTTCACAAGGGCAACGAAAACTAGGTACTAACCGTATCCAAGCTATTTGTGCTATTCCAGAGCCCCAGAATTTACATGAGCTGTGAGTCTTCCTTGGGATGGCAGGATGGTGTCGCTTGTGGATCATGGACTATGAACTGATTGTGAAACCCCTGTATGAAGCTCAGAAGATGCAGCCATTCACCTGGGGCAAACCACAGAAAGAAGCCTTCCTAAAATTAAAGGAAGCACTGACAACTGCTCCAGCACTAGGGTTACCTGATTTGTCTTAAGATTTTCAGCTGTTTGTACATGAAAGGCTGTGCCTAGCACTAGGAGTCCTGACCCAACATCTGGGAAGCTGGAAAAGGCCGGTGGGCTACTTTTCCAAACAACTCGACAACATAAGTGCCGGGTAGCCCCCATGTCTGCGGGCAGTCGCAGCTACTGTGATCCTGAAGCCAGGAAACGTACTATGGGAAGGTACATAGATGTCTATGTACCACACATGGTAACTAATGTCTTAGTACAAAAGGGGGGCCATTGGCTATCTCCCAGCAGGATGATGAAATTCCAGGTAGTCCTGACTGAGCAGGATGATGTCACATTAAAAACAACTAACCTTTTGAATCCACCTTTGCTCCTAGGTACCACAATTGAAGAAGGCCCATTAGAACACGACTGTGTAGAAGTAATAGAGTACACCTATTCAGCAAGAGAAGACCTGAAAGATGTCCCACTAGAGCAGCCAGAGTGGGAGCTGTTTACAGATGGGAGCAGCCTCGTGGGAAATGGAACCAGATATGCTGGATATGCGGTAACAACAGTCAATACAGTAGTGGAGGCAAAGGCATTACCACCAAATACATCTGCCCAGAAGGCAGAACTGGTTGCTTTAACCAGGGCACTAGAATTAAGTGAAGGGAAAAAGGTAAATATCTGGACTGACTCAAAATATGCTTTTGGAGTGGTGCATGTACACGGAGCACTGTGGAAAGAAAGAGGACTGTTATCTTCTAAGGGTGAGACAGAGTAAAGATCCATTCTGAATTAGGTGAAGTGTCTAAGAGAGGTGAAAAGTCTGTGAGGCCAAAGCTGAAGGAAAAACTCGCATGCCGAGACAGCAAGGAGACAGAGAAAGAAAAACAGAAATTACCACAAGGTCGATTTGCCCCCGACTTAGAAATTCCTTTGATAAAGAAGAACTGGTGCTAAATGTCACGCGGAATGAATATGTATGAACTTATTGTGAAACTGCATGCATATGCATTTGGGAGGGGGATAAAAGGCGACCTGAGGTCTTCAGAGGCACGCATGCCTTGTTGGGGGACTTGCGTCCGGCGCGCGTCGTAAAATAAACATACCGGGCTTTACAACTTTTATAAAGTTGTGAGGTTTCTTCTTTTCTCCGCAAAACATTATGGCGAGCCAGGCAGGAGCTCTCTGTCCCCGCAGGGGCAGGGGGGATAGACGGACCTCCAAGGCGCGCCCTAGGATTTTTTCCTGGTGGGGCTCCGCTCGTCTCAACTTGCCACCTGCCAGGACAGACAAGGACCTGCTGGCCTGCGGAGGAAGATACGGTATGTACTGAGGGGCCCCGGGGGAGGGAAAGGAGAGCAAGGGAGTAAACCACCCGGAGACGTCTGGGTTCAGCTGATAGAGCAGCTGTATTAGAGATGGGGTTCATCGTTCTGATACAGCAGACCGCTAGTGGCTCTGGGGGTGAGCCGGGTGAACCCGTGTATGTGTGTTGGGGGTTCATAGTTCTGATAGAGCAGAACCGCTAGAGGCTCTGGGGGTGAGCCGGGTGAACCCGTGTATGTGTGTTGAGGGTTCATAGTTCTGATAGAGCAGAACCGCTAGAGGCTCTGGGGGTGAGCCGGGTGAACCCGTGTATGTGTGTTGGGGGTTCATAGTTCTGATAGAGCAGAAGTGTTGAGCCCGTGTGTGTTTTGTTTGCATGTGTGTGATGTCTGGACACTGTGTTGCTGTATGGTTAATGTGTGCATTGTGTGGTCGGTGCACTGTGTTTCTAATCGTGCAAGTGTATAAGTGTATGGTGTATAAAAGAGAATAAATCTACAGTGCGGGGGGGTCAGTACTACCCGTGTTTGAAGCAGCCGAGTGAGGCCTGAGGCGCCGGCTGCAGCAGGCTGCGGGGGCAGGGACAGAAGTGCCCTGCAGAGAAGCGAGTGGAAGAATGTCAGTGATGGTACTTATCATGTTTAAATGTAGTGATTTGTGTAGATCTGGTACATTTTAACCGTGAGTATGAGTATGAGCTCAGAGAGTTCCTTTGCCTTGGATGTTTGATTTTGATTGTGTCCAAGAAAATTGAGGTGAGTAAATGCTGAATTATGGTATGCTATGTTGTGTTGAGAAAAGTGAGCACTTTGAGAGATATGCCCTTTCCCAGTGGTTTTGTGTGGTGATTTTCTTCCGCTGCATTGTGGTAATTTGATTCTCAGATTGTATAGTAGTGTTTGTGGAGATTTTAAGATTTTGTTGCAACAAGAGTGGCATTTTACATAGGAGAACTATAGTACGGTGATTTATGCTTAATTACGATAGAGTTAAAGGAATTCCAAGAATTCCCCCCCCTCACAGCAATTCAAGCCTTGGCTCTAGCGAATTTGAGATAAAGGGGGGGTGCGGGTGCGAGTGTTTGTGTCTGTGGGCATATCAGAGTTTCGGCTGTGACTAGCACAGCCTTTTTGCAAAGCAGTAAAACAAGTGTAGGTAGACCTAGGGCTTAATTAGATTGTGCAAGAAGAGAACTAGAAAAGACTGATATTTTGTTTGATCAGAATATAGTGTCTATATCACGTTTTTGATTAGCATGCTGTGTGAGGTGACAGTGGCTGTCCCCTGGGCACAGGGACAGCTCTGGCTGCCCCATCTCCCCAGGGAACACGGGAATGGCCTGTGAGCAAAAGCTGGATGTGCAGTTATTATTGCAGTGCGGTGTTTATGAGAAACACTGGTTTTGCTGTTCTAATAAGTGTTAGGGCACATGTAAATTAGAAGTTTCTGGTCAAGCGGATTCAGAACCTAAGGTCTTAGAACTTGTGTGGGGGAACCACATCTGATATCTGCCACCTGGAGCTGTGTGTATAGGAGGAAAGTTGAGAAACTACTGTGAAGGTCTGTAAAAAGGTTTGAGTGGAAGCGAGACAGGGCAAGGAGAAATAAATAATGAGAACTGACCAGAGCAAAGAGGTTCCTAAATTAGCCCCTTTTGGGAGGGGCTCACTGGGAGAAGGCTGCCAGTAGGAGCAGCTCAGAAAATAAAAAGATTTATAATACTTCATTGCTGTTAGTACTGTTTTAAAATAGGAGGATAAACGGGATAGAGTTTTGTATGCTGAAATGTCTTTGTGTTTTAAGGAATCACCCAGATTTCTTGAAAAGGGAAAGCAAGGCAAAGAGAAAGCAAATCAAACATGTTGTTCAGCATGCAGCATAAGATAGCAACGTATGAAACCAGGCAAGGATTATCGTGCTGAAATGCAAAGCAATCACAGTTCACAAAATGAGTACATATGATTTGCTAAAGGCTCCTCCCAAGGTAAGGGAGGAAGGGTAAAGATGACCTCCCCAAAAGGGAAGAATTTTTGTTGACACAAGGGCCATATATTCAGTTTTAAATAAAACTTTAGTACCTGTGGAGAATGTTTATGTTGCAGTGTGGGGAACAACTGAACAACTGGCCAGTCTGAGAAGGCATCCTGACATCCTTGTGCAAACCTTTAAAGTAACATGTGTACTATGTGTACCTAAAAGCTTTTGTACAATTCGCTCAATTTGCTAAACATTCTCAAATGAGAAAGGTTACTCTGGAGGCAAATGATATAAAGATGTTAGGCTTAACATTAACAGACACTGAAATTAAGAGAGACATTAGTAAGGAAATATTAGAATAAGTAAATAAATGTTTTCAAGGGTATGGGCCTCTGCTGTACCAGTGAGACTGAAAGATGCTCCCCCATGAGCATCAAGTTTAAGGAAAGAACACAACTAGTGAGAACTGAGTAGTACCCTCAAAAGGAAGATAAGGAAGGAATCAGCCCAATAATTGATAGTACTGGACTAAGGGCTGTCAATAAGATAACACAGAATTTATACCCTGTGGTAGCAAATTCATATACCTTACTAACTTGTTTAACACCTGAGCTAACCTGGTTCACTCTTTTAGGCCTAAGAGATGCCTTCTTTTGCCTCCCTATCCACGAAGCCAGCCAGAAAATTTTTGCATTAAAACACAAGCTCACATAGTCCATGTGCCTGAAGGCTTCAAGATTCCCCACTCCGATTGGAGAACAGCTTGCAAAGACCCAGAGTCCCAGGAAGCTCCACAAGAGGAAAGGAGGCTGTTGCAGTACGTGGACGATCTTCTAGTAGCCACTCGGATGAGGGAAGCGGGAGAAGCCTGGACGGTAAGCCTTTTGAATTTCCTAGGACTCCAAGGACGCAGAGTCTCAAAGAAAAGGCACAGGTAGTGAAACAGAAGGTAATCTACCTGGGGTAAGAAGTGAGTGCTGAGCAGCAGACTTTAAGGCGGGGAAGCCATATGCCAAACCCTGAAACCCCAGACAATGAAAGAACTCCGAACCCTCTTAGGCATGGTAGGGTAGTGCCAGCTGTGGGTTTATAATTATGGACTGCTCGCCAGACCCCTCTGTGCTCTTATTGCCAATGGAAACAGAGATCTCCAGTGGACACAAGACACCACATGGGCCTTTCGCCAGCTAGAGAGAGTGCCCTCATGTCAGTTCCAGCTTTGAAACTTCCAGATGTAAATAAACCATTCTTTCTATTTTTCCTACGCAAGGAATTGCCATCGGAATACTGGCTCAGGACTTGGACCCTTACTGAAGGTCAGTTGCTTACTTCTCTAAGCAACTAGATGCAACAGCCAAAGGATGGCCAGGTTGCCTCAGAGCTGTAGCAGCAGTCGTGCTGAATATTCAAGAGGCGTGCAAGTTTACCCTGGGACAAAAATGACTGTGCTAGTGTCCCACACAGTGTCCGCAGCACTGGAAGTAAAGGGTGGCCACTGGCTCTCACCACAGAGGTTTACGATGTAGAGATAGTGGTGACTAATATTGTCAACCCAGCTTCTTTTCTCAGTGGACACCATAGTTGCCTAGAGACCACCGAAGCTACGTACTCCCGCTGCCCAGACTCAAGGGACACTCCTCCGGACGATGCAGAGACCTGGTTCACTGACAGGAAAGCGACATTGCAAAGTTCACAGTGACTACCTGCAGAGAGGTAATCGAATCAAGTCTGGACCCTTACCAATAGGTACCTCTGCGCAGAAGGCTGAGATAATTGCCCTGACCCGTGCCCTGGAAAGGGCAAAAGGGAGGAGAACAACCATCTACAGAGACCCAAGGAATGCATTTGGAGTCACACATGCACATGGAGCCATCTGGAAAGAGAGGGGACTGCTGACCTCACAGGGAAAGAAGAGACAATCCAGCTGCTAGAAGCAGTTCAGCTACCTGAAAAGGCATATTAAGGCACACTAGAGAGTGAGCTTAAAATTGGAGGAAAGAAATGAGCTGGCGGATGGAGAGGCAAAGAAAGCAGCAAAGGGTGAGGTACAGATTTTCCTTGAAGGTAAGCCATAATACAATAATACTAACCAAAAGAGACGTACAACTGCAAGGGGTGGGCTGCCATTGAAAGAGAGCTAGGAATCCCTTCCCATTTATGTGGTTACTAGTGAAGGAAGGGCACTAGAAAACACACTAGGGCCTAACTACTTAGAAGCCTTTTATAGAGTGTGGCTCCTTTTTGAAATGACCAAGGCTGCGAGTGATACAGAGTGCATTGAAATGAAGTGTTGACTTTAAAGCAGTAATTTCCACAGGCTTTCTAGAACACACATCTGATTGAAACAATCGTTGCATCGTTGTCAGGAATTTATATGCCACTATCACTCAGGTAAGCCGACAATGTGATCCTTGCCTCCAGACTAACCCCAAAATACCCCCCGGCCAAAATTCGGTCAGACTGGGAGAGGCCATGGGCCTGTACAGCAGTGGCAAATTAACTTTTACGAACTCCCAAGGAGAGGGGGGTATCAGTATTTACTGGTATTGGTAGATACATTTTCAGGGTGGCCAGAAACATTCCCCACCAGAACTGTCAAAGCTCAAGAGGTGACCAGATTATTTTTACAAGAAATAATACCATGCTTCAGAGTTCCAGCCACTATATCCTCAAATTAAGAATCACATTTCATTTCCAAAATAGTGCAACAGATTAGTAGCCATCTGGGCACAGATCAGGAACTTCACACCCCATACCACCCCCAATCAAGCGGCCAGGTGAAGAGAGTGAATAAGACTGGGGCAAGAAGTTAATCTACCCTAGCCCAAGCTCTTCCACTAGCAATATTGCAAATTCAAACTAAACCTTGAGCTAAAGGAATGCTGAGTCCTTTTGGAATGCCTTATAGACGACCATATAGAATACAAAGGGAATGTCCAGAATGTCCACCTACATGGTGGCATTAAGCAAACAGCTCAGAGTAATTGAGAAACATATGGCTGGAACTTGGAGGAGGGAGTTAGATAGCCTGGGGATGATGTATATGTTAAGTCTCTTACAGAGAAGACTTCGGAACCACAGTGGGACAGACCACTGCGAGTACTTCTCACCACCTTCACTGCAATCAAAATCAAGGAGCAGAATGCCTGGATCCATCACTCTCGGGTGAAGAAGGCCCAGAAACCCCTTAAGGAGTGACGCCAGGAGACAATGAACTGAGATTAAAACTTACTCGGGCAAAATGAGTATATTGCGGTCGGGAGTAGCTCATATTTTAGTTTGTAGAATTGTATTGTGTGTAATCATAACTGAAGTTTCAGAACTTGAGAGTACCTCTGTTCAAAGTAATGCTAAATGGCCTTGGTCCCTGGCATTTAATCAGTATACTGGATCATAGGAAAACCTTCTGAGATAAAAGATTTAAACATATCTACTGTAGTCATCCACGAGAATCAGATATGTGAGGAGCAAGAATGGCAAGAACAGGAACTGTGGACTCTTGAAGGAATCAGAGGAGAAGAAATCAAAGTAGAGTGCCAGGTCATCAATAGGGTAGCTTATGAGAGACCAGATGTAATTAGTGTCTGAACCTCTCCTGGTGTATATGAACACCAGGAAGTCTGTGATAACCTAAGTGAATCAGACTGTTGGTGTAATTTCACCTTGATACAGCCTGTAGAAGTGACCTGCCTTTGAGCTCGAATTATTATCAGATTTTCATTTGAATTCAAAGTGGACTCTGCACTTTTTACCACAGCAGGGCCTTATATACCCCATACTAGTTCAGACTCTACCCAAACTCCAAACTTGAACCTAACGTAGTAAAGAATGTGACTGAACAACAGCTCCTTAGGTCATTTTCCAAGCCGGTTGGCTGAACACTCAGGCAATGACTGGTAAAGGGTGCTGAACTGCAGGTGGTAAATTAACCCAAGCAAGAAAGGTGATTTTCTTTATTTATAGCTATCCCTTTTCCTACTGAGATTTGGATCAGTGATTGTCCCAGTCTGAGGCAGTTGGATTCTGCTTAAAAGAGGTAGAGAGAGACTCCCCCTCAGAGCTCAGCAGCAGGCTGTAGGATTTTGAGCATCACTTTTGTGCTGAGTGTTTCAAGTAGCAGAAACCTGGTCCCAGTTTCTTCTGAGGCACTGCAAATGAATTTAGGCTCTTCTCTTAGACTTCCCCTTCATTATTTGCTTGAGGCTTGGACCTGAAGCTAGGGGCAAGGTGGGTGAAGTTTCGTAGACCAAGAGAGACATTCCTGCTTGCCACACATCTGGGAAATCAGGTGCTCTGGAGGGGGAAGGAGATTCCTGAGGTCTCTACATTTCAGAACAAACATCTGCCTCAAATATGACCTAAACCTCTGTCAGATACACTTGTGAAGTGTCTCTGAACTTGCAGTGTGAGCCCAGCACATCCCTATAGCAGGAAGGGATGGTCATAAACAGAAAGCAGTTCCTGTTCCCCATAACAAACATCTAACTGGCATATTAGGGACAAGATTAGGAGTTTTAAATGGAATTGATTCAGAAATACTGGTGAATAAATTGGCCACTGCAGCAGGTAGCCTAACAAAATTGAAGCAGCCTTTATAGTAATCTCTATTGGCATTAGGAACTAGCCAGTGACAGATTTCAAAAGTACTGCCAAAGTAAGGAAGTATGAAAAGGCCGGGGACCAAGACCACAAGTTGATAGTAGAAACACTTAGTATAGTACAAGATAATGTGTCTTTAGCTTTCAGTTGTATACTAGCACAGTTATGGATACAAGCAACAGCAGCTCTGATCATATGGGAAAGGGGTGAAGGTAATTTTCCAATTCAAGAAATTTTGTGGGATAATGCAATTGATGTTGAAAGGAAGTTTCAAACCTGGGGGACTATGGTGAATTTCACCTATGATCCTGTTTCTAATGTGGCAACTGCCTTTGTGCTTATCATACATAATGCCACGGTTTATGTTATCCATCCCATCATTGCTCTAGGATTAAACCATGAAACTTAGAATCCTGCACTGCTAGAGAACAGATGGGATTCATTTGTGAAAGCAATACTATTAATGCTCAGGATGTGTGTTTGGACACTGAGCAGAGTATTTGTCGCTTCGAAATTCATCCAGTCACTGACCAGAAAACTGTGCTCATATATACTGGAAAAGGGGGTATGCTTGAGAACTGTTTGTGCTGCTGTATGCTACAACGAATAGCTGTACTAACATCTTTGTCAAAAGCACATGGTGAAGCACTAAAAGACACTTACTGTTGTGAAGGTTTTCATTAAGTAAAAGAATTTACTTGTTTCCTAGGAAAGGGGGGAATGAGACAGAGTAAAGATCCATTCTGAATTAGGTGAAGTGTCTAAGAGAGGTGAGAAGTCTGTGAGGCCAAAGCTGTAGGAAAAACTCGCATGCCGAGACAGCAAGGAGACAGAGAAAGAAAAACAGAAAAGACCACAAGGTCGATTTGCCCCCGACTTAGAAATTCCTTTGATAAAGAAGAACTGGTGCTAAATGTCACACGGAATGAATATGTATGAACTTATTGTGAAACTGCATGCATATGCATTTGGAAGGGGGATAAAAGAAGACCCGAGGTCTTCAGAGGCACGCATGCCTTGTTGGGGGACTTGCGTCCGGCGCGCATCGTAAAATAAACATACCGGGCTTTACAACTTTTATAAAGTTGTGAGGTTTCTTCTTTTCTCCGCAAAACAAGGGTATGCACATTAAACATCAGGATGCAGTGCTGCAATTGATAAAGGCAGTACAAAAACCTGAACAAGTGGCAATCATACACTGCAAAGCACACCAATCAGGAAACTCCAAAATCTGTGAGGGAAATCAAATGGCAGACTGGGCAGCCCGACACGTTGCTCGAGAGGTACAAACAACAATGGTGATGATACCTTTGAAGCTTAATGTATCCCAATTCAATTTGCCTCCAAAACCAAAATATTCAGTAAAAGATGAGAGACTGGCACGTTTGCTAAATGCACAAAGGAATTCAGAGGGGTGGTATGTAACTGCACAAGGACAAATAGTGGTACCCCCCTTGATAATGAGAGAAGTTCTACAAATTAAACATAATGAACGTCACTGGGGAGCAGAGGCATTGGTAAAATTGCTAAAGCAGAGTTTAATTTCAGTACAGATGTTAACAATGGCAAAATCAGTAATGTCAAAATGTGATATCTGCTTGAAAAACAACCCAGTGGCCAGGCGACAGGCACAGCTAGGAAGAATTCGGATAGGAATAGAGCCAGGAGACTATTGGCAGGTAGATTTTGTAGAACTGCCAAGAACTCGAGGATACAAATACCTGTTAGTGGGGGTTGACACCTTCTCTGGGTGGCCAGAAGCCCTTCCCTGTCGAACCAAGCAAAGGAAACAGTTAAGTGGTTACTACAGGAGATTATTCCCAGATTTGGGGTGCCCCTAGGGGTATCATCAGATAGGGGACCCCATTTCATAGCTACAGTAGTAAGAGAGGTAAGTAGATTGCTGGGGATAAACTGGGACCTCCACACAACATGGAGACCCCAGTCAAGTGGACAGGTAGAGAGGATGAATCAGACACTAAAAAGACAAATCAGTAAAATATGCCAAGAAGCCAAATTTCAGTGGTCCCAGGCTTTGCCAATAGCACTGTTGAGGATTCGGATAAAGCCTAGGAGTGGGATGTCAGTCAGTCCTTATGAGATATTGTATGGGAAACCATATGAATCTCCTGAGCCTAACCCTAATATACACGTCACAGGAAAGCAGGAAGTGTATAATTATGTTCTGTCTCTCGGGAAAACTTTAGCTCGGCTCCAGAGTATCCTCATATGGAATAGACCACTGACTCTCGAGAACCCAGTCCATAACATACATCCAGGAGACGAGGTGTACATCAAGAACTGGAACGAGGAACCGCTGAAAGAAAAGGGGAGTGGACCCCATCAGGTACTACTGACCACCTTTACAGCAGTCAAAGTAGCTGGCGTGGACCCCTGGATTCACTATACCCGAGTGAAGAAAGTCCATCCTAGATCACAGACTGTATAAACTCTGGAATAAACAAAGGCTGCAGATAAGATGTGTTTAGTCACTTTCAGAATGCTATCAGTAATTGTGCTAATGTTATGGTTATTAATGTCTTTGGGATGTGGAATGCAAAATGATCAACTAACCACTCTTCATTCTAGAATGAAGAGAGAGGTACAAACGGAAACACAGGTGCTAAAGGTTTCTAATGCAGTTCAGGCTGAGAATGTAATGATTGGATTAGTCAAAGATTTTGCCAAAATGCAAAACACTAGTTGAATAACTGCCTGTCTGCCAATACCAAAGGCAGCAGGAGACCCAGTAAACTGGGGAATCATAACATCAAAACTACCTGAAATACAAAAGAACAAAACAATTACATGTAAACAGGTACCCGAATCGAGGCAAGTTACAGAAACCACTCTGGTATGGAAATGTGAGGCCAAGGATAAGAAAGATCAGATAGAACCTTGGGACAGTGCGTGGTCTGTGAGTATTCTTCAAAGATTCCAATATATGGCAAACACCCCTTGGTGTATTAAGTGGGAAGGCCCCGAGAATGAAACAGATCCAGCAATAATGAACACTGACACTAGCAGCAGAATGAGGGCAGACAAAGTAAGTTGGTGGGTATGTAATAAAACTTACAACTGCACTTCAGATGATGAAGAGATGAAACAGATGCCACCCCTGGCAACAGCCCTACAAATTGGTTGTGCTTGCAGAGGGATCAAACATAAACAAGGCAGAGTGAATTATAAAGTAATTATAGGGTGTACCAGGGTTACAATCTGAGGTCCAGGACAATTTGTATGGGCAGCAAGAGATGGTACCTGGACAACACATCTGCCTGTAGACAGGAAAGTAAAGGAGATTACTTTAGGCCTCCCTACCTTATGTCCAATTTGGAAAAAGTCCCCATTTAATGGAAAACATGAACTTCTGCAGATAAGAGCAAGACGAGAAGTTCTAGACAATGAAAATCCAGATGACACTTGGCAAGAAAGCTCTGGTGGAGTGAAATTTGGATGGGCCCTAGAGTCATTGCTTGGTTCTATAGCAAACTATCAGAGTAGAGAGATGCTGTACAAACTTACAGGTCAGGTAGGTAGACTGGCAAGAGTCACCCGGGAAGGATTTAAAGAATTAAATATACAATTACAAGCCACCACAAAAATGACTTTACAAAATCGATTAGCCCTAGATATGTTACTCCTGAAAGAGCATAGAGTATGTGGATTTTTAAAGCGACAAGTTGATCATTGCTGCGTTCATATCCCAAATGTAACTGCAGATGTAGAATATGACATCAATCAGTTGAAACAAATAGAGCATGAAGCACAAGAAGAGCAAAAGGATTTGGCTACAAGCTGGTTAGGAAAAATCTTCAAAGGATTAGGGTGGAATGTGAGTTCATGGATTAAATGTATCATTGAGAGTGTGATAATCTTATTAATTGTATTCTTAGCAATTTGGTTAGTTTACAGCATCTTAAAGGGAGAGATACAGAAGAAAATGTCCTGGAACTAGAGGATAATAAAGGCACTAACACGAGATCCACGCCCACCATCTTCTGGTTTTCCAGTTCATAACAGC
Organism: Ammospiza nelsoni; assembly: GCF_027579445.1. Lineage (NCBI taxonomy): Eukaryota > Metazoa > Chordata > Aves > Passeriformes > Passerellidae > Ammospiza > Ammospiza nelsoni. The sequence goes on from NC_080669.1 coordinate 6,516,634, forward strand.
ATCCACGACAACGTGTACATCAACCCTGGATTTGAAGAAGCAAGTACGAACTGAGGAATAAAGGACTGTATCAAGTGAAAACATTTACACCTATAGTGAAGTGAAAATGCTTTCAAAGGGGGGAGAATGATAGTGGAGCCCTGGAAAAAGTTAAAGATAGAATCTAAAATATTAGGCTTTGTGCTTTCCCAGATCAACTGCACCTGCGTAAGCAGTATGATAAATTATATAATTGTTAGATGTGATGATTGTTTAGTAATTAAATGTAATTATTATATAACCATAAGAAGAATAATGAGAAAGTATGCTGGAAATTCAGAGAGGGGCTAAATTTATGTATACAATAGAACAATATAAGTTTAATAATTAACGTGAAAGTTATGTAACAATAGAGTATAAAACATGATCATTTTGGATGTATGGTCGGAATCAGATTTGGGTTGAATATACCCTGATTCCCAGAGCTCTTAATAAAAAGCACCGCATATAGTCCCCGTGATTATGTGTTTTTGAACGCTAACAGTATTACTACTAATATAACTACCAAAATACCCAATGCATGGAGACTTATCTTGCCAAGTTTCCTTAGCCAAGGTGCAAAGCTCTATTCTTGGAACAAGTCATCTAACTAGGACCCACCATCTTCTTTAATTTGAGCTATCAAATCTTTCAGTTTTTGTATGCTTTTGTGGGAGGATTCAGAATGATCTGACAGGTTCATACAACACAATCTCTCAAATTCCTCACAATCATGTCCTTGTGCCAGTAAAAGAAAATCAATTGCTGGTCTCTTTGGAAGGGTAGCATGGCTAACACTACTAACATTGGTCAACATATCACTGATTGCAGTGCATGTGGCATTAGTTTGTTTACTCAGTCAACATCCAAGCCGATCTAATTGTTTCAATGCCATTGCTGAAGCCAGTTGGGGTAAAAACAAACCTGCTGAAACCCTTTTCACAGCCTTCCAAGACATGAAATCACTCTTACAGTTTTCATCATAATGATGAGGAAATCTTGTTTCCCTGTGTTTCTTCTTAATGACTGCTTTAGCAGCAGGTGCTACCACAGTGAGCATTCCATTGCTACATAAGCCACCTTAAAGGTGTGATGGGATGCCCTGCCAAGTCCTATCTCCACAAATGAACCAACATCCTTTTGGCAATTGTCATGGATATTGGTCAGCCTCAGAAAGCACATCCCTACTATTTGAATAGTTACACCAAAAACTTAAATTTCTGTATGCAAAATAATGGGGAGTAACATTGTACTTTGGAGGATCACCTTCTCACCAACCACTACTGTAAATGTAAAGCAAAAATCCATTGTTAAAGGAGCAAGGATTTCTAATTCTTGGGGTTCAGATACTGCTCTGGGAAGTTCTTTGGCCCAATGTTCCAATTCAATACAGGATTGCTCCCATTGTCAATTTCACTAGGCTCACCATTAGATTGTTTTTAGATCAAAGGCAAATTCTTTACTGGTACATTGACCAGACAGGTTGAGAAAGGCTTTTCTGGTTCCTAATTCAACAAACATATGGTATCTGGGCCTGCTGCCTTGGCTAGGGTCACCCATACATTTGTTTTTGGTTGTTCCACAGGCAAATCTGCACTACAAGAAGCAATTAAAACCCAGCAACACCAGCATATAATTTGATTTTGCTGCATTCTTTTCATGAGCTAATCTTTTGGCAAAAATCCTCACATATGTATCAATTTAATAACTTTGCTTTTTGACCTTAAAATAAGATTTCACCTTCGAAAGTCCAAAGGACAGGATCTTTAACATAACAAAACAAACCCCTCGTTTTTCCCAAAAGTCAGCTCTATGAAACCAACAATTGACACACTTATAAATAACATAAAATCAAGAGTTTACAGGTTCCACTGATGAACAAGGAGCATCAGGCATGACCTGTGATCCCTCTGTTCGGCTCATGTCTGTGTACTTGCTTCTTTGGTTTTGGACTTGTCAGCACATTCTTGGTGGAGATATGGTTTGATGTTTTCCTGCTGGGACCCACCTAATTCCTGCACCTGTAGAGACAGAAGCATACCCATTTGCCCCAAGGGATTAATTGGAAAGGACCTTCAATTGGTTCTTTCCCAGGGTTTCTAATTAAAACAGGGGGATTTTCTTACAGTTTTGCCTGTGTGGTATTTGAAAAATGCCTAAAAATCGGTGGATTGGGTTCTGCAACTGAGCTGTTTAAAAAATTAAAAACATACAATGCTTTGTTCAACCTCATCTGTGGTGAGAATCTCTACTCCCTGCCTCTGTTGATCTAGAATGTGTTTTAATGTCTGATGTGCCCTGCAAATAATTACTTGACTTGCAGGAGAGTGAGGAATACCAAAGATGCGATGAACACCCCATTATTTTAGAAATGTGGCCAATTTTTGAGATATATATGTGGGACCATTGTCAGTTTTTACTTCTTGGGGCACACCCAATGAAGCAAAATCTTGCAAAAATGCTGATAGGCATGATTACCTGCTTCACCTGTGTGAAGAGAAGCAAAAACTGCACCAGAGAACTTGTCCACTGAAACATGAATATTGTTATATTTACCAAAGGAAGGCTATTTAGTGATATCCATTTGCCATGACTGCGGGCTTTGCAAACCTCGTGGGTTGACTGCTTCTGCAGAAATAGGAGGCTGCACAAGCTGACAGTCAGGGCAAGTACTGATGATAGCCTTAGCTTGACTTTTGGAAATTTGAAACATTTCCACAAGTGCTTGCACGTTTTGGTGAAAAAAGACATGACTCAGATTTGTTTGTTCTAAAATGTTTGGCAAAGTGTTTGAAATAACCACTGTCCGTTTGTCTGCTCTTGCGTTTCCTTCCACTAAAAATCCAGGAAGCAAAGAATGAGCCTTGATGTGAGAAACAAAATATGGATTAGTTCTATATTGCAAAGTTGTATAAAGACGTGAAAGCCAATGGTATAAAGTGTCATTACTAACATCCTTTAAAACTGACCCTTCTAATCTTTTAACTACATTAGCAACATAAGCAGAATCTGTGATTAAATTAAAAGGTTGTGGGAAGAGCTGGAAAGCCCAAACTACAGCAGCAAGCTCAACAATCTGAGGAGATCCTTCTACTATTTGAATGTCTGACTCTCAAGCATTAGTTGTTTGGTTCAGCCAAGTTATGACTGATTTGTGACTTTTGCCAGAGCCATCAGTGAAGAAAGTTATTGTGTTTAAAGATTCTTTACTTAACTTAGGTTTCTCTCTAAAACTCAATTTTTCTTACAATAATTTGGGAGCTGGGTAATCAACAGAAGAAACACCTCGGAAGTCCAACAATTCATACTGCAAATCATCTGAACTTTGCATTGCCCAATTAAGGTAATCTTTTTTCAGTGGTAAATAGATAACTACAAATTCTTGACCTGCTAAACTTAACAATCTGGTTCTGACTTTAATTACAATTTGTACTATCATCCCTAGAACCGTAAAAACAGTCTTTGGAAACCTGTATGAAAGAAAAATCCATTCTATTATCAACAAAGGATCTGTCTCAGAAGGGTCTCACTGAAAATGACCACAAAGTTGCATTTTTTGTCCTAAAATTGCAAAAAAGGAAGGCTTTTCTGGAATACAGTGATGAGTTTGTTGTCTTTGGAGAGCTTCCATGACCTTGTCAGAGGCTGCACGAGCTTCAAGTGTTAGAATTCTAGGAGAGTTGATGTCGCAGCTTCCTCTCAGTAAATTGAGAAGTGGACCCAGTTCATCATTGGTTCTCAAAAGAGGTCTGACTCAATTGATTTCTCCCAAAAGCTGTTGTAAATCTTGCAGGTTGGTGACACTGGTCCGGAGCTGTATCTCCTGCGGTGTTATTGTTTTTTCAGTCATCTTCCATCCCAGATCCTTCCAGGGTGGAACTTCTCGGATTTTTGTTCTAGAAATTTTAAGTCCAGCATTTTGGATTTCAGTAAAAACACTAGGACAAGCTTGCTACATCTCTTGCTGCGTTGGAGCTGCGATGAGCAAATCATCCGTGGAGTGAAATCATGGATCTTGGATACTTCTGTCGAACCGGAGACAAAGCTTGTGCAAGAAAATACTGGCAAATTGTAGGCAAATTCTTCATTCCTTTTAGCAATGGTTTCCAGTGGTATCTCTGCATGGGTTGTTTTTGATTGATGACTGGAACTGAAAAGGCAAATCTTGGACCATCATCAGATGAAGTGGGATGCGAAAAAAACAATCCTTTAAATCAATGACAACGAGAAGCCAGTGTTTGGGATGATTGATAAAGAAGGAAGTCCAGGTTGAAGTGGTCCTATGTCTTCAATCACTTCATTGATCTTCCTCAGGTCATGAAGCAACCTCCAGGAGTCCAATGTCTTTTTGTGGATGATGAATACTGGTGAATTCCAGGGACTATTTGTGGGTGTGATATGACCTTGCTGTAATTACTCTTTCACTAATCTTTTAAGGCTATTTAATTTTTTCTCTGTTAAAGGCCATGGATCAATCCATATAAGATGTTCAGTTTTCCAGGTCAGCTTTCAAGTGGCAGGTTTCGACGTGGTTTCTATCACAGGCCCACTTCCCACCTCCAGTTTTGCTCCCCATTGGGACAGGACGTCTGTCCCCCATGAGAAGCTTCTGAAGAACAAAAGGATACACTGCTGCTGTCTTTCCTTCAGGACCTGTAACGTTAATCATGGATACTCTTTGCAAACATAGAGTAGCACCTCCAATCCCAGTGAGGGAACTTGCAGGAGCTACCAAATCCCAATGGCTGGGCCAAAACATGTGAGAAATTACAGTGACATCTGCACCAGTATCTGGCATGCCTGTAATATAAATTGTTTTACCACAGCGAGTCAGGCAGCAAGTCAGTTTTCCTTGATTATAGTCCAAACATTGCACCCAAAAGACCTCTGTACCTGAGGTACTAAATGGTACAGACACAATTGAATTCTTTGGAAAGTTGTTTTGCGTGGCTATATTCATGGGTAACAGAAATGCAACAGCTATAGGTGGTTTTGGTGCAATTACCATAGGAACATCAAGTGCAAGAGCTAAAATTACTGGCTCTTCATTACAATTTATTGAAACAACAGAAGGAAGGATTGGAAGTCCAAAAATTTTGTTGCTGGCTTTGCCTAGAATCAAAAAATCTTGTCTGTGTTGAAAAAGATTGACAATTCCAGCAGGAATGCTTTCATAACAAAAATAATTTAAAAGATTAATCAACTTTGTGAAGGCCAATTCAAACTTTGTACCTGAGAGTATTGAGCTGGGACCATTTGAGGGATGGTTGACTGAAGGATAAATGACTGAGGTACCAATGCCATTTGACTGGGTAGTTGACTGTAAGGAGGGACCACTACTTGTGTCAAAGCGCTCTTTTTTGAGTTTAACGACAAAGCTTTGCCATGTATGTCAAATTGAGAATGACTGTGCTTAGTAAGATGCTTCCCTTTCCCACATCAAGGGCAAATAGAAGGCTGTTTAGGTTGGATTGTTGTTGTAGGGCAATCCCTTTTCATGTGTCCTGTTTACCACAAACAAAGCAACCAGACTTTTTATCAGAGTCCAACTGTACAATACCAACAGATTTTGCAAAAATTTTTGTTTGTGCTTCAAGGGCCTTTTCAGGCTTTTCCATTTTTTGTTCCAAATTTTCTCCCAAAGCCTTTCCCAGATAATCTTCTGCAGTGGTCAGGCTAGACAGACGTCCTGGCTAGACGGCCAGCAACTGCTAGCAGCACGGGGGGCACTTAACCCGATAGCAAGGCTTTGGATCAGCGCCTCAGGCAATCGCCCAGCGTTATAGCTGGCGACGTTGCCAGGTGCAGGACAAGGCTGACTAAGAGCTGCAGCCAGCAGAATAAGAGGGCGGACTCCAACTGCGGTGAATCTGAGCTTTAGTGAAACCCAAGCAAACCAGCAGAACAAGAAGGGCGAGATTACAGAAGTTTTTTAAAGGGTGAGGGGTACAAGGGTGGACTCAGTCTCTAGACCAATGAGGACACTGTGGGGAGTGGGATCCACGGGACTGACATGAGGAAAACACGGATAGGAACAATGTGAAGGAGGGGCCCTGGTCCCTGAGCTAATCATTCAGCTCTCCAGCTGGAAGCTTCTAGTAATAAAGGAGGGAGTGAAGAGTGACTGGCAGGGCGCCGGGGAGGGGTTGAGGAAGGATACATTTGGTTACTAAGACAACCAGGGTGGAGTTGAGGTAACTGACAATAACTGGGAGGAAAGGAGAAGTTGGGGCAGAAGCTTTACAAAACAGGGGGAAACAGAACAATCCAGCATAACACAACACAACAATCTCCCAGTGTTTTTCCTACCTTTTCTTGAGATTCTGCAATCTGCTTTTCAAAAGCGTTGACTTGCACATTAGCAAGATGTTTTGGAGAGGTGAGCTTACTGCAAGCTGTTAGCATCTGTGTTACAGTTGGAGGCTGATCACATAAAGTTACAATATTTTTTTTACATTCTTCCTATAAATTCTTTGATATAATGGTGAGAAAGAGTTTCGTATTGTGGATTTACATCATTACGACCATATCTTACAGGTAAGGCAACGAGTTGTTTATTTGAATCCACATTTTTTCTGAATTTTGAATAAAATTAGACCAATTAGGTAGTTGCAATGGAGGGTTTACCACTGATTTAGACTGTGTTTTGTTTTTCCCTTTCATTACTCCTGTATCTGGTCCAGAAGAACAGGTAGTGTTGTCACAGCAATCAGCTGTTCCAAGAACTCTGCCAGGAAGCTCCAGGTTCTTGGCAGTAGTGTTGCCCAGCAACAAATTTTCCCAGAAGCCCTGACAGGAAGGGCTGGGGAGGAGGGCTCCAAGTTCTTGGCGACAGGAAGAAAGCCAGAGGCTGCTAACCACGTCTGGATTTACTAAATTGGATCCTTTTAGATTCATACAAATCGGGCTGCTCTCCAGCTGCAGATCCTGAATTTGTATTTGTGACACTTTCCAATGGCCTGTGACAGGTACCACATGGTATGCCCACCCAAAGGGATACAGCTGGAAAACTCTCAGGTCCAAGCTGTGATCTCAGCATGCTTTCCCCCCCCCTCCCAGCAGCGAATGACACAGGCTTCAAGGCTTCTAAACAAACTATGTCTCCACAGCAACTTTCCTGAGCTCTCCCACCTCCATCACATCCACCTCTCTGGGCAGAGCCATCCCTGCCCTGCTCAAGCCCTGGCTGCCCCCGCCACCTCTGTCCTCTCCCCTGCCCGCTCCCCTGCAGGCAGAGCCAAATCCGAAGCCCACCCACCCGCTGTAACCGGAGGCTGGGGAGCCAAAAGTGATGAAAATCCCAGAAGAGTGTTGGCAGAGGAATCTATATGAAAAGAGTCCTCAGAGCTCCAAAGCAACCTGCCAGCCTGAGCCCGATCCGAGGGGATGATTTCCTGGGAAGGGCAAACAGTGACAGAGGTGACCCTGCAGCCCCTCGGCCAGGCAGAGCGGATCCAGATTTCCCCTTGGCAGACCCCGCCTGCACAACTTCTGAACAAGATCCAGTCTCATCTTGTTCGGAAGAGGTGCAGGGCACAGGAACAGCAGCTCTTGCTTTGCTAGGCTTCCCCAAATTCTCATCTCTGGGACCTGTTCAATTCCCAGCCTCCCCAGAACACCTCCCCTGACCCCCCAAATTCTGAGAATGCAACAAAAGTTCTGAACCCTTTCCTGGGAATTCTGGGGGTGGATGATTTTGCCATGGAGTGGGAGGATGCCTGGTCGCAGCATCAGCAACTCAGGGAATCCCGGAAAAAACAGAGGACACGACCGAAGCTGGAAGCTGATCTGATTCCTCCTTCCCGGGTTTCAGGGTGCTGTCCACACTGCCTGGAGAAACCCCAGACATGCCAGGAGAAGGGAAGGAACCCCGAACAAAACCCGAGATCCCCCCCAGAGGAGGACGAAGGCCCAGCACCACTCGGAATTAAAGTCTCAGAACCAGGTGCTCTGTTTTGTTGTTGGAGAAAGTCTCTGTTACGATCATTCTGTTTAAAGCTCTCCATTAAAGCTCTGGAGACAGGCATAAGTTTGACCAAAGTCTCTTCCTTTTTGAGAGAGAATAGATTGTAAATTTTCCACTTGATGTAGTCCCAGAAATCAAAGGTAAAAGCAGACTTCAAGTCTGTATTTTGAGTATTCACTTTTACCCAAATTAGTAAGTCTTTTAGTTCATGTTTGGAGATGTCTGAATGTCCTTTATCCTAAAATTGTCTCAAGTCGGTAAAAGACGCCCCATTCTGGTTTAGAGAGATGGTTTCCCATCTTGTTACCCAGGAGCCCCCAAAGTTGCTACTTATAACTGACAGGGGTATCAGCTACAGACAACGAAGGGGACGATCCATTCCTCCTTTTAACAGCCTGGGCCTCTGGCAATGGCACTGTCCATGGCCTTCTTTTTATTTTTATGTTCCTCTAGTCTAGAAATACTTCTCACTGAGGAGCAGCTTTCCCAAAACCCTCTGATTTTAGGGATTCCCACAATATACTACATAATATATATTTTAATATATATACTGTAATAAATAGAATATATAAAATACATTCTTGATCTTTTTCTAAGCCAGCAGGCCTTTGCAGCAAGTTCTGAGCCAATGTGTGGCTCTGCTGCCAGCCCAAATCTGCACTTCCCTTGCCCAGCTTGAGTGCAGGTGGGGCATGTGCTGGGCATGGCTGGAGATTTTCATGGCCAAAATCTTCCAGCATTTACATCTGCCCATGGCTTTGGGTGGCACAAATTACAAGACATCCTGTGAGAGTCAGTCTGAATTTTCCCTCATCTGCCTCATGATTGTCATTGTGGGTACCACTGAAGAAAAGACCGCCCTGTCTAGAATCTCTGGCTCTGAAGGAGAAAGTCACACGCCAAAGGTCCTGAGACCTGAAAGCTCAGTGTTATTGTTTTCACAGATGTGTTTGCTGTATGCTATACTGAGAAGAAGAAGGGGCACAGTGCCTCATTTGCAACAATGGCTTTGGAAACTGTCCCACCTCTCAGCCTGGCTGGACTTCTCCTGAGTTTCAGGTGGTCTCCCACAGAAGACCCTCACCTGTCACATCACGCACCATGACAGACAGACTGAGAGTAAGAAGCCTCTTCATCAAGGACTGAGACATGAAACCCCCATGTGAAAAGGCCCCTCTCCTCCTTCCAAGGACTGAGACTGAGACCCCCAGCCTGGGGGAGATGTGTGGGGGGAGGCAAGCTGGCCAAAGTGAGATGTTTGCCTGCAGGTTGTGGCCACTGGACCCAGAAAACAATGGTTCTTGCCTGCTGCCTAGTTTGGACTCTGTGTAGCCCCCTTTCCATTCTTCCCCTCTGAAGACCTTTGTTTTGGTTGTGAAATTCATTCTCCCTTCCCCCAACAAAAAAGAGTATAATTGGGGTGCAAATGAACTGTGCCTTTGAGATCTCCCCAGCGTAACAGGCAGACCCTCGAATGGACTGGACCAAAGGACTTCGTCTCTACGTTAGTAGCTATATCCCCTCTCTCTCTCTGTCTTCCCTCTCTCTCTGTATCTTTTTCTCTCCCTTAATCCCTCTATCGCATTTTTGCTGTGGTTATTTCAATAAAACTGCATTTAATTTGATTATCACTGCAAACCCCCTTGTACCATGTCGGTTTTTGCATGCTGAGATCACTCCTAGGAAACATCAGGTCATCTGTTCACTAGGATGGATCCTGACACAACCATCTCAGTTGACAAATGGCATTTCTTACAAATTGCTACACCAGCACTGACAACATAGAACAGATCTCAGTTAAAGTTAAAAAAAGTAATTTATTTAATTGTTACACCACAGTATTTAAAAAACATACAATAAAAACTTCTGGTAGCAAAAATTAATTTATTGCAAACTTCTACAAACACTCACTATACACAGAGATCAAGGGAAAATTAACAACTTAATTTCTTGCATATTCTGACAAGCATACAGCCCATATAGAAATACAAAAAATATCAGTATCTCTCTCTAATACCACGTACTCAACAAATAGAATTACACCACTATACAACTCCATACATATTTAAATTGAACTGAATACATATACAACTACCACAATATATAGATATGAATATAGATTAAATGTTACCTATTACATTCAAGAAACAGATACATAAAACAGATCTATCTATAAATAGACAAACAGCACTACCAATCTAAATATGTGTACAGCAGCAACAGTACAAATATACAGCTATACAACTGGATATATATGTAAAAATAATATATATAGAAATTGATCAATATACATCTAAAAATATAAAACCTGACATATATACCAATACAAATACCAATATAACTGTTTAAAAAGACATATATCAAAAACTACATCAATACAAATAGATACCTACACAACCATATAAATATGGAAATCTAAACACAGATATTACAATACACATAAAGAACACATACACACAAATATGTGACTGCAAACCTGTATGTATGCAGGTATCTATATGTACATATATAGACAGAACATTCATAAAGCTAATGCCATATGTACAGAAATATGCCTGTACAAATACCAGGCTACATATGTACATATCCATATAATAATCCCTGTCCATGTGCAAGTCCGTGTATCTTTAAACAGAGCTCCAAGCAGAGGGATCCCAGCTGCCCCATCTTCAAAGCCTCTCCCTCGGGCTCCTCCTCCCGTGCAGAGCAGCTCTCCTGGACAGCGACAGCAGATGGGGCATCCGGCAAGCAAAGGGAACACTGAGTGAGTAAGGGGACGTTTCCCTTGGCAGCAGCTGCACTTCCATCAGGGAAGAGGAAATGTCAGAGCCTCCCCAGGAGGGTGGGAAAGAGAAAGCAGCCGAGCGGGCCAGGCTGTGGTGAGCGCAGTCGCAGCGGGACTGTCCCGCAGCCCCGGCAGCCCGGCAGAGCCGGCACAGCTCCCGGGCCCTGCGGGCACAGCTGCCTTGCCCAAGGACAGCCCCTGTGCCAGCCGGGAGAGCTGCGCTGAGCGGCCCCAGCACGGGCAGGGCCCGCTCCTGCCCGCCGGGCAGTGCCCACGGCCACAGCCCAGGGCAGCCTCAGCCCCAGCCTGCCTCCCCGGGCCTGTGGCCTCAGCCGGGCTCTCTGCAGGCTGGCAGCAGCAGGTCCCCGTTCACTGCTCTTGCACTGGCCTTCAGCTCCTCCCTGCTGCCTCCCGTCAGTCTCCGGCTGTCCTCAAGGTTTTTCCTTGCAGTTGTGGCAAAAGTGAAGGCTCTGGAATTGCTTCCAAGCACAGCTGCAGTCCCTGCTGTGCTCCCTGCTGGCCCCCTCCATCTTCTCAGCCCCGCCATGCTCTCGGTGAAGCCCCAGCCCCCTTCAGTTTCTTCAGCCCCTCACAGTCCTCTCACCCTCCTCAGTCCCTTCTGAGCCATCCCGTCCCCTGAGACCCGCCAGCCCTCAGCCTATGTCACTTCCCTGTCACCTCAGTGCCACCATAGGCCTCGGCTGCCCCACAGCCCTCAGCCCCAGCAGCAGCTCAGGGTCAGCGTCCCTTCGGCGCCACCGCCCCCTCAGCCCCCTCAGCCCCCTCTGTCTCACCGTCCTTCAGCAGCTCCTCAGGGGACAGTGCCTGGGGCCAGCGGCAGCTCCCACCGCTCCAGGGACAGCCGGGGCTGGAAGCGCTGCTCCGCCCGGCCCGGCCGCCAGCTCGGACCCAGCAAAGGGACAGGGGACACAGGGGGCACTGGGGGAAAAGCAAGAGGTGAAATAGGCAGCCGAAGGGGGAAAGAGGTAAAAATGCAGCCTAGGCTTACACAGATCAATCTATGCATCTAAACTTCCACATACCTCTAACTAAATAACTATGCACATTTCTAAATCTATATCTAAGCATTTAAATGTAGGCATCTAAATGTAGGCATCTGAATGTAGGTATCTAAATGTAGACATCTAAATGTAACTCTATAAATATATAAATATAAATCTCAAAATCTAGAAATGTAACTACTTCTGTCCCATCTATAACAATATACATCAATTTTCCTGTATAGATGTATGTATATGCACATATAAACATACCTCTACAAATCTATAAATGTAACTATATGGGTATAGAAATAGAATTATGGAAATGTATAAATCTGTGTATACTAGAAGGGATTCCAACTGCCTGATAGTCAAAGGCTCTCCCTCTGATCCTTCTTCCCACACAGGGCAGCCCTCCTGGCAAGGCAGATCAGCTGGAAATCTGGGAAGCAAAGGGAACACTGGGTCAATATTGGCCTCTGTGCATCATTTGTCCCTTTTGAAGTAACTGTCCTTCTATCAAAGACTGTAAAAGATGGCCAGAAAGGCAGACTCTCACTTGGTAATTTGAAGCCTGCTCTTCAAATAGCCAGACTCCTTCCAAGTGTTCAAAACTTCTGAAGTTTTGAAGTATCCCAATACACTGAAAGCCCTCGCAGTGCAAAGGGTCCCCATGAGAGCTTGAAACACAGACAGACCCAGCTGCCACAAAGAAGCCCAGCCTGGTTCTTTCTCTGTGCTGAAAGAGAGACCTCAGTCCTCACTGAAATGGCTGAAGCTGAAGGTGCTGGGAGCTGAGTTATGAACTAGCACCGTTCTCTGCCATCTACAACCTGCTCTCTGCAGTGAGCCACAGCTCCTCCAAAACAACCACCAGCTCTGGGATGAACAGCTCCGTGGCAAATGACCAGGTAATATTGACTTTGGCATTTATGTATTAGTTTATGCATGTTGTTAGTGATTATAAGTATGTAGAAATAGCATCAGTTAGAACTCCTTTTAGCTGCTTGTTAAAGTAATAGAATCTATATTAAGTGTGCACTGCATTGCCTATAGAAATAGTAGTGTAATTAATATAATATCTATGGATCACTTATGGAAACAATTGTGTGATGAGTGTATTGTGTTACAGAGCTTAGCAAAACATAAGGGGGAAAAAAAAAGGTTGTGTGTAACTAAAAACAGTGTAAGGCCATCCACTGACCAGCCTGTCCAAGTGATAAGATAGCCCTAACACCAACCACAGCGCCAGAGGACAACTAGAGAATACCATGTTAAATTTAAGGAAGACATACTAAACCCTTATCAGAGGAAGGGAAACAGCAGGAAGGAGACACAAGAAGAAATAAAATACATTGACCTGACACACAGGATGTCATGCAATAAGCCAGAGTGTAGGAGACAGCCATGGAGAATTCAACCCTGGAATGCCTCACCCTCACCTCACCTGAACCCTTGGATTTTCCCTCAATAAACCCTGCTGGATCTGCCATGCAAAGAGTCCTCTTGTCACTCTGGTGAGGCTTTGATTTCACCATCCGGGCTCAGGCCTCTGGAGGGCTGGGGGAGTTGTCAAGGCAGCCCAAGGTGGAGATGCTCTTGGGGCTTCAGGCACACCGACAGCACCTGCCTGGGGAAGCTACTCTGGCCACCCGCAACAGAGTGTGACGTCAAAAAAAGGAGTTCCCAAAACATCAGAAATTTCCCAAGAATGTTTGAATACTGCATAACACACATAAATATGCTGGCATCTCAGCAATGTAACAGTATAATGATAACACTGTCTCTATACACCAGGTGTTCTTTGGCTGTTGGCCAGGAGCACCCCAGTGCTGCAAATATTGTCTTTTTTTATCCTATTAGTATTAAACTTTTAAAAATTCTAACCAGAATTGTGTTTTTCAGAGCTGGGAGGGAAAGAGCTCCCTACCAGGCCTGCAGGCTGCACCAGTTTTGCTCAAGAATGCAGATCCAAAATGCTCTCTGTCTCCTTTAGTTCTCTCTAATTTAAAGGGGTAATTTCAGTTTTTCCTTGAGGTACTGGATTTGTGACTAATGATTTCCTTGGCTCCAGAGCTTCTGCTGCTTGTGTTTTTATGTATCTCACTACACCTATCAGCACAGTGGCACTACATGGATTTAATGCTTGGAGACAAAAAGCTCAGACTTCTACACTGACCTTTTGCTGGACTTTTCCTCTCTTGCTTCAAGAGTCACTCAGGGTTGCCTCCAGAGCACTGACATCCTGTAGCAAACTTATCCATGGACATCAGCACCAAACTGGGACACCCGGCTTGGTGACACAACTGCCACAAGGTCAGGTTTATTCCCTGCTCTCTTGCCCCAGCAGAGGACTCAGTGTCAGAGCCTCTGGAGAAGCGTGGAGGGCAGGGCTCAGGCAGGTTGTGCCCGTGCAGGATTTGAACTCAAGGCACCAGGAAGCACCAAGCCTGTAGACAGGAACTCAACTCTTCTCATCTCCCTTCTTGCCAGAGGCAGGCTCAGAGCAGCCATCTCACCCCTCTCTAAACCAGTGGGGGCTCTGTCCCTACCAAGCTCCTCGGGCTCCTGGGAATTGTTCCTGCAGCTCTCGGTGCCAGGCAAAGCTCCCTCTGCTGCAGCTCTGCCCACAGGCTCCCCTCCTGAAGACTCAGGGGCAACAGTATTATTGGCCTTGAAAGAGAAACAGAAAGGGAGAAACCCTTCTCACCACTTACACAAAACACCTGGTCCAACAACTCCATGGCTCACAGTTCATAATCTCTTGTTCCTAACAACTCTGGGCCACAAAGGCATTCAACAGTCAAAAAGATTTGACTTCTCAAACACAGTCCAAAAGCTGTCAAAGCTGACAGTGTTGAGCATGGGGGTGACACTGAAAACATGGAATGGCTGCTAAGGAGGAGTCCTGCCAGCTCCTGGCACAGGGATGTGCCCCTTCCTCCACAGCCCTGAGCACAGCAGTCTCATCGAGGCTGCAGCTTGGCAGGGACAGCATGGGAACACACATCTCTTCCCACAGAGATGCCCAGGAGCGAGGGGAAAGAGCTCTGCAACATGGACAGCAAGACTGGCCAGTTTGCCCAGCTGAGGATTTCCCAGATGGAAACTGGACTGCAGGCAGCAGCTTACTGAGAGGACAAGAAAGCTGCAGCTGCCGCCCAGCCCCAGCCACGGCTCTGGGAGCACCCACACGCACGGCAGGGCTCACACAGCAGCAGCAGCTGCAGCCCAGCCCTTGCTTTGCCTTGGCCTTCCCACCCAAAAGAGGCACAGCCCACATCTGCTGCTGCAACAGAGGCACCTCTGGCATGCCCCTTCCTGCCTGGGACACTGGGCCTTCAGTGCCACTTCTCCAAACACTCTTCTCTTCTTTCCCATCAAACAAAGCCTCTTAGAACCTACAAAGCTTCCACTTCCTCACCACAAATGCCCCTGCATCAGGGGTTCTTCCCAGGAAAAGGAGCACCCAAACTTGGCCAACACAGGCTCACGCCTTTTCATCCTTACTCAGTGGGGATGACTTTATCCTTTCCTCTTCTTCAGAAAATTTTCCTTTACCAAGTAAATCCTTCCCTGTCCATTCACAGCTGAACTTGAAGCCTTCTCAGCCATGCAACAACATTCACAAGCTCTCAGTCCAGCCACTTTCTTCCCTGTCGAATGCAGTTACCTGAACAGAGGGAGAAAACATCTTCTCCAGTGTCTCAAGCACCATGTCCAGGACATCACAGTCCAGGAGCAGGAAATGTGGAGGAATGAGTGCAGTTTCTAAAAAGAATCTCAGTGCTTCTTCTCCCCCCCCTTGGAACAAGTCTTAAAGGTGCAAAACTTATTATTCAGCAAAACCAGAACAGAAGACTGGGGATACAAGCATGATATAGTCAAGCCAGGACACCCTTGAAAGAGAAACAATGTATTGGTCAATCGGTGGGCAGTCAAGCTTTGAAAGGGGAGCAGTGCATAATGGAGCCCTTGGTGGCAGGGAGTCGGTATGCTGAGCCATCATGGCCTCATCTCACACACCGGCCATGTGTGGGCCGATGCTGTAACTGGGAAAATTCCACTCCTGACAGAAGATACAGGGCCTGGTTCTGGGGTGGAGGGGTGAGAAGGATGAGATGCACAGCGTTTTGATCCAGGGCATGTCCTGGAAGTGCACTGCCTACCTGCCCCTGGTGCTGAGGACCATGCTCCATCTCCTTCTCCTGCTCAGCAGATTTTGGGAATCCAGGGGTTGGTATGTATTACTTGCTTTGCAGGCCCAATTGTGGCTTAGGTTCTTTTGTGCATGGGTCTCCTCCTGAACCCGTGACAGTGACCATCAAGGAGCTACAGAACACTCCTGCTCTGATGTCAATAAATTCTGAGAAGTAATTGAAATGTGTGTGATAAATTGGGGTAATGTTTAGCCTGTGAGTTTCCGCAAAATGTTGTATATGTCTTAATTCCATGGATACAAAGTAGTAAGTGAGATTGCTGGTGTGAAGTGCATATGTCAGAGAAGTGATTCCCTATGCACCAAGTACTAAAATACAGTAATGCCTCCTTTCTAACCCTGAGCTGGCAGCAGGGATCGGGCCCTGCTTGATAAATTTCATTTTGGCAACTTCTGTTAGCAGGTAAGAAATGTCAAAATGAAACTTTTTCACCTTATGTTTTCCTCTGGTGGACCTTTTTGGGAGCCAAGGTGTCCTGGGTGTGTGCAGAGCAGAGCAGCCCCAGAAAGCCCTTGGCTTGCCCACCAGTTGTCATGCCTTGTTCCAGGTGTGCCCAGCTCTGGCAGGAGAAAGAGCCCGCAGCGCAGTGGGCACCGTGGCCTGCCCAGCCAGGGCTCTCTGGCACAGAGCAGCAGCAGCAGCAGCACCGTTCAACCCGCTCCTGCCTTGGCTTCCCCTGGCACACAGAAGCCTCTGGAAATCAGCACCACCAGTCACGTTCCCAGCCTGGAGCAGCTCCTGCATGCAGGCAGATGCTGCCAGTTTGACTGCTTCCAAAGAGGAATAAAGGCAGAGATGTACATGCACCAGAGCCCTGGGCATGTCCAATAAATGTGCAAATATGCGGGGAGATTTTTAGGAATGATTTCAGCTGTTATGCCAGCAGTGGCTTCTCTCCTGGTTCTGTGCAATGCTGTGGGCCATTTTCTTGGTCTGGTTTTCTTTGCTTGGGTCCCATCTGAGTGCTCAATTGGGGTCCAGGCTGTAGGTGCTTTGTGCAGTCTTGGAGTTGCTCTTGGATCCCTTGAACAACAGGGTTTGGCCCATGACGGGAATTTGTGCTGCTTTTTGACAGAGGAGAACTTTGCAGAATATTTTTGTTTGCTGTAGTGAAGGTTGGTTATTGCTTGGCATAAATTCACAGAGAAACATAGAACATTGCTTTGTGATGTCAGGGCATGGTTTCCATGTCATCATAGTGACATCAGAAGGTTGCCTTGGTGCACAGAAGGCCTGAGTGTCAGAGCAGCTGTAGGTCTTGCTGAGAGCAGGCACATCCTGCTGGTTAAGGCATTTGTTGGGGGTAGCTGTGCACTGACGAGAACCGTTTTTTTACAACTGTGTGAGCACAGCCAGCACACTTTTAGACCAGTGCCACAGGGATGGAGGATCTCAGGGCTGCAGTTTTTGGGGCTTACGCGCTTTATTATTCTGCCTATTATCTGACTCACCTGGCACGTAAGTAGAGGTTTTCCCTGGGTGTAACCTAACCTGGCTTTTGTATGTCTTCCTGCTCTTTCTTAGTGACTGAGTATCTGATTTTGAAACAGAAAGAGCATTAGAATGACACTGGTTTGGTAAAGGTCCTTTCAAGTCGTTCAGCTAAAAAGGGAGCGTCTGTAGCCACAGTGGCAGCATTTGCCAGGGAACCTGCAGGGCTTCTGTTCCCTCCACAGGAGAGTTTGTGGCAGCAGAGTCTGTCATTTCCTCAGTTTACTGGGATAGCAAGACACCTTTGGAAATGTAGAATGGGAGACCTTCTTGGAGGGCCTCCTAAAACTCTGCAGTTGTTCCCAGAATTCAGGGAAAGTTTCTTTCTTTCTAAATTTTCTCCTGAAAGGATTTGACTGTCTAACTAAATCGTGATCTTCCATTTGCCAGGAAACGCAAACTCCAAAACACTGTGTGTCTGCTGCAGAACCCCTGCTGCTGCTGTGCTGTTTCACAACAGAACTGCCACAGCTCAGGGGGATTTTGGGGAAGCTTTCCTGGGCAACTGTTTCCCACAAGAGAATAATGAAAAGTAGTGCATGCAACTGATTATTTTTTTTTAAAGTACCTGAGGGAGAGGATAAAAAAAGCTGCTTGATGTGTTTGGTAGAACAGGAGCATTGAGTGTTAAAGATGAATTTGCATTTTCTTGATCATATTTGTATTCATTTACTGGCAAAACTGGCCAAAGCGTAGGCAGAAGCAAGAATATTGTCCTGATCTTTTGCTGGCTGTGTGAATGAAACGTGTCTTTTGGAGGGATTTTGTGAAACGGGAAGTCATCTGTTTGGGTTGACTTGTTCTTTGGAATTCAGCACCCGAAGCAGTTTTCTCACAGCATCTTGTTCATTTTCTCTCCCACTACAGGTCACCTGAGGCGTGTATTCATCGGTTTTGATCATGAGGTGAGTGAGAAAGGGAGATTCCATGTTCCTGGTGTTGAAGAATTGGAGACCCAGCAGTGAGTTTGGCCACTAGCAGTAGAGTGTAGAAGGCCAGTTGGAAAGCCAGAAAAAATCCAATTTGATCAGAAACAAGGTCATCACTTCCAAATTCTCACTTTTCCATTTCAGAATTTTGAAGAAATAGAAGCACTGTTTTACCAATAGAACATTGCCACCTGATAATAGGCAGGGTGAAGTACTTAAATAAGAGCAATTTGCAGTGCATTTGAATAAGGATATTATAATTCTGTCATTGCGACTTAAAATGACACTGCTATAAAAGTTCTGGATCTCTCCTTAAAAGATGTGGTGGTAAATATGAAAAGAAATGAGGTTCTGAATGATAGGTGATGGCCTGTCCCTCATGCTCCTCTCTTGCCGCAGCTGACAGAACCAACAGCCGTCTCTCCCCTGGCTTCTGCAGCTCCTGGAGAAGAAACCAAAGAACAACAAATTGAGGTGGAGGAGCGCCTGCTGCCATCATTGATCACACCAGAGCCTGGATATCCTGGACCTGTAAGTGCCATTTGTGGGTTGTGCTGTCTTTAGTGCAGGGAAGAGGTGCAAGTTTCATACCAGCCAGTGCTTCCTGTTGCTGGCTGAGTGTGCTGAGTGCTGGAGTGCTGCCAGGAGCTAGGGATTTCCTGCAGGCAGCATCAGCAGAACTTGGCCTTTGACGTGTGATGTTGAGGCCCCAAAGGGCTGGTGCCTGTGGGAGAGCATCTGGCTGGTTGGCTCAGGGAAGCTCTGCCTCTGGTCTTCAGCAGTGCTATCGCCGAGTGAGCACATGGTAGTGCTGGAGGTCACAGGGCGTTCTTTGTTGGACTTCCATTTTTGGAATGGTGTGTTTGGTTTGTGAAACCAGTCTGCAGCTTTTTTGCATAATTCTTCAGTTCTACAAAGGCGTTTGGGCCAGGTGTCTTTAGGTTTTCACAAGCTGCAAGAAGATGGTTTTGTGGTCCATGAAGCTATAGGGGTTCATTACTGCCCCGTCTGGCCAAAGAAAGAAAGTGAGTAGTTATGATGCTTCCGGGTGAGGCAAAAAGCAGAAAAGGGCAAGTTTATGTTGCTACATTGAGTGATGAAGTCTGCCCCTTTGGCACATGCCTTGCAGATTGGACTGGGGGAGAAGCTTTAAGTTCTTGACTACCATCTTGTGTTGCTCAGAAAATAAAGGCATCTAGAAATGGTGGATGCTGTATTTGAAGTGAAATGAGGACCTCTGTGGCTGCGGAGCAACTTGGGTACAAAGGTCCCAGGGGTGCGGTAGAAGATCAGCTGAAGAAGAGCCAACCTGGGACCAGGTGTCCAAGAAGGCCAAGGGCATGGTGGCCTGTGTCAGCAGCAGTGGGGCAGCAGGAGCAGGGCAGTGAGCGTGGCCCTGTGCTGGGGAGCACTGCGGCCACAGCTGGAGTGCTGTGTGCACTTGTGGGCCCCTGGGAAGCAGAAAGTCATGGAGAGGCTGCAGTGTGTGCACAGAAGGACAGGGGATCTGGGCAAGGGTGTGGAGCACAAGGCCAGTGAGGAGGTGCTGATGGAGCTCTAGTATGGACAATGGGAGGCATAGGAGGATCTTTCAGGCAGTCTTCCATCAATCCCCGCATGGGCCATTTCCCTACTAAACATGCTGTCACTGAATCCAAGTGCTTTAGACACTAAAGTGGGGGATTCTTTCACCTTGCTTGCTTGCTAGGAGTGGCTTGCCATGATCATTTTTTTCTTATCTAGTAAGAAAAGGTGCTTCTGCTCAAAAGTTCCTGCCCTTTTTAAGCCCAGGATGGGATTCTAATCCAGTTTTTGTTTTCCACTTCTGCAACAGCAGTAGCAAAGGTGTTGCTGTCGCTTTCCTGCTTTTCCATTTCAGTGCTTTCAGGAAGTTGAAGCTGTGTTTTACAGAGATAGTGTTGCATGCTGATAGCAGCCAGGGAGCAATAACAACCTTGTATCCATCCACACTTCTTTTTAGGTGGACCATTTTATTTTATTTTATTCCGTAGGGCTTAGAATCCTGATGTTGCTATGAAATGTTCTGATTTCTCTTTAGAAGATGTAGTGGAAGAACTGAAAAGAAATGAGGTTCTGAATGATAGGTGACAGCCTGTGCCTCATGCTTCTCCCTTGCCACAGCTGACAGAACCAACAGCCATCTCTCCCCTGGCTCCAACTTCTCCTGAAGAAGAAGCCGAAGAGGAGCAAATTGAGAGGGATGAACGCCAGACTCCATCAGTTGTCACACCAGAGCCTGGATATCCTGAGCCTGTAAGTGCCACCTGTGGCTGGTGCTGTCTTTACTGCAAGGCAGAGGTGCAAGTTTCAGAGCCACCAGCACTTCCTGTTACTGGCTGAGGATGCTGAGTGCTGGAGTGCTGCCAGGAGCTCGGGATTTCCTGCAGGCTGTGACAGCAGAACTTGGCCTTTGACCTGTGATGTTGAGGCCCCAAAGGGCTGGTGCCTGTGGGAGAGCATCTGGCTGCTTGGCTCAGGGAAACTCTGTCTCTGGGCCTCTGCAGCGCTATGGCCGAGGCAGCACGGGGTACTCCTGGAGGTCACGGGACTTTTTATATGTTTTCCATTTTTTGGAATGGTGTCTTTTTCTTGTGAAACTGGTCTCTAATTTTTTTGAATTATTCTTGAGGTCTACCAAGTCTATTGGGCCAAGTGCCTTTTGGCTTTTTCAAGCTGCAAGGACATGGTTCTGTTGTCCATGAAGTTGTGGGGGGACATTCTTATCCCTTGTTGCCAAAAAACGAAGGTGAGCAGTTATGAAACGTCCTTGTGACGCAAGAAAACAGAAATGGCAAGTTTGTGTTGCTGCATTGAGTGATGAAGTCTGCAGCTTTGGCAATTTCCATGGAGCCTGGAGTGGGTGTGTAGCTGCAATTCCTTGACTGCTGTGTTGTGTTCTGTGTGCTCAGAACAAGAAGGCCATCTACAAATCGTGGATATTGTATTGGAAGTCAAATGATCAAATCTGTGGCGGGAGAGCTGCGTGGTCCAAAGGCCCCAGTGGTGCGGTAGAAGATCAGCTGAAGAAGAGCCAGCCTGGGACCAGGTGTACAAGAAGGCCAAGGGCTTCTTGAAGGCCTGTGTCAGCAGCAGTGGGGCAGCAGGAGCAGGGCAGTGAGCATGGCCCTGTGCTGGGCAGCACTGCAGCCACAGCTGGAGTGCTGTGTGCACTTGTGGGCCCCTGGGAAGCAGAAAGTCATGGAGAGGCTGCAGTGTGTGCACAGAAGGACAGGGGATCTGGGCAAGGGTGTGGAGCACAAGGCCAGTGAGGAGGTGCTGAGGGAGCTCTAGTATGGACAATGAGGGGGTCGTGAGGGAACTTCGGGCAGACTTCCATCAATGCCTACACGACAGTGCTCACCACAAGGGCTGT
Organism: Ammospiza nelsoni; assembly: GCF_027579445.1. Taxonomy (NCBI): domain Eukaryota; kingdom Metazoa; phylum Chordata; class Aves; order Passeriformes; family Passerellidae; genus Ammospiza; species Ammospiza nelsoni. The sequence goes on from NC_080669.1 coordinate 6,538,438, forward strand.
TTCCCTACTAAACATGCCCCCCACTGAATCCAAGTGCTTTAGACAGGGGAGTGTGTGACACTTCCATCTTGTGGCTGGATGCCTTGCTGGCTTGCTGGCTTCTTGGATCACTCGGAGTGGATTCCATGTTCATTTCCGCCTTCTCCAGCAAGCAAAGATGCTTCTGCACAATGTCTCCTGCACTTTTGCCGCACTGGATGCATTGTGGTCCAGTTTGAGTTTTCCATGTCTGCAGCAGCAGTAGCAAAGGCGTTGCTGTCGCTTTCCTGTTTTTCCATTTCAGAGCTTTCAAGAAGTTAATGCTGTGTTTTACAGAGGCCGCGTTGCTTGCTGATAGCAACCAGGGAGAAATATCAACCTTATATTCATGTAGAGTTCTGTTGAATTGGTCCATTATAATTAGGTTGGTGGGAGTTGGAATCCCTATGTCGCTAAGAAATGTTCTGATTTCTCCTTATAAGATACAGTGGAAGATCTGAAAAGAAATGAGGTTCTGAATGATAGGTGATGGCCTGTGCCTCATGCTTCTCTCTTGCAACAGCTGACAGAACCAACAGCCGTCTCTCCCCTGGCTCCAGCTTCCCCTGAAGAAGAAGCCGAAGAGGAGCAAATTGAGAGGGATGAACTCCAGACTCCATCAGTGGTCACACCAGAGACTGGATATCGTGATTCTGTAAGTGCCACCTGTGGCTGGTGCTGTCTTTAGTGCAAGGCAGAGGTGCAAGTTTCAGAGCAGCCAGTGCTTCCTGTTGCTGGCTGAGGATGCTGAGTGCTGGAGTGCTGCCAGGAGCTAGAGATTTCCTTCAGGCAGCGACAGCAGAACTTGGCCTTTGACCTGTGATGTTGAGGCCCCAAAGGGCTGGTGCCCCTGGGAGGGCAGCTGGCTGCTTGGCTCAGGGAAGCTCTGTCTCTGGGCCTCTGCGGCACTGTGGCCAAAGGCGCATGTATTAGTGCTGGAGGTCACGGGACTTTCATTGTTTGATTTCCAGTTTTGGAATGGTGTCTTTTCCTTTTGAAATTGGTCTGCAGTTTTCTTTAATTATTGTTGAGGTCTACCAAGTGTTTTAGTCCAGGTGTCTTTTGTCTTTTGACAAGGTGCAAGAAGATGTTTCTGTTGTCCATGAAGCTGTGGGGGGACATTCTTATCCCATGTGGCCAAAGAAAGAAAGTGAGCTATTATGAAGCCTCCTTGTGATGCAAGAAACCAGAAGCAGCAAGTTTGTGTTGTTGCATTGAGTGATGAAGTCTGCAGCTTTGGCAATTTCCATGGAGCCTGGAGTGGGTGTGTAGCTGCAATTCCTTGACTGCGGTGTTGTGTTGCTCAGAACAAGAAGGCCATCTAGAAATCGTGGATTCTGAATTTGAAGTCAACTTGGCAAATTTGTGGCTGGGGCGACGGGTGGGTTAAATGGACGCAAGGGTGTGGTAGAAAGCAGCTGAAGAAGAGCCAGCCTGGGACCAGGTGTCCAAGAAGGCCAAGGGCTTCTTGAAGGCCTGTGTCAGCCGCAGAGGGGCAGCAGGAGCAGGGCAGTGAGCGTGGTGTTTTGCGGAGAAAAGAAGAAACCTCACAACTTTATAAAAGTTGTAAAGCCCGATATGTTTATTTTACGATACGCGCCGGACGCAAGTCCCCCAACAAGGCATGCGTACCTCTGAAGACCTCAGGTCGCCTTTTATCCCCCTCCCAAATGCATATGCATACAGTTTCACAATAAGTTCATACATATTCATTCCGCGTGACATTTAGCACTAGTTCTTCTTTATCAGAGGAATTCCTAGGTCTGGGGCAGATCGACCTTGCGGTAATTTCTGTTTTTCTTTCTCTGTCTCCTTGCTGTCTCGGCATGCGGCCTTTTCTTCAGCTTTGGCCCCACAGACCTCTCACCTCTTCCAGGCACTTCACCTAATTCAGAATGGATCCCCACTTCGTCTCATTCCCCCCTTTCCTAGGAAATAAGTAAATTCTTTTACTTAAGGAAAACCTCCGCGACGATAAGTGTCTTTTAATGCTTCACCATGCACGTTTGACAAAGATGTTAGTACAGCTATTCGTTGTAGCATCCTACAGTTCCAAATTAACAATGTAATAGATAGTCCTAAACTTATCCCAACTAATATTAGTAAAACTACAATGGGGTGACACAACTTATTAAAGATTCCATTCGCAGTTGGTGACCACCCAAAGATCACATCCCACCAGTGATGATCTATATTCTGTTTTATTCTTTGTAGAACCCTGGTTATCTCCTTTGTATCGTGTTGGACAGTAATTAAGGTTTTCTTTCCACTTTCTTGGATTTCCTTCAGGATTTCCAATAAGTCTTGGTGCTCAATTAATTGTTTCACTAATGTAAGGTTCATCCCAATAGGGGTAGGTGGTAGTCTGTGGTACATTGTGTAATTAGCTTTAATCAGCTGGTGGGATGTCACTGGGGCCAAGTACGAAAAATCACACCCGATAATCTTAACAAAATTACAAATACAGAAGTTAGAGTGATTTTTACTAGACAGAATAACATCATTGCTATCAATATTTACTGCAGCACAGGCAGTCCTCAAACACACACACCCTTTTCCAGTGTATACGAGCACAGTTTTCTGGTGAGTGACTGGATGGACTTCAAAGTGACAAATACTCTGCTCAGTGTCTAAACACACATCTTGAGCATTAATAGTATTGCTTTCACAAATGAATCCCATCTGTTCTCTAGCAGTGCAGGATTCTAAGTTTACTGTCTGCCACTTCCCATTCATCTTTCGTGCCCACACTCCATGTCCTAGAGCAATGATGGGATGGATAACAAAAACAGTGGCATTATGTATGGTAAGCACAAAGGCAGTTGCCACATTAGAAACAGGATCATAGGTGAAATTCACCATAGTCCGCCAGGTTTGAAACTTCCTTTCAACATCAATTGCATTATCTCACACAATTTCTTAAATTTCAGCTGGAAAATTACCTTCACCCCTTTCCCATATGATCAGAGATGCTGTTGCTTGTATCCATAACTGTGCTTGTATACAACTGAAAGCTAAAGACACATTATCTTGAACTATACTAAGTGCTTCTACTATCAACTTGTGGTCTTGGTCCCCGGCCTTTTCATACTTCCTTACTTTGGCAGTACTTTTGAAATCTGTCACTGGCTAGTTCCTAATGCCAATAGAGATTACTATAAAGGCTGCTTCAATTTTGTTAGGCTACCTGATGCAGTGGCCAGTTTATGCACCAGTATTTCTGAATCAATTCCATTTAAAACTCCTAATCTTGTCCCTAATATGCCAGTTAGATGTTTGTTATGGGGAACAGGAACCGCTTTCTGTTTATGACCATCCCTCCCTGCCAGAGGGATGTGCTGGGCTCACACTGCAAATTCAGACACACTTCACAAGTGTATCTGACAGAGGTTTAGGTCATATTTGAGGCAGATGTTTGTTCTGAAATGTAGAGACCTCAGGAATCTCCTTCCCCCTCCAGAGCACCTGATTTCCCAGATGTGTGGCAAGCAGGAATGTCTCTCTTGGTCTACGAAACTTCACCCACCTTGCCCCTAGCTTCAGGTCCAAGCCTCAAGTAAATAATGAAGGGGAAGTCTGAGAGAAGAGCCTAAATTCATTGCAGTGCCTCAGAAGAAACTGGGATCAGGTTTCTGCTACTTGAAACACTCAGCACAAAAGTGATGCTCAAAATCCTACAGCCTGCTGCTGAGCTCTGAGGGGGAGTCTCTCTCTACCTCTTTTAAGCAGAATCCAACCGCCTCAGACTGGGACAATCACTGATCCAAATCTCAGTAGGAAAAGGGATAGCTATAAATAAAGAAAATCACCTTCCTTGCTTGGGTTAATTTACCACCTGCAGTTCAGCACCCTTTACCAGTCATTGCCTGAGTGTTCAGCCAACCGGCTTGGAAAATGACCTAAGGAAACTGATTTCTTGGTGTTCCTGGTTTTAGGCACCAGGAGAGCTGGCTCCTTCCTTTCTTGTTCTGCTCCTGAGATATGCCTGTTTTAGTTTGAACTAGTATGGGGTGTATAAGGCCCTGCTGTGGTAAAAAGTACAGTGTCCAGCCCTCAAAGGGAGTTTTTAGGAAGGAGGAGCAGGCTGGTTGGATTTTTGAGATGTTAATTTGCATTATCAACGCCACACATTTGAGAGACCATTCTGGATTGAATAATAGCTGTTGTTCAGTCACATCCACTTTGAATTCAAATGAAAGTCTGATATTAATTCGAGCTCAAAGGCAGGTCACTTCTACAGGCTGTATCAAGGTGAAATTACACCAACAGTCTGATTCACTTAGGTTATCACAGACTTCCTGGTGTTCATATACACCAGGAGAGGTTCAGACACTAATTACATCTGGTCTCTCATAAGCTACCCTATTGATGACCTGGCACCCTACTTTGATTTCTTCTCCTCTGATTCCTTGAAGAGTCCACAGTTCCTGTTCTTGCCATTCTTGCTCCTCACATATCTGATTCTCGTGGATGACTACAGTAGATATGTTTAAATCTTTTATCTCAGAAGGTTTTCCTATGATCCAGTATACTGATTAAATGCCAGGGACCAAGGCCATTTAGCATTACTTTGAACAGAGGTACTCTCAAGTTCTGAAACTTCAGTTATGATTACACACAATACAATTCTACAAACTAAAATATGAGCTACTCCCGACCGCAATATACTCATTTTGCCCGAGTAAGTTTTAATCTCAGTTCATTGTCTCCTGGCGTCACTCCTTAAGGGGTTTCTGGGCCTTCTTCACCCGAGAGTGATGAATCCAGGCATTCTGCTCCTTGATTTTGATTGCAGTGAAGGTGGTGAGAAGTACTCGCAGTGGTCTCTCCCACTGTGGTTCCGAAGTCTTCTCTGTAAGAGACTTAACATATACATCATCCCCAGGCTATCTAACTCCCTGCTCCGAGTTCCAGCCACATGTTTCTCAATTACTCTGAGCTGTTTGCTTAATGCCATCATGTAGGTGGACATTCTGGACATTCCCTTTGTATTCTATATGGTCTTCTGTAAGGCATTCCAAAAGGACTCAGCATTTCTTTAGCTCAAGGTTTAGTTTGAATTTGCAATAGTGCTAGTGGAAGAGCTTGGGCCAGGGTAGATTAACTTCTTGCCCCAGTCTTATGATTTGCTGCTTAATCAAATGATTCATTCTCTTCACCTGGCCGCTTGATTGGGGGTGGTATGGGGTGTGAAGCTCCTGATCTATGCCCAGATGGCTACTAATCTGTTGCACTATTTTGGAAATGAAATGTGATTCTTTATCTGAGGATATCGTGGCTGGAACTCTGAAGCATGGTATTATTCCTTATAAAAATAATCTGGTCACCTCTTGAGCTTTGACAGTTCTGGTGGGGAATGTTTCTGGCCACCCTGAAAATGTATCTATCAATACCAGTAAATACTGATACCCCCCCTTTCCTTGGGAGTTCTTAAAAGTTAATTTGCCACTGCTGTACAGGCCCATGGCCTCTCCCGATCTGACCGAGTTTTGGCCGGGGGTCTATTTTGGGGTTAGTCTGGAGGCAAAGATCACATTGTCGGCTTACCTGAGTGATAGTGGCATATAAATTCCTGACAACGATGCAACGATTGTTTCAATCAGATTTGTGTAATGCACTCTGTATCACTCGCAGCCTTGGTCATTTCGAAAAAGGAGCCACACTCTATAAAAGGCTTCTAAGTAGTTAGGCCCTAGTGTGTTTTCTAGTGCCCTTCCTTCACTAGTAACCACGAAAATGGGAAGGGATTCCTAGCTCTCTTTCAATGGCAGCCCACCCCTTGCAGTTGTACGTCTCTTTTGGTTAGTATTATTGTATTATGGCTTACCTTCGAGGAAAATCTGTACCTCACCCTTTGCTGCTTTCTTTGCCTCTCCATCCGCCAGCTCATTTCTTTCCTCCAATTTTAAGCTCACTCTCTAGTGTGCCTTAATATGCCTTTTCAGGTAGCTGAACTGCTTCCAGCAGCTGGATTGTCTCTTCTTTCCCTGTGAGGTCAGCAGTCCCCTCTCTTTCCAGATGGCTCCATGTGCATGTATGACTCCAAATGCATTCCTTGGGTCTGTGTAGATGGTTATTCTCCTCCCTTTTGCCCTTTCCAGGGCATGGGTCAGGGCAATTATCTCAGCCTTCTGCGCAGAGGTCCCTGTTGGTAAGGGTCCAGACTCTATTACCTCTCTGCAGGTGGTCACTGTGAACTTTGCAATGTTGCTTTCCTGTTAGTGAACCAGGTCTCTGCATAGTCCGGAGGAGTGTCCCTTAAGCCTGGGCGGCAGGAGTAGGTAGCTTCGGTGGTCTCTAGGCAACTATGGTGTCCACTGAGAAAAGAAGATCTGGAAGTTTCAAAGCTGGAGCCGACATGAGGGCACTCTCTGTAGCTGGCGAAAGGCCCGTGTGGTGTCTTTTGTCCACTGGAGATCTCAGTTTCCATTGGCAATAAGAGCATAGAGGGGTCTGGCGAACAGTCCATAATTATAAACCCACAGCTGGCACCACCCTGCCATGCCTAAGAAGGTTCGGAGCTCCTTCGTTGTCTGGGGTTTCAGGGTTTGGCATATGGCTTCCCCGCCTTAAAGTCTGCTGCTCAGCACTCACTTCTTACCCCAGGTAGATTACCTTCTGTTTCACTACCTGTGCCTTTTCTTTGAGACTCTGCGTCCTTGGAGTCCTAGGAAATTCAAAAGGCTTGCTGTCCAGGCTTCTCTTGCTTCCCTCATCCGAGTGGCTACTAGAAGATCGTCCACATACTGCAACAGCCTCCTTTCCTCTTGTGGATCTTCCCGGGACTCTGGGTCTTTGCAAGCTGTTCTCCAATCGGAGTGGGGAATCTTGAAGCCTTCAGGCACATGGACTATGTGAGCTTGAGTTTGAATGCAAAAATTTCCTGGCTGGCTTCGTGGATAGGGAGGCAAAAGAAGGCATCTCTTAGGCCTAAAAGAGTGAACCAGGTTAGCTCAGGTGTTAAACAAGTTAGTAAGGTATATGGATTTGCTACCACAGGTATAAATTCTGTGTTATCTTATTGACAGCCCTTAATCCAGTACTATCAGTTATTGGGCTGATTCCTTCCTTATCTTCCTTTTGAGGGTACTACTCAGTTCTCACTAGTTGTGTTCTTTCCTTAAACTTGATGCTCATGGGGGAGCATCTTTCAGTCTCACTGGTACAGCAGAGGCCCATACCCTTGAAAACACTTGTTTACTTATTCTAATATCTCCTTACTAATGTCTCTCTTAATTTCAGTGTCTGTTAATGTTAAGCCAAACATCTTTATATCATTTGCCTCCAGAGTAACCTTTCTCATTTGAGAATGTTTAGCAAATTGAGCGAATTGTACAAAAGCTTTTAGGTACACATAGTACACATGTTACTTTAAAGGTTTGCACAAGTATGCCTTCTCAGACTGGCCAGTTGTTCATTCCCCACACTACAACATAAACATTCTCCACAGGTACTAAAGTTTTATTTAAAACTGAATATATGGCCCTTGTGTCGACAAAAATTCTTCCCTTTTGGGGAGGTCATCTTTACCCTTCCTCCCTTACCTTGGGAGGAGCCTTTAGCAAATCATATGTACTCATTTTGTGAACTGTGATTGCTTTGCATTTCAGCATGATGATCCTTGCCTGGTTTCATACGTTGCTATCTTATGCTGCATGCTGAACAACATGTTTGATTTGCTTTCTCTTTGCCTTGTTTTCCCTTTTCAAGAAATCTGGGTGATTTCTTAAAACACAAAGACATTTCAGCATACAAAACTCTATCCCATTTGTCCTCCTACTTTAAAACAGTACTAACAGAAATGAAGTATTATAAATCTTTTTATTTTCTGAGCTGCTCCTACTGGCAGCCTTCTCCCAGTGAGCCCCTCCCAAAAGGGGCTAATTTAGGAACCTCTTTGCTCTGGTCAGTTCTCATTATTTATTTCTCCTTGCCCTATCTCGCTTCCACTCAAACCTTTTAACAGACCTTCACAGTAGTTTCTCAGTTTTCCTCCTATACACACAGCTCTAGGTGGCAGGTATCAGATGTGGTTCCCACACACACAAGTTCTAAGACCTTAAGTTCTGAATCCGCTTGACCAGAAACCTCTAATTTACATGTGCCCTAACACTTATTAGAACAGCAAAACCAGTGTTTCTCATAAACACCGCACTGCAATAATAACTGCACATCCAGCTTTTGCTCACAGGCCAATCCCGTGTTCCCTGGGGAGATGGGGCAGCCAGAGCTGTCCCTGTGCCCAGGGGACAGCCACTGTCACCTCACACAGCATGCTAATCAAAAACGTGATATAGACACTATATTCTGATCAGACAAAATATCAGTCTTTTCTAGTTCTTTCCTTGCACAATCTAATTAAGCACTGTGCCTACTTACACTTGTTTTACTGCTTTGCAAAAAGGCTGTGCTAGTCACAGCCGAAACTCTGATATGCCTTCAGAAAGAAACAATTGCACCCACACCCCCCTTTATCTCAAATTCCCTAGAGCCAAGGCTTGAATTGCTGTGAGGGGGGGAATTCTTAGAATTCCTTTAACTCTATCGTAGTTAAGCATAAATCACTGTACTATAGTTCTCCTATGTAAAATGCCACTCTTGTTGCGACAAAATCTTAAAATCTCCACAAACACTACTATACAATGAAAATCAAATTACCACAATGCAGCGGAAGAAAATCACCACACAAAACCACTGGGAAAGGGCATATCTCTCAAAGTGCTCGCTTTTCTCAACACAACATAGCATACCATAATTCAGCATTTACTCACATCAATTTTCTTGGACACAATCAAAATAACATCATACAGTCTGCAGATCAAAATCAAACATCCAAGGCAAAGGAACTCTCTGAGCTCATACTCACGGTTAAAATGTACCAGATCTACACAAATCACTACATTTAAACACGATAAATACCATCACTGACATTCTTCTACTCGCTTCTCTGTGGGGCACTTCTGTCCCTGCCCCCGCAGCCTGTTGCAGCCGGCGCTTCAGGCCTCACTCGGCTGCTTCAAACACGGGTAGTACTGACCCCCCCGCACTGTAGATTTATTCTCTTTTATACACCATACACTTATACACTTGCACGATTAGAAACACAGTGCACCGACCACACAATGCACACATTAACCATACAGCAACACAGTGTCCGGACATCACACACACATACAAACAAAACACACACGGGCTCAACACTTCTGCTCTATCAGAACTATGAACCCCCAACACACATACACGGGTTCACCCGGCTCACCCCCAGAGCCACTAGCGGTCTGCTGTATCAGAACTATGAACCCCATCTCTAATACAGCTGCTCTATCAGCTGAACCCAGACGTCTCCGGGTGGTTTACTCCCTTGCTCTCCTTTCCCTCCCCCGGGGCCCCTCAGTACATACCGTATCTTCCTCCGCAGGCCAGCAGGTCCTTGTCTGTCCTGGCAGGTGGCAAGTTGAGACGAGCGGAGCCCCACCAGGAAAAAATCCTAGGGCGCGCCTTGGAGGTCCGTCTATCCCCCCTGCCCCTGCGGGGACAGAGAGCTCCTGCCTGGCTCACCATAATGTTTTGCGGAGAAAAGAAGAAACCTCACAACTTTATAAAAGTTGTAAAGCCCGGTATGTTTATTTTACGACACGCGCCGGACGCAAGTCCCCCAACAAGGCATGCGTACCTCTGAAGACCTCAGGTCGCCTTTTATCCCCCTCCCAAATGCATATGCATACAGTTTCACAATAAGTTCATACATATTCATTCCGCGTGACATTTAGCACTAGTTCTTCTTTATCAGAGGAATTCCTAGGTCTGGGACAGATCGACCTTGTGGTAATTTCTGTTTTTCTTTCTCTGTCTCCTTGCTGTCTCGGCATGCGGCCTTTTCTTCAGCTCTGGCCCCACAGACCTCTCACCTCTTCCAGGCACTTCACCTAATTCAGAATGGATCCCCACTTCGTCTCAGTGGCCCTGTGCTGGGCAGCGCTGCCGCCACAGCTGGAGTGCTGTGTGCACTTTGGGCCCTGGGAAGCAGAAAGTCATGGAGAGGCTGCAGTGTGTGCACAGAAGGACAGGGCAGCTGGGCAAGGGGGTGCAGCACAAGGCCAGGGAGGAGGTGCTGATGGAGCTCTAGTATGGACAATGCGAGCCTCATGACGGACTTTCTGATAGACTTCCATCAATGCCTACACGACAGTGCTCACCACAAGGGCTGTTTCCCTATCAAACATGCCCTCACTGAATTCAAGTGCTTTGGACAGTGGAGTGGTTGATACTTCCATCTTGCGCCTTGCTGGCTTGTTGGTTTACAAGGAGAGGTTTGCCATTGTCGTTTTCTCTTTTTCCAGCAAGCAAAGATGCTTCTGCAAAACATTTCCTGCTCTTTTGCAGCACTGGATGAGATTGTTATCCAGTTTGATTTTTCCAAGTCTGCATCAGCAGTAGGAAGGGCCTTGCAGTTGCTTTCCTACTTTTCCATTTCAGAGCTTTTAGGAACAAAAAGTTGTGGTTTACAGTGACATTGTTGCTTGCTGATGGCAGCCAGAGAGCAATATCAACCTTATATCCATCCACAGTTCTGTTTAGGTGGCATATTTTATTTTAGTCTGTCGGGCTTAGAATCCCGATGTTGATATGAAATGTTCTGATTTCGTCTTAGAAGATGTAATGGTAGATCTGAAAAGAAATGAGGTTCTGAATGATAGGTGACAGCCTGTGCCTCATGCTACTCTCTTGCCACAGATGACAGAACCAACAGCCGTCTCTGCCCTGGCTCCCGCAGCTCCTGTAGAAGAAGCCCAAGAGGAGGAAATTGAGGTGGATGAGCGCCAGACTCCATCATTGGTCACACCAGAGCCTGGATACTCCGAGCCCGTAAGTGTCAGTTGAGGGTTAGCAAAGTGGGAGGCAAAGGGCCATTTCGCTACAAAACATGCCCTCAGAGCATTCAAGATCGTAAGACACTGGACTGGGTCACACTTCCATCCTGTGGCTTCCTGGCTGGCTGGCTTGCTGGCTTGTTTGTTTTCTAAGAGAGATTTGCCTTATTCATTTTCTCTTTTTCCAGGAAGCAAGGATGCTTGTCCACGTTTCCCATCGTTTTCCAGCCTTGTATGGGATTCTGATCCAATTTTAATTTTCCATGCCTGCAGCAGCAGTAGCAAAGGCATTGCTGTCGCTTTCCTGTTTTTCCATTTCAGAGCTTTCAAGTAAAAGCTACATTTCACAGAGACAGTGTTGCTTGCTGGTAGCAGCCAGGGAAATAGCAACCTTTTATACATCCCCAGTTCTTTTTAAGTGGACCATTTTATTTTATTCTGTAGGGCTTAGAATCCTGATGTTGCTATGAAATGTTCTGATTTCTCTTTAGAAGATGTAGTGGAAGATCTGAATAGAAATGAGGTTCTGAATGATAGGTGATGGCCTGTGCCTCCTGCTTCTCTCTTGCAACAGCTGACAGAACCAACAGCCATCTCTCCCCTGGCTCCTGCTGCTCCTGGAGATGAGGCCCAAGAGGAGCAAATTGAGATGGATGAGCGTCAGACTCCATCATTGGCCACACCAGAGCCTGGATATCCTGAGCCCGTAAGTGCCAGTAGTGGATGGTGCTGTCTTTAGTGCAGGACAGAGGTGCAAGTTTCAGAGCAGCCAGCGCTTCCTGTTGTTGGCTGAGGATGCTGAGTGCTGGAGTCCTGCCAGGAGCTAGGAATTTCCTGTAGGCAGCAACAGAAAACTTGGCCTTTGACCTGTGTTGTTAAGGCCCCAAAGGGCTGTTGCCTCTGGGAGAGCATCTGGCTGCTTGGCTCAGGGAAGGTCTCTCTCTTGGCTTCTGCAGTGCTGTGGCCGAGGGAGCACGTGGCAGATCTGGCGGTCATGGGGCTTTGTTTGTTTGATTTCCAGTTTTGGAATGGTGTCTTTTTCTTTTGAAACTGGTCTGCTGTTTTCTTGCATTATTTTTGAGGTCTACCAAGTCTTTTGGGCCAGGGTACTTTTGGCTTTTGACAGGCTGCAAGTAGATGGTTCTGTGGTCCACAAAGTTGTGGGGGGCTATTCTTATCCCATGTGGCCAAAGAAAGAAAGTGAGCAGTTATGAAATGTCCTTGTGATGCAAGAAAACAGAAGGGGTAAGTTTGTGTTGTTGCATTGAGTAATGGAGTCCGCAGCTTTGGCAATTTCCATGGAGCCTGGAGTGGGTGTGTAGCTGCAATTCCTTGACTGCTGTGTTGTGTTGCTGAGAACAAGAAGGCCATCTAGAAATGGTGGATCCTGAATTTGAAGTCTACTTGGCAAATTTGTGGCTGGGGAGCTGTGTGGTCCAAAGGCCCCAGGGGTGCGGTAGAAGATCAGCTGATGAAGAGCCAGCCTGGGACCAGGTGTCCAAGAAGGCCAAGGGCATGGTGGGCTGTGTCAGCAGCAGAGGGGCAGCAGGAGCAGGGCAGTGAGCGTGGCCCTGTGCTGGGCAGCGCTGCGGCCACAGCTGGAGTGCTGTGTGCAGTTGTGGGCCCTGGGAAGCATAAAGTCACTTATGGGCTGCAGCATCTGCACAGAAGGACAGGGGAGCTTGGCAAGGGTGTGCAGCCGAAGGCCAGTGAGGAAGTGCTGAGGGAACTTTAGTATGGACAATCGGAGGCTCATGAGGAAACTTCGGGCAGCCTTCCATCAATGCCTATACAACAGTGCTAGCCACAAAGGCAGTTTCCCTACTAAACATGCCCCCCACCTAATCCAAGTGCTTTAGACGTGGGAGTGTGTGACTTCCATCTTGTGGCTGGATGCCTTGCTGGTTTGCTGGCTTGCTGGCTCGCTCCAAGTGGTTTCCGTGTTCATTTCCTCCTTCTCCAGAAAGCAAAGGTGCTTCTGCACAATGTCTCCTGCACTTTTGCCGCACTGGATGCAATTGTTGTCCAGTTTAATTTTCCACATCTGCAGCAGCAGTAGCAAAGGCGTTGCTGTCGCTTTCCTGCTTTTCCATTTCTGAGCTTTCAGGAAGTAAAAGCTTTGTGTTACAGAGGCAGCGTTGCTTGCTGATAGCAACCAGGGAGAAATATCAACCTGATATCCATGTAGAGTTCTGTTAAATTGGCCCATTACAATTAGGTTGGTGGGAGTTGGAATCCCTATGTCTCTAAGAAATGTTCTCATTTCTACTTATAAGATGTGGTGGCAGATCTGAAAAGAAATGAGGTTCTGAATTATAGGTCATGTCCTGTGCCTCATGCTTCTCTCTTGCAACAGCTGACAGAACCAACAGCTGTCTCTCCCCTGGTTCCCGGTGCTCCTGGAGAAGAAGCCGAACAGGAACAATCTGAGGTGGAGGAGCGCCAGACTCCTTCAGTGGTCACACCAGAGACTGGATATCATGATTCTGTAAGTGCCACCTGTGGCTGGTGCTGTCTTTAGTGCAAGGCAGAGGTGCAACTTCTGGAGCAGCCAGCACTTCCTGTTGCTGGCTGAGGATGCTGAGTGCTGGAGTGCTGCCAGGAGCTAGGGATTTCCTTCAGGCAGCATCAGCAGAACATGGCCTTTGACCTGTGATGTTGAGGCCCCAAAGGGCTGGTGCCTCTGGGAGAGCATCTGGCTGCTTGGCTCAGGAAAACAGTATCTCTGGGCTTCTGCATCGCTGTGGTCGAGAGTACACGTGGTGGTGCTGTAGTACACGGGAATTTTTTTTTTGGTTTGCAGTTTTAGAATGGTGTCTTTTTCTTGTGAAACTGGTCTGCAGTTTTCTTTAAATACTTTTGAGGTCCATCAAGTGTTTTGGGCCAGGTGACTTTTGGATTTTACAAGCTGCAAGAAGATGGTTATGTTGTCCATGAAGTTGTGGGGGGACATTCTTATCCCTTGTGGCCAAAGAAAGAAAGTGAGCAATTTTGAAGCCTCCTTGTGACGCAAGAAAACAGAAGCAGCAAGTTTGTGTTGCTGCATTGAGTGATGAAGTCTGCAGCTATGGCAATTTCCATGGAGCCTGGAGTGGGTGTGTAGCTGCAATTCCTTGACTGCTGTGTTGTGTTGCTGAGAACAAGAAGGCCATCTAGAAATGGTGGATTCTGAATTTGAAGTCAACTTGGCAAATTTGTGGCTGGGGCGACCGGTGGGTTAAATGGACACAGGGGTGCGGTAGAAGATCAGCTGATGAAGAGCCAGCCTGGGACCAGGTGTCCAAGAAGGCCAAGGGCATGGTGGGCTGTGTCAGCAGCAGAGGGGCAGCAGGAGCAGGGCAGTGAGTGTGGCCCTGTGCTGGGCAGCGCTGTGGCCACGGCTGGAGTGCTGTGTGCAGTTTTGGGCCCTGGGAGGCAGAAAGTCATGGAGGGGCTGCAGTGTGTGCAGAGAAGAACAGGGGTTCTGGGCAAGGGTATGGAGCACAGGCCCAGTGAGGAGGTGCTTAGGGAGCTCTAATATGGACAATGGGAGGCATAGGAGGGTCCTACACGCTGCCTTCCATCAATCCCTGCATGACAGTACTCACCACAAGGGTCGTTTTAGTACTATACATGCTGTCACTGAATCCAAGTGCTTTAGACACTAAAGTGGGGGATTCTTTCGTCTTGTGGCTGGCTTGCTGGCTTGCTAGCATGCTAGCTTGCTGGCTTGCGAGGAGTGGCTTGCCCTGATCATTTTCTCCTTATCCAGTAAGGAAAGGTGCTTCTGCACAACATCCTGCGCTATTTAAGCCCAGGATGGGATTCTGATCCAGTTTTAGTTTTCCACATCTGCGGCAGCAGTAGCAAAGATGTTGCTGTCGCTTTCCTGGTTTTCCATTTCAGTGCTTTCAAGTACTAAAAGCTGAGTTTTACGGAAACAACCTTGCTTGCTGATAGCAGCCAGGGAGCAATATCAAACTTTTATCCATCTACACTTTCGTTGAATTGGCCCATTGTAAGTCTGTGGGTGGATTTGCATCCCTATGTCGCAACAAAATGTTCTGGTTTCTCCTTAGAAGATGTAGGGGAAGATCTGAAAAGAAATGCGGTTCTGAATGATAGGTCATGGTCTGTCCCTCATGCTCCTCTCTTGCCACAGCTGACAGAACCAACAGCCATCTCTCCCCTGGCTCCCACTGCTCCTGGAGAAGAAGCCCAAGAGGAGGAAATTGAGGTGGATGAGCGCCAGACTCCATCATTGGTCTCACCAGAGCCTGGATACTCCGAGCCCGTAAGTGCCAGCTGTGGGTTTGCAAAGTGGGAGGCAAGGGCCATTTCCCTACTAAACATGCCCTCACAGCATCCTGGATCTTCAGACACTGGAGTGGGTGAAGCTTCCATCTCATGGCTTGCTGGCTTGCTGTCTTGATAGGAGAGATTTGCCCTGTTCATTTTCTCCTTATCCAGTAAGGAAAGGTGCTTCTGCATAACACTTCCTGCCCTTTTTAAGCCCAGGATGGGATTCTAATCCAGTTTTAGTTTTCCACATCTTCAGCAGCAGTAGCAAAGGCATTGATGTCGCTTTCCTGCTTTTCCATTTCAGTGCTTTCAAGAAGTTAAAGCTGTGTTTTTCAGAGACAGCGTTGCTTGCTGATAGCAGCCAGGGAGCAATATCAAACTTTTATCCATCTACACTTTTGTTGAATTGGCCCATTGTAATTTTGTGGGTGGATTTGGATCCGTATGTCGCTATGAAATGTTCTGATTTCACCCTAAAAGATGTAGTGGAATAACTGAAAAGAAATGAGGTTCTGAATGATAGGTCATGGTCTGTCCCTCATGCTCCTCTATTGCCACAGCTGACAGAACCAACAGCCATCTCTCCCCTGGCTCCCTCTGCTCCTGGAGAAGAAGCCCAAGAAGAGGAAATTGAGGTGGATGAGCGCCAGACTCCATCATTGGTCTCACCAGAGCCTGGATACTCCGAGCCCGTAAGTGCCAGCTGTGGGTTTGCAAAGTGGGAGGCAAGGGCCGTTTCCCTACTAAACATGCCCTCACAGCATCCTGGATCTTCAGACACTGGAGCGGGTGACACTTCCATCTTGTAGCTTGCTGGCTTGGTGGCTTGCTAGGAGAGATTTGCCCTGTTCATTTTCTCCTTTTCCCACAATCAAAGATGCTTCTGCACAACACTTCCTGCCCTTTTTAAGCCCAGGATGGGATTCTAATCCAGTTTTAGTTTTCCACATCTTCAGCAGCAGTAGCAAAGGCATTTATGTCACTTCCTGCTTTTCCATTTCAGTGCTTTCAAGAAGTTAAAGCTGTGTTTTTCAGAGACAGCGTTGCTTGCTGATAGCAGCCAGGGAACAATACCAACCTTATATCCATTCACAGTTCTTTTTAGGTAGCCTATTTTATTTTAGTCTGTGGGTCATAGAACTGCTATGTCACAACAGTCTTCTGATTTCTCCTTAGAAGATGTGGTGGAAGATCTGAAAAGAAATAAGGTTCTGAATGATAGGTGACAGCCTGTGCCTCATGCTTCTCTCTTGCCACAGCTGACAGAACCAACAGCCATCTCTCCCCTGGCTCCCACTGCTCCTGAAGAAGACGCCGAAGAGGAGCAAATTGAGATGGATGAGCGCCAGACTCCATCATTGGCCACACCAGAGCCTGGATATCCCGAGCTTGTAAGTGGCAGCTGTGGGTGGTGCTGTCTTTAGTGCAAGGCAGTGGTGCAAGTTTCAGAGCCACCAGGGCTTCCTGTTGTTGGCTGAGTGTGCTGAGTACTGGAGTCCTGCCAGGAGCTTGGGATTTCCTTCAGGCAGCATCAGCAGAACTTGGCCTTTGACCTGTGATGTTGAGGCCTCAAATGGCTGGTGCCTCTGGGAGAGCATCTGGTGCTTGCCACAGGGAAGCTCTATCTCTGGGCTTCTGTAGTGCCATGGCCAGGGGTGCACGTGGCAGATCTGGCGGTCATGGGGCTTTGTTTGTTTGATTTCCAGTTTTGGAATGGTGTCTTTTTCTTGTGAAACTGGTCTGCTGTTTTCTGGATTTCTTCAGTTCTCCAAAAGTGTTTGAGCCCAATGTCTTTTGGCTTTTGAGATGGTTATGTTGTCCATGAAGTTGTGGGGGCCCATTCTTATTCTGTGTGGCCAAAGAAAGAAAGTGAGCAGTTATGAATCCTCCTGGTGAGGCAAAAAGCATCAATGGGCAAGTTTGTGTTGATGCCTTAAGTGATGAGGTCTGCAGCTTTGGCAATGCCTTTCAGTCTGGAGTGGGGGTGAAGCTGCAAGAACTTGACTGCTTCTTACGTTGCTCAGAACAAGAAGTCCATCTAGAAATGGTGGATGCTGTATTTGACGTCAAATGTACAACTCTGTGGCAGGAGAGCTGTGTGAGTCAAAAGGCCCCAGGGGTGTGGTAGAAGATCAGCTGAAGAAGAGCCAGCCTGGGACCAGGTGTCCAAGAAGGCCAAGGGCTTCTTGAAGGCTTGTGTCTGCAGCAGTGGGGCAGCAGGAGCAGGGCAGTGAGCGTGGCCCTGTGCTGGGCAGCGCTGTGGCCACAGCTGGAGTGCTGTGTGCACTTGTGGGCCTCTGGGAAGCAGAAAGTCATGGAGACGCTGCAGCGTGTGCACAGGAGGACAGGGGAGCTGAGCAAGGGTGTGGAGCGCAGGCCCATTGAGGAGGTGCTGAGGGAGCTTTAGTCTGGACCATGGGAGGCTCATAAGCGACTTTCAGGCAGCCTTCCATCAATCCCTACATGACAGTACTCACCACTATGGCCGTTTCCCTACTAAACATGCCTCCAGTGAATGCAAGTCTTTAGACAGGGGATTGGGTGATACTTCCATCTTGTGCCTTGCTGGCTTGGTGGATTGCTAGGAGAGGATTGCCTTGTTTATATTCTCTTTTTCCAGTAAGCGAAGATGCTTCTGCACTACACTTCCTGCCCTTTTGCAGTACTGGATGAGATTGTGAGCCTGTTTGAGTTTTCCACGTCTGCAGCAGCAGAAGCAAAGGCGTTGCTTTTGCTTTCCTACTTTTCCATTTCAGAGCTTTTAGGAACAAAAAGTTGCGGTTTACAGCGACATGGTTGCTTACTGATAGCAGCCCGAGAGCAATATCAACCTTATATCCATCAACAGTTCTTTTTAGGCGGCCCAATTTATTTTAGTCTGTGCGACTTAGAATCCTGATGTTGCTATGAAATGTTCTGAATTTTCCTTAGAAGATGTAGTTGTAGACGTGAAAAGAAACGAGGTTCTGAATGATAGGTGATAGCCTGTGCCTCATGCTTCTCTGTTGCCAAAGATGACAGAACCAACAGCTGTCTCTCCCCCGGCTCCTGCTGCTCCTGGAGATGAGGCCCAAGAAGAGCAAATTGAGGTGGATGAACACCAGACTCCATCATTGGCCACACCAGAGCCTGGATATTCAGAGCCCGTAAGTGCCAGTTCTGTGTGGTGCTGTCTTTAGTGCATGGCAGAGGTACAAGTGTCAGAGCCACCAGTGCTTCCTGTTGCTGGTTGAGGATGCTGAGTGCTGGAGTGCTGCCAGGAGCTAGGGATTTCCTTCAGGCAGCATCAGCAGAACTTGGCCTTTGACCTGTGATGTTGAGGCCCCAAAGGGCTGATGCCTCTGGGAGAGCATCTGGCTGCTTGGCTCAGGGAAGCTCTGTCTCTGGGCTTCTGCAATGCTGTGGCCGAAGGTGCATTTGGTAATGCTGGAGGTCATGGGACTTTTTGTTTGTTTTCCATTTTTGGAATGTTGTTTTTTTCTTATGAAACTGTTCTCTAATTTTCTTGACTTATTTTTGAGGTCTGTCAAGTCTTTTGGGCCAAGTGCTTTTTGGCTTTTGACAGGCTGCAAGGAGATGTTTCTGTTGTCCATGAAGCTGTGGGGGGACATTCTTATCCCATGTGGCCAAAGAAAGAAAGTGAGCAGTTATGAAGCCACCTTGTGATGCAAGAAAACAGAAATGTCAAGTTTGTGTTGCTGCATTGAGTGATGAAGTCTGCAGCTTTGGCAATTTCCATGGAGCCTGGAGTGGGTGTGTAGCTGCAATTCCTTGACTGCTGTGTTGTGTTGCTGAGAACAAGAAGGCCATCTACAAATGGTGGATACTGTATTGGAAGTCAAATGATCAAATCTGTGGCGGGAGAGCTGCGTGGTCCAAAGGCCCCAGTGGTGCAGGAAAAGGTCAGCTGAAGAAGTGCCAGCCTGGGACCAGGTGTCCAAGAAGGCCAAGGGCTTCTTGAAGGCCTGTGTCAGCAGCAGAGGAGCAGCAGGAGCAGGGCAGTGAGCATGGCCCTGTGCTGGGCAGCGCTGCGGCCACAGCTGGAGTGCTGTGTGCACTTGTGGGCCCTGGGAAGTCATGGAGGGGCTGCAGCGTGGGCAGAGAAGGACAGGGGAGCTGGGCAAAGGGGTGCAGCACAAGGCCCATTGAGAAGGTGCTGAGGGAGCTTTATCCTGGACAATGGGGGGCTCATGAGGGAACTTTGGGCAGACTTCTATCAATGCCTACACGACAGTGCTCACCACAAGGGCTGTTTCCCTACTAAACATGGCCCCCCACTGAATCCAAGTGATTTAGACAGGGGAGTATGTGACACTTTCATCTTGTGGCTGGATGCCTTGCTGGCTTGCTGGCTTCTTGGATCACTCGGAGTGGATTCCGTGTTCATTTCCTCCTTCTCCAGCAAGCAAAGATGCTTCTGCACAATGTTTCCTGCACTTTTGCCGCACTGGATGCGATTGTGGTCCAGTTTGAGTTTTCCATGTCTGCAGCAGCAGTAGCAAAGGCGTTGCTGTTGCTTTCCTGTTTTTCCATTTCAGAGCTTTCAAGAAGTTAATGCTGTGTTTTACAGAGGCCGCGTTGCTTGCTGATAGCAACCAGGGAGAAATATCAACCTTATATTCATGTAGAGTTCTGTTGAATTGGTCCATTATAATTAGGTTGGTGGGAGTTAGAGTCCCTATGTCGCTAAGAAATGTTCTGATTTCTCCTTATAAGATATAGTGGAAGATCTGAAAAGAAATGAGGTTCTGAATGATAGGTGATGGCCTGTGCCTCATGCTTCTCTCTTGCAACAGCTGACAGAACCAACAGCCGTCTCTCCCCTGGCTCCAACTTCTCCTGAAGAAGAAGCTGAAGAGGACCAAATTGAGAGGGATGAACTCCAGACTCCATCAGTGGTCACAGCAGAGACTGGATATCGTGATTCTGTAAGTGCCACCTGTGGGTTGTGCTGTCTTTAGCGCAAGGCAGTGGTGCAAGTTTAGGAGCAGCCAGTGCTTCCTGTTGCTGGCTGAGGATGCTGAGTGCTGGTGTCCTGCCAGGAGCTAGAGATTTCCTTCAGGCAGCGACAGCAGAACTTGGCCTTTGACCTGTGATGTTGAGGCCCCAAAGGGCTGGTGCCTCTGGGAGGGCAGCTGGCTGCTTGGCTCAGGGAAGCTCTGTCTCTGGGCCTCTGCAGAACTATGGCTGAAGGCGCACGTATTAGTGCTGGAGGTCACGGGTCTTTTTTTGTTTGATTTCCAGTTTTGGAATGGTGTCTTTTCCTTTTGAAACTGTTCTCTAATTTTCTCGAATTATTGTAGAGGTCTATCAAGTCTTTTGTCTTTTGACAAGATGCAAGGGGATGTTTCTGTTGTCCATGAAGTTGTGGGGGGACATTCTTATCCCTTGTAGCCAAAGAAAGAAGGTGAGCAATTATGAAGCCTCCTTGTGACGCAAGAAATCAGAAGTGGCAAGTTTGTGTTGTAGCATTGAGTGATGAACTATGCAGCTTTGGCAAGTGCCTTTGAGCCTGGAGTGGGTGTGTAGCTGCAATTCCGTGACTGCGGTCTTGAGTTGCTCAGAACAAGAAGGCCATCTACAAATGGTGGATCCTGAATTTGAAGTCTACTTGGTGAATTTGTGGCTGGGGAGAAGTGTGGATTAAATGGACGCAGGGGTGCGGTAAAAGATCAGCTGAAGAAGAGCCAGCCTGGGACCAGGTGTCCAAGAAGGCCAAGGGCATGGTGGCCTGTGTCAGCAGCAGTGGGGCAGCAGGAGCAGGGCAGTGAGCGTGGCCCTCTGCTGTGGCCACAGCTGGAGTGCTGTGTCCAGTTGTGGGCCCCTGGGAAGCAGAAAGTCACTGATGGGCTGCAGTGTGTGCAGAGAAGGACAGGGGAGCTGGGCAAGGGTGTGGAGCACAAGGCCACAGTGAGGAGGTGCTGAGGGAGCTCTGGTATGGACAATGGGAGGCATAGGAGGGATCTTCAGGCAGTCTTCCATCAATCCCTGCATGACAGTGCTCACCACAAGGGCCGTTTCCCTACTAAACATGCCCCCACTGTATCCAAGTGCTTTAGACAGTGGAGCGGGGAACTCTTACATCTTGTGGGTGGGTTCCCTGCTGGCTTGCTAGCATGCTAGCTTATTGGTTTGCTAGGAGAGGATTGCCCTGATCATTTTCTCCTTATGCAGTAAGGAAAGGTGCTCCTGCACAGTGTTTCCTGCCGTTTTTAAGCCCAGGATGGTATTCTGATCCAGTTTTAGTTTTCCACATCTGCGGCAGCAGTAGCAAAGGCATTGATGTCGCTTTCCTGATTTTCCATTTCAGTGCTTTCAAGTACTAAAAGCTGAGTTTTACGGAGACAACCTTGCTGGCTGATAGCAGCCAGGGAGCAATATCAAACTTTTATCCATCTACACTTTTGTTGAATTGGTCCATTGTAATTTTGTGAGTGGATTTGCATCCCTATGTCTCAACAAAATGTTCTGGTATCTCCTTAGAAGATGTAGGGGAAGATCTGAAAAGAAATGAGGTTCTGAATGATAGGTCATGGTCTGTCCCTCATGCTCCTCTCTTGCCACAGCTGACAGAACCAACAGCCATCTCTCCCCTGGCTCCCTCTGCTCCTGGAGAAGAAGCCCAAGAGGAGGAAATTGAGGTGGATGAGCGCCAGACTCCATCATTGGTCTCACCAGAGCCTGGATACTCCGAGCCCGTAAGTGCCAGCTGTGGGTTTGCAAAGTGGGAGGCAAGGGCCGTTTCCCTACTAAACATGCCCTCACAGCATCCTGGATCTTCAGACACTGGAGCGGGTGACACTTCCATCTCGTAGCTTGCTGGCTTGGTGGCTTGCTAGGAGAGATTTGCCCTGTTCATTTTCTCCTTTTCCCGCAAGCAAAGATGCTTCTGCGTAACACTTCCTGCCCTTTTTAAGCCCAGGATGGGATTCTAATCCAGTTTTAGTTTTCCACATCTTCAGCAGCAGTAGCAAAGGCATTTATGTCACTTCCTGCTTTTCCATTTCAGTGCTTTCAAGAAGTTAAAGCTGTGTATTACAGAGATAGCATTGCTTGCTGATAGCAGCCAGGGAACAATATCAACCTTATATCCATCCACTGTTCTTTTTATGTGCCCCATTTTATTTTAGTCTGTGGGGCTTAGAATCTGGATGTTGCTATGAAATGTTCTGAATTCTCCTTAAAAGATGTTGTCGAAGAACTGAAAAGAAATGAGGTTCTGAATGATAGGTGACAGCCTTTGCCTCATACTTCTCTCTTGCCACAGCTGACAGAACCAACAGCCATCTCTCCCCTGGCTCCCGCTGCTCCTGAAGAAGAAGCCGAAGAGGAGCAAATTGAGATGGATGAGCGCCAGACTCCATCATTGGTCTCACTGGAGCCTGGATATTCCGAGCTTGTAAGTTCCAGCTCTGGGTGGCGCTGTCTTTAGTGCAAGGCAGAGGTGCAAGTTTTGGAGCAGCCAGCGCTTCCTGTTGCTGGTTGAGTGTGCTGAGTGCTGGAGTGCTGCCAGGAGCTAGGGATTTCTTTCAGTCAGCAACAGCAGAACTTGGCCTTTGACCTGTTATGTTGAGGCCCCAAAGGGCTGTTGCCTCTGGGAGAGCATCTGGCTGCTTGGCTCAGGAAATCTATATCTCTGGGCCTCTGCAGCGCTATGGGAGACGGCACACGTATTAGTGCTGGAGGACACGGGACTTTCTTTGTTTGATTTCCAGTTTATGAATGGTGTCTTTTCTTTTTGAAACTGTTCTTTAATTTTCTTGAATTATTGTAGAGGTCTATCAAGTCTTTTGGGCCATGTGCTTTTTGGCTTTTGACAAAGTGCAAGGAGATGTTTCTGTGTTCCATGAAGTTGTTGGGGGACATTCTTATCCCTTGTGGCCAAAGAAAGAAAGTGAGGAATTTTGAAGCCTCCTTGTGACGCAAGAAACCATAAGCGGCAAGTTTGTGTTGTTGCATTGAGTGATGAACTCTGCAGCTTTGGCAAGTGCCTTTGAGCCTGGAGTGGGTGTGTAGCTGCAATTCCATGACTGCGGTCTTGTGTTGCTCAGAACAAGAAGGCCATCTACAAATGGTGGATCCTGAATTTGAAGTCTACTTGGCAAATTTGTGGCTGGGGAGAACTGTGGATTAAATGGACGCAGGGGTGCGGTAAAAGATCAGCTGAAGAAGAGCCAGCCTAGGACCAGGTGTCCAAGAAGGCCAAGGGCATGGTGGCCTGTGTCAGCAGCAGTGGGGCAGCAGGAGCAGGGCAGTGAGCGTGGCCCTGTGCTGGGCAGCGCTGCGGCCACAGCTGGAGTGCTGTGTGCACTTGTGGGCCCTGGGAAGCAGAAAGTCACTGAGGGGCTGCAGTGTGTGCAGAGAAGGACAGGGGAGCTGGGCAAATGGGTGCAGCATAAGGCCAGTGAAGAGGTGCTGAGGGAGCTTTAGTCTGGACAATGGGAGGCTATTGAGGGACCTTCAGATAGACTTCTATTAATCCCCATATGACAGTCCTCACCACTATGGCCGTTTCCCTACTGAACATGCCCCCACTGCATCCAAGTGCTTTAGACAGTGGAGTGGGGAACTCTTACATCTTGTGGCTGGGTTTCCTTGCTGGCTTGCTAGCATGCTAGCTTATTGGTTTGCTAGGAGAGGATTGCCCTGATCATTTTCTCCTTATGCAGTAAGGAAAGGTGCTCCTGCACAGTGTTTCCTGCCGTTTTTAAGCCCAGGATGGTATTCTGATCCAGTTTTAGTTTTCCACATCTGCGGCAGCAGTAGCAAAGGCATTGATGTCGCTTTCCTGATTTTCCATTTCAGTGCTTTCAAGTACTAAAAGCTGAGTTTTACGGAGACAACCTTGCTGGCTGATAGCAGCCAGGGAGCAATATCAAACTTTTATCCATCTACACTTTTGTTGAATTGGTCCATTGTAATTTTGTGAGTGGATTTGCATCCCTATGTCTCAACAAAATGTTCTGGTATCTCCTTAGAAGATGTAGGGGAAGATCTGAAAAGAAATGAGGTTCTGAATGATAGGTCATGGTCTGTCCCTCATGCTCCTCTCTTGCCACAGCTGACAGAACCAACAGCCATCTCTCCCCTGGCTCCCTCTGCTCCTGGAGAAGAAGCCCAAGAGGAGGAAATTGAGGTGGATGAGCGCCAGACTCCATCATTGGTCTCACCAGAGCCTGGATACTCCGAGCCTGTAAGTGCCAGCTGTGGGTTTGCAAAGTGGGAGGCAAGGGCCGTTTCCCTACTAAATATGCCCTCACAGCATCCTGGATCTTCAGACACTGGAGCGGGTGACGCTTCCATCTCGTAGCTTGGTGGCTTGCTAGGAGAGATTTGCCCTGTTCATTTTCTCCTTTTCCCACAAGCAAAGATGCTTCTGCACAACACTTCCTGCCCTTTTTAAGCCCAGGATGGGATTCTAATCCAGTTTTAGTTTTCCACGTCTGCAGCAGCAGTAACAAAGGTGTTGCTGTCGCTTTCCTGCTTTTCCATTTCAGTGCTTTCAAGAAGTTAAAGCTGTGTTTTTCAGAGACAGCGTTGCTTGCTGATAGCAGCCAGGGAGCAATATCAAACTTATATCCATCCACAGTTCTTTTTATGTGCCCCATTTTATTTTAGTCTGTGGGGCTAGAATCCGGATGTTGGTATGAAATGTTCTGATTTCTCCTTAGAATATATAGTGGAAGAACTGAAAAGAAATGAGGTTCTGAATGATAGGTGACAGCCTGTGCCTCATGCTTCTCTCTTGCCACAGCTGACAGAACCAACAGCTGATTCTCCCCTGGCTCCCACTGCTCCTGAAGAAGACGCCGTAGAGGAGCAAATTGAGATGGATGAGCGCCAGACTCCATCATTGGTCTCACCGGAGCCTGGATATTCCGAGCTTGTAAGTGGCAGCTGTGGGTGGTGCTGTCTTTAGTGCAAGGCAGTGGTGCAATTTTCAGAGCCACCAGCACTTCCTGTTGTTGGCTGAGTGTGCTGAGTGCTGGAGTGCTGCCAGGAGCTAGGGATATCCTGCAGGCTGTGACAGCAGAACTTGGCCTTTGACCTGTGATGTTGAGGCCCCAAAGGGCTGTTGCCTCTGGGAGAGCATCTGGCTGCTTGGCTCAGGGAAGGTCTCTCTCTTGGCTTCTGCAGTGCTGTGGCCGAGGGAGCACGTGGCAGATCTGGCGGTCATGGGGCTTTGTTTGTTTGATTTCCAGTTTTGGAATGGTGTCTTTTTCTTGTGAAACTGGTCTGCTGTTTCTTTAGTTATTCTTCAGATTTACCCAGTCTTTTGGGTCACGTACCTTTTGGCTTTTTATATAGTTATGTTGTCCATGAAGTTGTGGGGCCCATTCTTATTCTGTGTGGCCAAAGAAAGAAAGTGAGCAGTTATGAATCCTCCTGGTGAGGCAAAAAGCATCAATGGGCAAGTTTGTGTTGATGCCTTAAGTGATGAGGTCTGCAGCTTTGGCAATGCCTTTCAGTCTGGAGTGGGGGTGAAGCTGCAAGAACTTGACTGCTTCTTACGTTGCTCAGAACAAGAAGTCCATTTAGAAATGGTGGATGCTGTATTTGACGTCAAATGTACAACTCTGTGGCAGGAGAGCTGTGTGAGTCAAAAGGCCCCAGGGGTGTGGTAGAAGATCAGCTGAAGAAGAGCCAGCCTGGGACCAGGTGTCCAAGAAGGCCAAGGGCATGGTGGCCTGTGTCAGCCACAGTGGGGCAGCAGGAGCAGGGCAGTGAGCGTGGCCCTGTGCTGGGCAGCGCTGTGGCCACAACTGGAGTGCTGTGTGCAGTTGTGGGCCCTGGGAAGCAGAAAGTCATGGAGGGGCTGCAGTGTGTGCACAGGAGGACAGGGGAGCTGGGCAAGGGTGTGGAGCATAGGCCCAGTGAGGAGGTGCTGAGGAAGCTTTATCCTGGACAATGGGAGGCTCATGAGGGACCTTCAGGCAGCCTTCCATCAATCCGCACATGACAGTGCTCCCCACAATGGCTGTTTTCCTACTAAAATTGCCATCACTACATCCAAGTGCTGTAGACACTGGAGTAAGTGACACTTCGATCTTGTGGTTTGCTGGTTTGCTAGGAGTGGTTTGCCCTGATCATTTTCCCCTTTTCCCGCTAGCATAGATGCCACTGCACAAAGCTTCTTGCACTTTTGCAGTACTGGATGAGACTGTGATCCAGTTTGAGTTTTCCACGTCTGCAGCAGCAGTAGCAAAGGTGTTCCGGCTACTTTCTTACTTTTCCATTTCAGAGCTTTCTAGGACTAAAAGCTTCAGTTTACAGCGACATTGTTGCTTGCTGATAGCTGCCAGGGAGGATTATCAACCTTATGTCCATCAAGAGTTGTGTTGGAAAGGCCTGTTAATATTTGTTTGGTTCGCACTTAGAACCCCTATGTTGCTGCAAAATAATCTGATTTCTCCTTAGAAGATATGGTGGTAGATCTGAAAAGAAATTACGTTCTTAAGGATAGGTGACGGCCGGTACCTCATGCTTCTCTCTTGCCACAGGTGACAGAACCAACAGCCATCTCTCCCCTGGCTCCCGCTGCTCCTGGAGAAGAAGCCCAAGAGGAGCAAATTGAGATGGATGAACGCCAGACTCCATCATTGGTCACACCAGAGACTGGATATCCAGAGCCCGTGAGTGCCAGTTGTGGGTGATGCTGTCTTTAGTGCAAGGCAGAGGTGCAAGTTTCAGAGCCACCAGTGCTTCCTGTTGCTGGCTGAGGATGCTGAGTGCTGGAGTCCTGCCAGGAGCCAGGGATTTCCTGCAGGCAGCATCAGCAGAATTTGGCCTTTGACCTGTGATGTTGAGGCCCTAAAGGGCTCTTGCCTTGGCTTGAGCATCTAGCTGTATGGCTCATTGAAGCTCTGTGTTTGGGCTTCCACTGCACGGTTGCCGAGTGCTCACGTTTTAGTGCTTGATGTCACGGGGCTTTGCTTGTGTGTTTTGCAAGGTGTGTTTGCCCTGGGACAGGAGGATTGTAATGGAGGCAGAGGTGGGTAGGGAGGCAGAAAGAAGAAGCTGAATAAATGTGATTTTGAGGCTGCAAGAGGAAAAAAACTGATGCTGATGGCAATTCCCAGTCACTTGGTCTGCATTTGTGTGTACAGAATATCAAGGAAGAGCCACAAGCAGAGCTGCCCGAAGTACAGAGTGACATCATGGACGTGAAGAGAAAGAGCAAGGAAGATGTGGGAAGAATTCAAGAGGAGAATCTCAATCAGCAGAGAGGCGATCAACAAAACCAGGTGAGTGAAAGAGTGGCAGGCACTCCACCCATGAAACATCCTCTCTCTTGTTTTTTAGAAAAGATGAAGGCACAGCTGAACGCAGAGCTTCAGACTGCTCAAACTCAGATGAAGGAAAGGCAGAAGAAGCTGGAGGATGAAATAAAAATCATCAGAGAGAAATTTAATCCCTTCCCTCAGTCTCTACAAAAGCAAGTGAGTGAAAGAGCAGTCCCCAAACTGGTGGTTTCTGCCCTTCTGCTTTTCTGCCCCACTGCCTTTCCAGTGCAGAGCAGCAGGGAGTGGGGTGATGCCTCTGACTGCAATCCTGCTGTAGTGTGTATCACAATCACTCTGAAGGGCATTTCCGGGTGTGCTCAATCTCTTCTGCTGCCCTGGATAGAGGGACTTGTCCTTTGGCCTTTTTGGCCAGCAGTCATCCAAATTCATTCCTGCTGGCTTGTTCCTGCTCTCCTTGTTTCTTGAGGTGTTTTTACAGGGGAACATGGTGACCCAGATGGGGGATTGAAACAAGCTATCTGTATCCCTTGTCAATCTGTTCTTTCCCTTTCCTCAGAGTCAATGACTCCTGGCTGACAGGAAAAAGCTGTAGTGTCTGACTGCTTTGTTCTGTTTCATTTGAGGAGCGAGTGTTGGCATCTCACCGGGCAGCCTGTGAAGATTACCAGCAAATCTCTGCCACTGAAGGGCCCCAGGTTAGGAGTGAGGCACAGGAACAGTGCCCACCAGAAGTGCTACAGGTTGAGCATGACCTGAAGATGGTACAGGAAAAGAGAAGGCAGTGGGAGGAGGCAGAACTCTTGAACAAGGAACTGAAAGTGTGTCTGCAGCTCTTGGAGGGGGAAATGAATCCTTGAGAGGCAATAGAATGGTGATTGTGGCAGTCATCCTTTGGAAAATCCATGAAAATGGAACATGAATCTGGCCATGAACTCGAGTAAAACTAGCCTTTGTTTTTGATCCATCCAGTTTGAGAAGTGGACATCAGAAAAAAGCCATTTAAGAGCCCTGCATGTGGCTGACAGCACATTTCTAAGGGCTTGCATTTCAAAAAGGGATCTCAGGGTAATTTCTGCCAGCCACCTTTTTGATATCAACTCATTTCTTGTCCCAGATCTACATGGGCTCTGTCACCAAGCCTGCTGCAGCAGCAGCAGCATCGTCTAAAGGAGCCTTTTCTCCCCGACCTGAGAAGTGGAGCCAGGGCAGTTTGTTCACCTCCCGCGCTGACCCAGCTGCTGCTCAGCAACAGGAGGTCGAGGGTGACTCCCTGGAGCTACTGAGTACGTCTGCTGTATTTCTTGTCTGAGGGACAGTGCATTGTGTGCAGGTGTCAGCATAGCCGTACCAAATGTTTCTCCTGAGTTTGGTGTCACGGGCACATTCAGGAGTCCCCACAGGAACTGCTGTAGAAAATCAGTCTCTGTGCTGGCCACCTGTGCTGCAGACCTGTCTGCCTGGTTGTTGTTGTTGTTACCCAGCTGAGCACAAAGGGCTCAGAGCTCCAGGCACTGGGGCTGCCTTTTGTATCTCCTGGAAGCTGAGGTCTCTGCTTTAATGTCAGCATCTTGCATTTTGTTTCCCTCAGGGAAAATAGTAAACAAGGAAAATCCCTGGATGAAATATACCAAACTGGAAGATATTGGCAGTGGGTGAGTCCAACTGCAGTGACTTCTACATAACCATGGGCCAGGTGTTTTTCTGGTGGAATTTCTATCCACCATGAAGTCAGGCAAGCTGCAAACAGACATCTATCCCCATGTTCCCACACTGGGGATAGATTGTCCCATCTCTCAGTGCTGCTCAGACTTTGTGTGTGTGCTCAGAAGGCACTGTCAGAGACACCTCCACGCTGCCAAATTCTTGCCTGCAGCAAGGAACAGGACCTGGAAAATCTCATCTCTCAAGTGTGAGACACCTCTGTGTTAATTTCCTTAGCATTTTTTTATATCTCCAATTCATACTGCCATCCTAGTAAAGAGGGAAGAAAGTTGCTTGCCTGAAAGAGAAACCTACTCCCTGATATCTGTCAGATAACAGTTCTCAGGAACATTTCTTTCTGAGAGTTTGCTGAAGGAAATACTCTGTGGTCAGGATAAAAACTGAACAGTTTAGAAAGTGAAACCTGAGGTGGAAGAAGCTGGTCTATTTTTGAGCTGAGGCAGGAAACCCAAGCAGTTCAGGAACAGGCCCAGTGTCCATGCACTTGAGAGGAAAATGCATTATCTGCCTTCTGGCAGAGCTCTTGTGCATCCTGCAGGTTTTTGGCACTCACAGCAGAGACCTCCTGAGTGGGCTGGCTTTCCCTGAAAGATCTAAATGGCTTCTACTTTCCTTGCTTTTTTTTTGTTTCTAGGACTTTTGGGGATGTGTGCAGAGCAGTTGACAATACCACAGGAGGAGAGGTAAATGTCAACAGGCCCCGCAGACTCTGCTGCTCTTGAGGGGCTTTCCCCTCTGGTGTGGGCTGTGGCTGGAGCTTTGGGTAGAGCCATGCTGAAAAGGCACAAGAAGCACAGACTGGTCCCAGACTGCAAAATACATCTGGGCCAGTCTTTGTCCTCCTCAGCTGCCAGAAGGAAAAAGCACGGAGGGCAGCGCTTCCTTTCAGAGAAGGACGCGCTCACTCGCTCTCCATTGCTAAAACAAAGGTGGTGCCTTAGAGCACCTCACTGCTCTTTCGGGCTACAGCTTCAGAGTCCTGAATTCTCATTTCTGGCTGCCAGCAAATCCATCTGAAAGTTACTGGTAGTTCCTTAGCCACCTGCAGTGCTGCACTTGGCAATTGCACATAGGGAGAGATCTGCAAGGTGTCCCTAAAAGCCCTAAGCCCTGCCCATAGCCCAAGATGTAGCCCAAGAGTATTAAGGCATGGATTACTTCTTCTGAATCCCAAACAAAGCAGCAGAGAGTGTGGTCAGAGGTTTGGGGGTGATAGTTTAGACACCACTGTTACCAAATGGACAAGGCAAAACGTCAGTGGCTGCAGGTGTCCTGCAGCTGTCCCCCAAGGCAGCAGAGAAATGGGCTGTTGGAATGTCAGTTCCTAATTACTGCAGTGCCTAATCACAAGGCAGTTTGGCACAGCTCAGCTGTGTCATTGCAAAATCATGTGCATTGTGGTCTCGTGCCACCAACTTCTCAAGTTACTGATTTTCAATGTCATTTTAGGTGGCCATAAAGAAAATAAATCTAAAAGGACTGAGGAAGAAGAAATTAAAAGCCAATGAACTCATGGTCATGAAAATTAATAGGAATCCCAATCTGATCAACTATTTAGACAGGTGAGATTTTGTGAATGTTTCTTTACATATAGCAAACATGCAAGGTAAAATCCCACTTTGGTCAGTGGCAGAAAATAGAGCTGTAATTATTGGCCAATTATTATTGCTCTGCTCATCTCTAATGGATGGGACGAGAGTGCCTCGTGTCTGCATGAGTCTTCTCTGGCATACATAGTTTGAAAATTACTCAAAACCCGGGATCAGTCATATCTTACTAAATCAATAGCCTGTAAGTTCACAGCCACCACTTTGTTTTGGGGCTTGATTTTTATCAAGTGTCTTTTTCTGTCCAGATAGACTAATATAAATTTCCCTTGGATTGTGTCCCCTCTTTTCCATTGCTCTGCATGCCAGGAAGACTAGGTGCTTATTTCCAGAAACACATAGTGTGACAGGTTTTTTTATCTGTTACTAAACTGCATTTTTCACTTGCTGGCCATTTAAGACATCTCCTTTTTCACAGCTGTGCCTTTCTTCTTAAGACTGCACAGACTGCAAACAATTCACAGCTGAGAGGGAATGTCTATTCCTTTGATTCTGTCCTAGTCACAAAGGAACCTGGAAACGAGAATCAATCAAGAACACACCCTAGTCATGCATGTTCATCTCCACACCCTTGTTTCCTTCTTCCAGCTTCCTTGTGGGTGATGAACTCTGGCTAGTAATGGAGTTCATGGATGGAGGCACTCTGAGTGACATCATCAGCAAGACTTGCCTGTCTGAAGACCAGACGGCAGCCATCAGTCGGGAGGTCAGAAATCCCATCTGTGTTTCTGAGGGCTTGGGCAGGATTGTCTGGGAAACGGGCTCAGAACAGGAGAGGTTTCATGTGCCAAGCAGTGAAATGCCTGCCAGTGCCCCTGCACTCCCTGTACTCAGGTCCAGTACTCTTCTCTCCTGCTGTTGTATTCTCGCTCTGTCTCATGTATTTGTATTTGCTGTTCTCCATTTTGCCTCTCTAAACATTTGCCTGGAGCCTGTTTTCACTGCATTCCTTGCCTGTGAAAGCAAAGGTGCTGGTGGCAGGATTTGAAACAAACAGCAAAGAAAAAAGAGAGACTCATTTCTCACAGTCCTCTGCTGAAAAGGATAGTAGTGCAGCCAAAATGCTCTTTACTTCAGGAAGGTGACCGATGTGATACTTCCCAGTCTGTGCTGAGGCCAGCAATAAAACCTTTGTCATGCAGCCTCCCACCCAAAAGTGATCTGCTTCACACCAAAGGGAGGGACTTTTTCTTTCTTGGCAAAACCCTCATTTGTCTTCTGCATGGAGATAGCACATGCACTGCAGCAGCAGTCATCCTGGCTGGTTTGCAGGGGACAGTCTACAACAGCAGGTGCTGTTGCTCTTTCAGAAGTTGGCGTGCCTTTCCTCAGAAAGGTCCTGCTCTGCAAGTGTTGGAGCAGCAAGCTCTTCCTCTCAATGGCACTGTGTTCTACCCTGCAGAGGGAATCTTTTAGATTCTTTGTTTCCTTTCTTGTGTGATAAAATCCCATCACTTATTTTTGCCCTCCTCTTTGTTTTCTTGCTCAGTGCCTGCAAGGACTGGATTTTCTCCACTCAAACGATGTGATCTACCGAGATGTGAAGAGCTGCAACATCCTTCTCAGAACCGATGGTTCTGTCAAGCTGGGTCAGTGTATTCTTGGTCAGCTGCAGCATTCCAGGGATGTGGGTGTGGGGCTGCTTTGAGTGACAGCCAGCTCCCCAAAAATGGTGCTGGTGGCAGCTCAGGGACACCCGCTGTGAGCTGAGGGCACAGTTGCAATGTGCACAGGGGTATGAGAAGGAACCACAAGCAGTCAAGACTGCTCTTGGTCTGTGTGTGTCCCTTCCAGAGGGAGGGAGCTACAGTCTAAAGCTTCAGGGGAATAAAGTCCACTGCTGTGAGCAGCGTTAAAAAAACAGGGTTATTTTGTATGGGGCCAGTTCAGTACTACCTTGGCTAAAGCCCCAAGGAAATCAAGCGTGGACAGTTCTCTGGGAGATTCAAGAGCACATTCTTAGACTGAGAAGGGGGAATTCTTTTGCTTGGTTTCCTAATTGGAGCTGGCTTTCATGGTTTGTTGTTTTCCCCACAGCTGACTTTGGCCTCTTTGTTAAGCTCACCCCTGAGCAGAGCAGACGGAGCTCCGTGGCCGGCACTTCTGGGTGGCTGGCGCCTGAAGTGGTGACAGGCCAACCATATGGCCCCAAAGTGGACATATGGTCTTTGGGAATCGTGGGCATTGAAATGGTGGAACAAGAAGTTCCTTGCAGGAATGCAACTCCTGTTTCAGTAAGGAGCAAATACTCACTGATCCCAGTGTCTTTCTCACCTGTCCATGTCCTGCATGTGCCATTGGACAAAATCCCATTGCCATCTGCTGGCCCCACTTCCACCAAGGTCCCCTTCTAAAAATGTCCCTGCAGCACATCAGCACCCACTATAGATTTGGTTGCATCAGAAGGGAAGTGGCAGTTCAGAAACCTAACCAGTTCAGAAAGTTGCCATTTTGGCCTCCAGCCATGCTTGACATTTCTCATTTGCTTTTTGAACCCTGTTGGAGCTGTGGCTCTTAAGGACAAGAATTTTTCAGTGGAACGGTTGGATGTATGATAAATATCCTTCGAAATGGAGGTTGAGTCTTCCCAGTTTCAGTTTTATAGAAACAGAAAAAGTGAAAAAGAAACAACCACCAAAGCAATGCCCAAGCAGTTCTGCTTCCTTTTCCCTTTTTGAACCACAGCGCATCAATTTTCCTCCATATTGTAGCATCTTTTTAAAATCCTGTGGGTCTTTGAAGCTTTCAGATTTTCAAGTCATCTGTACATTGTTCAGTCATGTGTGTGGGATGCCTGGATGTGTTTAGGATGTGTTTTTCTCCAACTGCAGTTAGAATTGTACGCCAAACCCTTGGCTGTTTCTTGGTACTTTAGCAAGTTGATGAGCAGAGAGTGACCATAGGCATGGCACTTCTTCTGATTTGACCATGAAAAGGTTTCCTTTTGCCACATAAAGAAGCAAAAATGTGCATTGAGAGACAGAGCTACAGGTGGCTCCTGTGCACCCAAGCAGGCATTTTCATCTCAATATATTTGTGCATGCATCTTAATGTGTCTGTGTTGAATATCAGATTCTAAATGTTTGTTTTCCTTTCCTGAGGAATAGCTGGTGGATTTCCTTTCTTTCCTTTCACTTAGCAGTTTTTTCTAGAAGAGGAAAAGAAGCTCAATGAGATTTGTTTTATGGCAGTTGTGTTTCAGGGACCAACAAGCACTGCAGAGATGCCTTTCATGTACTAATCCTTGCAAATAGTAGAGTTAGTATAGCAAAGTCCCTCTTCCAAAAAGCCTGTCAAGCTGATGTGAATCTTCAGGGAAGGAAACATGCTTTGTGATGTAGTTCCCACTTACTAGGTCAGTCAATGAAATCAGCTGCCAAGGCAAGATCTGCAGGATGGTGGAAAAACTGTGGCTGCATCAGGGTTTGGGTTTTTTGTTGGTAAAGGAAAGTCATCTCTGGGTCTCTGCCAGGGCAGAAACTGCCACTGCAGAGTGAAGCTTAACCAATGGGATCTGGGAGAGTACCTAGAGATGTGAAAGCAGCAGGTGCAGCCTGCTGTTTCCTTTTGCTGCAGGCTAAACAACGGACAGCCAGGGGAGAGAGACCACAGCTGCGGCAGCCCAACAGATTCTCGTCTTGCCTGTGTGACTTCCTGAGCTGCTGCCTGCAGACAGATGAGCAGAAGCGCTGGTCTGCCAAGGAGCTCCTGAAGGTAAAATGTGAAGGGGTTGCAGGTGAAACAGGCTCTGAGGGATGGGCTCCTCCTCCACTCAAGTCCAAGGCATCAGCTGAGCCCCCTTCCTCCTCACCTCCACTCTTGCTGCTCTTCAATTGAAAATGGTGAGGAATCCTAGACTGGGCTGGGCTGGCAGGGACCTGTGAAGGTCCTCCGGTCCAAAATCCTGCAATGAACAGGGACATCTTTAAAGTGATCAGGTTGCTCAGAGCCCTTTGCCACCTGACCTGGAATGGGGCATGTACAAGCTCTTGGGACAGCCTGTGCCAGTATTGCACTAGGCTCTGAGTAAACAAGTTCTTCCTTAGACCTACTCAGACTTGATCCCCATTTTGATTAAAAATATTCATCACATTCTATTGTAACTGGAACTGTTAAAAAAGGTGTCCCCACTTTCTTCAAAGCCACTCTGAAGTCTTGGAAAGTGGCAACAAAGTCTCCCTGGGGCCTGTTCTTCACAAAACTGAAAACCTCCACCTCTCTCTGCATTTCCTGAGAGGAGAGGTGCTCTGTTTCCTGACTGTTTCTGTTGCCCTGTTTCGTAATTTCCTGGGGTGTTTCATTTTATCTAATGGCAAAACAATTGAAGTAGAGCAATGCAGGGTACAGAGTCATGAAAAGGTGGTGGAGGAACCCAAGGAAGCTGTCCCAGCTAAGCAGTCAGAGATTTGGCTGTGGGCAGGAGGGGTCATGGGGGGCTCACTGTGAGCCTCTGAGGGGCCCTGGTTTGTGCCCCCCCAGCCCACCCTTAGAGGTTTCTGCCTCGCAAACAGGGACAGCTGGGAGGGAATTGTCCCAGCCCCATCTGCTGCCTGGCACGCTCAAGCAGACGGGAACTGTGCCAGGGTTAGTGCCAAGTTGTGTGGCAGAGAGGGAACTGCAGGGCCCAGTGCCACGGGACTGGGAAGGAAGGTGCCATCCAGCACACGAGGGGCCGGGCATGGAAAGGTGGACACTGCTCTGTCTCCCTGTGGGAATCAGCACAGTGCCTGTCTTGCAAAGGCAGGAACCTATGTGAGTCCTTGGAGTTTCCTGAAAGGAAGAAACCCCAGGGACAGAAAGCACCATTTCTAGAGCACTAGCAGGGCAAAAATCCCAGCAAGGTGAAGACATCACAATAAACAGATGAGTGGGATTTTGGTTCACAGATTTGTCTGTGATGGCAAGGTCATGCACATGATGACTGGGGGAACAGATGGTCCCATTGCTCTCCTCTTTCTGGGTCTTTTAGGACCCAGAGGAATCCTGATTGATTCTCCAAAGCATTGAGCTTGGAAAGTCATGGTTCAATGTTCTTTGTTGTATTTTTTTCCTGTGGACAGCATCCATTTGTACGTTCAGCCAAGCCAGCATCCAGTTTGGCACCACTCATCAACTCAATCAAGATGAAGAAGAAGAAGGACGAGTGGAGAAGAAGAATGTAATAATCAAGATGTTATCTCCATAACCAACTTAGAGTAGGATTGTAGAGTAGGATTATAGAGTAGGATTGTTGAGTAGTTTAGATTTATAGAATAGGTTTATAGTATAGGTTTATAGAGTAGGATTATTATTAAATAAAGTTTCAGAAACATCAACTCATTCGGAAGATTCCCCTTATTCGGACCCCTTCAGACAGCTCAGCATTTTCTTCTGAATGACCACTTGTTTTTTACTGGTGCTAAGTCACACTTACGGCTTCTTTGGTGTGGTTTGTAAGTGGAGAAGGTTCTTCTTCATTCATCTTCTCCAGACTACACTGCCTTTGGAATATGGCCCACTGGCTGGTTTTGGCACAGCTGTGGTATTTCTAGTTGAGGCAGAAAGGGCAATGGCATTTGCAGGCAAAAGGAGAGGCAGCCAAGACACCTGTGTGGATTCAGGCCTTCAGTCATGACTCAAGAGCATTTGGTTTCCTGCCACTTGGATTTGTGTCCCTAAATGCAATGTCTTTGGCTGGAGGAGAGTGTTGCTCAAGTGAGAAAGCAGAAAGATCAGAGAGGGTGCTCGGGAAGGCCTCCTGTGGTGCAGAGCTGTCAGTGCCTGTGAGGTGAGAGCAGGCCCGGCCTTGGTCGGGGTGGAGCCCCAGCAGAGCCCCGGCAGAGGCCGGAGCAGGCTGAGCCCCACAGAGGCAGGCTGGAAGGAGGCCCTTGGAGCTGCAAGAGGCAGCAGCCGGGCCCTGGGTGTCTGTTCCTGGCAGCGGGCGAATCCTCCGCTCTCAGAGCCCAGGTGGCAGCTGGCTGCTGCCGAGGGGAAGCGCAGCCGTGCTGGGCACAGCCCAGCCTGGAGGCATTGGCTGTCTGCAGTGTGCCCAGGAGCAGAGAAAGGCCCAGGGCAGCCAAGGGCCACTGGGCTGCCTGAGGATTCCTCCTCTTCTGCCAGCTGCCCTGCAACTCCTGGCAAAGGTCAGCAGTGTGTGCAGCACTCTGGGCACCGGGGCAGGGAGCCGGGCTGCTCGGCAGGCTGGAGCACAGGGCAGCTCCTTCAGGCCCGGCTCTTGTGCCAGGGGAAGCGAGGCCAGCGTGAGGCAGGGACAACTTGGCAGGGCACATCTGCAGGAGCCAGCGCCTCATGCAGCTCTGGGAGGAAGCGCCCGCAATCCTGCAGTTCTGCACTGAGCCACAGCAAAGGTGTGAGATGCAGAGTGTTTTGCAGGAATATTCAGGCCCACCAGGCCAGCCTGCTTTGTGTTCTCTGGCACACAGCAAGCGCTGTGCAATGCAGCTCTGAGCTGCTGGGAGAGAGGGAGTTGGGGATGTGCCTGAGGGTTTTGCTTAAGCAGTGAACTGATTTGGAAGGGAGCAGAATAATTTCAGTGGGGAATCTATGTTTTCTTCATATATTTCAGAAAGAAAGTTATAATGTGTCTTCACTCATCAATAGCACATGCAGGACTTTATGGGAAAATGTTTGTGTTTGATTCCCAGAATAGGAAGGAGAGGCGCTGGGAAAATATTAAAGTGTAAAAACGGGACTTAGTCTTGTGAATTCCTTTAGCTTTAGCAAGCAGTGCTTAGTCCTGTATTCCCCCATTGCAGTGCCTAATGTGTGCATGGGGCTATCTTGGCCTTGAGAACAGAGAGAGTGTTCCTTCTAAGAAGGTAGGTGGAATGCATTTAAGGGAAAGAAAGTGTTTTTAGGAGGCTCTTGACCAGAAAAGGAGAATTTGAGGAATGGGATATTTTGCAAACCACTGTGGCAGGAACTGGAGTTGTGTCCAAGGCCCTGTCATATTTGATCCATGTTTGAGCAGGTCAACGAGAAATGAAGAAAAGTGTATTGTTCAATGCGTAGGAACTTAACCTTTGAAAGAGAAACAGTGTATTGGTCAATCCGTGGGTACTGGCATTAATTACCAGTATAGCCCCAAGGGACGTGCCTGGACTTGTCTGGCTAAGCTGGATGTTGCAGCTGGGTGCTAGAGACAAGTCCAGACATGCAGGAGCTCAGGTTTACCTTGGCAAAGAAGCTTTAAGGCAAGGATGAAGGAAAGGAGTTGGGTTCTGCTAGTGGGTTTCGATCCAGAGCTTTATTCCTTGCCCACAGGCCTCTGAATCCAATAACAGCTCTAACAGAACCTCTCGAACCGTGTGGTTGCTGTTCCTTTTAACTCCAGGGAGAGGGGGAGGGATCCCACAAACCAGGTGGAGGGGGATGTCTCAAGGGACAAATGACAGCTGGATGGCCCAATGTCCTCCAGGGGTGTAAGGCATCTTTTGAACTCTGCCAATCACTCAATGTCCTTCTGGAATGCCAGGATTGACAGACAGTGCTCAGCAGGGGTCAGGGTGGGGGAAAGGAGAGGTGATTGACACACCTGGGAAAGAAGTCTACAGGGAGAAACCCGAGGTATCTGAGGCAACCCATGACATCACAATGCAACACGTGGGTCATTAACCTTTGAAAGAGGAACAGTGCATAATGGAGCCATTGTTGTCATGTGGTTGGTATTGTGAGCCATCGTGGTGAAGCACAGAATAAAACTCACCACTAGTTAAAGTTAGAAGTTGGTATGTTTATTACATACCAGCAGACAATGAGTCTTCTCCTAACCAGGCACCAGGCACACAATGAGTCTTCTCCTAACGACATGTGCAATGAATCACAGACTCTGGCTCTTCATCTAAAAAAGTCTTACATATTCATATAATTCCCAAAACACCTAATACATATTCATTGGCTAACCCACCTACCTCCACTTTAAAATGTATTATAATTGAGTCCAAAGTTCCTTCATGCTTGTGCAGTCTTTCACTTTGAATGGGTTGGTGGGTTTTGAAGTGGGGAATGGTCTTCTGATGAAGGCCAAGACGTCTTCCTCAATTTGACCTCTTTACTTATGACCTGTTGGCAGGCTTTCACACCCCTTGGTTTTAGCTGAAGTTTTGGGGCCCACGTGCAGGCTACAGTCCTCCTCTTTGTCACAAAGAAATCCACATCTCATTGTGTTTCTTTAAACATAGTAAAGACTGGCGAGTGATATATTACCCTAGCCTTAACTATTTTACCTGCTAAAAATTACCTATCCCTTATTATTTCTACTCTTCTTGCTATACTCTCCCCCCCATACTAAATACTTAGTATTTACCAGTACTAAGTTGGGAGCTATGTACAAATGACAAACAGAAGGGGACTGCTGAGGAACGCACCTTGAGCTGTTTTATTTTTTAGCATCAGTCTCATTACATGGTTATGACAATGGGAAGATGCCATGAGCTCACATCCCAGGCAGCAGACCAAGAACTTATAGTTACAATTTACTTTATAAGTTGTTTAACCAATCACACAAAGGAAGAGCATATTGACAGTAGTTCTACTGTCCAATCACTACAAGCACACGTGCCTTTGGTTAAAACAGTGCTTGCTTTTTTCAAATACAATACCTACTTGTAAGCCTTAAAATACAATGCACAGAGCTCCAGTATTAAGCTTCAAGCTTCCTAATATCTTGCTAGATAAACTTTTCTGTAGCTTAGAGAGTTATTCTAGACAAGTGTTAATACAGAGAATATTGTTCTATTTGTCCTTGCTTTTCTAATTTTTAAATAATTTTTCTGGTGACCTATCTCATGGCTGCTGCTTAGCTCTAATCACAGTTTTACTGTCTCTGAGGCCTGCCTTTTGCAGCTTTCCCAAAACCCTCTAATTCTGCGCATTCCCACACCATCCTGTTTCTTTAAACATAGTAAAGACAGGCAAGTGATATATTACCCTAGTCTTAACTACTTTACCTGCTAAAAATTACCTATCCCTTATTATTTCTACTCTTCTTGCTATACTCTCCCCCCATACTAAATCTAGTAAACTTTTAACTCTTTCAGTTTTATTAAATCCTTGATTCATTCCCCCCTTTTTATATAGGGTTAGTAAATTCTTTTACTAATACACAGTTTCTTCCTCATCCAACCAAGTCATACAGTAAGTATCTTTGAAGGCTATTCCATATGCTCTTGGCAATGAATTCAAGACTGCCATTAGTTGTCGCATCCTCCAATTCCAAATAAGTGTTGCAATGGACAAAATTAAGCTTCTGGCAGCTAAAAGGAGCAAAACAATAATTGGAGGGATTAGGGCATCAAGTATACCTGTTGCTTTTGGTGACCATCCAAAAAGTACATCCCACCAATGATGACTTGCTTCTTGCTTTATGTTTTGCAGAACCCTGCTAATTTCTTTTGCATCCTGATGAACAGTTATTAAAATTTTCTCTCCGTTCTCTTTCATTTTTCTCAAGATCTTGATCAGAATCTTGATCTTTAATCAACTGTTTTACCAAAGTAAGGTTTATGCCAATGGGTGCAGGTGATACATTTTGTAGTTGGCCTTTATCAATTGGTGAGAGACTACTGGCACTGAATATGTAAAATCACAGTCTATAACATTAACAAAATTACTAATGCGAAAGTTGGAGTGATTTTTAATAAGTAAGTATCTATTTTCATTGTCCATTTTTAATGAGGCACAGGCAGTTCTGAAGCATACAGAGCCTTGACCAGTGTGTATAAGCGCTGTTTTCTGAATGGTGTCTGGGTGGATCTCAAAGTGGCACACACTGTTCAGTATCTAAGCATATGTCTTGGGCATCAATGGTATTGCTTTCACAGATGAATCCCCACTGTTGTTGAGTAACAAAGGATTCTATGTTTGCAATTTGCCATTTCTTTTCTACCATTCTGGCTCATATCCGATGTTCAGAGAGGTAAAGTACTGCCTTCTCACGATTTAATCCTGATGCAATGATAGGGTGGATAACATCAATTGTGGCTTTATGTATGGTAAGTGCAAAGGCAGTGGTGGCGTTTGTAATGGGGTCATAACTATGGTCATAGTCATTACTTATGGGGTCATAACCTTGGTCATAACCATGTGTTGGAGATGGATTTGTACAGAGTTCTCAGGGCCTGACAGGAGGCCCACACAGTATACATCTGTATGCAAACTTTGAGACAAGAAATGCTGACTTAGATATGGAATAGGACAGATATTGTTGAGAGAGAAATGGAGCTAGAAAAAGGTTTCAAAAGATGGCCTTGCAAATGAGACTTGATACTTTGGAGAAATAGAAATATGAAAGATGCATTGTAGTGGGATGCACGAGGGGTAGTTTTCAGTGATTGGCTTTAAGGCATCTACAGCATGGTGTGGCAAAAAGCTGATAGGCCAAGAAACGCTGCCAGTGTGCTGGAATTAGGAAATGGTTGGCTTCTGATTGTGATGGCATGAATGTTAACATCTGTATTGTCTCACCCTTCTCATGATACTGAAAAAGGAATAAAAGTTTTTAAAATGCCTCTCAGTTGCCCCATCTCTGGGTCAGAAAACGGTATTGTCCAACAAATTGGTGCCCCTGACTGAGGCAGATAAATCTGTATATGTGTCTGACTTGTAGGAAAGGCCCAAGGTAATTTTTGTAAAGTGCTGCTGAATGAAGCACGAATCCTGAGATTATAATTCCTGCAAGAAGAGAGAAGTTGGATTTCTACCCTTGTCACTGGCTCGATCAGAACTGAGATCTGACAATACTTGCCTGTTTTTTAAGATCAGGTAAGCGTCAGGGAACATGATAGGATGCAAGATGTCCAATTTGCCTAGAGATGTTTATAAAAACCTTAAAGAACTGGTCAAATCTAATTCTTGTAACATTTCAAAAACTGAGTTAAATGACTTACAATTATGCATTCAGAAGCAGTTTCCAGCTGTGGATGAAGCTTCTGTGTTATCACTCCCTCTTTGGGAACTATTAGGACTGAAACTATACAATGCTTTTACCACAAACAGAGATCAAACAGCTGCTAAGTGTCTTCTGGTGTGTCCTACCATGATTGATATGTTTAAACATTCTACTAAACCCTCCACTTCCTCAGCTGTGTCTGTGCCTACCCCTGACACTCAGGCTGAGTCCCCAGACCTCCCACCTCTGCTTCAGCTCTAGCTCAAGACCCTGACATTCAGACTGGGGCTGTGACACCTCCACCCCTACCATGGCAGTGTGCCCCCCAACTTTCACCATTTTCCAAGCCATGTCTGGGTCCCCCCTCTGCCCCCCCAGGACCCGAACTCTTTGCTGCTTATGAGAAAAAGGAGGGGGAGAGAAAGAGGGGAAAATTTCTCAGTACCAGTGTCTCTACTAGCAAAAGGGAGGATGATTTCTCTGGTAACATTACAAAGCAAACAGGCTCTGGTCACCTTGAAATTCTTCAGAGACAGTCTGTGATTTATGAGGCCATGGCAGAGAAGGAGGACAGTAACTCTAGTGATTCCAGTGAGTCTTCAGAAGAAGTTAACCTTTTACATGATAGACCTACAAAACCAGAAAGGGAGCTTGGTATACCTGATTTTGATTTGGGAAATAATTCAAAGAGACTGGCTGATTGGGCTGAGATAAGATATAAAGTCAGGCAAGATAAAGACTTTGCTTCACCTAATGGAGACTTGCTTGTAATGCAGTGAGGTATGGAAGGAATAATGCTAACTCCAGATGGTAGCCCATCTCACATTATGAAATCAAAGATTTAAGGAAAGAAATCAAAGATGGTGGCCTGAGTTCCCCGTATTTTAGCAATGT
This sequence comes from Ammospiza nelsoni, assembly GCF_027579445.1. Taxonomy (NCBI): domain Eukaryota; kingdom Metazoa; phylum Chordata; class Aves; order Passeriformes; family Passerellidae; genus Ammospiza; species Ammospiza nelsoni. The sequence goes on from NC_080669.1 coordinate 6,580,964, forward strand.
GGTGAAAAGTAGATTTGACTCTTATGACCTAACACCGTCAGATTGTAATGATATTTTCTCTGATGATTTTTACAAACTCGTAGTATATTTTATGGGATTTAGAATGGTGAAAGCATCTTAACAAATTGGTGGAGAGTTATGCTGGTGGTCCTAATGCTCAGCTCACGGTGTTTTAGCTGGTGATGCTCCAAATGAAAGAGTCAAAGACCAGGCCGAGGCTTTGTCTTGGGCTGTGCTTGGAGATATTAAGAAAGCAGCCTGGAGGGCCCTTTTAACTGTACAACCTGTGGGAACTCATGAGAATGCCTATTCTCTGATTGGGCAAGGAGAAACTGAATCCTATGGCTCTTTTCTGGATTGTTTAACCCAGGCTGCTCAGAGGCAATGTCTGGATGAGTCAGCCCATCCACTTTTAATTAAAAGCCTTGCTTTTGCAAACACAAACAATGATTGTAAAAAAAGTCGCTTTGATATTATAGGGATAAAATGTTTCTAAAAGCATGGGATGTTTGGGGGGGGATTGGAAAGAAAGGTTGGGCCCAGTAGGCCCCGAAGAATGTTACGATACGGTAAATGTTAGGCTTTACTGGATCATGCAAAACGGCAACTGTGTAATCATTTAATGACTATGATAATTGGATATATTTCCAATTATCCAGTTTGGTAATTGGATATAATTATTGTTTAATCGTAACAAGAATCATGAGAAACGATGTTTGGGGGTTTGAGAGAAATGACAAAATCCATGCTTGGATGAAATCAATGTATATAATTGAACAATGTAAGTTTAATAATAATAGGTAGTTATATAACAATAAGGATATAAAAACGTGTTTATCCTGAACCCATGTCAGAGTCACATTTGGGTCTGTACCCCTGACACTTAGAGCTCCTCAATAAAAGCAGCTGCCTATGATCACTCCGTGATTATGTGTTCCTGAACACTAACAATTTTAGCTCTGCCAGAACAACTCCCCACAGTTCCCCAAATGCTGTCTGCTTGTAGTAAGCTGGGTACGTCTTTACATGTAGCTAGGATGCAAGATAATATGGTGGGGGAACAGCTTGCAAAAGCCCTTGAAAGGCTAACAAAAGCTATTGAGAAAACCCTCACTGCTTTGCAAATTGATTCAGTTAAAGGCCCATGTTTCACTCTCATAAGTTTGGACATTTAAAAAAGGACTGTCCTGAGGCTGCAAAAAATACAAAAACATCTAATGTTTGCCCTCGGTGCAGGAAAGGAAGGCATTTTGCCAATGTTTGCCACTCCTGATTTGAGAGAGACGGAAAACCTCTGACAGGAAACCCAAAAAAGAGTGTGCAGCGCTGTCATGTGGAGAAACAAATGATGGCAGCTCAATCACAAGTACATTCAACCAACTTGAAGGATACTTGGGAAAACCTGGTCCAGATGCAATCTTTTCAATCACCAGCAATCTCCCAATTGACCCAAACTTATTACCTCCAGGGGCACAATGTGACGTAGCAAATTCCAAAATAATACATTTTTTAAAAAGTTTTTTTAAAAAAAACGTTTGCCATTAATACATTCTCACAGGAGATATTGGTACTTGACAACAAAGACAAGACTTTTTCATTATAGGCAAGGACAGTAATAAAATTCTTAGACTTTCAGTTTTTCCAGTTGTCATCTCAGCAAATTGTAATAAGAGCTGATGATTTCAACGTTTGCTTACAATGCTCCAGAGGTAATTGAACCAAAAAATGACAATAGTTATTGCTATTGCATTACCAATGAACGGAAATAAGCAAGTTGTATGCTCAGAAATGCCTTTTCAGAGTTCTGGCCTGATGCCTAAAGTTCTTTGGATAAAACATGTCAGCAATGAACGGCCAGAGCTGACATGCAGTCTAATGCACCTTGGTCAAACTGTCCATATTGCAGGTATGCTGGACACAGGGGCTGACATCACTGTGATTTCTCATGCATCTTGGCTATGCAATTGGAATTTGGTGACACCCATGGGTGCTCTCACAGGTATTGGAGGAGCTATCTTGTGTCTGCAAAGTGAATTCATGATTACTGTTACAGGTCCCAAGGCAAGGACAGCAACCATCCGTCCCTTCGTGGTGCAGAAGCCCATCACAGTAAATGGGAGAGACGTGTGTCCCAGTGGGGAGCAAAGATAGACGTGGGTGTTTGACAAAAACCACAGCAATGCCTGCCACTCTGAAATTATCATGGAAAACCAATCAGCCAATTTGGATTGATCAATGGCCTCTTGAACAGAAAAAAATGAATTTTCTCAAAAAATTAGTAAATGAATAACTACAAAAAGACCACATCAAACCTACAAACAGTCCCTGGAATTCCCCAGTTTTTGTCATTCATAAGAAGACTTCTGATTCTTGGAGATTGCTCCACGAGCTGAGGAAGTTCAATGATATCATAGAGGACATGGGGCCTCTGCAACCAGGACTTCCCTCTCTTTCAGTGATTTCAAGAGACCAGCCTCTTCTTGTCATTGACTTAAAAGATTGATTTTTCAACATTCCACTTCATCCAGAGGATGTTCCTCCATTTGCCTTTTTGGTTCCAGCCATCAATAGCGTAGAACAACTGCAAAGGTATCACTGGGTCTTTTTGCCACAAGGGATGAACTTCACCTACTATTTGTCAATAATTTGTGGCAAGAAATTTATCTCCAGCCCTGTGGGAAAACACCCTATTCCTGACCCAGAGATGGGGCAACTGAGAGACGTTTTAAAAACTTTTATTCCATTTCCAGTCTCATGAGAACGGTGAGACAATACAGATGTTAAAATTCACGCCATCACAATCAGAAACCATCCATTTCCGAATTCCAATACACTAGCAGCATTTCTTGGGCTATCAGCTTTTTGCCACACCTTAAAGATGCCTTAAAGCCAATCACCTAAAACTACTGAGACAGAGTGAAAATCCATTTTGAATTAGGTAAAATGTCTAGGAGAGGTGAAAAGTCTGTAAGGCCAAAGGCTGAAGGGAAAAACTGCAGGACAGAGATACTGAGGTGACAGAAAAAAAAAACCCAGAAACGACCACAAGGTCGATCTGCCCTGACCTATGAATTCTTTTGATAAAGGAGAACTTGCAATAAATGTTATACAGAATGAATATGTATGAACCTATTGTGAAACTGTATGCAGATGTATTTGGAAGGGGAGATAAAAGGAGACGTGAAATCCTGAGAGGTACGCATGCCTTTTGAGGAGAGCATTCTCCGCATGTGTCTGGTGCTGTAATAAACATACCAAGATTTACAACTTTTACAAAGTTGTGAGCTTTCTTCTTTTCTCTGCAAAACATTCTGGTGAGCCAGGTAGGAGGGAGAGATACCTTCTGTCTCGGTCCCCGCAGGGGCAGGGGGGAACCGACGGACTCCTAGGCACGCTCTAGGATTTTCCTGGAGGAGGCTCTGCTCATCTCAGCTTGCCTCCTGAGAGGACAGGCAAGGACCTGCTGGCCTGCGGAGGAGAATATGGTATGTACTGAGAGGCCCCCGGGGGAAAAGAGAGCTAGGGAGTAAATCACTCAGAGACGTCTGGGTGTAGCTGGTGGAGCAGCTATATTAGAGATGGGGTTCATCGTTCTGATAGGGCAGAACCGCTAGCGACCTTAGGGGTGGGTCGGGTGGACCCGTGTATATGTATTGTGCATTGTTCTGATAGGGCAGAACCGCCGAACCCGTGTGTGTTTTGTTTGTGTGTGTGTGTGTGGTGTCCGGACACTGTGTTGCTGCATGGATAATGCATTGTGTTGTCAGTGCACTGTTTGTAATTGTGCAAGTGTATAAGTGTATGGTGTATAAAAGAGAGTAGATCTGGAGTGCTCTACAGTTTAGTGGGGGGGTAGTTTCCTACCCACGACCGGAGGGGCTAAGTGAGCACTGGCCGGGGTAGGCTGTGGTAGCGGGGAGCGCCCGACAGAGAAAATACAGTAAGCAGTGGAAAAGCGTGGGTGAGGATGTTTATTGGGTAAAGGTGGTAAATTGTGGTGTAGATCATGTATGCTTTCACCATAGCTAGACCAACCCAAGGGGTTCCTCTGCCCCAGTGGTTTGGGCTCGACCCCTGGGAGTTTGTGAATCCTGTGAATTATTGGATAGATAGAGGAGACGAACGAATTTATTTAGAGGGGCTCTACTGGACTTCAGCTGGTACTCTGGTAGGTCTGGACTGGCAACAGCTTGCCGTAGAGGATTTAGAGTTCCCTGTAATAAACGGAATAGCCTGCCTTTGCGGGAAATTTCGGGTAGCCTTCGGTGCATCAAGAGGCTGGCATGCTGCGTTAGTATTTTTGCAGTGCAGAGTTTGTGAGAAATGCTGGTTTTACTGTTCTAATAAGCATTAGGGCACATGCCCCAAATGTAGATTAAAGGTTTCTGATCAAGCTGATTCAGAACCTAAGATCTTAAATCTTGTGTGTGGAAAATCACATCTGATACCTGCCACCTGGAGTGTGTGGGAGGAGGACTGGGAAGCTACTGTGAAGTTCTATGAAAAGAAGTTTGGGTGGAAGCGAGATAGGGCAAGAAGGAAATAATGGGAACTAACCAGAGCAAGGAAGTCCCTCGGGCTAGCTCCTTAGGATGCATCTTGGACCACTGGAAGGAAGTCACCAGCAGGGGGTGCTCTGAGAATAAAAAGGATCTAATCCAATATTGCACACACTGGTGGCCCTTATACAGGTTAGAGGACGGAGCAAAGTGACCACCCACTGGAACCCTAGATTATAATACCTTACTGCATTTAATGTTGTTTTTAAGACGGGAAGGTAAATGGGATGAGGTTTCGTATGCTGATATGTTTTTGTTTTAAGAAATCACCAAGAATGGCAAAGGGACTGTGGGATTAAATCACCCTCAGACCCACTGGTCTTGGCCCTTGAAAAGGATAACAAGGCAAAGAGAGGGCAAATCAAACACTGTTGTTTAATATGCAGTATAGGACAATGGTATATGAGATCAGATAAGGTCTATCATTCTGAGGACCAAGAACAAGATACATTTGAGTGGATGAAAACTCCTCCTCGGAGGAGGGAGGTTGAGGCTGAAACTGAGGATGAGGATGAAGGGAACTTCCCCAAAAAGGAGGAGGACTCAGGTGGGGAAGGCACATCCACTAGAACCCACCCCATCCGTGGGAGTCCAGTTGCATCTAGAACCAGGAGGCAAGTAGTGTTGCAGGGCTCTCTGTGAGAGGCAGTGGGACCAGAAGGAGGGAAATTAATGATTAAAGTGCCATTTACCACTCTTGATTTAGAGGCATGGGAAAGGATTGCTAGGAATTATCATGTTGATCCGATACTCACTGCCAAATGTCTATGATATGTTATCAAACAACACAATCCAGACTGGGCTGACATCCAGCTACTACTAGATGCCTTCACTGAAACAGAAAAACAGCTATCTTAAAGACAGCAGGGACTTTGGCAGTGGATTACTGCAAGGCCACACAGCTAGATGTAAAAGAACATTTCCCCCTCCAAGACCCAGAATGGGATCCTAATGTGTCAGCAGAGGTAAAGAAATTAGCAGAGTATCAAGAGTGGATGGCAACAGGGGTGGAAAGAGCTATTCCAAAAACCATAAACTGGTCTGCCTTATATTCCCTTCAGCAGGGACCTTCTGAGACTCCATCTGAATTTCTAGAGCATTTAAGGGATACTATGCATCGTCATACATCATTAGATCCGGAGTCTGAGATAGGGATAAATCAACTAGTTAATTCATTTTTGGGGCAGTCTGCTGGAGATATCCGAGGTAAACTTAAGAAAATTTGTGGACCGGATGGGAGGAATCTTGAAGTCTTGCTAGAGGAAGCCTGGAGGGTATTTAGTAACTGGGAAGAAGGATATAAACAAGGAATGAAAAGGTTGGTGGCAGTGGTACAGGAGGAAAGGCAAAGAAAATACAACCAGGGACCACCGAGACAAGGACCACCTCGGCTGGGCAGGAACCAGTGTGGAATCTGCAAAAGAATTGGTCACTGGAAAGACCAATGCCCAGAACGGAGACGGGGTGACCAACAAATGGCTGCACACATACAAAACAACTTAAGAGGACCGGGGGATACTGCCTCAGCGGATCCACTGGTTATAACAATGAGGCTGGGGGAAGAAGGGAAAAGGGTGGAATTCTTGGTTGATACGGGAGCTACATATTCAGTTTTAAATAAAGCTTTAGTACCTGTGGAAAATGATTGTGTTGCAGTGCAGGGGGCAACTGGTCAGTCTGAAAGAGCATATTTTTGTAAACCTTTGAGGTATAAATTGGGAAAACAATGGCGTATTCATAAATTCTTGTACATGCCCAATTCACCAAAGGCACTTTTAGGCAGAGATTTATTGGAGCAATTACAAGCAACCATTACATTCAAAAATGGGGAAATTACTCTGGAGGTGAATGATCAAAAGTACATAGAGGTATTAAGTTTAACCCTAACAGCTATTGAAATTAAGGAAGAAATTGATGAAGAAATACTAGGACAGGTATTTCCCGGGGTGTGGGCCTCTGATGTACCGGGGAGGGAAAAAAATGCCTCCCCCATAGTAATTAAGCTCAAGGAGGGAATGCAACCAGTGAGAATCAAGCAGTACCCCCTAAAGAAAGACGATAGGGAAGGAATCAGCCCAATAATTGAAAATTTTCTGCGGTTAGGATTACTGAAAGAATGCCAATCTGATTTCAATACTCCTATTTTACCTGTTCGGAAATCTGATGGGTCCTACCAGATAGTACAGGATTTGAGGGCTGTCAATAAAATAACAGAAGTTTTGTATCCAGTGGTAGCCAATCCATACACTTTATTAACTTGCCTAACACCTGAGCTAACCTGGTTTACTGTTATAGATCTAAAGGATGCCTTCTTTTGCCTTCCCATCCACGAAGCCAGCCAGAAAATTTTTGCAGTCGAATGGGAAAGCCCCAAAAGTGGGCGCAAAACCCAGCTCACATGGACCAGATTACCTCAGGGCTGGAAAAATTACCCCACTCTGTTTGTGGAGCAACTTGCAAAAGATCTGGAGTCCTGGGAAGCTCCACAGGAAGAAGGAAGTCTTTTGCAATATGTGCATGATCTAGTGGCCACTCGGACGAGGGAAGCATGTGTGGCCTGGATGGTAAGCCTTTTGAATTTCCTAGGACTCTAAGGATACAGAGTATCAAAGAAAAAGGCACAGGTAGTGAAACAGAAAATTGTCTACCTGGGGTGCGAGGTGAGTGCTGGGCAACGGACTTTAGGGCAGGCTCGCAAGGAAGCCATATGCCAAACCCCAAAACCCCAGACAATAAAAGAACTCCAAACCTTCTTAGGCATTGCAGGATGGTGCCGGCTGTGGGTTTATAATTACGGACTGCTTGTCAGACCCCTCTATGCTCTTATTGCTGAGGGAAGCAGAGATCTCCAGTGGACAAAAGAAGCCACACGGGCCTTTCACCAGCTAAAGAATGCTCTCATGTCAGCTCCAGCTTTGGGACTTCCAGATGTAAATAAACCATTCTTTCTATTTTCCCATGAAAGACAGGGAATTACTCTGGGAATACTGGCTCAGGACTTGGGTCCATACCGAAGGGCAGTTGCTTACTTCTCTAAGCAACTAGATGCAACAGCCAAAGGATGGCCAGGTTGCCTCAGAGCCTCACAGCTCAGCATCTGTGCTGAATATTCAAGAGGCACGCAAGTTTACCCTGGGACAAAAAATGACTGTGCTAGTGTCCCACACAGTATCTGCAGTACTGGAACTAAAGGGTGGCCACTGGCTCTCACCGCAGAGGTTTCTGAAATACCAGGCCATCATGGTAGAGCAAGGTGATGTAGAGATAGTGGTGACTAATATTGTCAACCCAGCTTCCTTTCTCAGTGGAAATCAAGGAGAAGCAGTACACCATGATTTCCTGGAGACCACTGAAGCTACCTACTCCAGCCACCCAGACTTAAAGGACACTCCTTTGGACAACACAGAGACCTGGTTCACTGATGGGAGCAGCTACGTTGCCAATGGGAAGCGACATGCTGGGTATGCAGTGACCACCTGCAGAGAGGTAATCGAGTCTGGACCCTTACCAACAGGGACCTCTGCGCAGAAGGCTGAGATAATTGCCCTGACCTGTGTCTTGGAAATGGCAAAAGGGAGGAGGATAAACATCTACACAGACTCGAGGTATGCAATCGGAGTCATACATGCACATGGGGCAATCTGGAAAGAGAGGGGACTGCTGACCTCACAGGCAAAGAATATCAAACATGCACAAGAGATAATCCAGCTGCTGGAAGCAGTTCAGCTGCCCGAAAAGGTAACAATTATGCACATTAAGGCACACCAAATAGTGAGCTCAGAATTGGAAGAAGGAATTAGCTGGCAGATAGAGAGGCAAAAGAAGCAGTAAAAGGTGAGGTAGCTACTGAATGAGTCCTTATTCCAGATGGACAAATCTCCCTTGAAGGTAAGCCAGAATATAATAAGAGAGATAGGAAATTATTTGAAGATCACAAAGGGACGTATAACCAAGAAGGGTGGGCTACCATTGAAAAGAAACTGGTAATCCCTTCCCATTTATTGTGGTCACTAGTAAGGGAAGAACACCAGAAAATGCACTGGGGAATAGATGCCCTATACTCATACCTGATAGAAATAATTGTTGCTAGGAATTTATATGCCACTATTACTCAAGTGACCCGACAGTGTGATCTTTGCCTCCAGACTAACCCCAAAATTACCCCCGACCGAAACTCGGTCAGATCGGGAGAGGCCATGGGCCTGGACAGCAGTGGCAAATTAACTTTTCAGAACTCCCAAGGAAAGGGGGGTATCGGTATTTGCTGGTATTGACAGATACAATTTCAGGGTGGCCAGAAGCATTCCCCACCAGAACTGTCAAACCTAGAGAAGTGACCAGGCTATTATTACAAGAAATAATACCACGCTTCGGAGTTCCAGCCACAATATCCTCGGATAGAGGATCACATTTCATTTCCAAAATAGTGCAACAGATTAGTAGCCACCTGGGTATAGACTGGGAACTGCACACCTCATACCGCCCCCAGTCAAGCGGCCAGGGGGAGAAAATGAATCATTTGATTAAGCAGCAAATCATAAGACTGGGGCAGGAAGTTAATCTACCCTGGCCCCAAGGTCTTCAACTAGCACTATTGCGAATTCAAACTAAGCTTCGAGCTAAAGAAAAGTTGAGCACTTTTGAAATACTCTATGGAAGACCATATGGAATACAAAGGGAATGTCTACCCACATTGAAGAGATAACACTAGCCACCTACATGGTGGCCTTAAGCAAACAGCTCAGAGAAATTGAGAAACATGGGGCTGGAACTCGGAGCCGGGAGTTAGATGGACCAGTACATAACATACAGCCTGGAGATTATGTATATGTTAAGTCTCTTACAGAAAAGACCTTGGAACCACAGTGGGAGAGACCGTTCCAAGTGCTTCTCACCACCTTCACTGCAATCAGAATCAAGGAGCAGAATGCCTGGATTCATCACTCTCGGGTGAAGAAGGCCCAGAAGCCCCTTGAGGAGTGACACCAGAAGACAATGAACTGAGACTAAAATTTACTCGGGCAAAATGAGTATATTGCAGTTGGGAGTAGTTCGTACTTGGGTTCACAGAATTGTTGTATATGTAATTATAACTGAATTTTTAGAACTAGAGAGTACCTCTATCCATAGCAATGCTGAATGGCCTTGGTCCCAGGCATTTAATCAGTATACTGGATCCTTGGGAAGACTTTCTGAGATAAAAGATTTAAACCACTGTAGTAATTTATCCACTGTAGTAATTCACGGGGATCAGGTATATGAGGAGCAGGAATGGCAGGAATGGGAACTATGGACACTTCAAGGGATCAGAGGAGAAGAAATCAAGGTACGGTGCTGGATGATAAATGGGACGGCTTATGAGAGACCAGATGAAATTAGTGTTGTAACCTCTCCTGGTGTATACGAACACCAGGAAGTTTGTGATAGCCTAAGTGAATCAGACTGTTGGTGTAATTTCACCTTGATACAGCCTGTAGAAGTGACTTGCCTTTGGGCTCAGGATGCCATCAGACTTGCATTTAAATTCAAAGTAGACACTGCACTTTTTACCACAGCAGGACCTTATACAACCCATACTAAGACTCAAATAGTTCAGACTCAACCCAAACTTGAACCTGAGGTGTATGAAATAGGCCCCTATATAGTGAGGAATGTGGGTGAACAACAATTATTATTCAATCCAGAATGGTCTATCAAATGTGTAGAGTTGATGATGCAAATTAGCATCTCAAAAATCCAACCAGCTTGCTCCTCCTTCCTAAAAACATCCTTCGAGGGCTGGACAACGTGGTCACAAAGACAGGCATATCTCAGGAGCAGAATAAGAAAGGATCTAACTGGTCATTAGGGACAGGATTAGGAGTTTTAAATGGAATTGATTCAGAAATACTGATGAATAAACTGGCCACTGCAGCAGGTAGCCTAACAAAATTGAAGTAGCCTTTACAGTCATCTCTATTGGCATTAGAAACTAGCCAGTGGCAGATTTCAAAAGTACTGCCAAAGTGGGAAACGGCCAGGGACCAAGACCACAAGTTAATAGTAGAAGCACTTAGTACAGTTCAAGATAATGTGCCTTTAGCTGTTAGTTGTATACAAGCACAGTTATGGATGCAGGCAACAGCACCTCTGATCATACAGGAAGGGGGTGAAGGTAATTTTCCAGCTGAAATTTGGAAAATTGTGTGGGATAATGCAACAGATTTTGAAAGGAAGTTTCAGTCCTGGTAGACTATGGTGAATTTCACCTATGATCCTGGTTCTAATGTTGCCACTGCCTTTGTGCTTACCATACATAATGCCACTGTTTTTGTTATCCATCCCATCATTGCCCTAGGATTAAACCATGAAAAAACAATGCCTTTCAGAACATAGAGTGTGGGCACGAAAGATGAATGGAAAGTGGCAGACAGTAAACTTAGAATCCTGCATTACTAGAGAACAGATGGGATTCATTTGTGAAAGCAATTCTATTAATGCACAATATGTGTGTCTAGATACTGACCAGAGTATTTGCCACTTTGAAATTCATCCAGTCACTGACCAGAAAACTGTACTTGTATATACTGGAAAAGGGTGTGTATGCCTGAGAACTGCCTGTGCTGCTGTAAAAATTGATAGCAATGATGTTATTTTGTCTAGTAGAAATCATTCTAATTTCTGTATTTGTAATTTTGTCAAGATTATCAGGTGTGATTTTTCGTATTCGGCACTAGCGACATCCCACCAGCTGATTAAAACCAATTAAACAGTGTATCACAGACTATCACCTACCCCTATTGGGATGAACCTTACATTAGTAAAACAATTAGTAAAGCACCAAGACCTACTGGAGATCTTGAAGGAAATCCAAGAAAGTGGAAAGAAAACCTTAATTACTGTCCAACATGATACAAAAGAAATAACCAGAGTTCTACAAAGAATAAAACAAAATGTGGATCATCACTAGTGGGATGTGATCTTTGGGTGTCACCAACTACAAACGGAATCTTTAATAAGTTGTGTCATCCCATTGTGGTTTTGTTAATATTAGTTGGGAAAAGTTTAGGATTATCTATTATATTGCTAATTTAGAACTGGAGAATACTACAACAAATAGCTGTATTAACCTCTTTGTCAAACGTACATGGTAAAGCATTAAGAGAAACTTATTGTTGTAAGGGTTTGCATTAAGTAAAAGAATTTACTTATTTCCTAGGAAAGGGGGGAATGAGATGGAGTAAAAATCCATTTTGAATTAGGTAAAATTAGGAGAGGTGAAAAGTCTGTAAGGCCAAAGCTGAAGGGAAAAACTGCAGGACAGAGATACTGAGGTGACAGGAAAAAAAAAAAAACAGAAAAGACCACAAGGTCGATCTGCCCTGACCTATGAATTCTTTTGATAAAGAGGAACTGTCGATAAATGTCATGCGGAATGAATATGTATGAACCTATTGTGAAACTGTATGCAGATGTATTTGGAAGGGGAGATAAAAGGAGACGTGAAATCCTGAGAGGTACGCATGCCTTTTGAGGAGAGCATTCTCCGCATGCATCCGGCACTGTAATAAACATACCAAGCTTTACAACTTTTACAAAGTTGTGAGCTGTGAGATCTCAGCACCTCAGGACTGATGTGCCGAGTCACCGAGACCACCCTTGGGGGGCTCGGAGGTCCTGGAATGTTGCCAGAAGTGTCTGGTGGCTGGACTTTGATCCTACACGGGAGACGACACCTGTATGAGGATGGGAGGATTTCACTGGGGTAAATGGTGAAGGGATAAGTTAATTAGAGTGTGAGACACAGGGTTTAGGATTTCTATACAGGGGGGTCTAGAGAAGTAAGATGGAGGAATTGGGGCGTGTCCTATCCTTCTTCTTCTTCTTGGCCTCCATCTTCTGTGGTGGTGGTGGCACTTTGGGATTGGTTCTTACTAAAAGTGCACTGGTCAATAAGGGTGAAAGGTATTGGGGAAAATAGGTAAATATTGTATACGTAGTTTTGAGTATAAAGATAAGTGACCGCCCCGAGGGCTCTCAGTGTGCTCATGGCTGGCTTGCTGTGCAGACCTCTGTTGGGCCGAGAGAAAATCTTTTAGATAAAAAAACTAATAAACACTGAAGACCGAGAAAAAACCTGAAGCCTCTTTTCGTCCTTTGGAGCGCGGGCTGCTCAAGACCACCCCGAGCCTTTCCAGGTCATTAAAACAGCTGAGAAACCAGCAGTGAGCTTTCTTCTTTTCTCCGCAAAACACTACCCCTCGTGGGTTCCACTACAATGCATCTTTCATAGTTCTATTTCTCCAAAGTATCAAATCTCATTTGCAAGGCCATCCTTTGAAAATTTTTTCTAGGTCCATTTCTTTTACAACAGTATCTGTCCTATTCTATGGCATATCTAAGTCAGCATTTCTTGTCTCAAAGTTTACATACAGATGCATACTGTGTGGGCCTCTTGTCAGGCCCTGAGAACTCTCTACAAATCCATTTCCCACAGTTTCCCATCTCATTTCCCAGGAGCCCCTAGAGCAGCTACTTATTACTTACAAGGATATTGGCTACAGACGACAAAGGCGACGATCCATTCCTCCTTTTAACAGCCTGAAGCTCTGGCAATGGCACTGTCCATGGCCTTCATTTTTATTTTTATATTCCTCTACGCTGGAAATCCTCCTCACTGAGTGTCAGAACCCAAGAAATTCCTCTGACTGCCCTGGAGGACTCAAAACCCTGTCAGGGGGCTCGGAGACCTGGTACAGAGCCCAAGACCCCTGTGTTTTTGATCTTGACCCATGGAAAAAACAATTACCAACCTTATATTAGGATATAGAAGCCACCAAATTTTAAGCAGAATGATAGTGAATTTATCAAGGGTTAAAAATAGAGGTTTTGGGGTTTTTAGAATGGGGGTTCAGGAGGCAAGATGGAGGAATCTGGGCATGTCCAGCCTTTCTCTTTCTTCTTCTTGGCCTCCATCTTCTGCTGTGGTGCTGGCACTTTTAGATTGGTTTATAGTAGAAACTCACTGTCTAACATAGGTGATAGGTATTGGGAAGTTATGGTAAATAATGTACACGTAGTTTTTAGTATAAAAAGATAACACTACCTCTGAGGCGGGCAGTGTGCCTCAACCCAACCTACCAGACAGACCTCGGTGGGTTGGAGAAAGAATTTCATAGATAAGAAACAATGAACAACCTTGAGAATGAGAACAGAAAAAATCCTGACTCCTTCTTCGACTGCTGGGCTGGGAAAAGAGACTTTCTAGCGCATCTCAGGGTCATTCTGACCAGCAGAGATACTGAGAACTGAGGAGCACGTTTATGAAAACCCTCTGATTTTAAGGATTTCCACAATATACGACAAAATACATATTTTAATATATGTAATAAACAGAATATTTAATACTATAGTACTATATAATAGAGTAATAAATAAAATATATAAAATGTATCCCTGATCTTTTTCTCAGCCAGCAGGCCTTTGCAGTGAGTTCTGAGCCAACATGGGCCTCTGCTGCCATCCCAAATCTGAGCTTCCCTTGCCCAGCCTGAGTGCAGGTGCGGCATGTGCTGGGCATGGCTGGAGATTTGCATGGCCAAAATCCTCCAGCATTTACATCTGCCCATGGCTTTGGGTAGCACAAATTACAGCACATCCATCTCACTTGACAAATGGCATTTATTATAAATTGCTACACCAGCACTGACACCATATAACTATACAGATCTCAGTTAAAGTTTAAAAAAGTGATTTATTTGATTGTTATACCACACTATTCAAAAACATACAAACATCAACTTCTGTTAACAAAAATTAATTTATTGCAAACCTCTACAAACACTCACTATACACAAAGATTAATGGAAAACTAACAGCTTAATTTATTGCATATTTCAACAAGCATACAGCCCATATAGAAACACAAAAATATCAGTATCTCTCTCTAATACCAAGAATTCAACAAATAGAATTCCACCACTATACAACTCCATATACATTTACATAGAACTGAATATATATATAACCACCACAATATACAGATGTTAATATAGATTAAATGTTATCTATTAGATTCCAGAAACAGATACATAAAACAAACCTATCTATAAAGAGACAAAACAGCGCTACCAATCTAAACATCTGTACAACTGCATCGATAAAAATATACAGCTATACATCCGGATATATATGTAAATATAACATCTATAGAAATAGATTGGTATACAGTTAAAAATATAAAACAAGACATATATACTGATACAAATACCAATATAGCTATTTAAAAAGACATATACCGAAAACTGCAGGTGGAAAACATTGGAATCATGCTACTGCTGATATCCACCTGGAGGAAAATATGTTGGGTTTCTTTAAGGTCATAGCTTTCCAAAAACTAGGGGGAAAAAACCTACTGCTCAGCACCAGTAGCCCAATTGTTGAATGGTTTTCTTGAATTGGCAAAGCTGGGGCGTTAACAATGGACTCCGTCCTTGGTTCAAATCACCTGCCCTCACCTGCAGACAAAAGCACCACCACCAGCAGCAGAAGCTACTTCAGTCAATTTTCTCAAAAAGCTCTGTTAAATTTGGGAGAGGAAAAGAAAACAGATCAGGCACTGTGGATTAATGACAAGACTCTGAGGAACAGTTCCAAAGCAAAGGGCAGCAGCTTCTCTCTGGGCCACTCCTTGTGATCCAAGGCAGCCGGGCTGCCCTGGCTGCCCAGGACCCTGCGCCCCGCGGGCTCTGCAGAGCTGCACAGCGGGGAGGCAGCTTCGGGCACCTCAGCCCTGGGCAGGAGTGGCTGCTTGCTCTGCAGGGCTGCCTGTGGGCAAAAGCAGGGTGCTGGCCTTCTGCTCTTGGCCCTAGCCTGGCCTTGCAGGGTAATCCTGTTCCCTGTCTCAAATGTGCTAAAGACAGACTTGTTTGTTTCTAGCTCTGCACAGCATTGATGTGCACTGCAAAATACCAAAGGACTAAGGCCTGAATAACAGACCCTGACTGAAGCCTCAACCACAGGACCTGAGCCAAAGCTGCCCTCTAGATGACCTTTCCAACCCAGTCTTCTATGTATCTGCTCCTTAACCAAGTATTACTATCAAAAGGATTGTTGCATCCATTCACTGGTGAAACACGTCTTCACCTTTCTGCATGAGGAAAATGGACAAGGCCAACCTGGCCTTGGTTCCTCCTTGAGCCGTGGGCAGGCTCGAGGAGAAAACCAAGAGGAGAATGAAACCAGCTGTGCCCCAGCAGAAGCTCTGGCACATTGCTCGTCCAGCACTGTCAGGGCCGGGCTACTCTCACAGCGCACTCGGGAGCCTCGTGGCCGGCAAAGGTGGAGGCACCGCAGCATTTCCCGGTTCCCGGCCGTGGCTCTGCAGGGCTTGGCTGGGACAGCTTCCCCCAGCTGATGTGCAGCTCTGGAGGAAGGGAAAAGCATTGTGGTACCTGGTGATGTATCTTCCTTAATAACCAGAGGCACCCTTTTGTAATAATGCTGAGGTGCATTGCTTAGCTTATCCTTTTCTGACTCTTTTTTGTACTTCTGCATTAGAGTAAATTACACTGTTCCTTCAGATGGTGTCTGTGTCTGCAACTCTGACCCTCCCCACCATCAAAACAAACACACAGCCAGTTTAGCACGAGACCTGCCTCTCTGCCAGCCCATCTCTTGGCAAACACCCCTGGCGGCCATCTCCACAAATGAAATTCCCACTTTGCAACTTCCTTTTCTGCAGGCAAGTGAGAAAAGGAGCCACTCCCAATTCTGCACACCTCCAAAAACCAGCTGCTTTCAGCAGTCACAACCCTGAAATATCAACCTCCTTCCTTAAGCTGCCACAGGGAGCTCCCACCAAGAGGCCTTTTGTCCAAGGATACCCACAGAAGAGCTGGAGAAGGGAGCAGATTGAAACACAACTGCTTCAGAGTTTAAACCTGCCTTTATCAAATGAGAACACACCAACCTGTCCCAAAGGGAAAGCAGGCAGGAACGAGAAGCTCCTCTCCCACAACAGCAAACTCTGTTCTTCCTTCTGTTCCAGCTGGAGAGTGGAGGCCATGGGCTACACCTCACTCTGGGAAGGAGCCCTGGGAATTGACCCAATCTGGGAGAGCAGCAAAAGGAATTCCCCAAAAAGCAGGAAAAGATTCTCTGGAAGCAAAAGATGATGACAATATTTCTGTGGAAAAGCAAAATAAAAATAATACATGAAGCATTTCAAGAAGTGCCCAGACTGAAATTGGTTTGCCAATACGCCAACCTTAAAGTGTCTGTGGTGTGTCAGGAAGCTCAGCAGTGAACCTGCAAGGCTTGGATAAACATCATTGGTGTCCATCCCCCAGAGCACAAGCAGCTCCCCAACAAGACTTCAAGACTAAAGGACAAAGCTTCCCCTTTCAGCTCTCCACAGCAGCTCTAGGGAGTCTCTCTCCATTGCAGGATCTCCTTTGTCAGCCTACAGTGACAAGAGTTGGCTGCAGGAGGCATGGGAACTCTACCCAGAAGCAGGGAAGAAAAAGAAGAAGTGATTCCTGAGGAAAGAAAATAGCAACGCTGTTTGGGAAGACACCAGCATGACTTCACTACAACTCTAGGCCAAAAACCCCTGAATAAAGCAACATCCATCCATGGGGCAGCACTTTAGCTTTGATATCAATGCTGACAAAATTGGTGCCCCTTCCTGCTGCTGTAGCTGATTCCAAATCACAAGAAATGTGCCAACTCTGACAAAGACAGGCTGACATGGTGAGATAAAAACAGCTAGTCTGTTGAAAAGGAGACCAAATGAATGTTTTCTAACCTCCCCCCTTTTTATCCTTTCCCAGCCAAGCCAGAGCAATGTCCTTCCTCTCAGTCACTGATGGTGACCCAGGCATGGCATGCAGCGTGGGGACAGAGCCTGTCACTGCTCCCAGTGCCCTTGCCAAGGGCTTCCATGCCCTGCTCTGCCATATCAGGCCCTTCCCTCCCTTCCCTGCCCTGCGGAGGCCAGTCAGCCGTGGGAGCCGCCCAGCCTGCGCTGCGCCCACAGCCCCGGCTCTGTCGTGCTCGTCCCCGACAAGTCCGGCCTGCGCCGGAGCACAGCACCTCCCTCAGTCCACGCGCTGCTGGTGCAGCGGCGGCCGTTGCGCTGCTGGCGTTGTGGCCACAGTTGGCGATCGGCACATGAGGGAGCTGCCGCTGCTCACTGGGCTCAGCGCCAGCCCCTTCCCTGCCAAGCTTTGGCGCCTGGTGAACAGACCCCATGTCCGCTCCATGCATTGGGACATCAGGACTCCGGGGCTGCTCATCGACTGCTCTCTCTTTGAGCGAGAGTTGCTCAGCACGGGCAACACCCACAGGGATGGTGGCAATGTGGCGGGGCTGGTCCTGCACATCTTCAGGGCCACGTGGTTCTTCAGCTTCATGCTCCAGCTCTACTGCTACGGCTTCCACAAGGTGCTGGGCTGGGTTGGCTCAGCTGCGCCAGGAGATGCTGGGGCCTGGCTCCACTACAGCAACCCCTGCTTTCGCTATGACCACCCTGACTTCCTGCTCTGCATCAAGTGCCGGAGCACAGTCAACCGGCAGCAGCCAGCAGCAGGGTAGGAGGGCCATAGGTGCCCACTCTGCGGCTCCCAGCAGCTCCCCAGGGCACAGCCGATCCCGGACAGGTGGGAAGGGTGCAATTGCTTCAAGCTGCTGCCCAGAGAGTGGCTGCGGCTCACGTCCGGGTGCCCACCCTGCAGCCTCCTCCTGCTGCACAGTGACTGGCTGGTGCTGGACCAGCAGGAGGGGCCGAGTCGCTCCCAGGAGCCCAGCGGGGAGCGGCCACTGCCCGCTGAGCAGGAGGTGCTCCCGATCTCACCCTGCGACTTCCTCAGGCTCCAGGAGGAGTGGCTGCTACTACTCGGGCAGGAGGGGCCCCGCAGCCACTTCCAGAAGCTCTCCGTGAGGCAGCTGCCTCCAGTCGACCAGGAGGTGCTCAGGCTCTGCTCAGGTGTTTCAGGGGAGAGACCGCAGTGTCTGAACCTATCATTTGATGGCCCTGGTAGAGGGCTCTAGAGAGAAGGGATTGGCAGCCAAGTGATTGACAGGACACTGGGGAGGGATCGAGGAAATGGTTAAGCATTTCCAGGGTACAGGGGGTGGAGGCAAGGAGATTGACAGAGGGAAGAAGGGAGGAGGAAACGGGGGCAGAACCATTATTGCAGGGGAGAACTGGAACAGACCAAAATAACAAACCACTACAACTGAGCATACAAAGCCCACAACATAACATCTCCCCCTTTTTTGTTTAAACAAAAACAAAAGGGATAGGGGAAAGTAAAACTCCTTAAATGAAGAAAATTCTCCCTGGTTATTGAACTCAGAGTGTGTGTAAATGTTGCCGAATCACAGCTGGTTTGTCAGGAAGGAAGCCCACTGACTTTTCTCAGTTGTCTCAGGGACAGTTGCTTGTTCACGCTAAGTGGCAAGAAAACATTGTTCAGCAGCCATGTTATCATGCACTAGATTACACTGGAGGCAACAAAAACTACCAAAATAATGAAGAGAACTAAAAGTCCAGTTCTCAAAATGGACCTGGCCCAGCCTGACAAACCCTACCCAGAGAAAATGTCCCCTGGCCAGACTGAAGTTTTCCTTTTTATGTCTTTAACCATAAATTGAATCTTATTGATGGTTTTTTGCACATGCTCAGCTTTCATGGTTAAATTCAGACAACACAGACCTTCAAACTCCTCGCAGCTGTGGTTGCGGAGAAGGAGTACAAAGTCAGTAGCAGCCCTGTTTTGCAGAGTCGCCTGCCTTGTTATCATCTCATCCGATAGAAGGTCTGAGAGTGCAGCTGAGGTAACATTTGCCTGTTTAGCCACCCAGCATTCTAAATGCGCCAATTCACCTAGTGCTTTGGCCACAGACACCCCTGGCAAAAAATTGGTGATTGCGACTCCTTTGGGCTTGGACCAATGAATTATCTCTGAGTCACAATTTAATTCTCTCAAGTCTCTCTTTTGGTGGGCCAATTCTTTAGTTTTAGTTTTTTGCTAGCCAATCAGTAATTTGGGTTCTGTTGGGGGTAAACAGGTTTAGTTGGCCGAGTGTGCATGGGCCTCTGATCAGGTGAGAGGGGATGCTTGCCCGTGCTCTGCACCACAAATAAAGAAAATTCCTCTAGGGAGGGCACTTGGTTTTCCATCAGAAGTGGATGGTGACTTTCTGTGGGTTATCTTATCACACCAATTCTTTGCTTGGTATCCCTTCTTAAATTGTTTAACCTCTTTATATAACTGAACTTGGGAGTCCGGTTCAAACATAAACTGAACACAATAGAAAGCGCGGGATGAACCAAGTAAATCAAATTCCTGTGGTTCCTTTTCCAAAACAGCTAATTTTCGTGCTACATCTCTCCAAGGAGTTAACAGGTTGAATATATGGAGCAATGGGGTAACCAAAATGGAAGGAAACTCACTGGATCTAAGAGGGATCCCCACAAGGCAGGTGGCCATAGGGTCTGCTGCAGATGCAGTGGAAAGGCAAATGTGGTCTTGGCCAAGGACTTGTGCAAGGGACTTCCAGATGTTGGCCTTTGGCTGGGAAACAATCCACAGGTCAGCAGGGTGGAGGAGGTACCACAGGATGACTAGGGGGATGGCTCTCAAAACTCTGATTGGGGCCATCAGGCTCGGGTCACTAGGGAAGAAACACAACAGGTTAGAAGAGTAATTCAAAGAAATGGGTTCTGCGACAATTTAAAGTGCACCTCCTTCTCCTCCAACAAGCCTCTTTCACTTGTGCCACAACTGTATTTTCTTTTTTATCTTAGGGATATAGGGTTTGACCCACTGGAGGGGATCCACCTCAGCCCTGAGTGGGGGGGACGCACAAGCATATCTCTTCCCCCAGGTGGTGAGGTCGTAAGGCCCCTCAGTCTTCCAAGTCTTTGGATCTTTCATTAAGACTGGAGGCTTGGCTTTCAGCTGCGACTGCAAATGTTGTTTCAAGTGCTGCGTGATGGGTGGGTTTAAATTCTTAAAATGTGCAGTTTAAAAAATTATAAGGCCTTGGAGAGCCAGACCTGAGGGGACTCCACCTTCATGGTCTCTTGTTGTTGTTGTAGAGTCCTTTTGAGACTCTGATGGGTCCTCTCAACCATGGCTTGACCCAGTGGGGAATAGGGGATACCAGTTTTATGGTCTATTCCCTATTGTTGCAGGAAGCTTTGGAACTCCCAGGACTTGTACGCAGGCCCATTATCTGTTTTGATGATCCTGGGGACGCCCAACATGGAGAAGGTTTGTACGAGGTGTTTTTTTGTGTCCAAAACCCTCTCCCCTGCATGGGCTGAGGCATAGACTGAACCAGAGAAGGTGTCCACTGAGACATGGACATATTTGGCTCTGCCAAATGTGGGAATGTGGGTGACTGTAGCAGGCCCAGAGCCTGCCAAAATTCCCTGGCGTTCAGAAGCCTAAGATAGGAAATGTTGAGTCATGGTGACTGGAACCTTAGAAGCCCCTCTCTTCTTCCTTTGGACCCCTTGCTTATCTATCTGTAAGACTATAGGTACCTTTTTTTTAACCCTTGCTATTGGACAATTTCCAAAACCCCTGAACCCTAGATAAAGAGCTGGTTTTGCCCAGCTCAGGCAGAAGAGCTGTCACTGGGAACCTTCACAGAAGATTCAATAAAGACATTGCTGTGGAACCTCACACAGCGTTCTCCTCTTTCTCCCTGCATCTGCCAGCTTGTGGCACCTAGCAAGCTGACATCTGAAATCACAATGAGCTGGTAATCACTAAAGAGCTAATATCACTTAAGCCTGCTAAGGTTGCCTGTGCTAAGAACTGCTTGGGAACTCAGACAAGCTCTGCTGAGCAGAACTGAGCTATCCAGACCCTGTTGCAGCCTGCTGGGGACACCCCAAACCCCAGCAAAGGCCGCATAGGTGACATTTGTCTGCCACACCTTGCAGTTCTGTACCCCGTGGGGGTTTGTACTCGAACTAAAGTAGGCAGTTGATGGGACTGACAAGATAGGCATGTGGCCACTATCGCTCTGGCCTGTTCACAGATTAGGTGGAATTGCCAAACCAGGCCAGGTGCATTCTGATGAAAGAGCTGATGGCTAATCTTGGCCTGTTGGAATACATCCGGGACTGGGGCCATCTGGACTGGGGCAGTGAGGGCATCAGCTTGACGATTGCCCTCCACAATGAAACCTGGCAGGTCTGTGTATGACCTGACATGCATCACATAAAAGGGTTGCTCTCAGTGGGAGACTAATGTTACTAATTTTGAAAGCAACATGAAAAGAGGAATGTGGGAAAACTCCTGCAGAATTACGTTCTCCTCCCTGTACACTGGCTATGTAAGCTGAATCAGTAACCAAATTAAATGGATCAGAGAACCTTTCAAAGGCTCTGATGACTGTGATCAACTCAGCTACTTGATATGATCCTTCCACCTCGACAACATCTGCCTCCCACCACTGAGTTTGAGGATCCTTCCAAGTCGTTACTGACTTGTGGGATGCTCCGGATGCATCAGTAAAGACTGTCAGCGCCTTTAGAGGTTTTCTATTCTGAATGCTTTTTAAGGATAAATTGAACATCCAAATTGAAAAATTTGTGGGCTGGCCGATGAAGTGAAATTTGGCTAGTGTAACAGCCAAATGCAAACTGCAGGGCTTCATTCTCTTGAAGCAGTTGTTCCCGCATTACCTTTGTTTACTGGGCCGATCCTAATTGAAGTGGCAGGTGGATGCAGTCCAGGTCGCACCCTGCTAACTCCCTGATCCACGTTCTTGCCCTGTGGATCAATTCTGCCACCAGCTCTTGTGGCCTTGTCATTTTTTGGACCGGTGATGGCTGAGGAAGACCCACTCTATGATCAAGAGTGGGTCCCTCTGGCCTTGGTCCTTTTGTTTAGGTGTTGAATCCCGTTGAAAAATCACCCCATGGAGGTGTGTCAGTTTCCCCAATATTATAAATTTGAAAGGCAGACTTGGCTGGTAACAATGGGCTTGTCTGGCACAGACGGTCTCCTGAACTTTGTCTAGTGCAGCCTTTGCCTCCTGGGTAAGTGTCCTGGGAGAACTGAGATCCTCTCCCTCTTTCAACAAATTGAAAAGGGGGGACCGGGTCATCGGTGGGAATGCCCAGCCAAGGCCTTAACCAGTTTAAAGACCCACACAATTAATGGACATCTGCCAGGGTCTTGATGTTATTTTTGATTGCAAATTTTTGCGGAACAATGGTCCCCTTTCCAATTTCAAGGCCAAGATACTTCCTGGGTGGCATTTGTTGAATTTTTTCTTCCTGAAAAGCCTTTCCTTTCCTCAAACCCTGCAACAACCAATGCATTGATTGTGAGGTCAAGCACATGCGTAAGTGGGTTGTCATTCAGAGGATACACCAAGATGTCATTCATATAGTGTAAAATGATGACATCTTTTGTGGCTGCACAGACAGGAGACAGCAAGGAAGAGACATGCCACTGGCAAATCATGGGGTTGTTTTTCATTCTGTGCGGGAGGACTTTCCAGTGGTACCTCTTCCTTGGGGCTTCTCAGTTGATGGTGGAAACTGAGAAGGCGAACCATGGGGCATCATCAAGGTGTAGGGAAATTTGGAAGAAATATGTGGGAACTCGGCACATCACTCCAGATGTCCAGAGTTACCAAGACAACCCTTGGGGGGCTCGGAAATCCTGGAATGTTGCCAGAAGTCCTGGTGGTTGGATTTTGACCCTGCAAGGGATGTGCCACCTGTTTGAGGATAAGAGAGTTGCTTGGGGATGAGAGGTGTAAGAACAACAATTCCATATTTACAGGGTGGAAATATAGATTTTAGGATTTTGGTAGAGGGGGGTTATGCAGACAAGATGGAGGGATCAGGGCGTGTCTTGTCCTCCTTCTTTCTTCTTCTTGTCATCCATTTTCTGTGTTGATGTTGGCACTTTGGGATTGGTTCTTGGTGAAGGTGCACTTGCTAATATGGGTGAAAGGTATTGGGAAATAAAGGTAAATATGATGTATGTAGTTTTTAGTATAAAAATAGACGACCACCCAGTGGAAGGTCAGAGTGCCCTTGGCTGCCTTGCTGGTCAGACCTCTGTTGAGTTGGAAGAAAATTTTGTAGATAAGAAATAATAAACAATATTGAAGACTGAAAATCTGAAGAGTCCAGACTCGTCCTTTGAAGCGTGGGCTGTCCCAAGGCCATCCTACGTGTGACCGTGCAGAGACGAACAGCCGGAGTGGTCAGAAATAGTTTTAGATATCAATAACAACCAAATTCCAATCTTGGGGGAGCATAGCGGGAGACAGCATCCCAGGTTGGAGAGAGCTCATGTCTTCGATTACGTTGTTAATTTGTCAGAGGTCGTGGAGGAACCACCACTTGTCTTTGTTTGGTTTTTTGATCACAAAGACAGGGGAATTCCACAGGGATGTGGTTTCCATGATGTTTTCTTTCCACAGCTGCTCTTCCATGAGCTCCTCAATCATCCTCAATTATTGTTTATTTATTGGCCACTGTTCTACCCATACTGGGATATCAGTTTTCCAGTTCAGTTTCTGGGTAGAGCACTTTTCAGTGGCCGCCACCAAAAAACCTTGGAGGGTCTTGGGTAGGTCAATTCTGGTCAATGTCCATCTGGTCCCTCAATTTGAACGATGCTCTTTGATTGATTTGCTAATTGAATGCCCCCTATACCTTGCAATCGACCAGCCCTGTTTTGCAGCTCCCAATGTGACGACCACTCCCAAGAGGATATGATCAACACATCTGCTCCCGTGTCAAAAAGTGTGTTTAAGAATTTGTGTTCCCCACCTTTCTGTATTCCACATACAATACAGGGCTTTTCCTTTCCAGGCACCTGAGCCCATGAGACTGTGGGATAGGTGTTTTGTCTGAGCACATTGGTTTGTTCCTTGTCCCAAGACATCTCGGGCACTGGTATGGCTTGTGCTATAACTTGATCTTTTGGAACGTGTCACAGACATCTTTTATGAAAAATCCTTTCCTTAGGATTTTTCCTCCTGAGAAGCTGAGAGGCCTCAGGAACAAAATGTAAACAATGGTTATCTGCTGCTGTGGAATGCAACAGGTGGATCTTTGATTGGCCCATGTTGGTTGTCTCTAATTAATGGCCAATCACAGTGAGCCAGCTCGAACAGAGAGTCTGAGCCACAAGCCTTTGTTATTCATTCCTTCTTTTTCTATTCTTAGCTAGCCTTCTAATGAAATCCTTTCTTCTATTCTTTTAGTATAGTTTTAATATAATATATATAATAAAATAATAAATCAAGCCTTCTGAAACATGAAGTCAGATCCTTGTCTCTTCTCTCATCCTAAGACCCCTGTGAATATGGTCACAGGTAAGTGGGTGGGCGGACATAGTACAGCCTGAGAAGAAATTGTCCTGGGTCCGATGACAAGAGGCCGGGAACAATGTTAATTTCTTATGGTGTGTATTTAATGTCCCTGATGATGACATACTTACAATGAATCCAGTTCCCAGCACCTGGTGACTCCTTGCACACTGAAACAAAATGGCAGTGTGAATTCAGTAGATGAAGTGGCTCCGTCAGTTGCAATCTGAAAGGTCTGTAATTGGAAAAGGTGGTTAAAATGGGTCTGGTGTTAGAATAAAACTCTGTTTGTTTTGTCTTATCCAGTAATTTTCTGCTTAGGGCATGTAGGCTTTCTTTTATTACTGTTTTGCTTTTGCTCCCCCCAAGATGTTAATGAGCCCACCTCATTTATACCATGGTGCAGGGAGGGTCAGTGCTCTTTTTCTAGTTTTTTGACGGAGCCTTCTTAGGAGGTCTCTGCCCCTTTTTAAAGTCTAAAAATGTTTTAAAGGACAGTCAGGTATCCAGTGTCCAGTCTTGCCACTCAAGTGGCATGGCCTGTTAGTGTTGATGGGTTTTCTGGGAGGTTTTGGGGTGTGAGATGAGTGGTCAGCAGGTGACGGTGCTGGGTTGTCGGCAGTGTTGGCAAAACCCTCCGAGGCGGCCGAGTCTTCATGTCTTGCTCCTCCAGGGCAGTAGTGATTTTCCTGGCACAAACTTCCAACATATTTTGCAGTGTCGGAGAAGGATCCATGGGCAGGCTCAGGATGGAGGCTCTGCACTTAGAATTTGCATTGGCCAATGCCACTTACTTGAGGATTTCCTGCTGGGCATCCTCACTCCACACCTGCAGCTCAATTGTCCTGTGGAGCCTCTCAACAAATGTTAAAAATGTTAGGTGGTAATTGAGTGATTTTAACATAGCAATGAACTGGGGCCTCGGGCTGCAAGGTGACAAAAACCTTTTGTGCTGCCTTTGCGCTCACCCTCAGTACCTCCCTTGGTACTGAGGGCTTGGGCTTGCTCAGCACCCTCTGCCCATTCTCCTTGCCCACACACATGATTAATGGAGATTGTGTTATCGTTGGCATCTGAGGCTGTGTGAAGACTATTCCGTAATGATGGGAGGATCCCCCGTAATTATGTTTTCCATGCTGCTTCCCACAGAAGGAATTCTGTGGGTGAAAGCAAACAGGAAAACAACTGCTTCAGTTCTGCTAAGGTGACATCAGAGTCTGATAGAGTTGCGTTCAACAGTCCTCGGAAATATTTGCTTTCCTGAGAAAACTCCTTTTGGGCCTTACAAAGCTCTTTGTGGTGTGGTAGGGGAATGGGGACCACTGGATCTGGACCCTTATTTCCCTCTCTGGGTTTTAAGTGACAGGGGCAGCTGACAATGTAGGAATGGGCCCCTGATTCTGGTTCCCAGGCTCCCCCCCCCAACCCCGGATACTGAAGTATGGGAACCGGAAGGTGGGGCATGGGTACAGGAAGTCAGGAAGAGGGAGGATGGCTGGGACACTGGGTGAGGACACTTAATGGGCAGGTCCCCGACCTAGGGGCATGATCAGGAGGTAGGTCTTGGGAGGAAACAGGAGGAGCTGAAGGAGGGGGGGAACATGGTCAGAGGAGGGTTCATGGGATGGGTCTGGAGACAGGAAGGGGTTGGCAGATGAGCAAAAGGGATTGTGGGAAGTAGAAGCGCAAATGGGGGGGAAAGCCATGTGGCTTCCACCATTTTGGGCTCCACGGGAGCCATTTTGTGTGGAGTCAGAGTAGGGAGGTCAAATTTAACTGAGGGTTTTTGGGATGGGGTTTTATGAACTGGGTGAATAGGGGAAAAGAAAAGGTCCGAAGGAGTTGGGCCTGGACTCGGGCAAGGGGTTTTAGAGGCTTGAGGAGAGCTGAGGAGACAATAGCAACCCTGTGCTGAGCAGTGGGGTGCTCCTCTCAATATCCCAGCTTGGGGGGGAGCGGGCGAGGGAAAAGGGCTAGGACCAGGAGAACTGGGACAACTAGGAAACAGGCTGTCTAAGGATGGCTGTTTTCTCATCTGGACTGTTGATTTTAAAACTGTTTAAATATGCAGACTCCAAAATGCGAATTTAGATAAGAACAAGTCCCCTGATTTGCCTAATTCTGTTTATGTTTTTCTGACTGTATCCCAAAATTGTAGGTCATAAATTTGTTCAGGGAAGTGAGAAAACAGCCACCTGACGAGCTGTTTAATTTCCTTTTTAGAATAACGATTCCCTGCCCTCCCCCACCTCGCACGGATTCCTGCAACTTGGTTAAAAACTCCTTTTTGAGCTGCCAACAGCCAGGCATCCAGGGCTGAGATGGAAGGTTGAGCAGCTCAACCAGCCCTCCACCTCAGGAAAAGATGAAAGAAAACAAAACCCCCACCGCTGGTTCCCTGCAGAAAAAGGAGGAAAGCTGTGCAGCAAAAGGTTTCTGCCTCAAGGGCGGGGAAAAGGAGAGAAAAGTCTCAAGGACAGATTCGCTTAGTAAAAGGGACTTATAAAATGGCAGGAAAAGAAAGAACAAAAAAGCCTCACCCCACAAAAGGGGAATAGAAAGAGGATTTCTTCCTGTCGGGTGAACGAGAAAGGAAAAGGTTCGAGGACGATGGCTTCCACTGGGGAATGACTCTTGTCGTGCCTTCGGGAGCTACTGTTGCCTTCCCCCAGGAGCATCACCCTCTCAAAGAGGGTCTGTTTGCACTGACATCCAAGAAACTTTTGAGGGCACTCCACTGAGTAAATCCAGGGAAATGTCCAGTACTGGCCTCAGGCCCCACATTGGGCAACAAGAAATCATTATGCCGCTCTGTGTATCCAACTCAGACACCCCGGATCACTCCAGCACAGCAGATGACAGGGGACACTCTCCCCTTCCGTGGGAGGTAGGGAGGGCGGCTAAGGCTTTTGGCCTTGCAGGGGCGAGACACAGGCAATGAAGGCCAAAGAAAGGAGTGGACTCTTGTCGGGGGTAAAGTCCAGGTTTATTGGAGATGGCTTCAGGGAAGTCTACAACCCAGGGGAATCGGCCGACAGAAGACAGGGAGCTGGGTTGTACAACAACATATAAACGGGGGTAGAAACAGAGGGGTTTGCCCATCCACCAATGGAAGCACTTAGGAGCATAGGGACTGGGGATACAGACTTTTGAGGGGACTAATAGAGGCATTTCAGGGGAGGGACTGCAGTGCCTGAACTATCACTTGATGGTCCTGGTAGAGGGCTCTAGAGACAAAGGGATGGGCCACTGAGTGATAGACAGGACACTGGGGAGGGATTGGGGGAATGACTAAGCATTTTCCAGGGTGCAGGGGGTGGAGGCAAGGAGATTCACAGGGGGAAGGAGGGAGGAGGAAACAGGGGCAGAACCATTATTGCAGGGTAGAACTGGAACAGACCAAAATAACAAACCATTACAATTGAGCACACAAAACCACAATACAACAGAATGGAAACACTACTTGGTTGTCTGACATGAAAATGTCTTTGGGGTTGGTTTTTTTTCCTACCCCCCCCAAATTTACACATTTTTGCCCCTGGAAATGTGATCCTGGAAATAACCTGGATGCATAAATGTTTGACTGGATCATACACATGGGGGGATGTCAGAACTCAGTACATCCCTCCAGGTGTCCAGAGTTGCCGAGGACCCTGCTGGGGGCTCAGAGACCTTGCCATGCTGCCCAGAACACCTGGGGATTTGCTTTTGACCCTTGGGATTGGTCTAGAACAGAAGTGCACTGTCTAACATTGGCGATAGGTATTGGGAATTAAATGTAAATATGTTATATGTAGTTTGTAGTATAAAAACACTGCCGTGGGCGGCGGTCAGAGTGCCTGTGGCTGCCCTGCTGAGCGGACCTCCGCTGTGCAGAAAAAAAATTTTATAGATAAGAATTAATAAACAACCTCAACACTGAAAACTGAAGAGTCCAGACTTGTTCTTCAGTTGCATGGGCCAAAGCAGAGACATCCTACGCATCTTGGGGCAGCAGTTATCAACAGCAACCCGAGATTTGGCATCCCTGGCTTGGCACATTCCAAGAGGGCACTGATAAGCCTCTTGGGAAGCAGCCAAAAAAGCCCGAGAAGCCGCAGCCACTCTCAAGACCATCGTGCTCTCACGACCATCCAGAGAGCTTCTGCCGAAGAGACTCATACCAGACCAGTCTGGAGTGGACCCAGAAGGCACCCTGGATCCTCTCTCCCCTGTGAGCTGCTGGCCAGTGACCAGGACCTTTGGACTGACCTGACGACTTGGATTTGGTTAGAAGGTCAAAATTAAGAACATGGTGGGGACATGCTCTCAGGAACAGTTAAGGATTTTGTCAGCCTTATAAGGCGTGGCAGAGGCACACCCGATGGAAATTTCAGAATAAGAACTTAGAGATCTTTTTTTTCCTATGGGTGCGCTATAATTATCCATACTCAGAGACACGTCTGTTGTTTGAAGTGGGATTTTGGCAGGAAATCAACAGACACACTTTATCATTTGGCCACAAGAAAAGATGAAATGGCCATGAAACTTTTACCATCTGCACAGGTGATGCTGTAGGCAACCTCAACAAAATCTGGGAAAATTGCCAAACAGGAGGTTGTGAAACTCCCACAGGGACAGAGGGAGGGGAGCAAAGCCAGAAGCAGAGCGTGGCTCTTGTTCCAATTGTCCCAGGGGAAACAGAAATAGCTCCAAAAGAAGGGGAGCAGGAGGGAACTTCATCACCTCTGATTCCCTTACCACCCCAAAGGCCCATAGGATCTCCAAAGTGTCTGAAAGCCCCAGATATTTCAGGGTCATTGGGCTCAGACTCAGGCACCCTCTCACTCCTGGGAGAGCTCAGGGTTGAAATTTCCCCAAGCAGATTCGAGGAATTGGACTGCATCCATTATCAAGACATGTCCTCCCAATTCACAGAAGCCAAAGGGTCATAGGGGAGGGAAAACAGCAGAGTCGGGAAGGGGGGCCGAAGTGGGACCAGAGGGGGATGGGCAAAAACTCTCTCGCAGCGGGAGCGGTCACACGGGCAACAGCAGCCTCAGGCGGCGGCAGGGCAAGCCAGAGAGGGCGTTGTGGAGGTGGTGGGAGACTTGGGAGCTGATGTGGTTTGCGCAGGCGCGGTGCTGGTGGCGGCGGCAATTTCAAGCGGCGTGGTGCAAAAAATGCGAGTGAGGGGTAGAAATCGCAAGACAAGTGTGGCGCATGAAATGCAGCCACCCGGGGAAAGCTCTCAGACCGCAGCAATAGCGTCAGGCGGGGACAAGCCAGATGGGACAGCTGCAGAGTCCCAGCCAGCACCCATAGGGAGATGCGGCAGGCGCGCGGTGACGATGCCATACCCGGAAGTCAGGAGGCGGAGATCTGCTCGAATTGCAGCATGGGCACGAGCCGAACGGGAATTACGCACGTTGGTGGCGGATACAGGGTCAGAGGAGGAGGAGGGGGATTCATAAACGGATCAAGCTAGGGGAGAACATCAGAGGTAGAATGGGAGAGAGACAGTGACATCAGTTTAGAGGAAGAAGGAGACATTCCTGAGATCACACGTGTGTGGAAGACGCCGGCTGAGCGCGGTCAGAGGCGGGTCCACTCCCCTTTTATGACACAGGCAGGGAAGGGGTGTGTTCGGGGCTCGGTCGCATCCTGGGGCTCCACCCCCTCTCCGATTCTGGTCCCTCTGGTCCCAGTCCCTTCGATCCTGACCTCTCCAGTATGGGGGAGACACACATGTATCCAATCTCAACTGCTAGCTCAGTCAAAAATCGCACAGTCTTGGTCTCAATCAAAATCGCGAATGCTGCAATCAGCCGAGCAGGAGCCAATTGTAGTCACGCCACCATCACTGTCACCTAGGTGGGCGACAGCGCCACCATGTGGTGGCATCACTACATTACAGGATATGCCATACCTGGTTGGCCAAGCCACAGCGCCATCTGGTGGCCGGACTGCAACATTGCAGCATTTTTTTCCAACGACATATAAAAAGAAATCTAATTCAAAGAAAACAACTACAACACAGCAAATGGAGTTTTCATCGGCTTCTGAATCTCATGAAGCTCAATACACTTCTGATGAGGCACAACAGGATCATAAAGTATGCATTACTCTCTCAGAGGGTGTTCTAGCATGGATGTTGTCAGCAGGAGCAGCAGCCAGTTTCTCAGGCTGGAAGCCAACAATCACTGTGCCAAGGAAACCAAATGCAGCCAAATACCTTCTACAATATTTAAGCATGGCCATGGGAATGCCAGCACAAGAATTCCAAATTCCTGTTCCAAATTTAGGAGCAAGGCCGAAGACTTCAACATAATGAGGAATGTGGATTCCAAAATCACCGGTGACTTCTACTGCAGGTACCCATGGAGATGCAGATTCCAGAAGAACAGACAGTTGAAACAACGGATTGGACAGATATCACAAAAGAATTAGGAAAAGAAAAGGACTTACTGCAAGATTCAGGAGACATCACAATGCCAGTGACATATGATGCACAGGGTCAGAATCCAGGGTGGGACAGACTGGATCACGAGGTGGTCAAAGAATTATCTAAAGCTATCAGACACAATCGACTGAATTCACAATATTTTAAGCAGTTTCTGAAGGGAACTTTCAACATGTATGATTTAACACCTTAAGACATCAAATGCCTTGTGTCAATGATTCTCACCGACACACAGAATCTCATGTGGGGTGCGAGATGGAGAAGATCTCTCACAGAACTGAGGCTCAGATACGAAGGCTGACCAAACGCAAACCTCACAGTGGCACAGTTAGCAGGTGATCCTCCAGACGACAATCCATCGCAACAAGCAGCGAGGGTTCCAAGATGGGTGCTGAATGACATCAAGGAAGCATCATGAAGAGATATCCTGCAGATTGCTCCGGGAGGAGCACAAGATACCCTCTTCAGAAATATCAGACAAGGTCCCACTGAAGCCTTTTCCTCATTCACAGATCGACTCACACAAGCTGTGGATTGACAAATGACTGATGACGAGGTGAAACCACATCTCATCAAAAGTCTTGCCTATGCCAATGACAATCCAGATTGCCAACAGGTCATCACTGCGATGCCTGGTCAACTTTCTTTGTCAGAAATGGTGGAGGCATGCAGCAAAGTGGGAACACCTCTGCACATCGCATCCATCGTGAAATAAGAATTGCGAAGAGAGTTGGAAGAACGACTGGAAGGCAACTGGGAGAAAGAATGGAAAGAATGCTTGAAATGCAGAATGAGAAGATCGACAAGATTGACAAAGTTTTAGCAAGCATTGAAAAGAAAAACAACTCATCTGGAGGATAATGCTACAAGTGCAGAGCACTTGGACACATGAAGAAGAATTGCCCACAAGCACAAGCGCAAGCGTCAGAGACAGAAAAGCCACTCGGTCCAAGATGCAGAAGAGGAAGACATCTTATGAATGAATTTTATTCTCAGACAGATGTGGATGGAAAACCTCTACTGTGTTCGGGAAATGCCAAAAAGAGTGCACAACATCGTCAGCATGTGTCGACACAAGTGATGGAGATGACACAAAAACAAACAGGACAATCGTCGGAGAATGTCAGACAGACTCACTCAGCAAAGTCATCAGCAGAATCCCCAGTGACCCAGAACTCTTCCCACCAGGAGTGCAGTGCACATTGGCAACTTCAAAGTTAATGTGCTTCTTGGATGGAAGTCATGCAGTGATATCACATGTCAACGAGACTTCACCATCAAGACAAGATTTTTTGATAATCAGTAAAGACAGAAGTAGTACCCTCGGACTTGTAATTTATCCTTCAATTATTTCAGCAAATCAAAACAAAGAGTTGATGGTTTTAGCCAAGGCTCTTCAACCACCATTGATTGTTGCAGAAAATACCCCGGTAGCAAAAGCTATTGCTTTGCCGCCACATGCCATGGAGCAAATCATGCCAGTGTTTGACAAAGGATTTCCTTCTAAGGAACACGTGGAAGTACATACTTCCTGGGTGAAACATATAGGCCGAGATGGACCCACTGTCACTTGTCAGTTGACCTGTGAAGAAAGAACAATTGCCATCAGAGGAATGCTTGACACAGGGGCCAATGTCACAGTTATATCATACGTCTTTTGGCCTCAAGAATGGAGTTTGATTGCGTCCTTGGGTGCCTTCACAGGCATAGGAGGAAGTTCCCTGTGTCTGCAGAGTGAGAATTTCATTGTTGTCACAGGACCAGGAAACAAAACAGTGATCATTCATCCCTTTGTCGTGCAGAAGCCCATCACAGTATGGGGAAGAGACCTTTTAGCATAATGGGGCACGCAGTTGGAGGTGGATTTTTTGTGGGGGTCACTGCGGCACTTGCCACACTGAAGTTAACCTGGAAGACAGACAATCCAGTTTTGGTGGATCAGTGGCCTCTTGAGCGAAAAAAGTTGAGTGCATTGAAAAACCTGGTCCAAGAACAACTGCAAAAGGGACACATCAAACCAACAGACAGTCTATGGAACTCTCCAGTGTTCATCATCCAATAGAAAGCTTCAGGCACATGGAGACTGTTGCACGACCTCAGGAAGATCAATGAAGTCCTCGAAGACATGGGACCACTTCAACTGGGACTTCCTTCAGTGTCAATGATTCCCAGAGATTGGCTGCTTGTGGTCATTGACCTCAAGGACTGTTTCTTCAGTATTCTGCTTCACCCAGATGATGCTCCAAAACTTGCCTTCTCTGTTCCAAGCATCAACAAGGAAACACCTCTGCAGGGGTACCATTGGGTGGTGTTTCCACAAAGACTCAAAAACGCGCCAACTATCTGCCAATGGTACTTGGCACAAGCCTTGTCACCAGTGGGGAAGAAATATCCAAAAGCAAAAATCATTCATTACATGGATGATTTGCTCATTGCAGTGTCAACACAGCAGGAGCTGCAAGAAGCTCGCGACTGTGTGATTGCAGAAGTGCAGAAGGCAGGACTGGAAATCAGTGTCTCAACGATCCAAGAGATTGCACCATGGAAATACCTAGGGTGGAAGATCTCAGAGAGAAGAATAAGACCTCAGAAAATGGAGGTTAGCACCAAAGTCAGCAAATTATACAATCTGCAACAACTCCTAGGAGAAATCAACTGGATGAGACCAACTTTGGGAATCACAAATGATGACATTCCATAGTTGCTTGATCTTCTGAGAGGGGACACAGACATCAGCTCTCCCAGAGCATTCACACCAGATGCAAGAAAAGAATTGGAAAAAGTTACAGATGCCGTTCAGAAGAAGCAAGTACATTGATTCGTAGAATCGTTGCCCTTCAAGTTGGCATTGTTGGGAGAAAAAGTGCAATTCCATAGTCTGATTTTTCAATGGTATTTGTCTCGAAGAGACTCTCTATTAATCATAGTGGATCTTTCTACCTTACAGGTCCTCAAAGACAATTGTCACACATCTAGAGATGGCAGCACAAATTATCATAAAGGCGAGAACAAGGTTGCTGACAATGGTAGGCAGGGAATTCTCAACCATTCATTTACCATTGAAAAAAGATTATTTTGATTGGGCGATGCAGAAATCAAAAGATTTGTTGATTGCATTGTTAGGCTTTCCAGGCCTTTGCACAATTAATTTCCCATAGCACAGAGTGTTGCAGTCAAAAATATGCTACAGGAAAAACCAAGAATAAGTGAGGAACCATTGGACGGGATCACAGTATTCACTGACGATTCAGGGAAAACACACAAGTCAGTGATCACTTGGAAAAATGCAACAGCAGAGGAATGGGACTCAAACATAAAAACAGTCCAGGGCTCTCCACAAATTGTGGAATTGGCAGCTCTTGTCAGGGCATTTCAATTGCTCAAACAACCTCTCAATCTGATCACAGATTCCGCATATGTTGAGGGTGTGGTCAAAGAGTTGGAAGGTTCACTTTTGAAAGAGACAAGCAACAAAGTTTTGTACTCATACTTGTCAGGCAATACTGTTAGAAAGCAGAGAACATAAATACTTCATCACTCACATCAGAGCGCACACATCACTTCCAGGATTTCTAGCGGAAGGGAATGCCCAGGCAGACAGGTTGACAATGCCCATTTCACAAACACTTCCGGACATTTTTGAGCAGGCAAGATTGAGTCATGCATTTTTTCATCAGAATGCACAGGCACTGATGGAATCCTTTTGCCTTTCAAAGAGCTAGGCGAGGGAAATCATTAGTGCTTGTCCAGACTGTCAGCTTGTGCAGCCACCTGCTTCCACAGAAGCAGTCAATCCATGAGGACTGCAAAATCTTCAACTGTGGCAAGCTGATGTCACAAAATATCCGTCATTTGGAAAGCTCAAAAATGTTCATGTTTCAGTGGACACATTTTCAGGAGCAGTCTTCACATCAGCATATACAGGAGAACAGCAGAACATGCCTGTTGACATTTCTTGCAAGCATTTGCATCATTAGATGTACCTCAAGAGATAAAAACAGACAATGGGCCAACATACACAGGGAAGGTGCTTGACAAATTTCTGAAAAAGTGAGATACTGAGGCAAAGTGGAAATTTTCCAGGATAGAAATCCATTTTGATTTAGGTGAAATGTATATTTTTGAGCTGAGTCTGTGGTTAGAAACCATACTTATTTAGCCTGACTGCAAGGCCTAAGCTCAGTGAAGTTACTTCAGTGAAGGACAGAGATAAGGTGGGGGAGACAGAAGATGATAAAGAGAGACAGAAACTGTTATAGGAGCAGGTAAACCTGACCTAAGAATTCTTTCTGATAAAAAGGAGCTAGTGGCAAATGTCACGCAAAATCCATAAAAATGAATATTTATGAACCTTTTGTGAAACTGTATGCATACGTATTTGAAAAGGAGATAAAAAGAGACCTGAAGTTCTCAGAGGTACTCATGCCTTTTTGAGGAGAGCAATCTCCACATGTGTCCAGCGCTGTAATAAAACATACCAGCTTTACAACTTTCACGAAGTTGTGGGGTACTTTTTCTTGTCTCCGCAAAACAATACACATTTGGTATTCCATATTCCCCCACAGGTCAAGCAATCATTGAAAGAACACATCATACCCTGAAATCCCTTTTGGATAGACAAAAAAGGGGGGAGCCAGAGGCAACGTCTCACATGAGGTTGAACAAGGCATCGTATGTGTTGAATTTTCTCAACAGCTCCTTTTCAGAGCCCAATCCACCCATTTCAAGACATTTTTTGAACAGCAATCAGGCAAAACTAAGGGAGAATCCTTTAGTTTGATCAGAAACCCAGAGACAGGACAAATAGAAGGTCCCTTCAAACTGATTATGTGGGGCAAGGGTTTAGCTTGTGTCTCCACAGGGCGAGGTTTGAAGTGGGTGTCAGCATGACATGTGAAGCCCTATTGGACTCGAGAGCAAGGAAATACTGATTCCGGAAACAGAGAAGCGAGCACGCAGACAGAAGAAGAAAACCAGACTCCTGACATCGACTCAGAAAAGATATAAAAGTTTAAGGGCTCTAGGGACTTCCTTTTGGAGTTTGGGTGTCAAAAACATGGCAAAGCTTCTCACCAAGGGTGAAGCCATAAGCTTGGTAATGCTTGTGTGCCTCATTCTTCTACCTATTGCCTTAGGCAACGGGGTGGATTTGCCCATTGTTCAACCAAAAGAGAACGTTTGGGAAGCTTTGGCTCAAGCAGCAAATCTAGACAGCATTTGTTTGACACACTCAAGGCCAGGGAGACCATTTTCAACATGCATGATAGGTTTGCCAGTGGACGCATGGCCAGTTCCAAAACACACACCTGTAAAAGTCTCACAGGAGACTTTTGAATAATGTCTCACAGGAGACCCTGTGGCTTCCTCTGAATCTCAGGAATTGAAAAATTTTGGGTCAATGGAACGACAATGGAACTTTGCATGAAATTCGAAATTTCGGATGTGGCATAAACAAAAAGTAAGACCATTGATGTCACTCCGAATCATGCTTTTTACAAAAATGCATCGGCTTGGTACAAATACCCCAAGACAACAACCAAAGCATCACTCCAGGTTTCAGCACAACTGCCACAAGGGATCTTTTTCATTTGTGGGGACAGAATTTGTCATGGCATCCCTGCAAATGTCACAGACAGTCCATGCAGCATTGGAAAAATTTCAAAGAGAAAAGACCATTGAAACAGTATAGTCCAAATTGTGATGATGAAGTGAACACTTGGGACAAGGCTCGGAGAATTGCTGTTGCAATTTTCTCACCTCAGACAGTGTCAGGGGTGGCCTTGACTCAATTGGACCACATGGGTTGTTGGTTGAGCAAACATGCTCGAGCTGTTTCTCTTGCACTGAGTGACACTGTTAAAAGACATTGACAGTGTGAGATGGGCAACTCTTCAAATAGAGCAGCAATTGATTATCTGTTGCTTGCACATGGACATGGGTGTGAGGAATTTGAGGGAATGGGCTGCATGAACCTTTCAGATCACTCAAAGTCAATTCAAGAAAACATAAAAAAATAGAAGAACGTATAAAAAAGTTTGAGGAAATCCCTGGATCTTGGATTGATGATGTGGTTGGATTTTTCGATCTTTCTCCATTGTGGAAAGAGCTTTTAAAAACAGGGTTTTATATTTTAGTAGGACTTTTGATTCTCATGCTCATCGTGCCACGCATCTTTTTGTGTGTGTGGCGAGTCATGAATCGAGTCGCCAAAGAGGTGTTTTTGGTGCAAACAGAAGGGGGAGATGTCAGAACTCAGTACATCCCTCTGGGTGTACAGAGTTGCGGAGGACCCCGCTGGGGGGCTTGGAAGACCCTGGCATGCAGCCCAGAAGAACACCTGGGGATTTGATTATGAACCCTGGAGCAAGTTGCCAGCTTTGTATGAGGACCTGAAAGTCACAGTGGCTTGAATAGTATAATAATAAAATTATCACAGGGTGAAAATGTAGGTTTTAGGATTTTTGGTATGGGGGTTATGGGGACAAGATGGAGGAACTTGGGTGTGTCTAGCCTTTCTTCTTGTTCTCCATTTTCTGCAGTGATGTTGGCACTGTGGGATTGGTTTAGAACAGAAGTGCACTGTCTAACACAGGCGATAGGTATTGGGAATTAAGTGTAAATATGTTATACGTAGTTTGTAGTATAAAAAGACAACACCGCCTGGGGGCGGTCAGAGTGCTTGTGGCTGCCCTGCTGAGCAGACCTTGCCTGGGCAGAGAGAAAATTTTATAGATAAGAATTAATAAACAATCTCAAGACTGAAAACTGAAGAGTTCAGACTCTTTCTTCAGTTGCACAGGCCGAAACAGACATCCTACACATCTCGGGGCAGAAATTAACTAACATCAACCTAGGACCCCTATAATACCCTACAGAAGCCCGTATTCATGGCAGTTGGGAAAGTTTCCTAAAGTGATACATTTCTTGCAGATAACTACACAAGGTTATGCAGAGCTAGCATAAGTGTCTTCTGAGTCTATTTTTAGCTAA
Organism: Ammospiza nelsoni; assembly: GCF_027579445.1. NCBI lineage: Eukaryota > Metazoa > Chordata > Aves > Passeriformes > Passerellidae > Ammospiza > Ammospiza nelsoni. The sequence continues at coordinate 6,619,298 of NC_080669.1, forward strand.
ATACTGATGGGGTTGATGGCCCCAGGATTCATCTTGTAAGTCAGCTCTGGCTCAGGCTTGCTGCTCAGGCCTCAGCACATCAGACACTTAATTTAGAGAACTTTTTGATAAAGGTTATCACCCCTTTACTTCTTTTAGCCCAATACTTCTAGTCCTGATAAATTTGAATGCTTCCTGTACATTTTGGCAAACAGACTGTGGGGGTCAGGTATATATGGGAAAATATATGTCCCATTGTGTCAGGAACTCATGCATTACTGAGGAAACCATGGGCCACTGTAACTATGTCCAGATATGGACAACACTGGACAAACCAGACCAGCGAAGAGCTTTTTTTTTATTTTCAGCACATCAGTCTCAAGACATTGTTAGACAATGGAGACAGGATGTTAACAGCTCGCTGATCCACAGGGAATGTCAGGGAGGTGGAGTTATTACAGAATAGTATAAAACCATCTCAGCCTAGATTTCAGTCAATCATACATAGACCAACACATATTGACAAGCATTCTATCCAATCTTATAAAACACACGAAATGGTAGTTAAAACAAAGACTGGTTCATAAGAGACAAAGAACAGAGCTCTATTCATGCTAACCTTCTAAAGATATACATTAAATAACCTTGTTTCCATCCAAACGCCAATTCTACAGAGGCCTATTGTTATTTGTCATGTATGCTCTACTGCTTGGGAAACTTTTCTGCTGTATTTGCAATGCTAACAAAACTTCAGTCTGAGGCCTATACTTTTTTAACCATTTCCTAAAAACCCTCTAACTTGATGGATTCCAACACAGACCATCCAAAATTTTCACTGTTTATCAGTGTTTAAATTCTATCCATCAAGAGAAATTCAGTCACTTCCAAAATGAGCTTGAAATAAGCTATTATAAAACAAGACTTTTCTTGCTAAGTGAGAAAAGGAGTTTCCAAAACTCCTCTGTGAAACTAATGCAGATTGTTTGAAATATCCTTTTTCTGCCAGGAGCAGAGGGATGCCAATCTGGGCAGAGCACACACAAAGCTCATTTCAGTAGGAAGGTGATACAAGAAGACACTGGGGATGGACAGAAGGGCTTTGCAGCTCTGCTGGGGCTGTTCAGTTCAGGTTGCTGTTCACAGCTGTAAAAGGAACTCTTGCTGCTGTAGCAAACCTCTTTGAAGATGTAGACAGCTTATTCATGAGCCAGGTCCTGGTTGAAGAAGCATTTGTACCCCAAAATCTACCAGCAGCATTAGCACACCATTCTTTAGCCAACATGCTGCCAGACCCTGTAATCCTCGGAGCAACTTCAAGGGAAAGGAAGTTCTACTCTCATTCCTTCTAACAGCTCTTATACCATGGCAGGAACTCTCAGCAGCCCAGGCTCCCCTTGGAAAGGAAGGATGCCATGTTCCTTCTCACTTTTCAGGATTCCTCATAATTTACAAGACTTTACTCATGTATTCTGAATGTTTTCAGCAATACAAAACATGTATTCTCATGTTTTCAGCAAGATAATGAATAGTGTAAGAACCTGTGTTGAACTCCTTTCACTTTGTATGTGGTATTTCCTGCAGGGAGGGGATGGAGGAAGGCAGATTTCCTGCTTCAGGGAAGGGACATCCCTGAGACAAACCTCTGACAGGTGCAACTTCCATTCAAATTAGGTTTACATGGAAAACACTACACCCTAGGAAGAAATGTCACAAATCAACAACTTCCCATTTTGATTTTAGGAGCAGACTTCAAATGCAGCCTCCAAGTACAGGGAGCACTGACACTCTAAGCCATATGACATCCCTTCCAAAATTCCCTCTAGCCATGACAAAATGACTGCAGAAATAATGCAGCACCCTGGCCCTCCTGTTGCATCAGGAATAAGCCACTGGGGACACAGCCAAAGGGACGAAAGTTGCTCTAGCTGGGCATATTTTGAAAGGAGAGGACGGAAGAAATTAGGTGTCTCCACTGTTGAAGTTTAAAGTTTGTTAGAAATGTTTCCAAGAACTGGACAAAGGATGGGAGAGTAGACAGACATACCAGAGGCAGGAGAACCAGAAAAATAAAACAAACAACAGCTTTAATAAGAATTTGTACATAACAAGGTTAATCTTTATGGTAAACCTGCAGCAAAGGAACCACTAGAAGTCCCTCTCTGAGACAGACAGTGACAGCAATGCCTCAGCCTAGGGGAAAGTGAGCACATCAACCAGGGCTCATCAGTGGAATGCTATTTTCTAAGGGTCTCCAAGATCTCTCCTTTCTCCTCTTCTGGATATTTAGATGTGTTGTTTGGGGCTAGGGTTTCCTAGTGCACCAGCCCTCAGGGGTTCTTGCCCTGGCTCAGGAAGATGGACAGGTACCTAAGGAGTTATTCCACTGAGGATACAGATTCATTTCCTTGGTCTCTATTGGGCCTGTTAATTGGGAAACTCTTCCCTCCCAGGAGCAGTGTGAGTCCTTGATAGGATTTAATTAGCATCCAAAGAAGAACCCTCAAATAAAGCTCTCACAAATCTCTGCTGCAGCTCAGCTTCTATCCCACCAAGGCAGCACTTCAGTTCCCACCTTGGCAGTGTGAAAGCGAGGGATGGGCAATTTCCTCTCAGGCACAAAGAACACACAAAAACCGAGGGCAAGACCAAAGGGACCGAGGGCAAGACCAAAGGGACAGGGCCAAGAAAGGAAGCAAGATCCAGAGTGTGTTTCTTTTGAGACCCTGAAGGCCCCTCCCAGGAGACACTGCAGCTCAGGCAGCAGAAGCTGAGAGGGAGGGAGGCTGGCTCGGCAGCAGCGGGGGCTCAGAGGGCCTCAGCCAATGTAGATCCTGTGGAAGTCGTTGGCCCCAAAGGCCGCGTTGCACTTGGGGCACTTGCGCTGCCGGGTGTCATAGCGCGTCTTCACGCACTCGAAGCAAAAGACGTGGAAGCACTTGGTGAGCACCGCGTCCTTCTTGCGCATGTTGCAGCACGGGCACGTCAGGCGGGCCTGCAACACACACACAGACACACAGACACAGAGCTGTGAGGGTACCTGCAGCCCAGGTGCTGTGCTCAGACATGTCTCAACATGAAGGTCCTTCCATTCCTCAGAAGGACAATGTGGTTTCTCCAGTGCCAGAGTACAGACGAGAGATGTCAGATAGTGGAAGTGTGCCTACACATCTTCTGACTAAGGTAAAAAGGGAAGCCGAGGGACAGAGATACTCACCTTGTAATCCTTGATTTCCTCCATCAAGATCTCATCACAGTTGGGAACCATGTCAGGCTTCTTTGTGGTCTCCAGCTTCCTGCGCAACCTAGAAATATCTTCCTGCACAATAACAGGAGACCAAGAGAAGGAGCAGTACATTCTCTGTCAGTTTCTTCAGGGACCAAAGAGAACATGCACCTGGCTAAGTTATGCCACCCATAGTTTCACCCACTATAATCTAAGAGACAACGTGATCCTCTGATGCCACAAGTATTGTCAGTTATCAGGGGACAAAATCTGAAAGAGGCAAGACCTGATGAAGCCAAAGTCAAAGTGAAACTGGACACCAAGAGCAGTTCAGCTGAAACCCTTGGCAAGCTCAGCGTACAAGGAGAAGGACACTAAAGCAGACAGATCTTAAAGGATTGTGCATAGGATATATACCTCAGCCCTTTTGAAGTTGAACATCTCTTTCTCTCTAGTTACTCTGTTTTCCACAATCTCTTCCTGAAAATCATGTAACTTCTTCTGAGCCAGCTCTAGCTGGGCCTTCAGATCATCTGCAAGCTGGGCTGCATCCATGGCCTGAGAAAGAAAACCAGTATATAAGGACCAAACATAGAAGAACAGCTCTAGTGGCTTCTAGTCCCTTGTTATTACCTTATTATCAACAAGTTCTATCATTTAGCTTCAAGATTCCTTTGGGCAGAGCCAAACCCTGGCACACTGCAAAGCCATTAGAAAAACACTAATGATCATCCAAATCTCTTCTTGAGGTATTTTCAGCCTTCCAGCTTTCACATTTTCTCTACTAAAGTGTTCAGAGGCAGTTCTATAGCTGTTAATAGACAGAACTGCAAGATACCTATATCTAACAATCTTCTCTCTTCACCAGCTCTCTTCTAACTTTATAACCAAATGCCCTTGCACCACAAATTGTCATGCTAAGCACAGGTGACTCTGCTGAATTGTCCCCAGCTCCTCTTCACAGTGCTTTCCTTTTTGCCTGTTTAATGTAATTTCTGTACTTCTAAAACTTAACAACAAAGGCAGCTATAAGACTTAGTCTTATTTTACTGATAACACACCTACTTCATTGATCTTAGGCATTTGTTGAAAGTATTCACATTCCCCAGCTGTATTTCCTTTTGCCTCTCCCATCCTTGCTACAAAGGCCTTGACCTCAATTAACTTAATCTGGCTGCTCTTTCTTCACCACAGGTTACACAGAAAAATGTATAACCTGCTTTTCCTTATCAAAGCAAAACATCAGTCTCCAGTACTTAAATCATAATTCTCTCCAGGACTCCTCAGCCTTCTGATACACTCATCCCAAACAAGGAAATACCAGGTTCTGTAATGCCAGTAAGAGCTCAGAGCCTTCCATGCCTCCCCAAGGCAGCAACTCCCCCTCACAGCCCAAGAGGAAAGGAAGGCATCGCTCACCTTGCGTTTGTTCATCTCCAGAGCCTGTGTTCGCAGCCCCAGCTCCTTCTCTCCTGTTCCAATGCTGCTCTGCAGTAGGTGTTCCTTCTCCTCCAGCTTACGCACCACCTGCAGCTGGGCATCCACCTTGGAAAGGGACACAGTGGGAAGAGAAGGAATGAATGCATGCATGCTCTGTGGGTCTTCAGAGCTGTCATTCAAGCTGTAGCTAAAACTACCCCTGCCTCCCCATCACCAGAGAGCACACCTTCAGCTTGCCTTTTTCTCCCAGAGCAGCTGTGCCTGTATCGAGAGAGCTGTACCCAGATCTCTCTGGTCAACACTTTAAAAGTTAGCAGTCAAATATTTGCAACAAAGATGTCTTAATTTTTGGACAGTGGCTTAAAGACTTGCTGTAAGGCAGTGAACAGTTCCACAGTGGCGCCAAGGATGACAGGATACAAAGTCATAGAATGGCCTGGATTGGAAGGGACCTTAAAGATCCTCTGGTCCCAGCCTGAGATAACTCCCTGAGATAACTTCCACTAGGGCATGTTTCTCAAAGCCCCATCCAAGCCTGGCCTTGAACACTTCCAGAGATGAGGCATCCACAACATCTTTGGGCAACCTCCAGCAGTGCCTCACCACCCTCTGAGTGAAGAATTTCTTTCTAACATCTAATATAACCCTGCCCCCTTTCAATTTAAAATCACTGCCTCTTGTCCTGGTAATCTCCCTCATTTTTCTAAGCCCCCTTCAGGTACTGGAAGGCTGCAATGAAGTCTCCCCTAAGTATTCTCCAAGCTGAACAGGCCCAGCTCTCTCAGCCTGTTCTTGTAGCAGAGGTGCTCATTTCTTCTCATCATCTTTACAGGCTCCTCTGGACTCCCTCCAAGAGGTCCATGTGTCTTTCCTGTGCTGAGGACCCCAGAGCTGGATGCAGCACTGCAGCTGGGCTCTCACAAGGGCAGAGCAGAGGGGCAGAATCCCCTCCCTCAGCCTGCTGCCCACGCTGCTTTGGATGCAACCCAGGATGCAGTTGGCTTTCTGGGCTCCCAGCGTGCGCCGCTGGGTCAGGTCGAGCCTCTCATCCACCTGAATCCAAGAGTCCTTCTCTGCTCTGGTGCTCTCAGTGATTTCCTCTCCCAGCCTGTGCCTATGTCTGAGGTAGTTCAGACTGAACCACGGTTTCCAACTCCTCCTGCTTGTTACCAGTATATACAGTTACAGGTAGAATATACAGGCAGAAGTACTATTCCAACAGGAAAAGAACTTCCCACTTTTCCTCACTCATCTGCTCTCCATAGCAGTGAACCCATAGGACATTGTAATGCTCATACAGCAGCCTCAGTTTCCTACAATGACAGGCCCCTTTGAATCCTGATGCATTCCCAGGCTGGTAAGAGGAACACTCCATCCTGGACTGATTCTGGTGAGGACAGTTAATTCTCTTCAGAGCAGCTCACATGCTGCTATGTTTTGCATTTTGGAGCAAAACACTGTCAGTAACACAGCCCTGTTTTAGCTGCTGCTGAGCAGTACTTCTACAGCACCAAGACCTTCTGTGTCTCATGCTGCCCACCAGCAGGTAGGCTGAGGGTGCCCAGGAAGCTGGGATGCCACACAGCCAGGACAGCTGATCCAGCTGGCCCAAGGGGTGTTCCACACCCTACAATGCTGTGCACAGCAGCAACAGCTGGTGGAAAGGCGGCAGTGGGAGGATTTTCAGAGCTGCAGCATTTAGTAACAGTAAGGCCTGATTAAGCCATGCCTTCCTGCCTGCCCCAGGAAGTAACCAGTTAATTAATTTCTTGTTTCGCTTGTATGGACATCTCTGCTATAACTGCTCAACTGCCTTTATTCAGCTCACCTGTTTTCTCACTTTGTCCCTTCTGATTCTTTCCCCTTTCCCTCAGTGGGGGAGAGAGCAAATGGTTGTGCGCAGCTGCCTAAAACAGATAACCCACACCTCCATCTCCCCACCATCTCTCTTGTCCTCTCTCCTTTTTCCCTATTACCTGTGTTTTCAGTGTCAAAACTTGATCTGCTAGCTCCTCCTTTTCCTCTTTCAGCAGCTTATGGATCTGGTTGGACTTGATACGTTCTGACATCAGCTTGAAGTTGGCATCATCCTTCTCCCGCAGCTGCTGCATCAGGCGGATGTTCTGCTCTTGCATGTCTTCAAAGGCTTGGCCCGTGACATCCATTTCTGAAAGCAGGGCCTCTTCCTCCTGGCAAAAGAATCACAGGCTCTGGCCAAACTGTGCCCTGGACCCCCTAGAGTGAGCCTGAACCTTTTATTCAGAGACACCAAACCTATCGAACATGGAGGAAGATTCTCAGTGTCAGGGAACACCATTATCCCAACAACCAGAAAAATGTATTCTCTACAAGTCTGCAGCACAGCAGAGGTACTCTGAATTTGAAGGTGCAGAGAAAAGATGGTTACATGTCACTTGTTTGGCAGAATCAGGTTTGACACAGTCGTTGCCAGAGCTGGGCAGAAATCAACACCCAATTCCCAGCAGCTGAACAGCTGTCACATGCACCAGGGCAAAAATTATACATGTGGACAGCTTGACAGCTTCCAACTAACAGGCTGCCAAGCTGCTTAAACTCACTTTGGCCACTTCAGCATTGAAATGGTAGAGCAGTTCTGTTCTACAGCAACAAGAATCCAAATTCTAAGAAAGTACTCCAAATTCTAAGAAAGTACGTGTCAATTCATTGGCTTGCCTCTATCCTGCTGAGGTGTTCCTGCTCTCTCATTGGATTGAGCCATTTTTAGCAGAAGGTATGTACCACTTCCATGCAAAATATTCACTAAATGAACTGAGGAGGTAATAAGTCTTAAAAAGAAGTTGTCATCTCTTCCCCCAGTGGCTGACAAAATAAAGCCAATTCTCCTCTTTGTTCTTCACCAAGGCCATATGTTTAACTGTTTATTTAATGTTTAATTGTGATTAAACATTTCCCACCATGGCCTGCCTGTGATATCCCAGAGCTGAGGGTGAACGGGGTTATTTTATTGGTGGCTCTTTTGCTTGGTCAGTTTTTTTCCCCTTTGGTAAACAAGCACCAAACTCCCATCCCTGGCCCATACAGATATAAATTCCTTCTCTCTTTCTGGACGTAACCTGAAGGCAGCTCCTCCAGTTGCCCCAGTCAAAAGAGAACTCATCAGGAATTTCTCACCTGCTTAGCCATGGCAAGTTTCTTCTGTAAATATTCAATCTGTTCTTCCACTGCTCGGATCTTGCGGAGGGCATCCTCATCAGCCATCTTCTTACTCTCCTTTTTTTCCTTGTCTTCCAATTCTTTCACCCTCTGCCTCAGTTCTTCAAGCTAAAAGAACCAACCAGAAACAACACTAAACACAAGGATATGCCCTGAGCATTGTTCAGAGCCTGTTTTCCCGAAAATTCTCTGAAACACTCAGGACTGCCTTCAAAGCATGGCAAAAAAACCCCAGGTTGTTTTGACAGTGTTACAGGCAGATGTACCATTGAGATGGGCTGTAGGCCCAAGATCTTGACTTCCACACCTTTGAAAATTTAATTTCATCTTTTATCAGAGTAGGAACATCAGTCTCCTGCAATTGTACATGTATATAGGCTCAGAAAGCCTCTGCTCCTTTAAGGCCATCTGGTCAAGGACCTTCTTCCATACAAGGAGGGGATTAGAGGAAAATGAAAAGGTAAAATAAAACATACAGAGATACAAACTTGGCAGACAAATGGTAAGGGAGGCAGTGATGAAAATGAAACCTGGTCAGTCACACTAAATGTTGAGAGCACATGAGAGTGTAAAAATATTTACTCCATCAAGATTATCTGAGTGTGGGAGAAGGAGAAAACCCAAAACAAAATATATAGAGACACAAACCTGACAAAACAAACACAGCTACATAAAGAGGAAGCAAACCTCCCCAGTCACAACAGTTTCCAAGAAACTATGGGAACCACTTCCAGGAAGATCAGCTGGGACTTTGTAACTGATGACACTGTAAAGCAGGAATGGCTCCTGAACTGGGACAGCTGCGGCAATTAAGAGCGGCTCAAATCCAGAAGAAATGTGCAGGGAAATGGAGACCAAGGATGAACAAACTGGGGTTAGATGGAGAAGGGTATAAAAGAAGCCAGTCCCATGGGAAATATGGGCAATCAGTACACATTTGTCTGGCTCAGCCTTGCCCACGATCATCACAGCCTGTCCTGTCCTATCTTCTTGTATCTTTTCATTACACATTTTCCTAAGTATTGCCATGTAATCTAACTCTTTACGCCATGTGTGTGTGCTGCACAGAGGAAGTGCTGCCTACAGGTAAGATCTGCTTGTGAAGAAGGCAAGAGGGGCTTGGAACCGCAGGGGTCCCATAGAGAGGGACATGCTGGAACTGAAGGACTCTGCAACTGGGTCTGTGCTTATGAACCTAGAGATTGTTGTGTGAGTGTGCCTGCACTAGGAACTAGTCCCCGTTTATCTCCAGACCATTCCAATCTCTAAGTGACAAAGCTGAGAAGACAAACAACCCTCAGTTCTGAGGAGAGAAACAACACAGTTCTGCTACAGAGTATCTGAAAAGAAGTTTAAGTAACACATTAAAAAGAAAAGAGGAAGAGAAATTTGGAATACCTCAGCTTTTGCCTTCTTCTCAGCTGCCATGAGCTGCACTTTGTCTCTCTGCTCTTTAGGGGCAGAGCGGTACATATCTAGCAACAGTTTCATTTCCTTCTGGCTCTCCTGGGCCTTCCTGGAGAAAGGCAGACAGACCACAGTGAGAACACAGCAGCAAAGCCACACTGTTACACAGCCAGCACCACAGCCTGTCAATATTCTTTCATCTCCCATATGGATATGGAGTTGTTGGTGGCTCATTTTATCCTGGTAACATAAAACAGCAGCTGAGTATAGGCTGGAAATAAAACATTTTCAGGCACACAGGTTGAAATGCAAGACGTAGCCTGGAGATGAAATACATATCCTAATAATACCTACAAACTCTCCACCTCTGCTTTGGGAACCATATAGGAGTGGGAACACTGCTGTGTCCTCTCTTAATAACCTACTGCTGTGAACTTCTGTGCTGTTGTTATGTCAGCAACAAATCAATATTACTTGACTCACACCATGAAGTATCTGCTTTGGTAATTCATGCTTTAGGCTACTGCACTAACCATATCACAATCAGATACAGAGGGTGTCAAGAAACTCTCTTGGTTCCCAACTCCAGTGATGCTGATCCCGTAAAAGCAAGAACACATGAACACCCCAGGCTTGGGGACTGCTCACACAGGAAAGGGAGAAACAGCAACTCTTACTTGAGCTCAGCCTTCAGCTGCTTGATCACTTCAGCCTCCTTCTTTCTTCCATCTTCATGCTTCCCTTTCTCCTTCTCTTTGGACTCTCTCTCCTTCTCTGATTCCTTTTGCTTCTGCTTTTCCCGCTCCCGCTCCTTTTCCTTCTCTTTCTCTTTTTCTCGTTCTCTCTCTTTCTCCTTCTCCTTTTCCTTCTCTCGTTCCCTCTCCCTTTCCCGTCTCTCCCGCTCCCGTTCCTCTTCATCTCGCCTGGCCTTCATCTCATTAACATCTTCAGAAGCAGCCTTGGGAACAGGCACTGGGGCAGAAGGATCATCAGGCTCCTGCTTGATCTCTGCAGGTTCCTCCTTTGTGTCTTCAGTGCTGGACTGGGACTGGAGGAGAGCACTGCCACTGCGAGAGCGGATCTGGTGTGGAACAGGAAGAGAGATGACCAAGAAAACAAATGTTTAAGTTCTTAGCCAGGAGTCTTCCTTATCCCCTTCTCCCTTGTCTTCCCAGATCCATGCTTCCACGCCCCATTTTCATGGAGCACTACACAGCTACAAAGGAAGACCATTTGTTTGGTCTAAAGAAGCAGCAGACAGCAGAGCTCTATAGAAAATTTCACTGCATCCTGCACAGCGTATCAGAAAAGTTGGTATTCCTGGCAAGGGTGACAGCATTCCCCCTTCTCCTAAGCTTCTTCCCTCTTTTCTGGCATTTCCGGCTGTGTTACCTTGCTCAGGTCAGATTGGGCCTCTCTCAGTTTGCGCTTGTATCTCAGCACCTCTCCCTTCAGCTGGTGGTTGTGATTCTGGAGGCTGCTGATGAGGTGACGCATCTCCCGATTAATGGGACCTGCAAAAACAGAAACACCTCTGCAACAAACCACACTTCCGTCAATCTTCTTTAGGACTTTCATGGAGATGGAGAACAAGGTAAGTGACAATGACAAAGAACAAAATAAGACTATCACCACTCTGCCATATAACAGAGCAACACAAAACATTTGCAGAAGGAAAGTCATGCCAGTTTTATACGCAACCATAAGTCCTTGCAAATTCATAGTCCTAAGTTCCCACTTAACATTCTTTTTATGACCAGGCGCCTAAGGGAAACATGTCATGTTACAAAAGAAATCTGATTTAAATGCTACTTCAGAAGTAATTTATTTATTCTGATGAAATTTAAGAATCACTGCTTTGCTATCTAGATTGTCCTTACAGACTTGGAAATGAATCCTCTCCTCAAGTAATTTTTAATCATGCAATACATCCTGCCATAAACCAGAATTGTTAGCAAAATGTACCTATTATGCAGCATCTAGAAAGTTGGATAACATGGAATTGGCCTCCCAACAAAACAGGTGAACAGCTTTGTTTGTTGAGATGAGGAGAGATGCCAGAACAAGTATTTAATAGCAACAAGGAATCAACCCATGCATCCTAGCGCACTGTAGCCCCTAAGGGGCATTGGTGGGTAGGTGGTGTTTGTTTTAGGGACAGCAGAACAACACCTTACCTGCTTGCTCATTGGCAGCAAGTGTCTGTTCAAACTCTATCCTCAACATCTCATACTCTTTGCGGACTTGTGCCAGGGTGTCCTCCAGCTGAATCACCTCTGTGCGTAGCTTCTTGTGAAGGCTGACCTCATCCCTCTGAGGAACAAAAAGGAAACAGAACTCAATGCTCTGAACCTGGAGTATCTCACCTCATCAATATCAGGCACCACCAGAGCCTGAATTATTGCCAGAAACGTCTATTTCCTGAGCATTTGCAGAGGCACACAGACCCAGCAGTGATGGCTGGTGGCACGGCAGAGCTCCCAGGCTGAGGGAGCAGAGGCATTACCTCGATCAGTTCCACCTGGCGCTGGTGCGTGGCGCGGGTGCCGTGGAGCAGCGTGCGGGCTTCGTCAAGGTGTGCCTTCAGCTGCAGACTCTCATTGTACAAAACAGAAAACTGGGACTGCATGCAACGATATTCTGGGGTCTCCTTCACAGCCTCTTCCACTGCCCGCCGCAGCTCAACCTGGTTGGGACACAAGAAAATGCCACAAAAAGAAAATTATCCCCTTGCCTTTGGTTTCTGTCTCTCAAGACAGAAGAACAGTGAATCAAGCTGCCACAAGCAAAGACAAAAGTAGAACTTGAATAGCACTGCTGTGAAGTAGGTCCAAATGATATGATTCAGCACCAATCTTAAAAAGTGTCTGTGTTCTCTTCATGCGCTAGGCCGCTTCTCTCACACAACCACAAGATGGAAGTTTTTGAATCTTAGGTCCTGAAATAGTTTCTCTCAAAGATATGAGCTTGGAAAACATAATAAATTGTAAACACTCAGATCAATAAAGATGGACACATAGAAAAGTATGAGAGAACAGAGGAAATACACATGCAAGTAGGCATTATGTCAGCCTTCTACCACTAGATAACTGAAAGAAAGAGAAATGAAAGAAAATTCCAGAGGTATAGAACTGAACTGCAAAAAAAATAGTTAGCAAATGATTGTGACTAGCTGCAGTGAAACAGACACATATATACATGGAGTCAGCTTAAAAGTAATTACAGGGCAAAAAAAAAGTTTTTAGCTAAAGACCACTTCTCTCTAAACAACTTCATGTGGATAAACAGAATTCAGAGGTGCCTCAAGACAGTTTTCAGCATCAGATCTCTGGATTTAAGTTACTGAGACAGACTTTTCTTATAACTGGCATGACCACTAAGATGAAATTTGGATTATTCTCTCCATCATACACTTATCTACCACAGAGCCATGGCTTCTTGTGTTACCACTTTTAAAACATCACAAACTCACAGGCTGTCTCCTATCTATCCATCCCCCACAGTGGGGAAGACAGAGGTTCATTGACTCTTTCAAGAGCCTCTCTCCCCATACAAGTTCCTTGATTGTTTCTGTTCTCTGGTTCCACTTGCATAGGGCATGGGGAAAGCGGAAGATGGTAAAAATCTGAAAACAGTTTTACCAGACATGGTTAAAATGGACTCAAAGATCAGAACGGGACACGGGCAGGAAACCATTACAATTTCCAGCAGTGGCCACGCGGTGTCACCAACGCACTGAGCTGCAAGTGGAGCCACAGATCCGCTCAATTGTACCTGGAGCAAAGTGTAACACAGCTAAAGAGCAGGCTCAGAACAGACACTGCAATGAGGTTTCTGCAGACGCAGCATTGCAAAGCTGAGGGCTGCCCATCCCACAGAACACATTCATCCTCACACAGCTACAGGTGTCTCACCTTGAGCTTTTCATTCTGTGTTGTTACTTCCTCAAGATCTTGACGCAGTTCCTCCAATTCATTAAGGCGATTCCCAGCAAGCTCTTTATTCTCTTCCAGCTCTGCATTCATCTCCTCAAACTGTTGGGATAAACTGCTTGTAAATCCTACTGTTAATGTGTCTCCTGAGAGTGCTAATGAACTATCTGTTCATGCAGTAACAGCAGCTACAGACCGAGCAGTCGGGTAACTTGACCAAGCGAGACACGAGTCTAATTCCACCAGGTGTTTCTTAAGTAGAAAACTCATGACACAGACAAAATGGCTTGTCCAGAGTCACTCAGCTTTGTGGCACAGGATCTAAAAATTATCTAAAATAAGTATCTAAATTCTGTTCAAATTGTGGCCCTTGTTCTCCTTGAATGTATTCTTCCCCTTGCCAACAGACAAGCTCCTGACCTCACCTTGCGGGCATTAATGGTAATTGTTCCCCCATAGAGGCTGCTCCCAGCTCCATACACCTTGTAGCCTTTGGAATTTACCTGCAAGAAATACAAGAGACCCAGTGAAATACTGACAAGAGTGATGCAGCAGGTCCAAGACTAAAGAAAGAACACTGCAGGTTCTCAGTTCTCCCAGCAAAGTCCCAGAGAGGATGACACACACCCATCCAACACCACCCCCACTTCCCAGGTCTCCTGGCCAGCACTTACTCGTTCCAGGACATCGGCCAGGTGGCGGTTGAGCCTCTGCTCTCTCTTGCGGATCTTGTCAATGTCCCACTGCAGGTCATCAATCATGGTCTCCAGGACAGACACCCGGGATTCTGCTGTCTCCACCCTCTCTTGCAGCTTGGAGAACTGCAATCAAAGGAGTGCTTTAGCCAACACATTGCATAGAGCCAACTTTTCCTGATGCTGCTCAGGAGTCATTTTGCCCTTATTCATCATGTGCTTTTTATCTTTTGCTGTGGTGACAGACTATTCCATGAACTGTCCCGAATTTTACACAAGACAGCAACAAAAATAAGTCAAAACTGAAAATTGAGAAAGAGCAGGAAGCTGGTAATATCTGGCAGAATACAGAGGCAGCCACCGCAGCTGATTCGAAGCCTTTTTTGATTTTAATCTTTTCAATCCCTATGTCCATCTACTTTAGAGAGCACCTAAGTGCTCAGATGTCTAACACTGTGCAAGACCAGCATTAACCCAATTTTTAAATGAACTGAAATCTCTCAAACAAATGCTGCTACTAATGTGAATCCTTTAACAACTGGGATCATCCTGTAACTGATATCATTACACTGTCAAATTACACGGAGAAACCAAGAAATTCATAGTGACAGGGATGTCACCTTGACTGTTCCAGGTGTCTACACAGCCACCTCAACATCAAGTGCCCCCAGTTTCGCTGCTCTCCTCTCTTCTTTAAAATTTAAATCCATTCAGTTCACTGTCTCACTTACATCCTTTCCTTTAGTGATGTAACAAGCAAATCAACCTAATTTATACAGAAAATCTATGTACAGCTCTCCACAACAACAACCCTTTTTGTAACTTTCAAACCATGCTCCTCCTGTGCCTCTCCAAGGATAGGAACTTGTGCCTTCCAATCTATGGGAACCATAAATTATGCTAAGCAGGACCCCAAAGCAGATTTCTTTCTCTACCCTGCTCATACCTCCTGAGACATGACTCTGTGCTTCTCCTGAAGAACATCAGCCAGTTCCTGCAGCCGTCCATTCTCGTGTGACAGGTAGGTATTCAGCTCCACTACTGCTTCTTCCATCAGTGAAATATCTGAAAGGTGCACAAATAAAAGGGAATTAATGGAAATCTAGTTTTGATTCCTGAATAGCAAAGAGAGAAAGAAAACAGAAAAGGAGACTTCTGGGTCGAACGTTGGTTTAATTTACTTCGGCCATGGGTGCTTCCTGAGGGCCTGATCTCAATCCACAGAGAGCTCTGACTTGCACTCCATAAGCAAAAGGCTCTGCAGTTTAACAGTGCTGCCCATTTCTGACCCGGGGGCCATCCCCTAACACCAGAGACCACTTGAGCTGTGTCTGTGCCAGCAACCCAGACCATGCTCTTGGAACCCAGGGACACTCGAATGCTGCCCAAATGCATTCATAAACCTGCTTGCAACAGGTGGCCCAGGGTGACACATCAGGCCAACACACCATGACACCATGTGACAACCACAGCACTGCGGTGACAGGTGAAACTAGAGCACCTGGAGACAGGTTCACATGGCACCAGTGTCAAAGCTACTACAGCTTATGACTGCCAGCCAAGGACAGCAACATGTTCCTACACCCATACCAGACTTGGTCAGAGCACACAGAAGGCACACCAAGCATGAGGTGATATTTCACCCAAGGTTTCTTTCAAAAGATTAAAAATCTTACCTTAAGCTAATGATGTCTTTTCAACAGTCATCTGAGTCTAAAGTGAATCTGCTCCATTAATTTTTAGAAGACGGTAATTTGGCTTTCTCTGCAGAACTCTGCTATGTTCAAAACTGACAGCTACACTAAGCACACCACACCATGAGATAGGTACAATTTTGCTCAGGACTCAGTGGAAACTGAGCAGCTTGTTATTGCTACACCTTCTACTAAACCTCAAAGGAGAAGGAGTCCAACATCAGTTAACAATGCTGATTTCACTTCTTTACTTGTAAGCGCGAAACCTTTTATGTGGTGGCTGAGGACAGGTGGCTGAGGAGGTTCAACTGTGCTCTCTGACTTCTCAGGCACATGAACACAGTACTGGCAGAAACAAGCTGCTTCTTAGCCCAACTGAGAGCCTCAGCAGAGCCCTCAGCATTCAAATACAGAGGTAGATACGATGTACTTCTAGCACATGGTCCTTTAGAAGAGGTTTTGATAACAAGAGTTTGGAAAGGCAAACAAATTCATTTTAGAAAATAAATGCACATGAGAAGGAGTAGACCTTAATGTCTACAATGCAGGATCAGGTCTAAGGTAGGGACAGATAAGCATTCTTGAATACCTGCCACCTTTGTCATACCTCCACTATTCAGCTTGTGAGACAGCACATCCACTTTCTCCTGCAGCTTGTCATACATTGTCACAATCTGGGCAACAGCACGGCGGGAGGACTCCACACGCTCCTGCAGCTGAGATTCTATTTCCTCACTGGTACTGCTGGCTAGAGTGGCCAGGAAGGAGAATGCTGGCTCCAATCCTTCCCCTGGGAACATAAAGGGGTGAAAAAAAGTAAGTGTGCTCTAGAAGGTAGCATATCACTGCTCTTTAGAATCACAAAAAAAAAGGTCTGTCAGCCTTTAGAAATGGACATCGGCATTGTCCACAGCTGAAATCCACCTTTCCCACTGTCCCCAGACAGGTGCCTCACCTCGTTCCCTCTCATCTTTGCGCTCCTGATTACTGTCAGAGTCTGGTTCAGGTTCCGGCACCACCAGTGCTTTTCTTTCAGACAAAAGATCTCCAAGACCTTGGTCCAGGTCGAAGCGTTTAAGGATGATGCGGATATTTTCATCAAACTGAATGATGGGACAGGCAAGGCAAGACAAGATAAAGAATGGATGTGAACAAAAGGAGTGCAGTGGTACAGGGGAGACAAGAAAACTGTATATGAAGTAACAAAAGCTGTTCCCAACCTGATTCCAGTAGCGGTTGATGATCAGCAGGGAGGCATCGTCGGTGGCCTGCCGACGCTCCAGCTTCTCAATGTGCTCCCGAAGCTCATCTTCGATGGCCTGGCGCTGGTCGAGCATCTCCGCCAGCTTCCGGTTCTTGGTCTGCAGGGTCCGGATGTCCAGCTCCTCCTGGGCACAGGGACACAGGCCAGGTCACAGAAGGGCTCACCATGACCCCAGAGACATTGCTGCCTCCAGATGAAAAAAACCAAAGGATGGAGTGGGGGTATGCAAGGAAGATATACCGTTGAAGAAACACCACCAAGTTTAATGGTCTCCACAGTGGTGCCCGAATCTTCAACCCCTGCCTTCTTCTCCGGAGGTGCAGAAGGGCCAGGCTCTCCAGCCGTCCGTTTATTGCCAATTCCAGACATGCTGGCTGAAGTGTACAGATTCCCACCTTCTCCAAGTTCTTCCTGAACATTAAAGAACACTATAAAAAAACCGCCAAATCCCTGCAGTCAGTTTATTTGGGGTTTTTAACATGGTGACACATCACAGTAACAAAACGCCCAAAACAGAGAAGATCATGGAACTAGAAAGATTTTGAAAAATATTTGTTGGGAGGAATGGACTAAAAGTGGAAGACTGGTAAAGGACTGTAAATCATTGAAGTGACATTGCAGCTGGGAATAACTCTTGACAAGGCAATGAACCTCTGGCACTAAGGGCAATCACATCTGTAATACTGCACCTCTGCCCACCTGTTGCTTTGGAGAGCAAATTTGTTTCTGTTTGTTTCTGTTACTTTGCTTCCACAAGGAGCACTGTAATAGAAACAAATTTACTCCTTGTGTTCTAAACAGATCGTGCCAGCCGGTGCTGACTCACACATTCTGGTCCAACATTAGTAAAAGACACCAGCAGGATCTGCACTTCAAGCAGAAAGCCAATGAGGAAAATATCCACTGCTCTGTAATGTTAAAATTGAAGCACTGTACCTTATCACCCTCCTTGCAAAAAAGTCTTCATCCAGGTGCACTCTCTGCTTTTCTGCATTAACAAAAATGAACCAGGTTAGACTTTGGCAAACAACTGAAACAGTGTGTATGTGCACCAGTTCATTCCACAACAACCAAACTGTTCCTATTGAATCTACACACAAAGCCAGTCAAAGCTGAGGGCAGCAACACCCTGGAAACAAATTAGCCCTGTATGTAGAGAGCCCACAAATCCTACAGAACTGAAAAGCAACTCAGAGCCAAGGCTTGTAAAGACCCATTCCGAGAGTTTTGCTGTGTACCAGGAGAGATGCAAACATGTTTGAAGAGAACCTATTCCTAACCCACAGCAGTCTGAAAAGCTCTGGACTAACAGAGAATCACAGAACAGCTGGGGCTGCGAGGGAGGACATCACCTGCCCTGTGCTCCTGCATGGAGCAGGCTCAGGCAAAGCAGGTTGCCAAGGGCCCTGTCCAGGCAGCCTGAGCATCTCCAGGCATAGAAACTCAGCCATGGCTCTGGGCAGCCTCTCTAATGCTTGATCACCCTCAACAATAACACAGGCTTTTCTCATGTCTGAACAGTATTGCCTGTAGTTCCCTAAAATATTATTGAGCAAAATTACAAGTGTATCCTCAAAAGGTTTCCAGCACAAATGGAGCAGCTGGAAATGAAAAATGGAACCAACCAGATCTTCTCTAGACGTGAGCTGCATTCTTGTCCCACAGCCACTAAGGCTGTGGCCTGACTGAATGAAACCAGAAGTGAATGAAGTGCAGACCATACCAGTAAAACCCAACCTGTTCCATTTAAGCCTATAATAGAATTTATGGTCAAACCAGGGGTTAGGAACTGAACCTTCCAGTTCTCATCTGCTTTAATTGAGCAGTTCTACTGAAAGCAAGAAGGTCATTGCCTTTTGAAGATGAAGCTGGTACCCTGCTTTGCCAAATCTCAGTATTTCACAAGCATCTCAGTGTGGCACTGCCCTTCATCATATGCAAAACAGTATAAAGACTATTTCTAAGTGAGTTACTAAAACAAATCCTGCTGAGTTACAGCACAGATCCTGTGAGGTATCTTCTAACAGAAACATTAAATTATATCTCAAATTTACAAATTGCCATGGAACCATTTTCCTTCTCTTAGCCTGCAGCAGCACTGACTTTAGCTGGAATTCTGAGAGCATTGGAAGGGAGCAGCTGTCACTAAAAACATCTCATTTGTCCCCTGTCAGTCCAGCAAGCCACCACTGCCCACTGCCTTTCACACTTTTTGTCCCCAGACAAAACACCCCTTCCACTGCCTCCTAGCACCACCCCCCTCAGCCCCAGGTCCCCTCTCACCACTTCCTCACACACTGTACACCAGAACCCAACCCATTAATTTTTTATGGCCACCTTCTCTTTCACAGAATCATTTACAATGGGAAAAACCTCTGAGATCAAGCCCAACCTATGAACCAACACCACTGCATCAGCCACTCCACAGCACTGAGTGCCACGTCCAGCCAGGGACAGGGACTCCACCACCTCCCTGGGCAGCCCCTTCCAGTGCCTGACAATCCTTTCTGCTGCTCACACATAGAAGAAGTAAAGGACTCCAAGCATGAATGCACATTTCTTTGAGTGTCAGATTTCCTTTTTGACACAGAACAGCTGATCTGCTCTGCTACTTAACAGTAAGTTTTACTTACTCATTCTGTATTTGCTTTTAAAAAAGGTGGATTTCTGATTACAAGCCCTATTGATTGAAGATTTTCTCTTCTTACTTACTACCATTTTACAACTAAATCCAAAACCTTTATTACATCTGCCACCACCTGATGTTCCTGCTACAGTACAGAAATCACACTACACACGTATAAAACTTGAATTTATGTAAAGACACAGAAAAACAGAAATAAAAGCATTGGGCAGATTTAAAAACTGCTTTTTGAGTTTATACTCCCCAGCAGGAACTCCAGTCAAACAATGATCCATCCACAAGCCTAATGGGGATTTTTCCATGGCTTCAGGTCAAGCTCAGCAAGAATATTTTAAGCATTGGAGGAGAAAGGGGAAAACCCCCAACCCTTTGCTCTGCTTGGCCCTAGCATGGCATGGATAGGGTGCTGTGTCCAGTTCTGAACTCCTCAGAGTCCAGAAAGACAAGAAGCTGCTGGAGAGGTTCCAATGACAGCCACAAAGATGATGAGGGCTCTGGAGCATCTCTCATATAAGAAGAGACTGTGATACCTGGGCCTGGTTAGCCTGGAGAACACTGGGAGAGGATCTCATTAATGCACACAAATATTTCCAAGGTGAGTGCCAAGAGAGTGGTCCAGACTCTTCAGTGCTACCCAGCAACAGGATGAGGAGCACTGGCCATAAACTAAAACCCAAGAAGTTCCACCTCAACATGAGGAAAAACACTGAGGGTGGCAGAGCACTGGAACAGCTTCGCACGGACGTCGTGGACTCTCCGCCTTTGGAGACATCCTAAACCCACCTGAATGTGCTCCCCTGTCACCCGCTCCAGGTGACTCTGCCTTGGCAGGGGGGTTGCACAGGGTGATCTCAACCAGACCGATGTTGTGATCCAACTTCCCACACACACCAGCCGCTCCCACACCTCCTTCGCTCTCTCATATCCCGCGGGGATCCTGCCCCTGCCCCCGGCATCTTCCCACAGCGCCAGCCGGACTCCCCGCGGGTCCGTCCCGCCCTCCGCGGGTGTGCGCTACCTCCAGCCCCCAACGACCCCTCCGTCCTCCACATGGCCCCCTCCCGGCTTCCCCCGGCCCACAGCCGCCCCACAGACCCGCCGCGGCCGCCTCGTCGCTGCTGTCGCCGCCGCCGCGCCCCGTTCCACCGGCAATGGCCGCTACGGGCCGCGCCTTCCGGCCGCCATTTCGCCCTCACCCGTCATGGAGGCGCCGCTTTGCCCTCGCCCGACATGGCGGGGCTGCGGCGGCAGCAGACGCCGGCGCCCTCACCCGCACCAAAGATGGCGGCGCGGGCGGAGCCGCCCCCGCCCACACGCGGCCCCGTGGAGCGACCGCCTCCCTGCCCGCCCCGGGATGGAGCCTTGTCCCGGCCGGAGCGGGCGGGAAGGGCATGGGAGCTGCTTGATGTGGGTTAAGCGTTCTGTGCCGGCCATGGTGTGGCAGCAGGGTCGGGGCAGTGAATGTCTCCCTGCATTCGGCACTGGAGAGACCACGCCCGTGCTCCCCTCCAACAGCGAAAATGTTCTGCTTTCCTCCGTGTTGTTTGAAGATTAACTGTGCGAATTGTGCAGAGACATCACAACAGATGAGGGAAAAATTACAGGAAAAAATCTGAGTGGTAAGGAGAGAAAGAGAGGGATTAATAATACTTGTATTAATACTTGAGATACTTTTGTGAAGAAGATGGGGGAGCCAAGAAATCCAATGCCAGTGCAGAGAAAATCTTGCAGAAATTTTCCATTACTTAGAGTCAGGAGTGTGACAAATATGGCTGCTTTTTCCTGAACCTCGCAGTCCTTCGCTTCCAATTGCTACAAGAAGGAGTTGAGCACTTTACAAAATTACCATTGGTTAAGAATTGGAGTGACTGAAGCAGAGTGTTTCTTGGAAAGGATGTGCACGCTTTTAGCATAAGCAGAGGGAAGCCCGCTATTGAGAAACCACCAAAGACTCAGAGAAGAACTGATGTTGTGTAAGGAACAGCCTAGAGAGGAGACAATTTTGAGCTTGCGGTGTTGGTGTGCTCAGGCTGTGGCCACAAAAGGAGACTTGAATGGACTGAATCTCCTGTAAACATGAAATGCACAGCTTTGTGACCGGGGTTGTGCTGAGCATCACCCATTACCTGTTCCAAACCTCTATTCCAAATT
Organism: Ammospiza nelsoni; assembly: GCF_027579445.1. Classification (NCBI taxonomy): domain Eukaryota; kingdom Metazoa; phylum Chordata; class Aves; order Passeriformes; family Passerellidae; genus Ammospiza; species Ammospiza nelsoni. The sequence goes on from NC_080669.1 coordinate 6,640,922, forward strand.
AAAAGGACCTACCAAACTTCAAATACTGTCTTTCCCTCAAGTTGTTGGAGTAGTAGTAGCCACCAAATTTGTTAATGAAAGCCCAACACATGGGTGTGAAATGCATCCTCTTTGGTAAGGTGGGAGGTGGAGACGCAGCATGGTGAACTATTCACATATTACCCTGATGTGTCTGCAGATGTGCAGGTAAATTTGGAGCTTTGGCACACCCAGGACGGTACCTAAAGTGATCTTTGATCCAGCAGAACTGTTCTGCTTCCAAGGGGAAAGGCCCTATGGGAGATGGTCTGGGAGCTGATCTCTCTCCCACCTGTTGCTGAACCTGAGGTTGTTGTGAGCAGTAGGCTCTGTCCTGGAGAGCAGAGGGAAATCCTCTCTTTTGTGAGAGGATTTGTGTGCCTGGAGCCCGCTGAGGAAATAGCAGAGCACAGATTCATCCCAAAGGTGGGAACAGAAGAGCTTTGGTCAATCAGCTCCAGGTGCTGTCAGTGGCAGATGAAGAAAGGGATTGCAGGTTGAACACTCAAGGAAAGAGGTTGGACAAATGGGCCCAAGAACACAAGAAGCAGCCAGCCTAAGACAATAAAGCGGAAAAGTGACATCTTCAGGCAACCAGTGATTGGGCAAAACAAAATAGTACCCAAAACACTCAGAGCAGACTAACTGCCCTAAGAGAGATAACCAGATTCCAAATTCAGTGGAGCAAAGCCCTGCACATTAATATTTCTGGGGTAAAGGTCTATTTTTGTGTCAGCACACAAATCAGCCTTTCATTTCCCAGGCTGCTAACTGGAACCACAGCAGCTGCTTCGTGACAACACAGTGCCAGGCACCACAGGAGAGCAGGTATGAAACACAGCCCTCGTTGTGTCCTGTGGCAGCTGGCACATCTGCTCAGTGCCTTCTAGATCAGATCATAGAGGGGAAGTAAAGGAAGGAAAAGTCTCAGAAAGGAAAAAAAGGGAAAAAGTAGAAAATGCATATTAGTGGAACGTACTTCCAAGTAAAAGTACCAGACCTGTCATATGTCTGTACAGGTCTTTGACTTCAAAGCAAATATAACTCTTTTCCTAAGAACAATTATAATAGATAAATAAGATGAAGGGCTTCTACTTCCTAAGCCCCTTAATTTCCTTGTACACTGGCTACAGACAGGGTGATTCTATCTTGTTCTGCTATTTTGATCATTGGTGCTTTGAAGCAAAAATAGAAACACCAATGTCTTAAAAGACACTCCTTTCTTAATGGCTGATTTGTGCAAGAGGCACTTTCATGTGTGATAAGCAATAACAAGATTAATTTTAAAAGCTGACCTTTGTCCTTGCTCAAAATTTTGTCCTTGAGGTTTGTTTTGGTGTCCCCTCCTCTTGGCATGATTTTATCCTTACCTCATTGTAAGGTAAGGATAAAGCACATTTTAGCTAAGGTTGTGCTCTGAAAATAGGATAATTTTTGGTTTTCCTCTCAGGTATTGTGAAGTAGCCTATGTTGTGGCTGTGGACATGAAATGGAATGAAGGGTGGTGCTGCAGGGTGCTGTGCTAGGTACACATTGGTTAGGGCCAACAGTGGAACTGTATTTGATAAGATCAGGTACTTTACCTAGTGATATCCACCCAGTGCAGTGTAAGTCAAATCACACAGATATGTATCACTCCACAGCATCCTTGATCTAGCCAACAATTGCTGTTGATGTTATTTAGGATATTATAATTCTCTTGACAGACAAGCTGACTAAAGAAAATGAACACACGTAAAGCTGTAGCCAATGTAGTTGAATGGAGTTCTTGCTTTTCAATTGAAACAAATTGCACTGCTTTTTTTTCTATTACTATTATTATTATAACTGGATAGTTACTCTTACCTAAGTAGCATAGGAGGATACTTACGGCTCACATCTGGGAAGGGAGACACTGATCATATTTTGCCCTGGTGTAGGAAAGAAAATTCTCACTTACTTCTGTTTTGTCGTGTTATTTCCCTAGTTGTCTTCCTCCTGTAGAGAAATACTTGATGCTAAATGGAGAATATTTGTGTGAATTGAAGGAGCTCTCTCTGCTGACACCCAGAACATCCTGGCAGGCAATCTAAAAAAGACAGAATGAAAGATTCCAGTCAGTGAGAAACCGAGGCTGGGAAGTCTCAGCAGGGATTATTAGCGATTGCCTTGCTGCCTCACTGCCCAGCTGCCACTGCCACACTTCACTTAATTCAGAATGGATCTTTACTCTGTCTCAGTGATCAGGAGAAATGAAAAGCCCAGGAAATGGAGCACAGGCTTTACTGTCTTCTTTCCTTTCCCTCGCTCTCTTTCATTTTTTTTGCTTTTCTGGCACCATACCACCTTAATTTGCTGTCTGTACAGAGGATTCCTGTGTGCAAATGGTCCTGGATATAGTGATATGAAGAGTTTCCTGTAAAGGAGCTTATGGGCACTATCCATACTTATTTAATTGCAGTAGGTACATTTGAATTTTAAAGACAGGCTCTTCAGAATCCTAGTAAGCTTTTTACTGGTGCATTTAGAGACCAGGGAAAGAAAACAAGCTGTGTTTGAAAATATTAATTACTCAGCATTGAAAATTACAGAATTCACAAAATCAGTTATAGAATCCCTAATCTAACCCTCCACCTTTTGCCATTGTAGCCATTGTCATTATAGCAGGTTTTACTTCTAGATCATGGACTAGTCACAGACTTATATCTTGCTTAAGTCTAACCTTAAATCTTGCAAACAAAAAATTTACCAGAATGAATTAAAAATATTAACTAAGAGTTAAGTACTTGAGTCTCCATGTTACATCCATTATTAAGTGGAATGAAAAAAGGTTAACAAAACCTTTTTTCAGGTTCAGCTAAATGGAATTAAAACCTCTAAAATTTTAAATAAAGCTGGCCCTTAGAGATTTGAAGCAGTTTTAAAATAGTTATAATTTGATACAATTTTCCTGAGAGTCTTTGTGGACTTAAAACCTTGTACAAGTGGTACTCAGACTTTCCTAGATAGGCCCTTTCTCTTGTGCCAGCATCTGACCTTTAGTTCCAGAAGTGCTCACCTAAAATTTAAAATTTGCAGTGAGAGAGAGCAGAGAAACTGCTAACACTCTGTGCTTCTCACACAGATGCAGAATTGGTTAGTGCAAAGAACTCAGGGACCATACAAAACAACTTTACTACATTTTGCAAGAGAAAGTAAAAGTTATACAGCAGTCCCTGGGGGATAATTCTTCCGGACTCTCAGTTTAGAAATCTTCTGGTTTGCCTTTTCACCTCATTCTCTTTTTTTAGCAAAAACTACAGTGTTCCAGGCTGTTCTTCTATGTTGCAAGACAGAGCAAGAAACTGAGAGCCAATGTATTTTAACAGATATTTTGAAGAGCTACTAGACTCTATGTCTAAATTAAAATGTTTGTCCCTTTCTTTGAAATACTCTGTGGTCTGCAAGAGTCAGAATGTTGGAGCAAGACAGGAAGGAGGTTGAATCACCAGAGCATATGCCACTAAACTGGCCAAGGTATATCTAGTTTTCTGAGTGTCACCAGGCACTCAGAAAACTGGATATTTCCTGCAGAAATATTGCAGTATTTCTGCAGTTCCATCATCATTAAACACATTTCTGTGCTGGCTCACTGAGGTGCTCTTTTAGCTATGAACAGCCTTTTCTAATGGTTTTATTGGAGAAGCTGAAGAAGCAGAGAAAAAGGGTGTGTGTGGTGGTGAGGGGGTGCCCAATAGTCTCTAAAGTGAACTGGACTACAGTGAGTGTGTTTCTGTCATCTTCAGATGTGTGCAGCTTGGGTAGAAGAGATTACAGGAACAGAATTTAATAATTCATCTGCAAGATGAATTAGCTGCTGTTAAGAGCCTGAAAAGTCTGGTTGTGGTTGTATATAGAAGACTTTATAGATGAAGACTTCAGAAATATATGAAGAACCAAAACCGAATGGACAGGCCAGGATGAAAATGAGATTAAAATACTTCAGCCTTTTTAGAGAATACTAATGTACCCTAGACAGCCAAGCAAGCATGAATTCATCCCTGCTGGAGCTTTGTTTCCTCTGACTATTGCTGTCTAAAGTCAAACACAGTGGCCCTGACATATAAGCTCATTATGTCTCCAGTAAACAGCAAAGGACTTTGAACACTCTTTGTCCCCAGTGATCAATATTGAGTCTGAAAGAAAACAAAGAGAAAGCCACAGCCGCTCTGTGTATTTGGTTATCCTCAATATTGTATTTATATTCAAAATAGCCATCAGAAATATCTGCTGCTTCTTACACGAACAGAATGTAAGCAGTAAATATAGGGGTTTTTACCCCTATAGATGATTAGCAGGGGAAAAGCATTATTATCAAAGTTAACCTTTGAAGTGAACAGCAGATACCTACAAGGAGAACATATCCATTGTGCAGCTGACAGTACGGGAATAACCAGGCAATTATCAGGTATCTGTATGTGAAAGAATAGTGCTGTCACTACAGAAGTTCTCAGAGTTTGTGGAAGAGGTACTGCCTTTGCAGGTTACTTACATACTGGCACAACAAGTTATGCTAAACATTATTTATTCCTCCTGCTGGAATGCAGTGGCTTTTTTTCCTAAGGAGATCAGCCTTACAAAACTTTTTTTCCTGTATCTCTTTTTTTGTTGTTGTTTTTTTTTCTTTTCTGTCTTTTCACAGATTCCTCCTTGTCCCTAGTAAGTGTTGCACACACTTCTCAAATTTCATTGCAACTGGCTGAAGGAGGTAAGCCCCAAACATGTGTTTGCTGCTACTTCAGGCAGTGCCTTGCAGAGCAGAGCTGAGCGTGTCCATCCAGCTGAGCAGAACCTTAGGGCACCCTGAACAGGAAGCTGTTTGTTTGATTTGTTGGCTGAATAATCAGCACAAGCAGCTCAAAATTAACTGGAGTATGCATACCCTCGTGCCTTTGCCTTCTGGTAAAAGCATGAGGCAGTAGGAGGAAAGCCAAGGAACTGGGAGGGGACGGGGAACACGAGTTGGAGATAATTTGGAGTTAATTTGACAGTGATGTGCAGGACACAAAAACACAACTCAGAGGACACCAGGCTTCTCAGTTCAGCTCCCCAAGACCATGAATGTCTGCCCTGCCTGGACATACAGCAAGTATCTAAACACCAGCTGCCTGCCTTGTCCTGCCTCTGACACTCATGCTTATGAAAAGCAGGAGCTGTACCTGATCTCAGGCAAAGCAAAAGAAAATATTATTCCCATTGCCCTGCACAAATGCTCAGTTCCATCAGAGCTGTTACAGTGGATGGCAGAGGGGAAAGGTGCTTTCACAATCCAAATACTGGGATCTGGATGGTTGGGGTGAACCTTTGCTACCTGGGTAAATTCACAACCCAAGATTGTTTCTAATCGTAGTTTTAAAGTCCTGTCCTGTTATTGTACAGGCTGAATAATTTCATAAGTAACTATTTCTTCTGAGCATTTGAGGTTGCAGTTAGGTTACTGCAGGAGCACTTGAGTCACCAAATGTTCATCTCTGCTTTCCAAAGCCCTCCCAGCTTTCCAATCCCATTTGGTGTGGGGAGCAGCAGGGACAAAGTGACCCAGCTAAAACATAACTCACCAGAAGAAAAAGTTTATTTTTCAGCTACATCAGTGTCCCTTGTGCTTGTGCACAGCAGGAGACAGCACCATCATAAGAATGGATGAGTAGTCAAGAATGACAGGTTTCCACTGTCATTCTGTGCCACTGCCCCAAAATCACTTGAGACTCCTCTCCCTCAGTCTTTTGGGTCTAACAGAACCTGTTTTAAAGAAATAATTGTTTAAGGATGAAAGTGTACCCTGAAAAGCATGCAAGTGAGCAAAGAGGGAGCTGGGAAGACTGAATAGAAATCACAAAAAATTACAATTATCTACATATTTATTTCTAAAAAAAAAAGGCCTTCTGGCCCATTCTTTTTTTTCTTTTTTTCTTTTCTTTTTTTTTTTTTTTTTGATTGCTCCTTGTAATAAATTCTGCTGGCTAAAACATCATCCAAAATGTAATCCTGGGTGCAGTGTGGTGTTTCTGCTGATGCTGCTCAATAGTCACTCTCCCACATGCACACTGAAACAGAAGTTGAAAAAAAAAAAATTTTGATTTTTAAAAATTCTGCGACTCTTATCCTGGGAAGAACACAGTAATGGACATCCTAGGAATGTTTACTCTTTTTTCCACCTCCAGTACTTTCTTTTTTCTCTGCTCTATTCCAGGATCTGCTGTGCTTTCAGTGCATCAACTTTTACAGTCTTGAGAGCATTTAAGTAGAAGGTAGAGTATAAATCACTGTCGTTAAAAACAGAAAAAGAGGCAGAGGTGGTCAGCAAAGAGGGTGTCTTAGGTTGGAAATGGGTGTGTGTATTCTATTCCTATCTGTAGAGTTATCTTCTGTTAATTGGATAGTTTTCTTTATCTCTTCTACAACCAATCCTCTCTCTGGGAAATATCTTCTGTTAATGTGCCATTGAGTCTCACTGCATGATTGATAAAATTACATCATCCCATTGTGAGATGCTCTGCCCAGGGGGAGGAGCCAGGCATTCCTACCTGGGTATAATCAGAGATTTGGAAGACCACAGCCAGCCTTTTACACGGGATTCCCAGAGAAGCAGCTGCCTTTTCCACTGGATTTCCAGAGGAAGACCAGGCTCATCTACACCACCACTGGATCTTCAGAGGAAGACCACACCCTTCTACAGGATCACTGCATCAACAAAACCATATCTGCCTCTCCAGGAGGATGGCAGCCACCATTTCAATTGGATTGCTACCAACACCCTGACCAACAGGGTGTCAGGCTATATCCTGACTCTCTCAGTGTTGTTTTGTATCACTGCATTGTTTATTTTATTCTTTTTTAATTTTGTTCCTAATAAAGAACTGTTATTGAAAAGACACCTGTCTTTTCAAACCAAGACAGAAGGATTTGGGAAAGCAAATCACCTGAGAAAATATGATTTCTTTATTATTTTGGGAGAGTAACATGCATCTTAGTAAGCTGATGGACTTTCCAGCATGCCTAACCTGTTTCCAGAAAGTCATTACAGAATCCAACTGGTCCTTGAACGTGTTGTTTATTTTGGGTGTTACTGTTCCTCTGGCTTTCCACTCTTCTTCCATGTTGTCTCATCAATAAAAAGCCCTAGTTGTGGGACAGTTTTGCCAGGAGAAAGAATAAGGATCACAGGCATGCAAAGCTGATTTCCTTTGTTCATCATGCTTATAAGGGGGAATAATAGAAATTGCTATCTTAAAATTAACATATATCATACTAGAAGCTTCTGATTACAGGACTGGACACTAGCAAAATTCTAGCTGTGCTCAACAGAACAAGGTATTTTACTGAAAGGACCTAAGGGATTTTTCTCTTGGTAGTTTTTGTTTGGTTTGTTGTTTTTTTTTTTCCCTCCGAAGATCCTTCTAAGATATAAGAAAGGTCTGAGCCTGAAAACAGTTTAGCCCAGGTACATGGACTTGCATTTTCTGGAGCTGCAGGGACAAACCCAAGGACTTCCTACAATGGCAGACAGTGAACTTTCCCTGAAGCATCTTTCAGGTAACCAGTTAATTAGGTATTATGGTCACAGGGCTGAAGGGTGTGAGTGTATACAAGAGCAGGAAAGTGGGACACAATGAAAAGCACTGGGGGGTGGGAGAGTGAACCAGTCAGAGGCAATCTTGGGGCAGTTTGATAAAATGTCTGAATCTGAACAGGCTGATATAAATCTTGTGTAGCTGCTAAGCCTCCCCACTTCAGCCAATACACATGAGAAGACTTTGCTGCAGACTGAGAAATCTTTTACCTGTCAAAGGTGAGACGCACTTAAAGAACCTGCTGGTGACTCTTGACACTTTCTGCTCGAGTTTGCGGACCCCGGTGATCCTCTCCCCTCCCGGGAGTGAGGCAAGGGGTCCGGAATCTCCAGCATATGCCAGCGGGGTAGGGCAGCGCCCCAGAGGCGCGGGAGCTGGCGGGGACACCTAGCAGAAGCGACATTGGGCAGAGGGGACACCCGGCACAAGTGACATCCACTGAAGGTGACACGCGGCCGTGGTGACACCGGGCAGATGTGACATCCTGGCTGGGGAGGGCCGGGGGAGCTGCGCTGCCCCTGCGGTTGTCCCGCCGCTCCCTGCGGAGCATTCAGGGACCGCAGAGCAGGAATGAGGAGCTCCGGCTGCGCAGCCACCACCGCCCCGGGCGTCCCCCTGGGGCTTGGGATTTACTCCTGAGCTTGCTTCCAGGGACCGGTCGTCTCCCCAGTCTGCGGTGACCCCCTCCGGCCATCTCCCCTTCCCCTTCCTTGAGCATCCCCGTGCTGGCGTAGTCACATGTTTGGTCTTTGATGCCTTTAATCCCACCCTCAGCGCCCGAGAGGGAGGAGAGAAATTCGCGGAAGAGAAGTGAGCCACACGCCGAGAGCAGGATCCCGGCGGGAGCGGAGCTGCGGGAGGGAGGGAGGCGGGAGCGGCCGTGAGGGGCTGCCCAGCGGATCGGGTAAATCTCCCGCTCGGATCGGGGAAATGGCCCGCTGGGATCGCGCTGTCCCGGGGGAAGGCTTCCCCTTCCCCTGAGGGGGATAAGGGGGCGGGCGGTGCTCCGAGGCTGGGGGAACGGGGAAAGGGGGGCCACGAAGTTATGGCTGATGAGCAGCCACAACTGCTCATCGGGGCTGGGCTTGGCTGCTGTGGCTGCGGCACCCGACCCGGCAGGGAGGTGGAAACCCTCCAGGGATCGAGGAGATGTTTCTGTGTTTGCTCCGGGGATATGCCTGTACATGGTGACGAGCGAGGACGAGTGGCCGGAGCCTGGCCGCGCTTCAAGAAACGGCCCCTCCCTTAGGGGAGGTGAGTGGAACTCTCAAGGGAACGGGGAAAAGCCAGCCAGCTTCTGCCCTGAGCTTGGTGCCACCCGGAGCAGCCCTCGCCCGAGGTAGAAGCGTGGCCAGAATCTCTCTGGTCTAAAATCCGGGCAAAGAGCTGAGGACTGGGCACACTTAAATGCCCTCCGTGTGTGTCTGCAACGAGGGCAGAGAGTGGAGGTGGGATCAGCTTTTCTTATCTAACGCCCTCTCCTCTTTGACCATCCCCACTGAGGTAACTGCCATTAATCCCGGTGCTTTACGGGTCACCTTGTGCTACCTGGCAGCTCTCCCGAAGGGAACGAGGAGCACCTAAGAAACCCAATGGCTGAAGTCGCTGACATTTAGAATCAAAGGCTGCTGAGGAAATCTGCAGTTGTGCTGTGATGCAGCAAAACACGAAACGATGCTGGTGTACACTACAGGTTCATGGGCTGGCTTCTCCCCTGCAGTCACTGAGAAAATAATTTATGTATAACCATTTGAGCACATCAGGTTCAGCAAACATTTGCCAGCACAAAAGCCAGGAGGAACACCCTCCTGCACATGTGAAATCTGCTGATTTCTTGTCTGTCCAACAAGGGCATTACTAATTGTACCACGGATTATTTTTCAGCTCCTGCATTTACCTCATTCTCTCCCCTTGGGGCTCAAGCAGATCACCAGGATCCCCCAGAACCAGGGCATTCCATTCACCACGCCTTTCCGTGCAGGGTAAACACTCTGGTTCTTGCGTTGTGGGGGGAGGGGAGGAAGAGGGTGTATATTCCTCGGGCACAAGTGGTGAATACAGGGAAATCAGTAGTTTAACAATAGTAGACAGTCTCTTCAAAGAGGAATGCTTTTTATCAATATGATGAAACATTTCTCTTTCAAACAGAGTTTGAATCAGAATACTCTGGCTGTTGTCTTGTACAGTTTTGGATTTTTATTGTTACATAGACCCATCCCAAGTGGAAATTTATGGGTTTGTCATCAAAGACCTTTGTTCGCAAATATTCTATTTCCTTATTCCTGTGCTTTATTCTTCACAGTCATAAGCAACAGTACAGCTACAACATCTGCAGTGTTAGCAGCCATCACTACATCTGTTTCCTTTTCTCTCCCTCCATTCTTACACCCACAACTCTTCTGGCACAGGTGAATGTTTAAGAGAATTCATCATTGTGGGAATAACAAAAAGGTGTTATTAATAATTAGATGATGATCAAATGATATTTAATGATAAATAAGTTGCAAATGGTAATTAAGGAATAATTCAATTATAATTTAACAATTATTTAACAATAATTAATAATTAAGCTGTAATGAATTGATAATTGAACCATATTTTAGTTTCTGATTTCAACAATGATTTAAACCATGATTAGATTCTGCTACTTACTTCTACACCTAAAGCTATAGCTGGATATATAAATGTCATGAACATACATAGGAAGTACTTGCAGAAACTTGTTGGGACTGCTGGGGTCCTACTGACACAGAGAGGGAATTTCAGTGACAGAGTCACCAAGTTGGTAAGGGCCTTAATTTAAAGCTGCTGTGGGAGGGGAACTTCAAGCATTTCAGTTTAAAGCCAGGGCTAGCAAGAGAGGCCCAGAACACAGGGAGGGATCACAGATCAGCAGGAGGGCACCTGAATGGCAGCACAAAGGAATTCCAACCACTCCAGCCACTGCTCTGCCTTCATCAGAGTCCAACTTACCTGCCTCTGTGCAAAGGCATGGGGAATGAATCCAGGAAGCTGGAGTCACGGGCACACCTGCAGGGCTGGCAGCTCTTTGGCATCATGGCAATGTGCTGGGGTGGCTCCTGAGGCTGCAGTGGTGGAATGGAAGGATACAGAATCTTTAGCAAGGACAGATGGAGGAGATGAGGAGGGGTCACCCTCTATGCCAGTGACCAGCTGGAGTGAATGAAGCTCTGCCCAGGGATGGATGAGGATCTGTCCAACAGATGATGAATCGGCATTAAGGGAGGACAGGGACAGGTGACTTTATTGTGTGGGTTTGCTAGAGGCCACTGCACCAGGACGACCAAGTGGATGAGTCCCTCTATAGAAAGACAGACAGACTCTTGTGATCACGAGCCCTGTTTCTCTTGGGGCACCTCAACTCCCTGTCACACCTACCAAAATCACAGACAGCTCTCCAAAGTCATTGCCTTAAGTCTCTGTGCTTAGCTATTACCTTGCAGACCTCTTCTCAGGCTGCTCTCCACTCCCAGTTCCATCTGATCTGACTGCTGGATAGCAGCAGAGGGAGCACTGCTTTCCCATGGGATTGCCCTGCAGGGAGGCAGCCAGGTGAAATGGGCTCTGTGCATGTTTCTGTGACAGAGGAAAATCAATATACATGAGAAACAAGACAGAAGTTGGGGAAATATCTGTAGTGAATATATATTGAGTTCACAGCCGCTTTCACTGGTGGCATAGTCTTATCCTCTTATTTCAAACAAAATGGCAAAGTGTCATTCACCTGCCACAGCTATGTCCTTCACTTCTTAGTGCAGTAGCTGTCAAACTGTGCTTCATGGATCTCTAGGGATTTATGAACAACCTGTAAAAGTTAACTACAGTCTGATGAGAATAGCAATCCAGCCTATGAGGAAATTTACATTCCAGTTTTAACTCTGCAGTTTCCTGTGTTACCTAATTGGTCACGGTTACACCCTGCATATTTGTGCATTTTTACTGTTCCAATTGTGCTTAAATTCCATCTCCTTGGAGAGAAGAGGTCCGTACATTCACTGACAGGCCTTGAAGAATGGCAAATCAAAACAGACAGCAATGCCTTAAATTTCTATCTCATGCACTGCATAATATTTGCAAAGGGCCAAGTCCTCTGCCCCTCTCTAGCCACTTCACACACAGTGTTACATCTTTAGTACATAGATCATAAGAAACAAAAGTTCTAAGGGAGCTGAGAGCTTAAGTGCAGCAACCCCGATCTCTGCCTGGCTTATTTGATGATAAGATGACAGATGCCACTCATCATCTATGAACAACAAAAGAACAATTGCTTTCAGCAGTGCTTGAGGAGGTGAGAGATATATTTGGTACCTGCCAGTAAAATGCAATCAAACAACTACTGGTCTCTTACCATTAAGGTTCCTCTGAATGTTTTTTATCAGCTCTTGCTGGGATGGTTGTATTTTCTAGGGAGCCCAGCTCCCAGTTTGGCTTGGAAGTACAACAATCAGATCTGTGCATGCTTGGCTTCTGCGGGACACTGGTGTTGTCAAGGGAGGCCTGACACATTGCAGGAATATTATCTGGCACCTGACCTACTAAAAGCTGTCAGAAAAACAAGAGGAATTGCAGATGAGAAAAGCTGGCCATCTGGCCCAGTAATAGGGATCAGCTCATGGCAGGGACCTCAGGTTTTGGAATTTGAGGATATCTGTACAGTCCCTGTCAGCATGCCCATATGTTACAGGAGATCTCTTTGGCTCCTTGGGAAGCTTCCATTGGCTCCCTCAGATTCGAGCAGGATGTTTGTCACAGCACCACAAAGGCCTTATCTCTGCCAAAGAGGGTTCATCAGCAGGGGAGCTCATCCTGAGCTGGCAGCTCTTCTGCATGGTGTTAGGCTGAGGTGTAGAAAAGCTGTTCACACAAAGGTTTCAGCTTGGGTGCTACTATAGGATCAAAAGTGTAAGGTACCACTTGTGTGAGCACCATTACTTCCACCAGTGCTAAGGCCCAGCTGGAGCTGTGACAGCCCGTGACATTTCCATGACATTTTCCAAGAGCCTGCCTTTGTTTCCCTCTTTCATCCCTTTGTGGAGAGGTGACTCTATGGCTCTGACAAAATGACTTCATCCAGTTGTTTTTATGTTAGGAAAGAAATGGCTTTTCCCACTGACACTGAGAAGAAGTGCAGATAGGCCAAAAAGAGTAATTTAATAATGTAATTGTACAGGCATAGTTGTCTCTGTCTCCTGGTGCAGGAAGGAGAAGGCAGATGGTTTCTCTTAGATCAGCTATCCAGAGCCTAAAAATTTACAGCTTTGAAACATATAGGAAACTTTGTTTCAGGAAGACCTCTCTGTGGAGAGGAGTTTGGAGCAGACAGAAAGTGAGCTTTCTCTTTTAAAGCACAAGCACAGCAGACAGTACTCTACACCCCAAAGAATACATTATTTATTTTTCTACTCTCCTCAGTGTGCAAAGACGTGAGTTTTCCTGAACAGCTTAATTCAGCCAAGTAATTAGGGGACTAATGAAGATATGATATAGATTTGGAATTAGGTGTTTCTGGAAGGAATCTTCATCATGAGAATCCAAGAAAAGAAACAAGCCAAACTACAGCTTTATATCACCACAGCTTCTAGTCGTGTTTAAGCAGTGGCTCAGTTCTTCTACACAGGACATGTGTAAATGTGGCCTCCATTGCAAGTATTTATATGGTTCCAAAGTAGTTATTATTCAGGTTTAATAAAGTGGGGGGTTTTTAAGGCACTATAAAATCCAAACCTGATTCTTCCTTTTCTTCTCAGACTTTTTTTTTTCTGTCTGAAATGCCACTTGCATGAAAAACAAACAAGATGTTTTTCCCCCTAGAAAGGGAAAAAAATGAAAATGACAGTACAAAGATCTCCTGAAAGGAGTGTCTCCTCTGAAGTCAGAACCATCCTAATGGCTGGAAAACAGCCTGAGCAGAAACTCTGCATTCAAATCCTACAGATAAGAGAAAGCTTCACCTCTGCAGAAGTAAGAATTTATTAATCCATATTTTGAACTCTGAGGTTCCCAGTGTTACAGACAAAAGATGTGAAGGAGGTCAGTCTCTTCCCTCTCTTCTAGATTTTTCAGCTTGTTTTTCACATTAACTGCAGTATTTGACCTGCTGTAGTACATTCCTGACCATTTTTAGCCTCTGTGGTTATTTCACTGCCCAGTGAAAACAGACTTTTCCTCAGCAGACAGAGTGACAAAAAGCCAGTGTGTCTGTCCATGTGAGTGTGAACAGCTCAGGCAGCAGAGGAAGATGTGAAGAGTAGCAGTAGTGTCTGTGTGTGATTACTGTTTTCTTGAGGCTCCCTGAGATGCAGAACAAGAGCTCTAAGATCTCGAATTCTGTTACTGGTGAAGTGAAGTGAGGGTTAAGTCATAACGCTTGGAATTATGACAGTGATTGGATGGCTGCATGGGTGACTTCCAGTCCTGTGTGCTTTTCCAGAGGAAACTGGAAAAGGAGGTACCTCCACAGAGATTTGTGCTCACCTGCAGCACCTCACCGACCCTGCCTTGAGCTGGGAGCTGGGACACCAGCAGGTGGAGTCCCCACACCACTTTGCCAGCACTGCCGGGCTTCAGACTCAGTGTGAGTCTGGCTGCAGGGACCTAGGACATGAACAACAAGTTCAAGGGTTGCAGAAGAGCAGGATGTCAAGTGAGATCTTGTTTGATTTCATCTCATGAGGCTGCAGCTCCCCCAGCTCTGCTGGCCACTAGGGAGGACAGGACAACCATTTTTCCCTCTTCAGTAGAAGATGGTATGAGGGAAGGAGGTCTTCCTTGGGTGAATGTTATCATCATAGAATCATAGGATGGTTTGGGTTGAAGGGACCTTACAGAACAGCTAGTTCCAAACTCCCTGCCTGATTCCACTCACTTAATCAGGTTGTTCCAAGAATTATTAATGAAGAAATGCTCAAAGAATTCTTACTAGTGCTTCAATATATATCACAAGATCTCATTGCCAGCTCATAGGTTTTGTAGCTCAGAGCTTCAGCACAGCTGGAAGATGGAAAGTAATCTTTATTTCCTGAGAACTAAACTACCTTCTAGTCTACCTTCATCTCCTTTTCCCACTGGGGTCCTCACTTTCAAGTTTGGAGGCTTGCTCAGAGACAGTGATGTTTGTATCAAGAGAAGGCTCGACAGTGTGAGCTGTAGAATATGATTCTGCATGTTTGTGTTCTCTTAATGCTTGTGACAGGTTAGCTGGAAGGCCCAGGATTCTGGATGAATAAATGCATTTAAATGCCAGATCTTTGCATGGATTTCAGGTCTTCACATCCTGAATCCTCAGGACTTGGATCTTGCAGCTGAAGTGCAGCCATCGCCTTTAAGGCCTTTACAAGGTTCTCTGATGCAATTCAATGCAGCATTTTTGCAACAGGATTGTGTAACAAGACAGGAAAAGAAAGCTATATGGGAAGAAGCTGCAAATTCTCATGCATCAGCATGTAAATTTGTTCTCAATTTAATTACTCTAAATCTTGTCTTGAGCCCTAAGAGTGCACAAACATTTGTGATTGTTTGTGCCACAAAGATGCCACAATCTACGTAAGGATGGTTTGAGATCTCACAGCATGAACTGCCTGTTCACTAACAAATATTTGGAATAACTCTTGTATATTTTGCAAAATTGGAGAAACTGCACTGAACACCCAGTGCACATTCAGTCATCTCAGAGAGGGGAACATGAGTACCTCAGTTCTTAGGGAGAGGGATTAGGAAATTAAAGGGAGAATGAGACAACCAATTAAAAGTGAGACTACTGACAAAAGAGAATTCATCTGAACAACCTAACTGCCCTGATTTTGGGTAAGCTTTTGTCAGCCAGGCTGTGAGGTCTCCAGGGCAGCCAGAGAAGCAGATACGGAAAAATCTAACTTTGGTGAAGGTGGATATTTGCTTAAAGTGAATCTGTATACAAAAATTATTACATATTTATGTGAATACTTCAGTTTAAAATTGAAGGCATATACTTCTGAATTGTGTACTTTTAGATAAGGAGTCAATGGCTCAATTGCAACATGTTCATGTTGCTGTGCCTATGAATTTCACAGGGTCTAGTGAGGAGGAGACATCTGAAAGAAACAGGCACACACATTACCCTTAACATACACAGGCTCTTAGTGAAGTAAATTGGTGTCTTTGTTATATGGCTTCACATTTCAGGGAGGACAGTGTAAAAAACCACATTTGAAAGTGCGTGAGCAGCAGCAGGGAAGTATGTATGTCTCCAAAGAGGTAAAAGTTTTTATCTCCAATATATGCTAGACTAAGATACAGGAATTCTGGCTTTGCTTCGTGGCTGTGATCTAAACATTATTATGTCACTGTCACCAGAGAGGGGTACCTAACCTTTAACAGAAAGGGATTTACACACATCCTGCATCCACCTTGCCTGTTGGTACATGTTTGAAGCACAGTAACAAACACACAAAGTCCTTTCGAGCTTGATTAGATCAGAGTTCCTATGTGTTAAGAAAGCCTTAGGGGTCCTTTGCTGGAAATTAAGTTTGGCTCATCTGTCCTCAATGTCCCAGGACTATTCTGTGATGCCTCCACCATAAGGATTACACAGGGCCTTGTATTTTAGCTTACTCAGAGACTAGTCCCCTGCTTTCTATTTTCTCTGTCAGTTCCTATTTCACTAACCATCCTTTTTTCTTCCTTTCTGGGCTTGGACAACCTGTGCAGGTTTGGCAGCAATGGCCCCAGTGGTATCCTGCAGTCCAGGGAGAAGGATGCATTGGAAGTGAAGGATTGAGGGCATGAGCAGTGCAGGAGTACCCTCCTTCTGCAGCAGTTATGTTCCACCGAGCCTGGCAGCTCTGTGGGAAGTGGTGCCGTTGGTCCAGCCCTTTCATCCATCTCCTCACCCTGACTGTGGTGACTTTTGGTGTGCTGGCACCTTTGATCTGCCACCGGCTCCTGCACTCTTACTTCTACCTGCGGCGCTGGCACCTGAACCCCATGAGTCGGGAGTTCCTGGAGCAGAACCAGCAGGAGGGCCAGGATGCTCTCCGTTACTTTGAGAAGATGCAGATGCCAAACACTTCCGAGGCCTACAGCAGTGACACCTTCCAGCCCTTGCTGCTGATCACCATTATCACTGTGCAGAGGCAGAATGATTTCCACTACGTCCTGCAAGTGGCCTCCCACTTCCACCGCCTCCTCCAGAAATGTGGGGCGCGTTGCCAGAGCCATCGCATGCTGCTCTGTAACGTGGAATCGGACCCCAGCAGCCATCAGGATGTCAGGCTCCTGAGCAGCCTCTTTCCTACAGTCAGTCGTGACAGAACTGGAGAGAATCCTGACCCCAGCCTGAACCAGTTCGAGAAGGAGAAGCAGGACTACATCTTCTGCCTGGAGCAGTCACTGTTGATGTACAGTCCAGAGTACATCCTCCTGGTGGAAGATGATGCCGTGCCAGAGGAGGAGATATTTTCTGTCTTGCATCACCTCTTCTCGGCCCGGTTCTCCAAGCCCTACCTCAGAGACGCTCTCTACTTCAAGCTGTACCATCCTGAGAGGCTCCAGCACTACATCAACCCCGAGCCCATGAGGATCCTGGAGTGGCTGGGCCTGGGCATGTTCCTGGGGCCGGTGCTGAGCTGCGCGTACTGCTGGGCCGCGGGGCGGGCGGGCCCCGGCTGGTGCCTGGTGGCATTCTTCGCCCTGTACAGCATGGCGCTGTCGGAGCTGGTGGGGCGGCACTACGGGCTGGAGCTGCGCCGCCTGCACCCCGCGCTCTACAACGTGGCGCCAGCCAGCGAGTGCTGCACACCTGCCATGCTCTTCCCCGCTGCCTCCGCCCGCCGGGCCTCGGCATACCTGCGGGGGCTGCGCTGCCGCCGCGGCTTCGCCAAGGACACTGCCCTCTACTCGCTGCTGCGGGGCAAGGGCGAGAACGCCTTCGTGGTGGAGCCCAACCTGGTGCGGCACGTGGGGATGTACTCCAGCCTCCGACTGAACAGCGACCCGAAACTGCTGTGAGCTGCTCCTGCCTTGCTGCACAACCACAACCAGCACACTCGCCATGGGGCAGAGGGACAGTGTGCAAACTTGGAGTTTGTGCTGCTTGTCAAGAATAACTCTCTCTAAAAGTACAAGTTTTCTTAAAAAATCAGCTTTTGTTCATGGAGACCCTATTTAATATGAACTTGGAACTGATGCATCACCATGCACTACCTGGGAGGGAAGTGGAGGATTCCAGCTAACTCTCCTTAGCCATTCCCAAAGAAAAGCTCTCACACCAACATGCACGGCTTTCCTGCCCACTCTTCCTGGACAGTGGTTACAAAAATCCTCACCTTAGGGCAGCAGAAATGTTGGACAAAGTGAATGTTTCAAATTTAAGCTAATGAGGATAGGAAGGCCTTATTTGCCCATCCTTACTAAGGTCTCATCTCTGACCTGTCTCTGTTCCAAAGCTGTGGTTTTGAGCAGACCCTTCAAAAGCAGAAGTGGTTTGCAGTAACTTTCCCACAAATTCTGCCTAGTTTCTTTGAAGTTTTGAAGTCTCTTTAGCTACTGTCTCCCTATCTGCACCTCCAACATTTCCGCTTCAACCAGAGGCTCTTAAAAACAAAAGCTGTGCTACTTCATTAAGGGTCACCTCTGAGAGTAGGGATCAGAAAACAGAATCACAGCCACTGGTGTCACACAGATAGGCCACAAAGGCACATTTTCCATTGATACACAACACACATATTACACAATGATTGCTCTGTTGGTTGGGATCATCACTTGTTGTACTGGATCCATTAAAAGAGGTCTTGTCAGCCATTGAGTGAACTTAGACATTCAACATGAATTTACCTTGACTGTCCCTCAGCAGAGAGGCAAAGGAAAGATTCAGTCAGGTGCTGTTTTGCAGGATCCTTGTTCATTCTGGAGCTGTAATTCACAGCTCAGCTGGAGTGGTTCATTCACTGCTCCTGGCAGAAAGCAAAATACCTGTGGGAAACAAAGACAGCTGTTCACAAGAGCAAGCAACAACAGCACAGCACATCAAGGGCCACTCTGACACTGACCATGTCTCCTGGTTGTTGGGCATGTGGGAGAGGTACTTTGCACCAGGGCTGTGGGCACAGTTTAATAGAAAACCTTGCAGATGACAAGAGACTTCATACTGAAAGAAAACAGGCAAAAATCAGGTATATCTGATGAAAAGCCTACTTTGGCTTTAGTTAGCTTTGAATCAAATTAATTTCAAGGTGGCATTTGGTTGAACTATTTTAAAAATCATATTCCTTGCTTTGGAATGAACCAAGAAAATATTTTTTGTTGAATTTAATCAGTGGGGGTTGTTTGGTTTTTTCTTTTTGGTAATGGACGGGGTCTGCTTTGGATTTTCTTGTCCCAGCTCTCTCCCAGGTGATTTATGCCTTAAGCTCTCAACAAGTCTGATTGTAGGTGAGAAATACCTAAAGCTCTTGAGAGATGAAACCAAAGAAAATGGCAACCCTCCCTCTGTCAGCACGGTGGGCAACAGTTACACAGCACGAAGGCACAGTGCAGGTTAGCTGAGAAACAGCATCGCAGCAGTGCTTTGCTCTCCAGTAATCAGCTGGATACCTTCAGAAAATCTTTGGAAATTAGAGTGAGTAAAAACTGCCTGTGGGCTTCATGCCATTCCAAAGGCCTGGCCTTTAGGCCTTCTGGCAGAAGATGCCAGGAAAATGGCACAGGCAAAACCACATTTTGTTCCCAGCCACTGGAAGCCCTGGAGATGCCAGGGTAGTCACACAGTGGCAGGTGGGCAAATCTCTCCTCTGGCTTCACTGTAGTGGGGTTTGGGTGTCAGGATTTGAGTGTCACTGTGTATTTATTCCACCAAGTGCCTGCACATACAACTGTGTCTTCAGCTGTGAATGTTTCAGTGCTTGCTCTTCTCTCTTTTATGTCCTTGTACTGTAAAAATCCAGGACAGTGCTCTGTTCTTTCCATTCATATTCATTCTTGCAAAGAAAATCTCACAGCAAGAAATGGGACAGAAAATGGAAATAGGAAGAGGGGAAAGCAAGCAAGCAAGCAATCAAGAAAGAAGCTGTATCCAGTTAATAAATGTTTTGTTGAGGAAATGATTTATCCATTTGTCTCGAAGTTATTTTCCTGTTTGTCCAGTAGTACTTAATTTGACGTTTCAAAAGTCCAGGAGAGGTCAATAATTTCACTGAGTCTCGTAGCTGGAAATAAAGAACATGAATTTGAGGCATCCCCTCTAAACCAGAAGACAATTTTCATGGCATAAGAGGCGACAGAATTTGACTGCGAGACCAAACAATGTGCAGAGGGGCCCAGGGCTTGAACTTGCCAGTGTGAGAGTTTCAGATAAACCAACTGAGAAGAAATTCCTTTGTGCAAGAAGCAGGTTAAGAAATTCTTTATGTCCTTCTGGGACAATTTCCTAAAGTGCACAACTCACCTTCACAACAGAGGTGCTGCTTTGCTGAGCATCAGGAAGCTGTTCTGAGTTACTCAGGTACTTGCACAGTGCCCAGCCTGCCAATGGGGCATCCCAGGAAAGGGCTCCTGCAGCTGCCTTCCAATCTCCCAGAAGTAGATTGAGTCTTGTTTCTCTTTTCTGTGCTGCATGTTTTACTAGAAATTAGAAGTCAGAGAAGTCAGAACAGAGAATGGGAAGCTACTGTGAATTCTTAATTCCTGTTGGATTTTGTTCTGCAGTTCAGGCTAAAAATGCAGTATTCAAACACCCAAAAGCCTTTTCCCTCTCTTTTCTGTGAGGGGAGTGGAGCTGAGCTGCCCCATCTCAGACTACAGAAGTTCAAAGCATGGTATTAGCTTCCTGAAATGTGGCCTTAAGAGCTTGGTTTCTTTCACTTTAAATCAAGCTTAGTGACTTTTTGAAACAAAGAGTGTGGCTTTGCTTGGGTGTTGGTTTGTTCCCAATAGTTTGGAGACATCTTCAATGCAGCAGCTGCTGCTTGCACAAGAGGAGTCTCTTGATTGGCCATCAGCAGGACCCAAGGCTTTACTGTCCAAGACAGTTCAGGGGGAGTTATTAACTTAAACAAAAACTACGTTCATTTCCAAAGTGTGTCCAACATAAACATGGTACAGGCAGAACACAGGGCATAAATTGACAGATCTCAACTAGATTAGAAACCCAGGAGGATTTTGTACCTCCAGCAGGCATCAATGTCTTAATGAGAAGGCACTGCATTTGAAGAGAGAAAAGCCTTCCTTCCTGTGGTGAGGAGCTGTGAATCACCAGATTGGGTATTTCAGCAGCAATTTGTCTGAATACAGGCTGAAATGTTTGGTAGGGTGTTTTTTTGGGGATTTTTTTTTTCTTTTTGGTTTTGGTGTTTTTTGATTAGTTGGTTTTTGTTTTTTGGGTTTTTTTAACTAAATTTATTTACAAGCAAACTTTTCACAAAATAAATAACCTTTTACAAAGACCCTATTAACAGTCTCTTCTTTCTGTGTCCCACTGTTTTCCTGATTGGCTGATCCATCTTTCCTTACCATATTTGACAAAGAAAGATACTCCTATGTTCATGCATTGGCACAGATGTTATAATTTTAATCCAACCCCACTCAAAGCAGGTCTTATTAGGTTTCTCAGGCCCTTCTCCAATCAAAATCGAGGCATTTTACAGGGACCTGAGGTAAAATCAAGCTTTGAGTGCTGGATTTTAACCTTGGCTTACTTTTGTATAGAGAGGGTACATATTTCACAAAATAAAAAGGTAATTTTCTGTGACAGACAGTGGTAGTTACAAAGGCATTGGGAGTTTCTCTCCCAAAGTCAGAGATTCATTTTGTGTATTTTCATACCAGCTTTACAGACATTGTATCTGAATTCAGCAGATGGCAGGGCCCAACATGTGGCTCTGAATAATCTTCAGTAAAACACAAACCTGCCAAAAATGCATGGAGAATTAGGTACTCCATGGTCTTTGCTTCTTCACTGCATGTCTCTATTCTGGAGTAACTTCATAATCCACTGATTATCTGTCCTGACAGCTTTGGGAGAATCCACCCCATCAGCCAGTTTATCCATGTACCTACAGGCTAAGGGTCAGCCACATCAGTGTCCCTTCCCATGACTTTGTTCTTCATGGCAAGCTAGGAATGTCATGTTGGTGGCTAGGAAGCTAGGAATGACAGTGATTTTTAAATGTTGATGAGTTACATTTTATTGTTCTGTTTCTAAGCCTCTGGGCAGCTGTGTCTACTTTATCTTAGAATTTCTGCCTCAGTGTCCAGTGTTCCTGGACAGAAAACCACATCTACAAATGGTCCTTTCAGCAAGCTCATCCAGTTCAGACATCTGCTGTGGTTTGTATTTTGCAAACAATGCAAATATTAACATGCATTAAAAGCACCTAATTGTGCTTTTTTGGGGTACCATGTGCTGCTCAGATAAACAGGTAATAAACAGTTAAATGTCTCCCTTTATAGAACCCAGGTGTTTGCCTTCTTGCTTTATTTAAAAACAAAATGTCAACAGAAAGGCACAGAGACCAGTGTCATTACAGCATTTACCTTCATGTCCTGTTACAGCTGTTTCTCACAGCCCAGGAAAGTTGCTGCAGGCAGCTCAGTTTAAAGTTGTATCCTTGTTTGCTATACTCACTATTTAAATTAGTGCAAAGATCTGTGTTTTGATAACAGGAGTGTTGCGTGCTTGCCTGTTTTTCATTCCTGGCCATGATGCTTGTTGCAGCCCAGCTTTAAGTTGCACAGAATGCAGAACAAAGTAAACCCTTCCTTGTGCAATCTTCTTGGTGGTTTGAGTCTGTTCTGCCCAACACCCCCCAGCCCACCTGATGTACTTGTCTGCAAACTCTGCTGTGGAGCCAAAAATACAGGGGCATTTCTTCCAGTGGGATTAACCAGCCAGGCTCTTCATACTGGGTGTGAGGCTGTAGGCGACTGGGGAAAACAAACCACTTAATAAACAATACCTCTGATTAGATAGGGATGAACAAGCTGGACTTTGAGATGGTTAAGCAAGACTGCAGAGTACAGAAAACAGGAAACATCCAGCACAGTGTGGAGAGGTGGGTAGGAGGCAGACTCCACTCTGCTTGAGCCTGCTCAGATTAGACTTTAACCCCATCACGCAGGCAGCAGCCTCCCAGGGCAACAGAGCCAGGTGTTTTTCATGTGGATGCATATTATTCTTGGACATCTTTCCAACTCCGAGTGTTTTTTTCCATTCCATTTCAATCCATTTTACAGGTTTGACCACATCCAAAAGTACTATTTAATTTACTTAAGCGCAGAAAGTAGCTGTATATTTGTATTTTTTTCTTGTGGTGACCATATAATCTCTGAAGTTGCTTCATCCATTTGTTTTTCATCATTCTTTCTGAGGTGTACTACAATTTATCTCTCTCATTTGAGGTCACTTGAGTAGTTAAACTAGTTAAACGCAAAACATTATCAGAATTACACTGCTAGAAACAGACAATAAAAATCACAATCTGGAAAATCATAAGCAATTACAATATTTTTATCTGTCTTTAAAACAGGCTTTCTGTTGATTTTACTACATTTTATCCAGCAGAAACTCACCTAAAACTTCAGTGTACAACTATTAGATCCTTTGACAGCAAGGCTGGATATAACAAGGACAGCAATTAAATTGTCAAATTCCAAAATGTAAACCCACAAATTAATACATAAGTAATAACTCATGCCACATGTGAATAGAGTTTTCAACGGTCCTTAATATTTTTAAATGCATACTTCTATCAACTTCTATATGGGAATTCCAGATGAGAAGTCACCAGCAGAGTCTCCAAGCCATTCAAATAGAAAATTCACTTATGTTGTAAGACATTTCTTGTGTTTTACCCTAAGCAATCTCTTTTATAGCTAACTACTGCTTTCTATTTCTATGCTATAAAAGGCACAACAATGAACATTTAGGCTCTGTAACTAGTTGTGCATCTTGTTTACAGTGATGTTTTAAACACAGCTATAAAGATTTTTATATTGTAAGACTGTTTCTATCAACTCTTTCATGAATACATCAAAAAGCCATATGTGCAGAACTGCCCCCTGTATTTAGTTAGATATGTATTTAAGCAATCGATTCTCACACATCCAAAACTCAAAATCAGCTAGTATTCCTTTCAACTCAAAATCAGCTAGTATTCCTTTTTCTAATAAATCATTATACTCTTCACTAAAAAATTGTATCAGCAATCACTGCAATAGTCTGCATGACCATTTTTAAAACTACAAAAAACTGAGAGTAGTTGTTCTTTAGTGCAACTGACCTCCCTTCTTGTTCACCCTATCCTTATCCTTGACTGGGATCTTTGTCCTATGTCCTCCTTCCCATGCCAGAAGCTGAGGGGGATGAGGAACCCCAGGGCTGAAGAGGAGAGATGGTTCTGCCTCTGAAACTGAATTTCCACTGGGAGCCCAGCCTTCCTGGACACTGGAGACGTGTGAGAGTTGCCAGGTCTGAGATCAAACACTACCTCCATGAGACAGAATTACAGCTTGGATAATACATCAATTTTGGCATGGAATAATTAGTGCAGGCAGTGATTTGGTAGTTCTTATGGGCCAGGTTAGTTGTTTGGTAAATGCAAGTGCACTGCAAGTCACTCATGATGCAAGCTTTTCCCTCTTATTTAAGAAACCACACTACTATAACCTCATTTTTAAGGGACAATTATCCCCAAAGTATGATTACGTGTGATGGAAATATGTACTTTTTTCCAGTGTAATTTTAATATCACTGTTATTTCTGCACAGTATGGTCAGTGTGATGGGTCTGCAAGCTACCACCTTACAGCAACATCATCTACTATGATTCTTCATTTCATTTTCTGATCTGAAAAAGCTCCCATTCCTAAATTAAGTGAAAAAATTAAGTGTCTTGTATATTCACCTTTTATTCCCTGTGTCCTCAAAATCTCTGTGAGAATCTGTAATCCTGTGTTTGGAGTGCTGGATTGAAGGGGTAGAAGGCCTGGAAAGGCACACACCCCCAATTACTCATCTGGGAATACATTTATATACTTCTGAAGAGTTAAGAATGCAAGGTGGGCTGCAGGGGATTATTTAAAGTGTATCCAAATGTGTGACACTGCTTTTTTTCAAGAAGACTCCCACAGATTTTCTCTAATAGCCCATGAGACCATATCACAGATGAGACATTGAGAATAAAACACTTCCAAGAACTTCCTTCCTATATCAGCTGCTAGCCAAAGCAGGAACAACAGGACTGAAACTCTGACTTTGAGGAAGAAGACCATGATTACGGCACCTTCTTGGTCTCAAGAGGGTCTTAGATAAGCTATTTAATTAAAAATATTTTTACTCTATATTAGGATGCTTCTCTTGTGGTGGAGAAACTTTAATACACCATGGGGTTTGTCTCTTTGCTAGAATGGGAGAAATGGAATGTAAAGCAAACACTGTAAAGCAGGGAAGGCTTTATGTCCATGTCATGTACCACAGCTTCCTTCAGCAAAAAAACACGGATCAGGAAGGGCAGCATGGAGGAAAACAGAGGAAGAGAAGCACGAGGCCTTTGACTGGACTGCACTGTCAGTTCCTTCAGAGGTTTCTCTGCTGACTGGCAGCCTGGCAGGCTCCTAAGGTTTCCTACAAGCACTGACCTCGGCATGCAGCTGCACAAGAGAGGCTCAAGGAGGAAGACAGGGTTGTGGAGAGAGAAATCAGGGTCTCACCTGTCCTTGTAAAGGCCAAAGGGTCACTGCAGCAGCCAAACAAATGGAGAAACTACGTCATTCTGCAGGCAAACACTGGGTCTCTCTGGTAAAAACGTGCCAATGTCCAAGGTTAGAGAGGGTGATGTTCCTGAGGGTATGACACTTGTCCAGCAGTCCTTGTGCTATACTTCCCTCCAGGAGTACTAGCCTGCAGGATGGGGAGAAAGAAATTAAAGCAAATAATCAAACCTATAGGCCTAGAGTTGGTGAATGATTGTAGCGTGGATTCATATAAACTGCAATGCTGATACACCATTTATACATCATCAGTATTTTTCACTAAAAAATTCTGCTAAGCACAGAGAAGTTTTCACATCATCGCAATATGGGTGGGCATCTCAGTGGGATTTGGGGGGAAAATGTGGCTTGCAGCTGTGAACCTCAATGTGGGCATATGCAGTCTGACAATCATTAATTTCACAAGTACACTGTGTTACAGAAAATCAGAACTTGCATTAAACTTTATCATTAAACCTGATACTGTAGCATCACATTTTGCCTTTCCATATACCAACTGGAAAAGGAACATATGGTTCCATGCAAGACTTTCCAGTAAGGAAAAGCAATGTTAACACTTAGGAAGCCACTGAAATTATACCAGCTCATGCCAGTTAAGGATCTGTTGAATTGTTTCTGCATTTTGTTTTCTGTTCTTTCTTCCTGCAGTTTCCTAAGTATAAGCTTTCAGAAGATCTAACCCTACATGATAAAGCTGTGCCCAAGATACCTGTAAGCAATTTCCATGGTTTCTCTTGCAGTTCTTTTTGGTCTGTTTTAGAAAGAGGAGGAATAATTTGAAATAACTGTAAAACATCTAAGTTTTACTGCATGAATGGCTTTATATATACAGGGGAGGGGAAAGGGGAGGAACAGCAGGAGCACGACCAGGTCCCATTGGAGGTGTGTGGTGGTGGTCTGATAGGCAGTGACCAGCCTTGAGCAGTGACACGTCCCCCAACAGCTTGCGGGGGAGGAGGGACAACGAAGGAGTGGAGGGGGAGAAAAAAAAAAGCCCCACCAAGAATTTTATAAAAGTTAGTGATTAGAAGGACTGGGTCTCTTTGCCTGCAAACACCTCACCAGAAGCTTGTAGCAGCAGAGACACTGCCCACAAACAAGTAAGTATAATAATTTAATTTCTAAACTGTAAAGCTGGTATGTATATCAGCAGCTAAGACCTGGTATGTTTATCTACAGTGGGGTTGGGAAGTTGTTCTTGGTTTTGTTTTAATTTTTTTGTTTCAGGAACAGCTTGTGAGAAATAAGCACTCAGCCATTCTGCAGTGGTTTTCTAAAGTGATCCTTCTGCTGCTAACATTGGCTTTCTAACTTAGCTTAGTCACTCAGAACTCCTGGAGTGAGTGAGTGAATCCTCTGCCTAAGGGGACTAGAGCAATAACACACCCGCATTGCTTTCTGTTGCTTTGTAGAGCAATAACATACCTGCATTGCTTTCTGTTGCTTTGTTTTGTGTTTGTTTTTGCTTGTGGTGTACATGAATTTCTGTTTTGCAAGGAGAACAGAGAATGACTGGAGAAGGCAGCTGGTCCTGACCGACATCAGTGCTGACAGAAGTGCAATTATGTGCGTTTGTTGTGCAGCCTCTTCTGATAAGTTTATTTGGCAAGGAGGTATAAGGTGCAGGGTCTCACCCTGCAGGAAAACAAAGCCTGTTCTTGCATCTGTATGCTGTAACCTTTCAAGCTGTGAACAGCCAGCTTCAGGAAATTGCTTGACAAACTCAAAACCTCACTGAATCTGTGATCCTCTATCACTTATTCAACTGTCCCATGTGCTTACCCAAAACTATTTAGTCCGCCTGAGACTCTCACCGCTACTTCCCCCAGCCTCCCCTGCTGGCAATACAAGACTTGAATTCTCATGCAAGTCTAAAAGCAATTTTTTACCTTTTCTGAGAAAAGTCCAGCCCTGAAAGAGAATTAGCTTCTCCCTAATAATTTTATAATTAAAATAATAAGGTGGCAAGAAGATTGTTGCTTCCAAGCAACAATCTTCTTGCCACCTTAGACAAATCTAGCCATTCTGAGTGCTCTGCACTGACGGCAGAGGACAGGTCTTTGAACATAACCTCCTTTCATAGTTGCTAGGGAAATGAAATAGGGATACATTTGTTCAGGGCTTGAGTATAGATCTGAGGCTAACACAGGAATCAGCACAGGGAACTTTAGATCTGCAGTTCCTCCTGCAACAGCAGGTTGAATCAAGGTCTCTAGACAGACCATGAAGATGGTAAAAAAAACTCAGAGAGCAAAATAGAACCAAGCAATTTACCCCAATATATACCCCCAAGGACTGATGGATATGGTGACATTAACATGTCAGTCAAAATCATCTGCCTCTTTTTCTAGGTGACAGAACTCTGAATATCTTTTTTTCCCATACCCTTGAGACTTCTCAGAATCCAGAAATGAAACATTTTGCTAACCCAAAACCTTTATCTCAGTGCAAAGATGATGAGAAAAACATTCTGCTCTTTCCTGAGAGCTCCTTCACAGATATGAAGAGGCACCACTTCCACCTTGACTCCTCAAAATAGGTACTCACAAAGAGTCACTGGGTAATTCAGGCTGAAAGGGACCAGGGTTAGACATGAGGTTAGACCAAGGCGCTCAGGTCTTTATTCAGGTGGGTCTTGGCAACCTGCAAGGATGGATGCAGCCTTTTTTTCAATCTGTTCTATTGCTTGGCTGTCCTAACAGTGAAAAAAAAAAATCTTCACATACAGTCTCAATCTCCTTAGTTTCAGTTTGTGCCTGTTGTCTCTCACTGTCCCATCACAGCCGCTTTGAAAAGCCCAGCTCTGCCTCTTCAATCACACTCTGTAGGTACTGAGCACTGCTGAGAGGTGCCCCTGAAGCCACCGCTGCTTGAGGTTGAACTAGATCCCACTCTGCTGACTTCTCCTCACAGAGCAAGTGCCACAGCCAGTGACCTTCTTGGTGGCATCTGCTGAACTAACTTCAGTCTGTCAGTGTTTTTCCTGTTCTGCAGGGGCCCAACACTTGATGCAGTACTCAGGTGTTAACTATGGAGTGCTGAGCAAATGGGGATAACCTGTCTCTTCCCCTGGCTCTGCAGGCCAGACCCCTGCTCACACAGGATGCTTGGGCCCGTGCTGCTGGCCCTGTTCAACTCGCTGCTGACAGGGCCTTAGACCATCTCCAAAGAGCTGTTCCCTCATCCCACCAGTCCTGGGGGAATGGCTGCCAGGGCTCTGCACCCCAGGCAATGTCTGGGCATTTGTCTCTGTGCTCCTTTTGGCCTCTTCCCACCCCCATGGCCAGGCTCCTCTGGACGGCTGCCCATCAATCAGACCTATCAAGTAGTCCTGCCAGCTCTGTGTCTTCTGCTACCTAGATAAGAATGTGCTCTGTCAGCAGGATGTGCCCAAGCTTGCCCAGGCATTCACACCCCCCAATTTTCCTCATGCCCAAGAAACCAGACTTATTTAATGGAGCTTCTCACAGAGAAGTGAGGTCAGTAGCCACAGATATTCACTGTAGTGAAAATGTAAGGTCCCTAAGTCATTGTGTGTCTGTCTCCTCTAAGCATACAAGTGTAAAAGAGAAGTACATTCAGTCAGGCCAACACTGAGCCTACATGTGATAGGTTAAATTATTGAATACTTTTCATTATCCCTACCAACTGTATTTATTTGTTTATATATTCAGCTGCTTCTTTTTCAAACCCTGTTCTTTGAAAGCAATTTTCTTGTGTGCAGAGTTTGTATTGCTGACTGTCAGAGATGATGCTGAAGGGATCTGTTTACTAGTAATTGAATAGGAAAAAGCTCCATGTGTGGGATACAAGCTGTAGTTTAAAACTTTGGACCTGCACTTTTGGAACTAGTTTTATAAAAGAAGGCAATGCAGAGACCCAAGAGAAAAACTCAAGAGATTCTGACCCAGTCTTTTCGCATCTGCAAACTGGGACTCAGATGACATTTTATGTAAGATTAGAAGATACCAGTCAAAGGAGGTTCTTGAAAAGAAAAAATGCCAACGATTTATTGAAGTTTCTAAGATTATTGGAAGCAAAATGTAACATTGTTCCTTCTGCTATTCCTCTTCACTCTGCTCTTTGGTTCTCACTATTAATATTAACAGGATCAAATGCTTGTGCTGCCACGACACATTTCCACTCAGCCCTTCTTTCTTATGGTAGCTGAGAGAAACCCAAGATTTCAGCATTACAATATTTACTTTTACAACTATGCTGTCCCCTGCTCCCACACTCCCACCTCCTGCTGGCCAGAGGGTGGGGGCTGAACAAAGAAATTTGTTTGCTTAAGGAGCTATTGAAGCCTGATAAGCACTTCAGGTAGCTACAAAACTGGCAGGGTTGAGCAGTTTTATTCTTTTGAGGTTCTTTTATAATTCTACTTTAAAAAAAATTAAGCAGATACTACAAAGAGTCTGCGTTGCATTCATACAATGTAAAATATATGAGTTTCAATCAATGTGAAATCAGTTGAGCTTATGACACTTAACCCACAGTCTAAAATGGGTAAATAAAAATAACTTGAATAACTTCTCTCACCACTAAGGTGCTTGAAACACCTTAGTGGTGAGAGAACTCCCAGGTACTGTTACTGAGATCACAATTCATAAGAACTTTTTTCTTCCTGGAAAAGTTGTCAATTTTAACAGATAAATCAGATAAAGACAAATAGGTTTTGTTCTTGGAAGACTAAAATGAGCTTTGCAGCTCTGGCAGCCTGGGCACAGCTGTTTTTTCTCAGGACTTGTGCGATGACATATCCAGCTCTTTCAGGGGATATAAGGATGGCAAAATTAGTGTTTTTATAGATGTGCTGGGAGCTTACTCTTTACCAGTAAAGGCTTGGTTTGGCTTCATGAAATGTTACTGGAGTGTAAGGCTTCTCCACTCCTCTTCTGCCTGTTCCCCTGCTCAGAGCAGGACTTTGCAGCAAGACATCCTTTCTGAATGCAGACATGAAGATTCTCAGAAATTATTATTCTCATGAAAGAATCACAGAAAGAAAATCCTAAATCAAGGGTACTAGAAGGTTCTGTACCTTTGAGCTATTATAAGGTTTACAATTGTTCTTTTGCCCTCATTTCTTCACCATTTCAGCTAGAAACACTAGCCTTTTATTCATCCTTATAGTTCAGCAGAGTAGCTGGGAAACCCTTACCATGGCCCTGAAGATAATTTTGGGAACACTTTGGGCAAATCTCCACCTGCTCCTTCACACTCAGCATGATATATGCAAGGAAATTGGAACTAATTTGCTGTCTTCCAATTCATCATTCTGAAACCACACTTTGTTGTTTCAGTCTCTCAGAGTTTTCACTTGGAACAGCATTATTCACTGAAAACTCATCTTTCCATGTTTTGAAAATTTGCCTTGCAGGCTGGTTTTGAGTGATAAGTGTCTCCTTGTTATCTTTAGGCAAACACTGGGAACAAGTAAGATAGAGCAGGCATGATTCTCATTGTTTATTGCATTGCTGGAAAGAAAGTGTACCCATCATAACACGACTGGAGCAACTGGTGATCCTGCAGTCCAGCCAGCTGAATTCAACCTTACCTGGATACACCTCCTGGTGCTGTAGCACAGCTCCAAACTACAACTCTAAAATCCCACCCCTGATTTAGCAGTTCATCAGCTCTGACCTTGGACAAGATCATTTTTTTGCCAGAGCACAATTTCCCAGTCTCCTCCACAGAGGCTCTAAACTACTGGAGTGATTCCTTATCATTTTGCATAATGACTTATTTAACAGTAGTGTGGTTTTAACTGAAGTGCTCATCACCAATCTATTATTACAGTAATCACAATAACAAGCCAGTTTCCTCTTTTAAAGACATATCCAACACAGAAAGCAGGTGAGGGATAAGGAGAGTTATAGGTGAATTGAAGTAGCTTATGCAGCATATTGTACAGCATAAACCAT
Source organism: Ammospiza nelsoni (assembly GCF_027579445.1). NCBI lineage: Eukaryota > Metazoa > Chordata > Aves > Passeriformes > Passerellidae > Ammospiza > Ammospiza nelsoni. The sequence continues at coordinate 6,672,212 of NC_080669.1, forward strand.
AGATTTTCAAATTCTTCTGGGTGAGCTGAAAAGGCCACTCTGGGGAGTGATGGAGCTGTGATCACCACAGTAGAGGGATGGTTCCCAGAGCTCTGGCCATAGGCTGACAGACAGAGAGAGGAGCTCAGCTAAGCCTGTTTCACCAGGACCACAGCAAGAAGGAATTTCAGCCCTTTGAAGAGCAGGGAACTCTCTCTAATTTGACTAAGTCTTGATCCTGCACTCCTTCATCATCCCTCTAAACCTAAAATGACTCACTCTGTGCTAAGCTGCACGTGAAAATTTCCAGGCTCAGCCGGCAAGAGGTAAAGCAGACCTGCATCTGACTGGTCTGTGCTGGCAGACAATGCCACTTGAATCTTGCAGGATAACATTACCAGTACCAAAGTACCTTCAGCTATAAATCAGGGACATGAATTTGCAGCTGTTACCATACTCTGATGGCATCGTTGCCAGAAAATTTTGGCACCATTTGACATGCAATTCAGAACTCTGTACCCTATCATGAGTAGCAGACAGACTCTCCATTGTTTCTCCCCATAGTGCCCTTCAGCAGGAAGGATGAGACAAGGATTCCCTGGCAACACAGCATTTGTGTGCACAGAAATAAGAAGTTGGACTTGGCTGCCTACATGCTTATATAGGGAAAAATATTTTCTGGCAATCTCTGATGAAATGGGAAATAGCATGTTCTCACTCCTCTCTCAGGCAGGGAATAGAAAATGCAAACACTGTCCAGAGGTCTGCTCTTTTGAAGGAAAATGTGATATTTGAGATCTTTCATGTTGTTTTTAATCAAGTACCTTCTGGATTTACCACCCATTAATAAAAACAGAGGTGTTGCTTTAGCTATCACATATGACAAACTGAAGGGAGATTTTCTGTTTCAGACTTACAGGCCTATACACTCAGAAAAGTAACTTTGACTATTAAGATGATCAGAGAAACTGTAATTTAATAAGACCAAGAATTTTGTCATATAAAGACAGAACCCAGATTTCAGGTGCTGGGTAGTTGCAGCTGGTAACCCTTTACCACAGCTAAAAAGATAGAACTGAGGGGTGAATTCTCCTAAGGCCCCAAATCTTCTGCAGAGGAAGCAATGCACTGCAGTTCTGAAAGCAGCCATAGGGAGGAGAATTACAAACCCAGGCAAAAGGTTAGGGATGGAACATCACCTAGACACAGCAGGAAATACTGCCAACAGAGGCAGGAAACAGAAGAGGAGCAGTGTTAGGAAATGTGTAAAGGTAAGGAATGGAATAACTGGCATTCTACTGACAGGAACCAAAAAGTATGCAGAGTCAGCAATTTGCTTACTTGTCACTCAGTGCATATTTTTTATGACAGACTGACCTTCCTTTATTTTCTGAGCAAATCCAGGTAAAATGCAGTCTTTCCCACTCTGGTTCTAGAATGATGTGGCAGGATCTGTCTCCTGTATTTCTTTCCAGTTTTTCCAGACACACTAAGCCTAGAAGAATTGGAATGGATTTCTGGTCATGTTGTCTATGATAACATGGACCAGACAAGCACTAAGAGCCCTGCAGAGGAAACACCTGAGTGGTGTCACTGGTTCACAGTCTCCTCCAGAATTACTTGCAATTACTTGTAATAGTAATTCTCTCCCACAGATAAGTCAAGATGACCCACCAGTTCCCAGCGCTGTCTCCAGAGCAGAAAAAAGCTCTTGCAGACATTGCTCAGCGGATTGTGGCTTCAGGAAAGGGGATCCTAGCTGCAGATGAATCAGTGGGTAAGTTCTGGACACCAATCAGTATGCAAGATGGTTTTTTCCTTTTAGTTTTGCTTCCTATTTGAAATCAGTGGAGTAGATGAAAAACACTGTGAAACTTGTCTGAGCAGAACAATTCAGCCAGGCAGGGCTGCACCTATAACAACAAAAGCTTACAAAGTGTGGGTTGAGAAGGGAAGTTCTGAACTGAAGCCCCAGTTCATTACTGCTTATTGGGACCAGGAGGCCAGCCAAACCTAGAGCCTCTTTGCCCACCTCACCAGGCACCATGGGGAACAGGCTGCAGCGGATCAATGTGGAAAACACGGAGGAGAACCGCCGAGCTTTTAGAGAGGTCCTCTTCTCTTCAGACACTTCCATCAACCAGAGCATTGGGGGAGTGATCCTTTTCCATGAGACCCTCTATCAGAAAGACAGCAGTGGGAAGCCATTCCCAGCACTTATCAAGGAAAAAGGCATTGTGGTGGGAATTAAGGTGAGTATCTGTATGTTCCAGGCTGGCAGCATAATCCAAATCCCATCTCCAGAGAAAATTATATTTGGGGCTGCACTGTATCCTAAATAACACTGCTCCCTGTTCCCTGTCCTCTCTCTCCCCCCATTTTTGTCCTTGGTTTTAAAATTCTCTGCATTGCTTTTGTGCAACTAACTAGAGGCACATTTGCACTAGACGCTGGAACTTTCCATACATCATCTCCCATCTACTCCCCATTCACTGCAAATAAGTTTCTCCATGCAGTAACCTAAACCTAATTCTTTCCACATCTCACAGAGTTGCTGAGCCATTCCCTGCAGACATCTATATACACATTGACCCTCCTCTTACCCAGTTCATTCTTTTTTCTTCCCCTTTGCTCCAACATTTCCTTCCTTTTCACCCTGAGCACGTTAAGGTCCACACATCAGTAACAGTCCTCCTTCAAAGGCAGACTAGACATGGGTAAGAATTAGACCAATTCTCATCTCTCCTAACCCTTCCTGTTTTTCTGACCTCCACAGCTGGATAAAGGCACAGCACCCCTAGCAGGAACAAATGGAGAAACCACCATCCAAGGTAAGGAGAGATCTAAGGAGCCTAAGCCATGGCCGTGCCAGCAAAGCCATAGGGTGACTCACCTGAGACACGGCCTGGCTGGAGTCACAGTACTCTCCAGAGCTCTGTGCTGAAGAGCAGCTCTCAGTGAATCATCACTCTCCCTCTGCAGGGCTGGATGGGCTGGCTGAACGCTGTGCCCAGTACAAGAAAGATGGTGCTGACTTTGCCAAGTGGCGCGCGGTGCTGAAGATCACCAGCACAACACCCTCTCAACTTGCCATCCAGGAGAATGCCAACACCTTGGCACGCTATGCCAGCATCTGCCAGCAGGTACCTCCCCTCCAGCAACCTTTCCTGAGATGCTGCTGCCCCTTCTCCCTGTTCCCTGTGACAATACACCAGGGAGCCCAAAAGGAGAATCCCTGTGAGGGTTTTGGGAAAGACAAGGAGGAAGGCCAGCATAGCAGGAAGGAATAGCATCGAAGTCAGGACAAACAACAAGAAGAGTTTTACTTCCACAGCCCTAAAGAATTCCCTGTCTTTCTTTTCCCAGCATGGCTTGGTACCCATCGTGGAGCCAGAAATCCTGCCTGATGGAGACCATGATCTCCAGCGCTGTCAGTATGTCACAGAGAAGGTAAGAAGAGATTCCTCCCTCTGTGCTCTCTCTCACAAACCTGCAGCTAAACTTTGCACAGTTTGTACTCACAGATCTCAAAGAGATTTGACCAAAAATGTCCTTCATAACTGCATCACAAAAATGAACTGCTTCTAGGCACATAACAAACAAATGGGAAATCCAAGAATATTTTCCATGCTCTTGGATTTTCTCTTCAATGACAATAAGCATTCTCAATCCCAAAAAGATGCATCAGGACCAAACCCAATTACCTCAATTTCAGCAAGGACAAATCCCTTAAATATGAAAAGTTGTATCATGGTCATCTCAAAAGCAGTGAGGTGTCCACAATGGCAACCCCAGAAATAAATTTCATGAGAAAGCAAAATTCAATTTGATCTTGCTACAGTACCAAAGAATAAGCTGTCTTTCCACAGCAGCCTGAGGTGAAGATCTGAGCAGAGGTCTGAATTCAATCCTCCTGTTTTCAGGTTCTGGCTGCTGTCTACAAGGCTTTGAATGATCATCACGTGTACCTGGAGGGGACACTGCTGAAACCCAACATGGTGACAGCTGGGCATTCCTGCTCCAAGAAGTACACCCCTCAGGATGTAGCCATAGCAACTGTCACTACTCTCCTTCGCACCGTTCCTGCTGCTGTTCCTGGTGATTCCTGATTCATTCCTACCTCTGCATTCTCACTCTCTCTCCTACCTCTGACACACCTGCTCCTCTGGCAAGTAAAGACCAGGGATTGAGGTGGCTGGAACATTATTTCTAAGCCTCAAAACCTCTTTCTTGCAGGAATCTGCTTCCTGTCTGGAGGTCAGAGTGAAGAGGAGGCTTCTCTCAACCTGAATGCCATGAACCAGTGCCCTCTGCCTAAGCCTTGGAAACTGACCTTTTCCTACGGGAGAGCCCTGCAAGCCTCTGCTCTGGCTGCATGGTTGGGCAAAAACGAGAACAAGAAGGCTGCTCAAGAGGCCTTCCGCAAGCGGGCACAGGTACGAGGCTTCCCCTGCGCAGAGAGGAGAGCTCTCACCATGAAGGGACACATGTTGTCACCTTCCTAGGGCTGCTCTTGATCCCACCCCTCCCACCCCTCCTGGTACTTCATGTTCAGCAGGGGCACTGCTCTGTTATTTGTGCCCTCCTTACTCCTGCTGGTTGTTCTTCACACATCTGCCTTCCCTTGCTCCATGCTGATTGTTTCTTCACATTTTTTTCTTCTTCTTTTTCAGATTAACAGTTTGGCTTGCAGGGGGCAGTATGTCCAGTCTGGGAAGAACGACGCAGCTGCCATGCAGTCACTGTTCACTGCCAGCTACACCTACTGAAACAGCAGGAACCTTTTTTCCTCCTGTCCCTTCTCACACAGTGGAAGATGTTCAGAAATGAAAGAAAAACATAGAAATCTAATTTCCCTTACCCTACACCAAACTGGAGATAGAACGGCTTAGCTTCCTCTCCACCCTTCACTCCCACAATTTACCAAGGGGATATTCTTTTTTCATTTGCACATTCTAAAAGGGAATTTTTTCCAAACAACAAACAACAGCTGCCAATGAATCATGAACTCACCCTCCCTCAGTCTGAAACTCAGCCCCTGGAACAGCAGGCAGATTCAGTAGTTCTCTAGCAATTCAAATAGCTACCCTTGCCCATTACCACATTTAGCAGCCACAATCCTGAATTATAAAACCTGACTGTGTATTCAATCATGTCAATAAAACAGTAATTGAAAACTAATCTCTACCTGACAATTCTTTTTGCTTTGTGTAAACTTTACAATATCTTTCACACGTCTGTGTTTTTTTTTTGTGGTCTTTGCAAAGACTGAGTCACAAAGTGTTGCAGCTGGTGAGCTTGGCAAACTGTCAGGACATCAAAGGGAAATAACCCAACAGTGGCACAGCTGGAGAGGGTAATCCTGCCCACAGAAGTCTGGCAGACACTAAAACACTTGGGAGATGTGCACAGCAAGCAGTGCTGGGGAATCAGGCCACAGATCAACAGCACTACCTTCAGAAGATTCTTGTGTGTCTGGAGAGGCATCGCTGGTGAGATGAGGCTGCTGAGCACTGTTAGGGTTGCACACAGTGAGTCAGGGCTGTGCAAAGTCTGTCCTTACAAATCACCTTTACTGTGGCGTTTTCCACAATAATTAACACAAAGCATGCATGAGGGCATCTTGGCCTACCTGTTGTGTAGCTTGAGTAACGAGGCTGATGTTGCAGACACAGGGTTTGACCTTTGGCACATTGCTGTGTTCCTGCTAAGGGTGTCAGCTTTGTTAGCAAAAGCACAGTCAGATGGTCATGAGAAAAAAGGCATAAATGGCAAAAACAGCAGGCCTAAGGTTATATAAGAGTATTTGCCTGGCTATGTGCTACACCAATCAACTCACGAGGCCTTGGAGCAGCCCCCTAAACAGCCACCAGGCGACCCAGAGGACTCCATGTCTTTTCAGGGTCACCTCTCTCTGCTAGCTGCTCCTCCTGGCCACTGGTACTCGCTGCTCCTGCCAACAAATACAGGGAAAACAGGAAAAATCACCGCCCTGTAACCACCTCCTCATGGCCTCTGAGTTAGCAACCAGTGTGTCACACAGGCAATAAATAGCCAAAATCCTTCATGTGGATCCAGTCACTGCATAATTAAGGCTTCATTTAGTCTCTCCTGACAATGAACACAGAGCCAGTGATTTGCCAGAAACACTCCAGAGGCTGATGCTAGTGCCAGGAATAACACCTCTTTCCTGCTCCAGCTGTGGTCCTGGGAACCCTCCTCAGGTTCCCAGACCTGCGTTTCTGGGAACTCCACAGACCTGAGTCCCCAGAAACCTCTGCTCCTGATGAACAGCATCCTACTGATACTCTGGTCGAAGATCAATCTAAGAATCATTTGCATTTAAAATGACCTGAAAAATCATATTTTTCAACCCATCCAGTTCCAACCTCTCTGCCATGGGCAGGGATAGCATCCACTAGACCAGGTTGCTCTGAGCCCTGTCCAAACCTGGTCTTGAGCATTTCCAGGGATAGGCCATTCCCAGCTTCTCTGGGCAACCTGTGTGAAGGCCTCACTGCCTTCACAGTAAAAAATTTATTCCAAATATCTACTTTTCCCTTTTTTAGTTTAAAACTGTCTCCCCTTATCCTGTCACTATCTGTCTGTGTAGAAAGTGTCTCTCCCTCTTTTTTATAAGCCACCATCAGCACCACGATGACCAAAATTCTCCCCTATGTATATACACAGTAAAAGGAATTAATATTCATTGACTACAAGTTATCTAGTTTTCATAATAATTAGTATTCTGTCTTCTGTCAGTTAATGAGCCTCTTGCTGCCCACACTAATTAGGCTGCATGCTCAGTCGTTCTTTTCAGTCAGTGGTTTCTTAAATTGGTGGCCATGAGTTGATGGCCATGGTCTGCCCCTGCAGGAATGGCCTTTTACCCTGCCGGAGCTGATTCAGCACAGTTGCTGCATTGCCTTTATCAGCTCGTTCCTTTCCTCAGGGGTTCTGCCAAATGTCCTTGTGGCCATAAATTCTGCATTCTTTGTGTCCACCATCAGTGGTGCATCCTTGTTCCCAAACCTTGCTGACCTGCCCTGTGTCTGAGGTCACTGAAGCCTGTCAGGCCCTGCACCTCCACAAGGCAATTCAGCCAAGAAGTCACCTGCCTTTCCAAGGCCTGGCCATCACTTCTAGCTTGTTGGCTGGTTTTTATTACCGGGCCAAAATATCCCTCCCTGCCAATTAGGCCTGAAAGCGCACAAAGACCAAACATCAAAGAACGTCTTTTCCTAAATTTCCACACGTTCCGTTTCCCAGCAAGGGCGTTGGCTTGAGGGGACGGACTGCATTTCCCATGAGGCTGTGCGGGGCGCGGCAGAAACGCGTCACTCGCTGCGGCGGCGGAAGGCGCCCGGCCCGCCCGCAGCATGGCGGCGCTGCGGGCGCTGCGGGCGGCGGCGCGGCACAGGCCGGGACTCGGCCCCCCGGGACTCAGGGCGCTGTGGGGCGGCCGCAGGTACAACAGGGCACAGGGTGGCTCCGGGGGTGGCTTCTGGCCTTGTCCGCATGCTGGGCTTGCACCGGGCCGTGGCTTTCTGGAGGTCGCTTAGCCTGAGCAAAGCCCTCAGGGTTTGTCCATGGCTTTGGAATGTCCTTAGGGAAGGAGACTCCACAGGTTTTCTGGGCAAGCAGCGCCCACCGAGGTGCACTGCTGGTGAGGGTGCAGTACTGCAGGGCTGGAGCCTTTAGAACTGTTACTGCTTTTGTTAGGAGTGGGAAGAGAGGGATTTCGCGGGAATGAAAATCATCTTCTCTGTAACATTTTGCGTGGAACCACGCATAGGTTATTGACTAGATTGGGGCATATGAGAAGGCAAAATTTTTTTACTTAAAAACTAGTAATGATTTTTTTTACGTATGGGCACTGATTTTTTTCTGTAGTAGTGGTTATTTTCTGATATGCTTGTTATTCACAGCAAATTAGAAAATGGAGCTGTAACAGAAAATAAGTAACTAATCTTGTTAAAATGCTGTTTTCACTCAGACCCGTGATTGAAGGTGGGTGGGTGGTTGCTCTGCGGAGGCAGCCTGTGTGGGGAGCAGCACTCGGGGAAGGCCTGTGCACTTCTGGCCAACAGACCTGATGAGCCCATGGGATGTGTGGAGTGTCTGGATTGGGTGGTTTAAAACACCGTGAATACAAAAATGCTCTGACTATGTCTTGAGTAGCCTGAGGCTGAAAATGTGTTCTGGTGCCAGCAGGAAGGAGGAAAGACCCGTGGAAGCAGCCGGAGCGGTTCCTGAGCAGGAGGGGAGGAGCGAGCCCAGCCTGATACAGCCCCCGCCCCGCCGCCAGAGCTACGTCCCGCCCGAGGACCTGCAGAGCTGCCTGGAGTCCCACGTCCGGGAGGTGTTCGGGCCCTCTGTTCCCCAGGACTGGCAGCAGGCTCCGCTGCAGGAGAAGCGGCTGAAGCACCGCCTGCTGGCCCGGCTGGCGGCGGAGCTGGGACACGCCGTCCCCAACTCGCAGCTGCACCGCATGCGCCGCGCCGGGGACGTGCTGGGCTTCTACCGCAGCCCCGTGAGCGGCGGCAGCAAGATGGATGAACTCGCGGCCGCAGAGCTGCCCCCGAACCTGAAAATCGTCTGGCAGCAGTGAGTCCCCCCACGCAGCATCCCTGTGCCTGGCCCGGGTGAGAGCTGTGAATTTCAGTTCACTGAAATCACTCAGTAATGGTGAACTCTCCAACAGCACTATAAAATAAGCTGCTGTCGAGGCATCTTGTTGAATTCTCCAATGTCTGTTAAGGGCCTTGTTTTTTAAGTTTTTTGGGTTTTAGATTTTATTCCCATCTAAGAGGTGGGAATTTTAATCATATGTGATTTTAATCTGCTTTTAATCATATATTAAAAGTAAAGAAGTTAGGATGACAAGAAAATAAACAGTTTGAGAAATGCTTAGTATTTTATGAGTGTTTTCTATAAAACAAGTTGTTTACAATGAGTTTGAGAGTCTGTGTGATCTTTCTGGGAATGGTCCAGAAATGTCCTGGTTATACCACTCCAAGCCTTGAACCCTTGCTCCCCTGTTTTTTTTTTCAGTGTGCAAGTGCACGAAGCACACTCAGGCACTGCTGCTTTTGTGTGTTACAGCGCTCAGTTTCTTAACTGAGCAAACTTCTCAAGTGCGGCTTTATTTTCAGAAGCTCTGAAGAAATTTAAGAAATGCTTTCTTTTCTCCTTTTGACTCTTGGAGAATTACAGACTAGTGTAAGTGTGCACCTATGTGTTCCGCTACGGTGTGAGCTGGGGTGAGTGCCCTGGGGATGTTTCACTGATCACCATGGAAGGCTGAATGTTCACAAATCCCTCCCCTGCAGCTTCTGGGAAAGCACAGTGTGACAAATGGCTAACTCTGTCATCTTGTTGGCTTCAGAGGCTGTTTGGGAGCAGTGAATTGGAAGTTACTTTTTCATGAAATTACCTCCTTCCATCAAAACCACAGATAGGTGCACTTCCTTTTTTAATCTTTAGCACTGTCTGACAAAACACTTCCAGTTGTAGCTGCACTTTGTGCTCATTCCCCTTTCTGTGTCTCCCCCAGGATGTGACTGATAGCTCATGTAATATGATCGGAACAGAGTGAAAAACGACTGGGAACTGTGACAGGCAAGGAAGGAGCTCACAGCAGCTTGCCTCGTGTTTTGCTGTGTCTGAGTTGAGTCAAACTGCCATTTCCCTGATCTCAGACATTTCTAGTCCCTTGGAGGTGCAGACCCCGTGCTTCCATCAGCACAAGGGAAGAGGATCACACGTGGGTGTCTGAGATGCAAAGCATTTTACTGCTTGTAACAAACTGAAGAAGCAGAAATCTGAAATGACATCAAAGTCTTGCACACAGCACCTGGGCCATGGAAGGGCAAAACTAGATGCTTAATCACTCTATCCCTGGGCTTTTAAAAGTTTGTCACTTCAGTTTAATTGAATTATAAATGAAAAAATAGATGCCCTGCCCATGCATCTTTCATTGTTTTAGGCCAGACCAGTAGTGAAGATCAGAAGAAAGTGTGCAAATGCCAGCTTGGGAGGGTATTTCTTAATAAAATGACTCAGAACAGATTTTTCCCTTTGGAACTTTGATTACAGCTGCAGTGAGGAACCCAGAACACTCAGCAAAGGCTCCTCATGGGCACAGAAAGCATGGCCCCAGTCTGATCCTTATATTCCGAAGCCAGAAGCAGATATCAGTAGAGTCAGGAGAAGGAAGAAACACCACATGACCAGACACAGACATTCCAGGTTTTCTTTGTGTCATAGGGAAATGAAAGACTGGCTCACGTTTGCTTTTTTAATAATTTTTTTTTTTGCTTCTGTTTTGGAAAAAATATACAAAAAAAAAAAAAAAGCCAAGAAGAACCAACATGGAAATGTGAGGTAAACATTCCAGTAAAAGTACAGAGGCTCCATTCTTTAAAGGAGACACACAGCAGTTATCACCATGCTAGAAGAATGAGATGCAGGAAAATCCTAGAAACAGTGAAAAATCATTTAATGAAGCCTTTGCCCCAGTTCTAACCATTGTAAACTGGCTTTTTTTTTGTTGTTCTTCCCATCCCCAACCCACACTTAGTTGTCTTTATAATGCTTAGACAAAGTTGTTAAATCGTAATATAGCAGTTTGAATATAAATTCTGTATGGCAGAATTAACAAAAAGAAAATGCAGACTGCTACTACAAACTCAGCTTCTTTCTGTCTGTCTTTCTGTATTTCTTTCTTTCTGTCTTTTCTTGTCTTTCCTTTTTTTTTTTTTCCTTGGCTTATCAAAGCCCCTTAGGAAAAGAAACATATTTTGGGCAGCAAAACTGGCTTCTTGGCCATGCCAATTTGAATGCCAAGGAATGCCACCCTGGTGAAGGAGTGGTGCCACTTTTCCTTTGCACCAGTGTCACTAGTTACCCCACAAATCTGTGATGAAATGATGAAACACTTAAAGCGCAGCCTCAGCCCCACAGTGGTGGCTGTATATCCCCATAGTCAATTCCTGAAGCCAGGTTTCACTGGGAGCTTTAGCTGGGCCTCGGGGAGGAATGAGGATCTAGGGAGATGATATAGTCAGCTCACATGCTATCAGCTACTACTATAAATTTTGATGTTCAGTCTGTCTATACTGCAGACCAAGGATGTTGTTTTAGTCATTCTTCAATAACTGGCACAATCACCCACACCAGAACAATCAGGCTTTGATTCAGTGAGGTGTTTAAGGACATGCTTCTAGTCTGGCAACTGGGTGGGAACTGAAGTCCTTTAAGTCTCAGGGAACACTTAAGTAGCTCACTGAATCAAGGATGGATTTTTGTTTCTTGTTGATAGTATCATTCAGGTTAGATTCCTGATCACTGTTATTTTAATACGAATTAAATGTATGCAATTACTTCAGATCCATGCTGAGTTTACTCAGATGAGAATCTGACCCAGCACTTCTTATGGTAAGAAAAGGTAAAAGTGAATTTTTTTTCCCCCCAAGATATATAAATTCAAAACTGAGAAGAAAAAAAATTGTGTACAAATATCACATAACAACATCAACAATTCCATAGATGTAGTTCCTCAGTGCACACTTTAAACAAGAAAAGGGTTTTTTTTTGTTCTTTTTCTGTTTTGCTTTTAAAGTCTGGCATAATAATATTAAAGCTGACAAAAAATCAGGGCAAGCTACATCACTTCCTCATACAAAAAAAGTACAAAACATTAGCCTCTAACTAGACATAACATAATACTGGTCATCACAGTTAGACATTTAGTAACTGTGTGTCTTGGAGTGTTTTACTGGAGGGTAGTAAAAAATAGCTTCGGCTGCTGATCTTCCATCTCAGGTTACTTCAGTCATAGAGGCAGAGTGATTCTGCAGAGAGGAAAAGGCAAACACATGAATGTTTGTGTACAACAGTCTGGCACTGACATACCCTACTAGTGTGGAAGAACCCTGAGTCATAAGAAAAAGCAGTGGGAAAAACCCTCGCTCACAAAACCTGCATTGTAGATGTATGGTCAATATTTATAATTTAAGAAAATTACCTTTTTGATTTCTGGTGGACACCAACAGTTAAAGTTCAGTCCCTACCTGCACTTCACAGTCCAGTAGCTATAAACAGCTGACTGGACAAAATGTTTCTCACAGGTCATGAATATTTTCACCTGTTCAGCCCTACACAACACAATGTGGATATATAAGTAGCACTTGGTTTCTGAACTATAAACCCATCAAGAGCACATCTAATGCACACAGTTCTGCAGATTTAGTGGAAAGTCTTCCAGTAAACCTTTGCCTAATCAAAATTGACTCTTCAATTAAGCAAAGTATTTCCAGACATTAGTGACTGTATTTTCCCTCCTTTTTTTTAATTCCTCTTTTCAGTTTATTTCACAAAGAGTTTAACAAAAGTCACTATTGATCTTGCCACACATCATGTATGACAGCCCATCTAATAAAGGAAGTACAATTTAAAGACCAAATAAATTACACCAGTGTATTTCAGGTAACTCATCAACAACAGTTTATCCTTGTCTGTTTTCAAAGGACTGGATATGATGCAGTTATGCCAACACAAGCCGTTTAAATTTAGTAGTTTCAACAGAAACACTGTCAATGTTGATATTCCCACTAGCTATTTTTTTGCAGGCTTGAAAGAATGCTAATAATTTTTCTTCTGATGAATTAAGAGATAGAAAAAGGTATATGATATCTTCCTATTCTAGAAGATACTGTACAGTAATAAGGATAAGAAACCTAATTTCTGTAATATTTTTGAGGACAGACTAGTTTATATTCAGGAAAGAGTAAATCCTTCATACATCCCAAAAAGTTTTCTGGAATGTAAATAGGCAGAATTATTTTTACTTTTCTCTCAGTTTTCTATTCTTCTAAGCAAAAGTTTGTGAGGCATGTGAAATCCTACTTCTTTAGCTATAGACATGTATGGGGGCAGAAGATCTACAGTGTTTGATAGTTTCAGGGATTAATGCCTCAAAACAAACTCTGCTGTGATGCAGATTCGCTCTGTTCAATGGGCTTGAAATGAGGCATGTGTGGTCAAGTAAAAAACTCTTTTTTTACTCTGATGCAAGAGAAAATATGCTTGGTGATGGTCTGGATAGGAGATTTACAGTACCTGTGCACTCAGTGTCTCCAGAGGACTTTCCACCCTGGGAAAAGCCATTAGTGGCATTCCTCGTGGGTCTTCAGGCTTCGGTTTAGAAGGAGCTGCATGACTGCCCTTAAAGTTATGGACAACGCATATCCCCTGTGCAATGCAGGAAAAAAACAAGGTGAGGTCAGTGTGTTCCCTCCCCAGGAAAAACCTGGAGGGGGAATGAATTACCACGTGGGGCACAACTGAAAAAATTTAACCTGGGTTTGGGTTCAAGGCATCACCTGTGTCAGCCTTGGGCTGCAGTGTGGTCACTGGCATGGCTGGGCATGATGGATTGCCTCAGTGATGAACCATTCTCAGCCCTTTTACATTTCACACTGGCCCCATCTATGCCTTATCCTCCCAGAACCACAGACTACCCAAATGATGCCCTTTACTGTCCAAATACTCCCTTCAGACTCTGACTTTGTCATTTCCAAACAGTGACCACAGCTCTGTGGATGGTTGAACCTCCCTCACATCTGGATGACACCATTTAGCACCATTCCTGCACGCTTCCAGCACCACTGCTGTGGTGTTTATCCCACAGATCCTTCCCTTATGCATGACCAGACTCACAGCACCCATATGGTGATGGTGATGCCAGTAAGAGCAACCATGCACAGGAGCAGGTAGCTTGAGGACATGGAAAAAAGAAGGTACACAGGAGCTGCAGACATGTTTGCCGGTGGAGTGATTTCTTGCTGGCTGTTCCCCTTCACTGTCACAGACCCGAGCAGGAAGCAGGCTGCAGCCTCGGTGGGTCCTGTGCCAGCAGGATCTGTGCCAGGGATCTGACAGCACCCCTCTGGGGAGACCCCTTCCACCACTCTGAAATTGAGCTTGTGACACTTGCAGGGTGCCAGAAGGTCTGCAAGGTCAAAATACAGCTGGGGATGGGCTGTCACTGCCACCAACAGGTGCTGGGAGCACAGACACTGTCCTGGCCTGATGAATGGGGCAGCTGCCTCTTAAATTGCATGGGTGAGATTTAAACTGCCCTTCCCAGCAGGAACCAGACAAATTATTCACATTAAAGTCAAGGAGATTCGGGTCAGAGGCTGTAGACATCTTTTTATCTGAAATGAGCACAGGAATAAATGACGCTTGAAGGTTTGTTGATGCTTTTTCAAGTACAGAATAGAAAAAAAAAATCAGTGACAGGACATCGAGATTTAAGGGATCTTTGAAACCTAATCCCTCCTGATTACAGGGATAAAGTGTCTGTTGCTATGCAGTGGATAGTTTTGAAGCATATTTTGATTAAATGGGACCAGGCACATTTCTTGGTAATAGTGAGAGTCACCTGGACTGCTTGCTGTGTGAGTAAATCCTCAGCAAGAGACCTCTCACCAAACAAAACATTTAAACCACACAGCCCACAGGAGAGCCAGTTACACTCAGAGTCTGGAAAGATGCTCTTCCTGGATTCTGTAGGAAGACCTTTGATATATTTTAGTATATTTGTGAGGGGGCAACATCGTCAGCTTGTCTCTAAAAGTTGCAAAGGGAGGTAGTTTTATCTCCAAGGGAATTTACCCTGACCTTCCCTTCTATTGCACTTCTTTTATGGGCCAAAACAAAATGGAGAACCAGGATCACAGCTCAGAGCCCCAGAAACACCCTGTACCTCACATTTTTTGCCAAATTCAAGGCACACAGAGGGGTTTTGCAACACAAAGAAGAAGTCTCAAGCACACCCTCCTTTTGATATTAAAATCTACACCACCTTTTGCAGCATTTTCCAGGACAGATCAAGTAAGAACATGGAGAGTAATTCAGATAATTAAAATATATAAAGTGTGCAAATGCTACCAAATGCATACCAATTAGTATGAACCTGATTTCATATTAGGATTTTCTTTGATAATACTTTTAATTAGATGGAGCTATAATTAGATCTTGCAAGCTACAAGTAATTACAATATTTTTGGGTGGTTTTTTTTGTTGTTTTCTTTTTTTTTCACTGTGATATGTTTAAAGGGAACACAGAAGGCCTGATGGACTTACCAGAAACAAGGCTACAGCACTCCCCAGGATGAAGCCTGCAATCACATCCGAACAGTGGTTTCGATACTCAGACACTCGATTTAGCCCAGTGAGGAAGGCAGCACACAGGGTCCCCAGACACAGCACGGGCTTGGCTAGCCTGCTACTCTTTGTTTTAATTGTGCTTGTGATGTACATCTGAGGGAAAGGGCAAACCAAACATAAAAAGGGGTTCCACCAGAAATGCATCTTTCTTTCCCACCCGGACAAATCCTAAATCAGCAAATATGTGACAAACCCCCTGTTTGATTAAGAAAAAAAGAAAAAGGCACTGGAAAAGGGAGGAAGATGTTCCAGGTAATTCAGAGAAAAATTTTAGGAGTACAAACCCAATACTGTTAAATTATGTGAAATATCCTCTTGCATTTACATACTGGACCTTTTCTGAGCAGTTATGCACAGGCTCAGCTTCACTGATTTTGTGCAAGCACCAGTTCATATGGTAGCAAACACGCACTCTGTATGCACACAACTAAATGTTGCCAAGGGACTCAGGAGTCCATGGTTATAGTCCTGCAGAAAGTGTAATGTGTTGAAGATGGAGTGCTAGAATCTGTATGAACTAACTGCTCCAGTTTCCTAGATGGTTTTAAGTTTAAGGAACAGAGAACACTGAGAGAAACCATTCCAGCCATTTCCCCTGCAGGATGAAAGGTAACACACAGTGTGAAAGAGATTTCTTTCAAAACAAAGTTGATTTTGAGAATGCAGTTCCAGAGCAAGAAGTTTCACTGTTTCCAAACATTTTTTAATGATCCCCACATGATTCTGGGAGTTTATTGGGAATTTTCTTAATACATTCTGACAGAGAGTTAAAAGCATGTGGCTCACAGTTAGCAGCCTGTCATTAGTGCTAGAACCACAAAATAACAAAGATGAAGCAAACTGAACCTGATGGCAGAGCAATTCATTAAAATCCTTTTCAGACAACAAGTATGTAAGCCCGCGTGATTTCCAAAGCTTTGCTAATTTGAGATGTTGCTGCTTCCTTTGTTTTTCACACCTGAACCTGGCTGCAGCAATGCATTTTGACAGCTAACAGTGAGCACTAGTTGGCAACCTTGTCCCAGCCTTGGCTGGCAGGTTAAGCTGCGCCTATCACCAAAACTCACATTAAGGTTCTGCGGAAACAATAGGAAAAAAAATCAAATCACTGCCACTGCGTGAATAATTACCACCCACCCTTTCACCCTATGCACTTCTACTCAATTCAGTCGAGCAATAGGGAGCCCGATTGCTTTCCTGCTCCCCACCGAAGCAGCGCTGCTGTTTGCAGCATCCCAAGGAAACCCCATCACCTCTTCAAGGTAAGAATGCAGTCCTGCTGTGCCTGCTGTGAACCACAGCTGCAGGGAACAGCCCACATGTGCTTGTCTCCTTACAGGTATCAGATGAAGCTGGATCTTTGGGTTGCCCACATGGAGGGCTCTCTTTGTCACAGATGGGAAGTATCTGTAATTGGAGTTTCACACGTCTCGGCAATAAAATGTAAACTTGTAGTAAAAAGAACATTTTTAGCGAGGAGGGTAATCAACTACGCGAACAGATTGCTGAGGGAAATCTGTTAAACCCTCGTGAGGAGGGTTTGAAACAAGACAAAATGTTTTCCAGAAGGTGGGCTCCGGTTCATCCCTAAGTCACATGCTATGATCAGAAATAAATGGGAGAGCTTCTCCCCTCTGATCCCACTTCCCAAGCACTGCAGCTTGATCTTTAGTGTCCAGGCCCAAAAGCCAAGATATTTTTTAGTATTCCCACAGTGGTTACCCACATTTAGAGCATGGTTTCAGAGCTCTGTGCAAGAGACCAAAATCTCAGTCAAAGCCACTTACATTTGGTTTCCTACATATAGCAAATGCTTTTGAAAATGTCCCATAATGCCATCCATAGAGTAAATTTATTTACAAAACTCTAAATGTTGAAACCAGAGAGGAGGAAAGACATTAATATAAAATCATGTCCAGAACATATTAAAAAATAAACTATACAATTTAACTATAAATTTTGTCAGTTCAGCTTTTTTTGCTGTGATCTTGTCAGTAGAGTCAAGCAATGTATTTAGCAATATGCAGCGTGTGACAGCAGCATTTATTCCATGTGATTCCTCTCCCATCTTTTTCAGAGAGACAAAATCATAGATAAGGAGAGTTTTTTGCCTGCAAGTTTAAAATAGATATATACATTTTTATATGTATATGCAAATATATGCATGTATTTAGAGCACATTGTCTTTAATGAGAAAGGCAGAGTGGAAGAAATCTGTCTTGTCCCTTCAGTAGAAAGTGAGGAGATTTTTGACAGTGTATTTTCCTTTGAGAATTCAAAATTTCATACCAGAATTACAAAAGTCTATGTCCTAGAAGTTTTTGTGGCCAATATTTTCTTTTGCCATAGAGATTCCTGCAGTAAAAGAGAAGCAGAGCCTTTGACAACAATGCTCAGTGCAGCTGCTCATGGTGCCAAGGCCTTGAAATGATCAGGCTTGCAGCAAGCATTTGATGTAGTGTCCTCTGCTATTCAGCATTTCCAAAACTTGGAGGATTCATGTCTGGGAGCAGAGACCCAGAGAAGCTGACTTTAGTCATGGGGTGGATTGTGGTGGCTGCACTACGAGCTGAGAAATGCTCATTAAGCCTTGGCCTTGACAAACTGCACCTGGACTAAGCCCATGTTGAGAGTATCAGAGACACTGTGTGTTCCCAAGATCTAACAGGTGTCTGACAAGCACCTGTTTTTTAAAGAACAGCCTTGGCAACTTATTTTTCTTGTCTGAATAGCAACCCAAGTGGCTGTTATCATGTTTTTCTTCAGCAAACCTTCAAAGGAAGTTACTGACTGAAATTGTGGCTGTGATGGAAAATTCCCACTCTCCTGGGGTCATCTAAACAAGGGCCCAAAGTGAGATCTTTTTCTGCTCTTGACTCCCAGAAGATAAGAGGGTAATGTGTATGTCTCAAACACAGATAAGTGGATGGCCATGAAGCCAGCCAAGGTCTGTTGGAAATAACAGACAAGAATTGTTTTGGAATAACCAAGGATTGCTGTTATTAACATGGCCATGAGAAATATCAAGTTTTGGCTGGAGAAGAGGGGCCAGAGATAGGGCATTTTTCTGTGACAAACAAACACAACACAGCACAGGAAATGGACATGGACTACAGGGTGGGATTAAAACTACCCAAGACCCCTGAAGCCCTCCACCCTTTTCCAGAAAGACTGGAAGAATGGACTACACATGATGATTAATTAACAGAGAAAGTGAGAAACACATATTTGGGGTGAGGAAACCTGCCCATAAGGAGGCATCCCCCCAAGTCCAGGCAGTGCCCCCAGGACCCTGGACATCTCATGGGCTGGGCAGGTGGATTGATGCTGAAACCAGGATTGGCATCCTATCAGCTGGATTCATGCTGGAACCAGGAATGGTGATCTCTTTTTCTAACCATTTCTTTTTAATCAGAAAAGAAACTTTAATTCATGTGAGTGCATAGAAGCTTGCACTAGGTACAGTGACTGCCATCTCTTCTGGGATACTGATAAAACTTCTTTAGATTATATTCTTATTTTTTTATAAGTATGGAATCCAGGGCTGCCAGTCCTTTTCTCTTTCCCCTACTTTAGGCAGACAAGATTAATTTCCACCTGCAGAGATCACAGAAGTGATGCTTTGGGTTTTCCTCAGCTTCTTTAGAAAGTGACAAAGAAAAGTCTACTTGATTAAATATAAACCCCAGATTATAAAAAGCCAAAAACAAACACCAAAACCCCACAAAGCCAACAGCAGTGGGAGTGTTTTCAGTAGCAGAGTAGTGAACAAGTGAGACACCTGCACAGGATATTTGAGGTTCAGTGAAGGGAGAAGACTTCCAGATCTCGTAAGACATTTTATAAAATGAGAACCATTCTCCAGCCTCCTTATGTTGTACCTGTTCTATTTTTCTTGCTCCATGGTTCAATTCTTCAGCTTTATGCAAAACACGACTATTACTAAGCAAATAACCTGTGTTTTATGTTCAGTAGGCCATATTATTATGCATATTAGAATCAGCAAGAGACTTCTCAAAAATCTATGCACAGCATAGTTATTAAACAAAGCTGGATACGAACAATGAATTTCTTGTGTAATGCTCATGTTATTCCCAGCTGACAGACAAAGAAAAGACAAGAAAATTTCTTGTCTTTTCATTTCTAGTTCTAAAAGGTGACTTCAGGCAGAGAACTGGGCTGAAATTGGACTGTGGGCTGAAATGCTTTAACAACAAACTTTCATGATCTTATGGCTCAGAAAGAGTTCCATGTCCTGGCTCCATCTGACATCTTCCAATGTGAGAAGTGCTGGCCCATAGCAGAAACTCCTGGAAAACTAGATCTCAGAAATACTAAACTACTTGGGGCTTAGGCTCAGGAAGAAAAACAGAGTTACCCTTCAGCTGTAGAAGTCAGCCTGTTGTAGGAAATTTGCTCTGTTAGGAAACAAAGGAGGCTGGGCAGGGAAAGTCCATGAAAGGATGTAATTAGCTTAGGACAGAACCAGGACTAAGCCTGGAACCCTGGAACTTCCACGTGAAAGTTTATCATGGTGCAAACAGCTGCCAGAACCATGCTGAGTATACCGTGGGCTTTATTTCACACAGCGTTGCACGTTGTTCAGAAGTAATGTGCTCAAAATATTACATGCTTTCCAAATATTTCCCAACAAATCCTGATCAAAGGAGTTACAGTTTATTTCTCCATCGTTATTCACACAACATGCAGTGCCAACAGATGGATATTGAAACAGCAGTGGGTGGACTCTTAATTTTAGAAGTAATAATGTGGTGCTTCATTTATCTGCTACCAAGAGCACTGGGCAAAATACTCAGTAAATACCCTGTCTTTAATAATTTTAAGGCTTTTCTTGCATACTTATAACCAGCAGACAGATTCTGACACAACTCTGAGTCAAGCTATAGGGAGAGAAAAGATCTAGGTCAATGCATTTTGAGATTGGAACCAGGTTAAATCTTTGGATCTTTATGGCAAAACCAGCAAGGTTTTCTGTTTTGTTAGTAAGATTCTTGGATCAGTTTTTAAAAATCACAGAAACTTTAGCCAGAGAACTCAAAGGAGCAGTGGATCTGTTTCATCAGTCTTCATAATTTCCTTCCTGTCTGCATGGCAGTGTCACCTTGTCAGTGTGTCAGCTGGGGTGCATTTCTCTGTGATAACAACAAAATTCTGACTTTTATTAGAACCCTCATTGCAATGTGAGTTCAGGTCCTAAACAAGGGAAGCAAAATTCTGCCTAAGTTCAGACCTCTATTGAAAGGGCACAATTTAAATTTTAAATGTTCAACAATGCATGGCATGTGAACAAATGTATCAACCCAGAAGCTGTTTAAGGATCAGCTTCATTTTAATGCTCATGAGACAGGGGCAGGGAGAAGACAAAATTGAATTAGAAGGTCAGCAGCAAAGGCAAGTTTAGGACCTCATGCCTCCGCGTGCAGTGCCTCAAAAATCAATGAGCACTTCATTTACTTATACAAGGATTGGTAAAATGGAGAGAGAAGGGGATCTTCCCCTACTGATAAAGAAAAAAGCTGCCACCAAAACAACCCTCTTTTTCTCGAAAAATCCATTGCAAGGAAAATGCCCCATCTAGAAAACACAGAAACCTCTCACGCGAGCCGGCAGTCACCACTGTCACCCACCGTGGCGTATAAAGCTGAGTAGATGCTCAGAGCAGCATGTTTGGATGGAAAGGATCTCCTGGCCTTCTCAATCACCTCCACATCCCCCGTGCAGATGTTGCCGTTGTTGATGAACTGGTGGTGGGCCCGGCAGTCGCTGCCGGTGTAGTTGGGTTTGCAGACGGTCAGGAAGTAGGGAGCCAAGTTCCCAGTCACCACCTGGCCGGCATTTACAAAGATGTCAGTGGCAAAAAGTCCAAATGCAAACACGCCTGTGAGGAAAGGTCAGAAATAGTGGTTATTCAAACAGGTTCAGACAATGTCGCTACAGCTGAGAGGAAGAGACATAGTGACATGTACTTATAACAAATCTGTGACAAAAAAGTGGGATCTCTGCACCTGAAAGAGCAGTGTTGTGCTGAGACACAATATTTCTCTTATCTAATGTAACTACCTAGGATTACGTACCTTTTGGATTTTGACTATTTGCCACCCTTATGGTGAAAATTTACAATCCTGACCTAGCAATATTTGGCATGTACTTTTGGAAGCAACCCAATACTTTCTTTGCTCTGGAAGACAGCTGCAATTCAGCTCATGTCACCAGGAGCACATAACCTGTGAGATGAAGCATTCACTTGAATGCAGGAACTTTTCCAGGGTTGTGAAGCATCTCTTGATCAATACTGCAGTTGTCACATCCTTCACTGACTCCCCTTGAGTGTTATCAATACCTGCTACAGCTGCTATGAACATATGAGGATCTTTCAGATGCATGTAATGCCTACATACCAAAGGTACAGAACAGCAGGTTTGCAAAATTACCAAACCCCAATGTTCTGAAAGATTAAATCAGCTCTCCTCTTCCCCTTCTCATCACAAAGGTTGATTAAAGGTTGTTCTATATTCTAAAAACATAGAACAAATACTGAGTTTTGATGTAGGGATATTGAGGGTCATGCAGTTTTTCTTTCTCCCTTCTGTAGCTCTATAAGCAAAAGTCATTAAATTATAAATTATCCGAGATTGTTATGTATTTAAATATGACCAAGAGTTGGAGCTCAAGGGAAATCATCTTAGGAAAGCTGTGATAAAATCTTAAAAGCTGGCACACCATGATTGTAACATCTTCACTGCTTATCTATACTGAGTTAAAAAAAACAGGTTAAAAGGCTGCTCTAGTCTGAGACACAAAAAACATGAGGGACTCAAAATAATGCAGCATGTACCTACAGTAACAGACAATTAAACTGTGACTAAAATGGACTTGTTGTACAAGTGTTGAGTGGGGTTTGCCTGTGCCAGTCAGTTAAAGAGATGGTTTGGTGTCACTGTGGCACAGATCCCTTGCTGGGGCACTGATGGGAAGAGCCCTTCCCCTGGGAAACAGCCTGGAGGGGCTGCAGGACTGCAGAGCTGCTCCTCCTGACCATCCTTGCCCAAGGGCAGCGAGGAGCAGCACACAGGAGGATGATTCTGGAGCCTGAATGTATTACCATTCTTCATGTATGTTTGTTTTTATTAATTATTAATGAACTGGTATGTGATCATGGATTTAAAAAGCTGGTGGTGGCCAAAGAAGGAGGCTGCCTTTCTTCTGGCTTCGGACTGCAGAACTGGCCCCTGCCTTTTCAATGATGTGACAGTTTCCCTCCCATTTATCTTGCTAAGTGTGCTTGAAAGGAAGAACAGAGACTGCTCCTTTATTTCCTTTATCCCTCTGGTGATATTTCAAGTCCATGGTTTTCCACAGCCATCAGGAACTTCTCACTTACATTAGTCAGTGCACAAGCAAGTTCAAAGGAAAGAGGCAGAAGGGTATAATTTAGCCCTGGTGAAACAGCTGAAGTTATGACAGAGAAGAATCTTGTTTTATATACAGCACTCTGTCAAAAGTTTAATTTTTTTTTGGCACAGCTTGCTTTAAATAGCAACTTTCTGATGCGCTGTGCAAATTACAGGGAGTACAGCAAGGATTATTACCCAGCCTTTACAATAATTAGAGGAAATTTAAGTGTCAGGCAGTCTGGTTCATGCTCTTTATCATGTACTTACATGCCAAAAACCAAGACATTTCAGGAAAAAGTCACGAGCTACATAAAACTATTTCAATCTCTAGGAAGTGCATATATACAAAGGTACTTCTCTCCATTAAGAAAAGAAGTTTCAACACTTGCATTTTCTTAATATTTGGTGGCACAGAAAGTGGCTGCCCAAACTGCAGAGGCCTGCAGTGATCTGGTGAAGGGCAGAGCAAGCCATGGCTGAAACCTTTGTCACGTTCTGGCGGTGGTGCAGCTCCTCTCTCGCAGCTCTGCCAAGCTGAGCTCTGTGTAAATCACAGCCCTGTGCAGCAATGGGTCTGGCTGGCAGGGACGTGACCCTCGCAGGCTGATTGCACCTCAGCTCTCTTGGAGCAAGGGTTGGCTGTAATTGATTTAAAGGCTGTAATGCCAGCGTGCCTGGGCAGAGCTGGACAGTCCCCTGATGGTTTTTGCACCTCAGGAATCCATCTGTTCAATGGATTTGTTCAATGACCTACAGCAGCTAAACTAACTGACCAAAATGCAGGGATGTGATTGCCAGCTTTTTAGGGGCAGAAAAATTGCTCTGAAAGGCTTCATGGGAGGGGCAAACAGCCCCAGCTCTTCAGGGTCAAACAGCTCACGTCCCTGATATAATGTCAGAGAGAAAGAATGGGAAAAGACAGTCAATTCCAGACTCTGGCACCCAGGTGTAATGGGAGGTGGTGCCATCCTGCTCAGCAGCAAAGTGCTTTTTTTTTAGTGTGCTCACTGTGGGCCAGAAAACCTGGGGCTGAACTGTAGTGCAGAATTTGGCACATGCTGAGAAAGGATGGGAACAGTGCAAGCCACATGGGAGGCAGACCTACAGCTGCTCACTAGCAGAAAGGATGAAAGTTAATTGCAATTACACGAAGCCAATCTTTCCCCTCAGCCACTCCTGTCACATAGTCTGGCTGCAAAAAGAGGCCTTAAAGAAGAAGTAGAAGCTATGTCTGGAAAGGCCTCCTGACTTCTCATTGTACTGACTACTCTCAGCTTGTGTCTCAGGAGCAGAAGGAGGTGCCTAGAAGACAAAACAATAAGCAGAAAGTAACTGTGAGAGATACCAGCTTAGACCAGATATAAGAGGGCAGGCTATACTCCCTGCTACTCTCTCAGCTGCTCCAGAGTCCAAGAAAACAGAAATCAGATTTTAACATTTCTTTACCTCCACTGCGAAAGACCTTAGACAAATTAAATGTTCAAGCCAAAAAAGAAAAAGAACAAACAAGGAAAGTCCTGTTAAAAAATGCTAAGGATGGATGAGGTGAAGGATGACTTTCTTGTGTCATCTCACCTGAACTAACACTTGCCTTGGCAGAAAAGTCTAAGTATTTAGCAGCTTCGATTTTGAATGCTTCATTTTTAATTTCTCCTCTTACACATCCCTCTAAATAACTGTCAGAAAGTCCTAAATGAACCCCTGGTGTCTGGGCTCTGACCCACATCCTATTCTCATGCTCCATCTCCTATTAAGCTCCTTCTGTGGCAGTTCATCAGTGTTGCCACCTCCAGCTCTGTGGCTTTTTCTAACAGAGACATCTGCCCTGAAGAAGAATCCAGCTCTTCTCACTCACTGAAGGCTCAGTAGAACCCTCTGTCCCCCCTGCAATTCATGTTCAAGCTCTCTTCTTCCTCCCTGGTTCTATGTAACATCAGTCACTGCAGCTGCTTGTTGTCTCTGTGGAAACTCTCACCATTAAAGGCATTTAAAATGCTGCTGATTTGAAAAAAAGGGACAAAATCACCACAACAAAAATCAACAAAATCCCCCTTGGGACTTGAAGAAGAGCAGCTGAAATAACATTGGGAAGAGACAAGTGAGAAGCCAGTGGGTGGAAGTAAGAATCAGGAAGTAGAAGGCTTTATTAAGGAAAAATCATGAAACCCTTAAATAAAGTGACAAAAGAAACAATGCTCTGAAGGATTCATGAGACATCAGAAGCTGAGCTCCTCAGTAACATATCATCATGTTTTCTACCAAGGATATTTATTTAGGCACTCCTCTCTGTCCCAATTATCTGAATTTGTCGCTCCTAACCTAACTTGCTCATAAAGTGTTAATATTTCATGTGCACACTCATACTCACCTAACCCCTTTCCCACCCCTCTGTTTTCTAAGGAAGATTAGAGTTTCATTGGAGAGTGTCCCTGGAAGGACTCAGGGCTCTATGGGAGTGCTGATCCTCAGCCCATTTTTGAATGTTTTGCTGTAAGAATCCCATGCATCCAATAAAGCCATACATTTATAGTCCTGTGACTCAGACTCTGCTAAACCACCCTTCATTTAATCTTAAAGGGTGTGTAAAAAGAGGCCTGTATCATTAATCCATTTTACATCAGGAGGGATGGGGATTGCAGGGGACTTTATGGTCCTGTTGCCATGGCATCAGGAACAGGCTCAACATCAAGCTTCTGAGCACTCATAACCTTGTTCTAGAACTGGCTATGGTCTTCCACTGAAAACCCTACAAAACCCACTACTCTAGGGTCTAAAACCTCCAGAGTCTGACCATGCCAGAAGAAATTCAGCTCCCATTGCAAAAATCCTCTGGAGGCTCAAGACTCCTCCTGACAGACGTACAGGGTATCTTCCTTCCTCACTGCTTTCACAACCACCAGTTTTCATGGAGGCAGCTGCCAGCTCAGTGCCTGGCATCAAAGAGAACTCTGAGGGCTGATGTGTCCCCAGCACAGTGACCTGCTCTTCTTTGTGGAAATTCTTCACTGATAACACCTACAGTTGTTCAAGCAGTTTAGGTTTGGGGCAACACCCCCAAATTCAGCTCGAGGCCCATGGAAAGGCAGCCAGTTAATAACAGAACATGCACTATTTCACAGTGAACTTCAGAGGCAAGGCAGACAGAAGGACAAGGTCAGGTAAGCTGTCTCGAGCAGCTGCTCAGGGAATTGACATCAGAGCTCTGGGGCATTTCTGCCCTGTAACAATAAACTCAATGTGTGTATAAACCTTGTAAACCTTTATTTGCCAAACTAAAATCTAAATTTGCTGAAATAAAGCCCTAATTTAATTATTTAGCTGCCCACTGTGAAGTGTCACCTTGCTTTAGATTAAGTTGTTGACAGAAGCTGATCTGCGCCATTTGTTAGCGGCAAATTATGCGCATCCGAAGTCAAAGCCACTGGTAACAAGCTGATGAAGCATGCTGAATTTCTAGATAGCTCAGCTAGAAAGGGGCTACTTGCATGTTATCAGGGCTTTGCAGGTAGACAACTTTATCACATGGATTAGAAACCTAATATAATGAAATTCAACACAATACACACCATACTCACCCCATCAGACTGGGTCAGGGAGGTCTGAGTCCCTGATCCTGGGGGTATGATAGCAGCTGCACATAAAAAGACTGAAACCTTGACTGAAACCATTCTCTAAAATATTTTATAACCTCTATTTGCAATACAAAGGATTAAGTAGAACACAGACGCAAATGCAAGGCGTCTGTTAACAAGGCAATGTTAACAAAGTGCTGAATGTGAAATTACAAGACAGAATGAATAAATATACAAAAGGCTGTGTATGCTCAAGTTGGGAGACAGGGAGAAGAGGAAGAAGCCCAGGAAACAGCCACCCTTAGCAATTAGTTTCTCAAAGGTTCAGCACATAAACAGCAAGTTTTGGCATCAAAAATTGATGACAGAACTGCTGGGAAGGGTGGGGAGAGAAGGGAGGAGAGAGGATGTGCCTAAAGTAAAGCAATATATTATAGAAACTGTTCTGAAGCAATTCCACATCACTAGTTTGACCTGAAAATCTTAAAAAAAAAAGCAGCTGTAAAAGATAAAGAGGAAGATGGAGAAAATTGAAGCATACATCAAAGTCTGAAGTTTCCAAGCCAAGCCAGCTTTTTTTCACCGATAAGTAAGTGTTTTTCTAAATACAGGGAACATAGCAGGTTTCACCAATCTAGGCTGTGATACAGGAATTGATATACACTGCAGCAAGGTGAGAGGCAGTCTTTTGCCACAAAAGCAAATGTCAATCACCATGAAGGATTCGTGTCTGGGCCAGGAAGCAAGAAGAAATTGTGGCTCTGCTTCGTATAGACAAAGTATCAGGGAGAGATTTAATACAAAGCTCAACATTCAGAGTCTCAACTAAACTCAGGAGGGGAGGCTCTTAGAAACAGACATGTGCTGAGACCTTGAGGAAAACAAGGAGAGAATCAACAGAGAGCACAGTAAACAAGATAGGGGAAAAAAACCACAGAAGAAACAAGGGGCTTTGTTAGCATTCCAGAAAAGCTGTCAGTTTTTTGTTTTGCTCTGCTTTCAAAGTGCAAAAAGTCCTTAATTCTGTGTACATGAAGGAAAAGAAAGAGCAGAAAAGCTCAAATCTAGCAACCAGAAGATCCAACAGAGATTACATTACAAGAGTTCTTGTATTTCACAGGACCAAAAGATAGCTTAAAGTTTCCCTTTTTGTGTCTCTTTTCTTGCAAAATATAAATGAACATTCAGTGAAGTATGTACAGCTTTCTGCCTGTTTTGTGGAAAGCACATTTAGACTACAATTCTTACAATTGTCTTAAAATTCCCAGCAACTTCCATTACAGAGTTGGGGGGGTGGAGAAAAAGCCTCTTTGCACTCCTAAAATTTGGGACTGGCAACTCTCAAAGTTCTCCATGATGTGCCTTCCAGGGTCAGACAGTAGTGTTCATTTTTCCTGACACATGAGAACCTAGACACATTGCAGGATATTTCCCATTCTTTGGAATAATATAAACTGTAATGCCTTACAAGGCAATTTTCCAAGGGGTTAAGTAACTGCTTTTTGCAGGTACTCATTAAGACTAGCTCAAACCTCTTGGTACCAAAACTAAATTGGCAGAAAACCTGTTTTTGCAACAAACCAGACAGACTGCTTGCTAGGGAAGATAACTTGCTTGTAAGAGAACTCAGTTAATCAGCTCTGTAACTTTTGGCCCTAAAGTTTATCAAGAGAAGGCACACACAGAGAAATCCATGTACAAGCAACCTAGTTGTCTTTGCACAGCCAAGCACTTGGGAAGCTTCATTTTGGAGTGAGCTAAGTATGGAGCTAACTTCCCTGGATCATCCAGGCACAGGGAACAGCTGCTCAGTCCATGCCCTGTTTTCAAAACACAGGTGAAATGAAAAATGAAAAAACATGCAGCTATCTTCAGTTCCTTTCATAAGTTATTTCATCCAACAAATTCTACTTCTCACATTTCACTACAGAGGCAGGGAAGAAGTTTCAGAAGAAAACAACCACACAGTGTAGTTTAAGACAAGGCAAAGACTTCTAGCCTTTTCTAATAATATTAGCTTCATTTTTCTCAGAAAAACAAAAACACAGCTGGCAAAGCCAAGAATCATTTCCCTAGCATGGTTTGTGTCCCACTACTCTCTGGGAGTCCACTGTATCATTGCTACCCCCTTCTTTTCCACCAGAAGAGAACCAACAGCATGTTTAAGAATAAAGCCAGCTGTGAGAAAACACACTGAGCAAGAACTCAGCCTCCATGAGCTAAGGACTTCTAGTGCTGACCCCGCAGGCAAGAGTGCTTGACTGGGACTTTGCAACATGCCAAATGTGCTGGAACAGTCAAAAAGCCCTAAGTGGCCCAGTGGACACTGGTACCCTGCTTCTCTCTTAATGGCAGTCTGCTGCCATATCAATATATCCCGGAGGTTATGTGGAGTTCAAGGGTGTTTTACTCTTATCTGGGTTTCTGTGTCTTTCTGTTCCCCCCAGCATTACACAGACCAGGCCCAAGTAACAAAACACAGGTGGTTTGCTTCCCCCTCTCTGGTGGCAGAGGGCACATTTCACTCCCTGCCTTCCATGCCTAAAGCAGGAGGCACAGAGAGAGCTGAAGGAGAAGGAAAACCATGGTTCCTCCTCCTTTGCAGCACGCATTTGCTGATGACAAATATGAGAGCACCTTCGGCTCCGTGCTCTGAGGAAGTATCCCTGCTTGCAGCCAGGGATGTGCTCCACAGAAGCAACACAACACCTGCCACAGCCACAGCAGACATTTTCATTCCAGGTAAAGCTCAGAAATTAAGCAGTGACAGGGAAGAAGCGCCCCAGATACTTTCAGCTTTTTTCCCCCCACTGCTTGTTCTAAGTCAGATCATGAATGTGGGCTCAGTTCTCCGTGAGACGCAGTGTGTGAGGAGGGTGCTTCACTTCTGGGAGTGCACAAGGAGGGCAGTGCTGTGATGGCAAAGCCCCTCTTGGCCAGTGGGGAGCATTCTGAGGAGCCACTGGCCCATGCCATCAGCCAGACATCCCATCCCACGCATGAACTTGGGACTCATCAACACTGTGAAGAAGGTAAAGCGGTTTGCAAGCACCATAAAAAGCAACTTCCTAATGGTTTATTGACAGAACTTAATTTCTCAGCAATTAACTCAATGAAAGCTCTAAGAAAAGGCAGATACAATGAAAATAATATTATTATTTTGAAGTGAGCTCTGGGCTTTTTATGCTGTGCTCAGCTGAACATTATGTGGCAGAGCTATGGATGTTAAAATTAGAGCTGAAAAGAAAAATGCCAAATAGATGAGCTGGTGAGGACAAATTTGTAACTAAAATGGGTAGCTTGCATAAACTAGCAATGATGGATTTATTAATATAAGGATTTGATTGGAAAAACCTTTCTTTAAGGGTCTCAAAAAAAGCTTTAAGCTCAGCAGAACATGATCTAAACCAGCTCCAGCCAGCATGATATGGCAAATTTTGAAAGTTACCTTGGAAATCCTGAGGGGACTATCCCTCTAAGGTGGAAGATGCCTGCAAAGATTTCACAGCTTAATTAATTTTGTGATGTACTTTGTCAGCGTGTTTCGTCCTGGTTTGGTGCAAGCGGGGTCCAAGCCTGCAGTGCACAGGATGCTTACCTATAAAACGTATTATTCTTCGAAGCAGTGGGTTCAGGTAACAGCACTCTCCAGTCAAAATAGTTTTCTCTTGAATAATGAGGGTTTCTCGGGTTGACTTTATGAAATACATGGATATCTCACCAATAAAAATCTGCCAAGGAAAGGGAAAGAAAGAGAAGGTCAAAAATTGCATGAGCAAACACAGAAACATGGGTGTCTAGCCCCAGCCCACAGACAGTGGCACACAGCTGAGTGTTTTTGGGGACCCTGCACTGGCACTGTGGGGCTCAGCAGGACTGACACACACCCAGCTCCCCAGAATGTTGGAGAGGGACCATTCCTGCACTCAGTGGTGCGGAGGCCCAGAGAAGCTGACTTCACTCATGGCAAAGACTGTGGTGCAGCATCGCTCCCCTCCTCTGGCTGCACCAAGCTGAGAAATGCTCATTAAGCCTCAGCCTTGATGAGCTGCACCTGGACTAAGCCCCTGTTGAGCATATCAGAGACACTGTGTGTTCCCAGAAACTCTGCTGTCTAATGAGCATTTGTTTTTCCACTAACAGCCTTGAAAACTTATTTTTCTTGTCTGAGTAACAACCCAAGTGAAATAATATTTTTGTTGTTGAACTTTCAAAAAAAGCTACCAATGTGAGTTTTGCCCAGGGTGGAAGATTACCATAACTGCAGCCCACTCTCTTGTGACCCTCAGAACAAGGGGTCAAAGTGAGATCCTTTTGGAGCTCCCAATTCCCACAAGATAAAAGGGTAATGTGTATGTCTCAAACACTGATAGCTGGATGGCCGTGGAGCCGTCCAAGGACTGTTGGCAATAACAGAACAGAAATGTTGGTAACAACCAAGGATTGTTGTTATTAAAACACTGTGAGAAAGAGCAATATTTGACTAAATGTTCTGTTATCAAAAATGAAGTCTCCACAGAACCACTGATCATGGTGTTAGCTGTGCTTATGTATTACATATTTTTGTATGATCTGAACATTCATGCTTTCTGTAAATGTAATAGCTGCTTCCCATAGGAGTAGGATCATTCCTTAAGCACTTAGAACTAATTTAGTTCTGTTACACTGAGGCCTATCTACCCTCACTAAAGCTGGACAGAATTTAATCACAGGCTTTAGAGGCAATGATGATCCACACACAGCAGGAACCTCTGAAAATATCACCTATCATGTTCTGTCAGCAGGCTTTAGAAAGGGAAACTGGGACCCTTTTAGAAAGACAGAGTTTGTAATTAAAGTCCTTACAATAAAAAAAAAAAAAAGCTGCCTGATGTGGAAGAAATGAGCTCTTAAGGGGAAGCACTTCAAAATTATTAATTTAATACATTATTGCAGGACATACACAAGAGAATCCATAGTGCTGGGGAACAGTCAGAGAAATACATAACAGAAGTGTTTGTGTACACACACACAGGGTAGCACAGACACCTGGAGTTAGAATAAATGTCAAGGAAGTCACCTCAGTTCACTCTGACTGCTGGAATGGTGTGCTGTTTCAAGGGCAACAATTTATCCTTATTAAGCCAGATGAGTGTCCTTATTGATTATTGACATTCAAGCCAAGTATGCTCAACCTCTTTATAATTCTGCCCGCTGATGGCAGGAGCTGTGGAGCTGTAAAATGCATGTTGATAATGGCATCTGGAGGGGAGCTGATGCATGGGAGCTGCACTGAAATATTGCCTTTATCCCGTTTCACTCCATCTGCTCTTAACAGAATTGGCAAGCAGTTCAATAAGCTCAGCTCACTAACGACGGGGCTGGGAATTAAGAAAAGGACCATCTGCACTAAAGCAGTTTGAAAGTGACACTCTGTTTCAACCCGTTTATTATTTGAATTATTACAATGTTCAGAAGTTTGAATTACTGCTTTGGCTCTCTGCCCGGGGCTGTACACACACACCGAGGGACGATTCACACCCCGAGGGAATTCCACTCTGTGAGCACAGGGGCTGCTTGACTTTAAAATATCCTAAACTTTTCAAACAGGAGAGACTTAGGCATAAAACATACTAACAGTCCTCCTGTAACTATGCATCCACCTATAAAGTTCCTTTACATCAGAGGTTAATGGAGTATTTTCCTGCTTCAGTTCCCATCTTTGTTTCTATAAATCTAGCTGTCTGGCATGCGCCTAGCGACTCCCATGTGCATAGATTAGTTCCACTTAGATTTAGGAGTAAATTTTGCCAGGCTGTAAATCTGTTCAGTTCCATTCCACTGATTTAAGCAGAATTATCCCACATTTCCTACAGCATAACATTTCAAAATTTGATTTTTTAAAAATGAATACTGCCTTTGGTTTAGGTATATGGCAATAAAGCTGTGTTTGTGTGGAGATACAAAGTGGTTCAACATAACTGGACCATTCTTGTCATATCATCACTGGCACTGAATTTTGTTGCTGAAATTTGTTTTCTAATATGCTTAATATGGGCTCTCTAGAATGTCAGCCTTGCTGTTTCTGAAAAATTCAATGGGCAATTGGACGCCTGATTCTGAAAGCTAATCTGTCTGTGTGCAGTTGAATGTGGTCTGAATAGCTCTCAAAGAACTTGTTTGTTTTTTGCTTTTTTTTCTTTCCCAAGCATTTCTGAAATCAAGCAACTCCACTGATTCTCGTGATTTAAACCCTGAGGATGCTGCAGGAGCAGGGTCCACATCCAGCCAAGTTGTCCAGCTGGCCTCCCAGAATCAATCACCAGCACTGCTGAGTGCCTCAGCTCCTGCCAAAACAGAATCAGCACTCCAGGAATGGCTGCAGATCAGTTCTGTAGCTGACATCTAAATATAGACTCTGTACCTAAATATGGGCTGAAAAAGAAAACAACAAGCTAACCGCTTTTATTTCCATTTGGGAAAACAATGCAAGGTTAATGAACTTCCGTATCATACCGGCTTAATTAGACAGTAGAAATGTCAGGAGAATTGCACTAGATTGAAAGTGATCTGCAGTCTGGCACGGTGTAGGTAACAGGGAAGCAAAGGTAGTGCCCTGCATGTGTTTTTGTTCTTGGTTTTCTGAATAAAATAGCAGCTCATCTCCACTGAGGACATATTGCTTGAGAACTCTTGCTCACATTCCATTTCCTATAACTACCAGGTAAAAATACAAGGATGACCCAAAGCCCAATATGAATCAGAAGTACTGACCCAGCAGGCATTTTTCCTCTCCTGATTTCAACCTCTCCAGTGAGAAAACTTCTTCAATTTTCCCTGCCTTCCCATTACTGGCAGTGTCACCAAATACTTGCCCCTCAATGTTCAGCTCTCAAAGCCCTCTGCTGCACACACTTTACTTATTTCCTGGCTCATCCTGACCCAGTAGATGATAAAATTATCTGTCCATTTTCCTCTTCAACAGTCTTTTATCCATGATAGTCCTTCAGCTGACATTTTCAGACAGTGAAATGTCTCATCTCCCCTTTCAAGTTCTCAGCACAGCATTAGCACCTGATACTCCCTGCACTCCTGCACAGATTACTGACAGTTCGTAAATTTAATTTTCAATTTAATCAACAAAATAATGGAACTATTGCTTTTAGAAGGATATGGAATATTTTTTTTCCCCGTAGCACTTTCTGATAAGCTCACACAAAGGATCATTTGCACAGCTTTGTTAAAAAAATTTTAAAAAGTGAACAACAAGAAGACCTGTTTCTGTGAGGATGAACTAAAATAAACTATGCAGAAATGTGTCTTTGGTACAACTGAGAGGAGGTTGCAAAACAGTGGGATATTGGAGCTGCCCTCCTGCAGTAATTGTGCAGTGGGGCAAGGCTGAGGAGCTGATTGGAAGAGTTGTATTAAATTTAGAAGAAGAATTATTGATGGTGCTGACAGGCACAGCTTTTAACCTCCTTTGTTCTTTCTATCAGTTTTTCTCAGAAGAGAACACTGGCCTTGTACCTCAGTTCAAATGCTGCAGCAAAGGTGAGGCAGCAAATGCTGCATCCCTTCTTCATTCCCCTGCAATGCTTTTGCTCACTTCTCCAGCAGTCAAAATACTTCTCCTTAGTCATGTTTCTGCAAACTCCTGTGCATGTAGAGTGCCACAATCTGGTTCCTCCCGTGCTCCAGTCCTGCTGCCCCAGCCTCAGCTCTGTTTTCTCCCTTTGAAAATCTTCTACAGATTCACTGCAACTCCAGCTGCTCAGCTGGATCTGCCCTGACTGACTCCTTGCTGTCCCACAGCTGCTGGCAGAGGCTGCACCTCATGATGGAAAATATCCTAATTATAAATTTTTTTTATTTCATAACTTTGGTCAGTTTTCACAGGATCACAGAATGAGCTAGGTTGGAAAAGACCTTTGATATCATCAAGTCCAACATATGTTTGCCTTTGCCCTGGGGAAAGGGAATTAGGGTTTATTTCCTCTTTCCTCTTTCCTTTAGGGCATTGTTCCACCAGGTGAAGGCCTGATGAGCTTAAAATCTCCACAGATTGGGAGCAGAAAAGAAGATTCACCAAAGGCAACAGTCATCAGTGGCCATCAAGTGCCATGAATCAACTCCAGACAACACCCCTGGTCTGGAGAAGGAGAGAGAAGAATAAGAACCTGCTTAGCACCAGAGGTGAAAATATCTGTAAGGAGTAGGAAACCAAATACTAAGAACTAAGTAACTTGGAACAAATGAACTTTAAACCAAAGAATATCTATGGGTTTTGATTGTATAAAGTTTGTGAAAAATCTCTTAAAATACGTGTGGCATGGAATGATTTTCTCTGCACAGCCAGCCTATGTGAGGATGAAATTTTTTCTGTTGCACATCCTGAGCAGAACAACATCCTGGCCAGAAATAAAGTAATGCCTTCATTCTCTAACACTAAAATTGTTGTTGGAGAGTTTTTGTTTTTCCTGAAGTTTTGGTGACACTCACAGCCCTCCTGCTTCTCACTCACTCACTCACTCACTCACTCACTCACTCACTCACTCACTCACTCACTCACTCACTCACTCACTCACCACTTGTGACAAATGTGAAAACACTATTTTTGTAATTTTTTCACACTTCCAATGAACACTAGGGTTGTGTGGAAGTTCCCACTGTCTTATTCCACACGGATAAAGAAAGAGGAGGACCAGCAAAGATACATGAGAGAGACGCAGGATGCTCCACAGTTTGGGACTGCCTCAAGTCTTCCTCTCTGTGAAAGTTACTTCCTTCTGCTACTTTTCATGAAAAAGTACAAGTGATGTTATTTTCCATCACAGGAAGACAATGGAGTTCCTACATTAGGGAGAATCATGTGAAGTGCACACATGACCTATCTGTCTTTCCTAGGTATTAAATTAGCATTTTTCTAATTTCTGTGAGCTTTTAAATCCTGCAACTTGTTTACTCTAAAAGCACCCTTGTGACACAGTCAGTCTTTTTTAACACCACTTTATACACTGAAACCCCACCCAGGGACATGCTGCAACACAAAAAAAATCTCTGCAGCAAACAAAACTGAGCTTAGATCTTGGGACACCACTGCTCTCAGTTCTGGGCAGGTTTCAGCAAGCTGTATGACATTTCCCAAAGCCTGTGCAAGGATGCGTGTGGCTGCGTTTTTAATGTCACAAATAGAAAGAACCAAATTAATCAAGTCTCCAGCATTCAAACAGCAGCCAAGGAGAGGAGGGGACATGAGGAAGGCACTGGCTGTGAGACAAGCTGCATGCAGAGCGCTCAGAAACAGAGAATAGCAGCAGATGAGGGTTGTGGGGCTCTCAGCCTCAAGCAGCCAGTTTCAGCATCTCTCTCCCTGGGAGAAGCAGGACTCTTCACCAAAAGGTCACCTTTGCAAAATGTTCCAGAGGGTGTTTCATCAGCACTGGCTTCAGCTGGGCCAAAAGCAATTCTGCCCTGTTGCATTGTCATGTCTCTGAAGTTTGTATTAGAACAGCTGCAGTCAGGATAGGGATCACCTTCAGGCTCTACATTGGAGCTCATGACGTCAAGGATGGAGATCCCACAGCCTCTACTTCAATTTTTCCCTACCCTCATTGTTAAAGTTTGCCTAGTTTTTAATCCATTTCAATTTTTGAAGCTGGTGTCCCTTGCACGTTTGCCTCTTGTGATCTGAACAGTCTGTTTTCCTCTTCTCCACAGTCCCCACTAAGAACATGGTTTATATTGACTTTCACTTAGTGTTGTGAATTCCTTAATTCCTTAAATCTCCCTCACATTTAGCCTTGGCCCCTGAGGAATATTGATCTGCCATCCTATCTGCTACCCTCAGGACCCGGTATTGACAATGTGAAGCTGAGAGACTCTATGGTCAAACCAGCAACATTTGTATTGAGAAAAGGCACCTCAGAAGGCAAAGGGTTGCTGTGGTCTGCCTCAACAGCCTCCCCAGGACACAGGATTTCTGCTGTGATCCACAGACAGGGTCCTGACCCAAGCCTGCAGAGGCTTTCCCTGATAAGATCACTATCATTGATATTCCTGAGGACAGGGACCGGCTGAGAGCTCCCTCAGACACTCTCTTGTCTTTGCCATCACACCCTGGACAGGTGTTCTCAGGCCCCAAGAATCAATACTGTATTTTGCAAAACTACACAAGGTAATGAAGCAGTGTCTTCAGCTGAATGTTGCAATGCCAGCTCACTTTTAATTTTCCAAGGATACAAACTCAATGGGTTCAATCTGCATTCAATTACTCACCTCATTGTGTTTTGGAGTGGGTGGTTGTTGTTGTTGAATGAAAACAATAGCAAAGAACAGTTGCAAGTACTTTTCCAGAACAAGAAAATTGCTTTATTGTTTTTGTTTCTCTTTTTTATTTTAAGTCAAAAGGGTTGAAATCTACAGTTTATATTCTAGCCTGCTCAAAACCCAAAACTGTCTTAGGGTTGTGCTCAAAAACCTAATACTGTGGTAAAACTGTCTAAAATAATTATACTGAAGTTCTAATGAAGAAAATACACATTTTTCCACATCCCTGCATTGTTCCTCACAAACTGGCATGTGGCTGGGACCACCACAGAGTCCCAGAGACACTGTCAACAGAAACGCCTGAAAGTGTTGCACCAAACCAAGAAAGTGTATTTATTCTTCCAGAATGGTGTGCAAACAGCAGAATACAAACATTTACACAGGGCACACCTTTTCCTCACTCCTTGGTATCCCCAGCTCCTCATTCACCACCCCACCAGCCCTGGCAAGACTCCAGGAGGGGAAGGCAGAGGACACAGCCAGCTGTGGCAGCACAGGGGTTCTTATGTTGTAGGAAGAGACGGAGATCTGACTCCATATTTCAGAAGGCTTGATTTATTATTTTATGATATATTTTACATTCAAACTATACTAAAACAATAGAAGAAAAGGTTTCATCGCAGAAGGCTAGCTAAGCTAAGGATAGAAAAAGAAAGAATGATAACAAAGGCAGCTGTCCCAGACTGTCTGTCTGAGCCAGCTGACTGTGATTGGCCATTAATTAGAAACAACCACATGAGACCAATCACAGATCCACCTGTTGCATTCCACAGCAGCAGATAATCATTGTTAATATTTGTTCCTGAGGCCTCTTAGCTTCTCAGGAGGAAAAAATCCTAAAGAAAGGATAAAAAGATTTTTCATAAAAAGATACCTGCGACACAGGGGGAAGTGTGGTGGGCAGCAGGCTGCGGCACAGCAGGCTGTGCCTTTTGGCAGCACCAGGGCCAGCAGAGCCTGGTGATTCCTGCCTGGAAAAGCCGGGAAGGAGCTGCTGTAGCAGAGCTCTGAACTGCGTCAGACGTTCCTGGTTCTCCTGGCAGCTGCAGCTGAGCAGCCACAGGGGAATCAGCCACGACAGGCAGAGCTTCCCTGGCTTCCCTTACAGAAATAAATCACTGTAGTAACATGGCTGTGCTAAGCCAAAGCCAAGGAATCAAGAAAGAATGGGAGAACCATGGGGAAGAAGGATATTTCTGAAGTTTGAGGGGTAAGTGCAGATTGTAGAGAGAAGTTGAAACAATTTCCTCCTACTTCAGATCAACACTGTAATTCAGCTTCTATTTCATAATCAGACTGGGTTTGGTTTGACTGATTTCAACCTTATCTGAAAACAAATACTCCTTTGCACAAATTAATAGCACTGGACAGTTAACAGATTACATCTAGGCTGCTACTTCCCACCTGGAAACAGAAAGAAAGAAACTAACCTCTGTGAAAATGGTAGTGGCACTTTCTATTCACTTTAAGGTAACGAAGAACAGAGAGAACAGTGCCCTTGAAGCTTTCTGCCACTGCTCAGTATTCATTTCAGCAAGCTGGCTCTGTTCCTAAGCCTCTCTGCTTCTCTCGGGTGGGCAGATAAATCACATTGGATGGAGCAGAGCAGGCAGCAGTGCTGAACTCTGGAAGGATTGTTTAGTGCCAGCTGGGGAATTGGCTGCTTTGCAGTAACCTCGTAACAGGGAAAGCTAGTCTTCAGGGACACTGATGAATGTAGTGGAGTCATCCCAGAATATTTTTAGAGAAATCTTTCAAAAGCAATGGATAAAATTGCATAAAACCAGGCCAGTCACATTTATTTTGCCACTGAAAGTGCAGGGAAATGCAGATACAGTGGTACCAACCCACAGCAGCACTTCTGCAAAGTGGTCTCAGAAATAAAACACACGCGTTTGTTTTCCCCATGCCCAGTGTCATAGCCAAATGACAGAGACACAAAGATATTCCATTAAGTTCACAAAGATGTTCCCTTTTGGCTTGCAAGTGCTGTAACACCTCAAAGCTGTGCTGAAATCATGGCTTTGAGTCCTCCCCAGACCCATGCACACAGGACTGCACTTAATGCTGCTTGTGTCTCAGATGAGGGAGCTTGCACAGATCCCTGGGACATCTCCCACAGCTCCAGAAGCCCTTTTAGATTTTATTATGAGCCAGTACCTTATTGCTGCTGGCCTCCACCAGCAATCACTCCTCTCATGGCATGAGGTGTCAGGACCGTGGTAATGTGAAAGCAACACAGAGAGATCAAACTTGCTGTCACATCAAACCAACCATTTGCCAAATCAGCCATTCTGCCTTTAGGAAGTGAAGCAGTGAGTGTTGTGCAGAGGAGAAATGAGTAATTTCAAAGGTAATGGCATTACCTCTGACTTAAGTCGTGTCTAGGTGGTGGAGCTGCACAACGTTGGTGATTCCTCCTGAGAGCAAAGTGTACGGAGTGAAGCTACACCTTAGCTGGCAGTGGATGCACACAGCGCTCCCTCCCTTGAGGAACAGCTGTGTGGATCTCTTGTTTGTGTGGAAGTTTTTGGGTTTGTTTTTTTTTTAAAGAGTACAAATCATCACGGTCTAAATGGAAATGGCTGCATTTGCTCCTCGCACTGAAATCCCTGGGACATTCGACTGGATCAAACCTCTCTTCCCAGGTTGTGGGCAGTCTGAGTGAGAGGCAGCATCCGCTTGGGCACAGGATGATACATGAGGATATTCACATTCTGAATGGACTAACCAGCAGGGAAGTGCAATACAGAGTTTAGGGAGAATCTGAGCTCACTTTCTGTCTCATTTATAATCTTTTTATTGATGACCATTGCCAGAATTTGGTCTGCAGAGTCAGCTACAAACCAAAGACAAATGTGAAAATACTGTGCAAAGAGAAGAAGGTCTTTCAGGAAAATGTGGGAATGAGGAACAAAATTAGGTTACTCCTATAAAGATCTTGTGATGAGCATCAGTCAGGAGGACAGAAAAATCTCTGACATATGCCCTGGTTGAAGATTAACCCAATATTAAGTAACAGAACATTAAAAAATTGAATTATGTATTAATAATACAGTATAACAATACAACTAATTAAATAATGTGATTAAACAATACATTAATAAATACTGCATTAAAAGTGGGGGAAAAAATGTTTTGCCAAGGGAATTTGACCTGCTGTCTCCTTGAGGTTGTACCTAGAGATCCCTGGTGCTGAGCACGGTGCCAAGAACCCTGTGCTGACCCTGACCCTGCCTTCTCTGTGTGGAGAAATGTGTCCAGTGCAGCAGCACAGCACAGCCCAAGAGGCAGAGTTACCAGCTAAACCATCCCTGCATCCAGCCCAGGGTGCTGACTGGACCCAGGCCAGCATTCCTGCACAGTTTGCATGGGATGGGTTGCTCACAGAACCCAGCTCCACACAGCACTGAGCTGATCGTCCCTTCAGCACCCAACAACCTCACCTGGCATTCGTTACAGCCTTTCATTCTTTGTGTTCAACATGGGCTATGGGAGCTACAAATAAAGCACTCTTCAAAGAGTCACAGACCTGCTCATGTTGGAAAAGGGCTTTTAAGATCATGAAGTCTGACCATTAACCCAGCACTGCCAAGTCAAGACTCCAACTCAGCTTTTCATAAAGGACAGTAATTAAGAAAAGCTTCTTGGGCTACTAAAAAGCAAAGAAAATGCTGATCCAGTGCAGCAAAACTTGAAAGGTTAGCATAAAATTTTGGCAGAGCAAGGATTTAAATAGAAGATCCAAATAAAGAGCAACACTCATTACCCAACGTTTTATCAGTAATCGAGGGACAAACCACTGATTAATGTCATTGCTTGGAATCAAGGCATGGCTGTGACCCACCACCTACCTTTACAAAAAGCACTTGTGAATGCTGCATCCCTGAACATTGGCACTTTGTTGATGGGGGAGGTCCAAAATGTGGGGGTTTTGGTTTTTTGTTTTGTTTTGTTTTGGTTTGGTTTTGTTTTTTTTATTTTCAAATTATCTATTATTGCAGCAGAAAGTAAAATGAAATCCTTGATACGCAACAACATCCAATACATAAAATAATTCTGTAACTGCAGATGTTTTTCATAAACTTATGATGTAATCCACTTCAAAACACCTGCTTGTCTTTAGAAAGTGTCCTGTACCAAAACCTATAGCCTCTTCTGCAGATCCCTTTCACACTTCTTACCACATTCTGTGACAAGAATATGATTTGGTGCACTAAAATTACTGCAGAACAAAACTTAAAACAAACTATGGTGAAGCACTCACTATTTAAAAATAAATATGTAATCTGCAGCTTTAATCAACTTTTGAAAGCAATGAAAAGCAAACTTAATACAAGAAATAAATACTAACAGAGAAGAAATAGCAAGAAAGAAATGAAACAAAAGTTCATAAACAGAGTCTGACAGGAATTTATCAATGCAATTACAAATTCACCAGAGCTTGGGCTGTTAGTGAAATATGCAAATTTCTGTGTGGAAAATGGAAAAGGGCTGAAGTTTTGCTAACCAGTGAGTGCAATAAATTGTTTGGCATTGTATGTACTCCGCTAGTTGAATATTTTAATCTGCATAGAAAAGCTAAAAAGCGAAAAATTGCATTTTACTGGCTGAATACTGAATAAAATCAGGTTAAAAAAAAGTTTAGTGACTGTTGGAAACAAAGAAACTATTAAAAAAAGAAAACAGCATTCATATTTTTCTTTGTGTTTAGCATCCCTCTCCTCATCTAAGCCTTTTAAGGCCATTCAACAGTCCTTTTAATATAGCAGGAAATAATCCTGGATATACTGCACATCTGACCTGGATTTTACTTCAGCTTTATCCCGTTTTCTTATTTCCAGTAATACATAACCTTTGCATTAGAGCCTCTCTGGAGCCCAGGAAATTCACAACTAATCACTGAAGTAAGCAAGCTATTGTAAAAGGCTTAACAAGCTCTATCCCTCAGCCTTGCATTGTGATTACCTCAGAATAATTACTCCTGGAGGTAACTGATGAAGATCATATTAGGCTGAGGCAAAACAGAGATCCTGCTAAGTGTGAATCAATTACATGCAAACGGAGAGGTGAGGGGACAAAGATATCACAGCACCATTGTTATTGTTTATGGGGATTTCAGATAATTCCTCATACTCACAATCGCTGTCGGGGTTGAAGCCAGCACACAGTACAGCACAAGCGGTGAAATGAAGCTCTCGTCCTCCGTCCCAGGGTAGGGTTTCATCAAATTGCCATCCTGACAGAAGAAACCTTGGATATGCACCTGAAAAGTGTCAGTGTACTCGAAGTAGTAGGCGAGCAGAACAGTCCCAGCCATGATGACGAGCTGAAAATAAAGCATAGTCACAGAGAGAGGCGTTAGTTGCTTTTTGAACAGATGCAGCTGTGCCTGCGAGCTACTCCAGTGCTGTGGACCATCCTCCCTTCACCGTCACTCTGACAACCCCTGCCATAATGGTGTGTGAGCCTCTGTGTGTGTGTGTGTGTGTGTTTCTGTGCCTCTGCTTTGCAACATCTGTTACATAAACCTTTTGGCAAACGACGCCAATGAACGTCTCAGATGGGAGCGTGTCCGCGCTCGGCGCGCAGGGAGCTGTGACAGCTCACAGGGCATGTGAGTGTCAGCGCAGGAGGGATCGATGGCAGCGAGGCACAGACAGCAGCAGCAGCTAAAAAACCTGTGCTCAGTGGCAGGGGAGTGGGAAGGATTGTTACAAAGCCTAGAGGAAGCCAAAGCCAAAACACTTCCCCGCTGCAGCTGCGAGCCCGTGCTGGGGAACGTGCGTGTTGTGCTAATTCAGATGAGCCCTCTGTGTGGCCCAGATGAAGATGCATCCAGAGGAAGACTTCTCTCCTGACACTCACTTTTCCCTGGAGCTGCTTCTTTATGAGTAAAGCTTTACAAGTCTGCTCAGAAATCTCCACAAGCAACCTGTGAGGACTTCAGTGCACTGCCTGACTTACCCATTCTACCACAGCCACTTTTGAAAAAGCTGGCTTGATTCTGAAGCTGCGTTTATATGACAGATATGAACCTCAAGGAGCCTTTCTGGTCTCTCTTTCCATACTTCATGGCTCCTAAATGGCTTGATTGGAAGCTCAGCAATCTGCTTTTTTGTGTATATCCATAGTACCAGCTTCCCACACTGCTTCAGCAACACGTCACCGCAACCTCACCAAAGTGTCCCAAAACTCACCTCATGAAAATAAGCAGATTTACTAATTCTTGTTCTCCCTCTGCCACACTGCAAAGAAAATCTCACATCACAGTCTTCACCCAAGACAAAAATAGTAATTGATTTATAACTTTTTTTTAGGGGTAATGGTCTTAAAACTAAAAGAGGCTTGATTCAGATGAGGCATAAGGATGATGTATTTTACAATGACAGTAGTAAAAAAAGGGCACAGATTACCCAGAGAGATGTGAATATCACAACTATGGAAGTGTTCAAGGTCAGGTTGTACTGGGCTTTGAGCAACAGGTCTAATGGAAGGTGTTCCTGATCACTGCACAGGGGGTGGACTAGCTGGCCTCTAAAGTTCCTTCCAACTCAAATCCTATGATTTTAAATTGTGACTACAGGATCTGATTCAAAATCCTCTTTATGGAGACTAGTGCCACTATTACAGAAGTTGTCACTGTTCAACTATTTTTGTCCTTTTAACTATACAAGTTATCTAGTCACACCATAGAAAAAAGTGGAATAACCAGGTCCTGGTCTCAGTATTTTGCCTCCAGGATCTCTGCATTAAAACTGTATTGCTGCAAGATTATTGTAAGACCTCTGAAAATTTATTTTGGCAATTCTGTCTCAAAGATACACTTGAAGCTATTCATGCACTCCTCTTGCACGTCTCTGCACACACAGCCAGCCATTAAAGTTATTGTATATTTGAGTAAGAGCTGGATTAAAATAAGAAAATATAATGAAATCAGATTAGTAATTGATGCAAGTAGCAGACCAAGAACCCCTAAGTGGTTGAGGTGGGGAGGGACCTTTGGGGGTCAGTCCACCCTCCTCTGCTCAAGCAGGGACACTTCAGTTGGTTGCCCAGGACCATGCCCAGAGGGTGTCTGAACATCTCCTAGGATGGAGTCTCCACTACCCCGCTGTGTCACTTTGTAAGACAGACTTAAAAGAATGTCACAGTGAAGCCATAGTTGTGACACTCCATTCACCTTTTTTTACCTTTCAAATTAACCATATCATTTTGTAGATGTATTATTTTCAGGACCACATACCTGCCCAGAATAAATTCTTTTAACAAACATACAGCAAGATGCTGCTATCTGTGTATTCCCCAAAGACCTTCACAGCAACCTCCATGAGTACAAACACAGTCCCTCAACTAAGGACACAGGAGTTAAATTACATTTGAATTTAACTCCTTGAGCAGCTATAGGTTTTCTGA
Organism: Ammospiza nelsoni; assembly: GCF_027579445.1. Classification (NCBI taxonomy): domain Eukaryota; kingdom Metazoa; phylum Chordata; class Aves; order Passeriformes; family Passerellidae; genus Ammospiza; species Ammospiza nelsoni. Next base: position 6,716,139 of record NC_080669.1, read on the forward strand.
TCAACCTGGGCAACTCAGCTTTGTTAATTGACACAGAGAAAGGCAATGACACTATCACTACTCTACCTGACATGCCCACATAAACATGTTGGAGATTACAGGATGCTTGCATATAGAGGTGTTTAAACTCAGTTCCAGCACCTCATGTGATCTGGGCTGTCAAAAGCAATCTGACCCACCCTTCCTATCCCAAACATACTCCCAGAAATACTTCAGGTTGCCAGCCCCAGCTGGCAAACACAGGTAAATGATAAATAATACATGACACAACAGACAGCTGGTTTTTCTCCTCTTACTGGAAAACAGAGAAAGCAGGTTACTGAACTTTTAACCTTCTCTGGGTGTCATATGGAAAAGAGAATGCTTTTCAAAAAATAAGGTGCTTTGATACGGGAGGAAAATGTCACTTATCCTAAATGCAGTCTCTAGACAGCAGTTCCACAACTAACCTTGACCTTTCCATTGTCAAATGCTGACTCAGTGCTGCACAAAAACCCCTCTTGCATACAAAATACAGCTCTTGACTGACTGATTCAACATTGATATTGACCTAAAATATCTCAAATCACAGGATCACAGAATGCTTGGGTGGGAAGGGACCTTAAAGCTCATTTCAATCTGCCTGCCATGGGCAGGCACCTTTCAGCCTGGTCTCAAAACACCTCAATAATGAACCCAATTCTGTTCACACTCCCTGTGTTTCTCTGTCTTGTTCTTCTGAGAAAGAAAAATCCCCCAAAACCATATAATCTGTGAAAAGAGATTTGAATTGTGGACACATTGTGTCCTGTAGGTGACATCCACCATCTCACTGAAACAGCCACAGCAGGCAGCAGAAATTTGACCTCCAGCTAAACAGACCTTACCACACCCCAGGGGATGATGTGAGATACAGAAAGCACAGTCAGCCACGACCACAGACAAGAGCAAAATTTTTGCTGCTGGTACAGTCAGTGAAGACCTGACCACTTCTGTGCGGCAACCTCCTCTGCCTCATCTTGAGTATTCACCACTTCAAGCAACTTCTCAGCAAAATGCAACCAGAAACTTATTTTAGTTCTCCCTTCCCTTGTTCCTGTCCAGGTGGTAACTATTTAATATGTGTTTAACATGAGTGAGATGACAAGTGCCCGAAGGGGTCAGAGTGGCCAGAAGCAGGGACGTCAGAGACAGGAGGGCTCCCGGCAAGGCAGCGAATGTTCCCTGGGTGCTGGGATAAAAACAAATGCAGTACTGCCTTGTAGATATCCTGGATTATGAGCACTATAGGGTCTAAATCAAATGGGCCTGAATTTTGTAGCCTTTTCTCCCTGTTTTCAGGTTTCCAAACATTGAAGGAAGCAGAGAAGAACAGGTAAGCTGATTTAAACTAAAGATACAAAACATGCCATTATGTAATTCAGAAAACACAATGTCGTTTAACACTAAGATTTTGCAAGGTTTATTTATTAATCCTTTTTAACTCATTTCCTCGAGTTTACTTGGGGAAAAATTAAAAATGCTCAATAACTTCAGAAAGGCAGCCAGTGAACAGAAGGCTGCTAATAAGTCTAAGGTGCTTAATGGCCTCCATTAGCTCAGTGTTTAACCATGTCATAATCCTTAATATTTATCATCACTGCTCCATTGTAAATTAAGAAAATGCTCTTATCATCATTTTACAGAGAGGGGACAAAAGCTGAGGAGATAAAATGACTGCCCTCAGGTCACAGCAGAGCCTGTGGCAGAGCCAAGATTTATCTTTCTTTTGGACCAAATTATTTTGGATTAATCAATAATCTCCACATGAAAAGGCTCAATGATACATATGTTTAGGTCCTGATTCTGTAGAAGCTCATTCATGGTAGTGCTAAGAAAAATTGTGTGTCTGACTCAGTCCCATTTAAAAATTCCTGCTGAATTTAAATCAGTCTTGACAAGCTGGACTTAAGCAACTGGGGTGTGTTTTTCCCTCAGTCATTTAAATGGATTAATTATGTAGCACGTAACACCCATCCCTTGACACACCATTAAATTCTGCCCTGCTCCAAGAGTCCACTCTGCCCTCACAGACCTCCCTTGCTCCACTTGCACCTGTGGGCATTCTCTGCATTCAAAAAACCACTTTCTTCAATGTTTAAGAAATAGGAAGCAAGTCTTGCAATCCTCTTTGGGTAATGGGTAATTTTTTTGGTGTAGAGTTAATCACGCATTAATGACAGATTGTGTACCAAGTATAAAGAAGGAGGATCTTCGCAGTAAGCAGTACAGTTAGTTACACTAACTCTAGGGCACTGGTGTATATCCAGAAATCCTCCTCTGCACTGTAATAGAGTCCCTGACAGCAAAACTCAGAGAGCTCTAACATCCAAATAAAATTATTGCACCTCCAGGTAGTGGGGCTGAAATCCCACATTGTATGCACTCTCGTAATTCATTGCAAAGCACTTCCCTGTATCCTCCACAAATGGGAGATTTTTTTTTTTTTAATACTGTTACTCACAGAAAAGTCCCTGTTCTGCAAGTAAGCAAGCAAGAGGGCAACTCCACTTGGAAAAGGGGCATAAAACTGTAAAAGACAGAGATCAGTATTGGAAGAGGGAAGACACTGTGGGAGACAGAATTTTGAACAGCTTAGACTGAAGACTCCCCAGAATTCTTAAGGAGGATTATTAAGAGGAGGAAGAAACTTATGGAGAAAAGGAAGATGCTGGAAAAATTTCTGGTGTACCCTTTAGCCATACAACCTGCCTGTCCTGCAAGATAGGCACACAGCCACTGCAAAAATCTCCTTTTGCTGTGTGCTTTGTCACTATTTAAGTGATATTGCAAGTCCATATGAGTAAACTTGAAACCCCCCTAGCATTGCTGCTATTTATACATAAATAAGTAAATTCTTTCTGCTTATCAGCCTTCCTACAGTCTACTCATAATATATCTTACAGCACCTTTAATTGGCACGACTGAAAACTGAAAAACTGTTCTTGCGCACAAATGGCAGCATAAATTATGACTTTTTAGTTTATCCTGAAAGAAGTCAAACCAGTATTTTGCATGTGGTGCTCCTTAGTGGATAGTCATTGAGATACATATTGATGCCTTTGCTCAGTTGGTTTCCAGCAAATTTCAGTGATTTTCACTTCTTTGACTGAAACTGCCACAGTTTCATGAGCACCACAAACCTGCACAAGCATTTTCAACCCTTGACACACATGCTGTGGCTCACAGTTCCACACATTTTGGTCATATTTTTGCCTCCCCTTTTGCCTGAACTCTAGTGACCCACTGTTATGCAAAACCTGAAACAATTTGGTGTGCTTTCTCTCAGATAGGTGATGAGAGCCATGACACCTGTGTGTCCTGAAATAACTCCCAAGTTTCTGCTGACAGGAATTGTTAAGGTGTGTCTGTGCTCTCTACTGGATAATATCAGAAATATTGAACATGCCAGGCTGTTTAGCCCAGGGATGGGTCCAGGTGTCTCTCTGTCATTCTGCCTTGGAGATGGGAGCTCCAGTCTTGCAGCTGCAGCAGAGGGATGTTAGCACAGCAAATTGGAACAAATCACATTTATTATTAAATTCAAAGACCCATTTCTGCCCATCTGAAAGCAGATCAAGACTCTATTTAAGAAGTACCATGTCTGTTTCCTGAAGTATTCTTATTAGGATAAGGGCTCAGAAACTCATGTTGGATCAATATTTTTTACATGTGTTGGCTGTATTTTTGTGGCCAGCTGATCTCTACCTAGTAAACCAACCTTCATAGTGCTTGTAACTGAAATAAAGAAAAAAAAAAATTTAGGTATATTTTGTTTTCTTAAATAATCAAACTTCCTTCTGGCAGAAGAATTGCAGACTCCCAGAAAATAGTAGATTTGACTTGAAGCAGTTATTTTGCCAAGCCTTTTTACAGTATTCTCTCTGGGAATTCTTCTCAGAAATCATCTATTCTGACAGACCCACTACAATGTCTTAAGAAGGATCTACATTTTCACACAGTGGAGTGGTCAAGTGGTAGGGAAATGCTGAACATGCCTTCAGACAAACTTGTATTTACAAATAGCAAAGATGAAGACTACCACTAACTGAAAGCCTATCCAGATGTGCCAGCAGCTGAAATCTCACACTGAGGTGTGAGGGTGGCAGGTGCTTTTCCCCCATTATCTGTTAATGGGAATTAGCAGGATGAGCCCTTCAGGTATCGGCAAAAGCCTCAGTCTACAGCAGTTTGTGAAGCATCTGTTGTGTGCCATTTTATCACAAGTGATTCAACTTTAAAGGTTTCACTTGTGCAGCACTCCCAGGTCTGTGGAAGGAGAAGTGTATTGGACAGCAAAGGCTCCTGAAGACTGCAAGAGCAGCAAATTAATGTTTGTAATGGATTATGAGGATCAGGGTGACTGCACAATCTTTTATTATTGCCAAGAAACTGAATGCAGCAAATCCCCTGCTTTTTATGAAAATACTGCAAAACAACAAGGACAAAAAAATAGACACAGGACTGTTCATTGCAACATTATTTTGCTTAATGGAAGAGTGAGAGAAAAAACCAACCTTTATTAGAATTCCACGTAATAGTAAAACAAATACAAGTGAATGATTTCATTATGCTGAATAACCATTTATTTTACACTGTCAGATTAAATATGAAATCCAGCACTCTTTCTACGCTGCCACTCCCCAAGGTGTTCTCTTTCCCTCACCTTATATAACTGATTCTGACATCAGTTTTTTTGTGCCACTGTGGCACACAGCAACCTTGTCTGCAGCAGCCCAGCGCAGGCTGTGCCTTTGTTACAGTGGCTGTGAAGTCCATTCAGTGGGCAGGCACAAGCTGGGCAGTGGAGGCAGAGAGGTTTATTAAGACACACAGGCTTTTGAAGCTGGAGCTGTGTAGAAATCAAAGCAGTCTCTGCAGAGCTTTTTACAAGTCCATTTCATGAACTTATTGTCTTATTTCACCATTTTAGCAATTAAGTATGGATTAGGTATGGCTAAAGAAAACACGCTCAGACCAAAAAAATGGAGTTCATGTCTTCCTAAGGCACTTATTTCAGCAGAAGTTGTTTTGTTAGAGTAGCATGACCTCTAAAAATACTGACATCTGGTTTAAAACTCTTTCAGGCTTCTTTTTTTATATAATGGTCCTTGAAAAATGGCGAGGTGCTACACTGCAATAGCTTAATGTTACCTAAGAGCTCACCCACATAAAGAATCCAGATTTCTCCAGCTCTAATGGTGCAGTTAAAGCAGTACAAGCCTCTTAATGGCAGCAGAAATAAAGGCCTAAAAATGCTCTAACCAGTGCAGCCTTTTCATATGTAGAAAATAAAATAAGCAACTGTATGAAGCACCTTGATTACCTCAATCTATATGACTCAGTGCAATTTATATACTGCTCTAGCTTTCTCAGTTTAAAACATAATTTTTCAACCTTTTTCATGTAAAGAATCAGTTTTCACCAGTGATTCTTATGTAATAAATCTAAGCCTACTTTCTCTGACAGGTAAGTACGATCCACAGGTTGATCAGAGGCTGAAACTGTCAGCCCGAAGGACGGAGGGACATCTACCCACGCTGTGTGTGTGACAGCCTGAGCCTTCTCCCACTGCACCACAAAGAGCTGGGCTGCCTTGGGAGAGCCTCTCTACATCAGCCCTGTCTGAGCAAAGCTCAGCCTTTGATGCCGGACGGGGACAGCACAGATCTGTCTCCTCACCCTCCTCAGAGGCAATGAGTGCAGGGGTGGATGTCCCTATGAGCTTCAGGTGGCCAGGCAACGCTGTGGGCGCTTGCACAAGTGTTTGTGCACCTCAGACAGGCAGGGAGATGAATGGACAAAGGGAAGGCGCAGCAGCAAAGGTGATGGAAGCTGGAAAAAGCACAGTAGTGGCTTTTTAATCGCTGACAGCAGAGGAAAAGCAATTCCCCCATGTCTTGAAGAGGGAGGAAATGAATCCTCCTCTCTCTTGTGGAATCAAAGTAATACCTGTGATGCTATTAGCAAGAGAATCTCTGTAAAAATCAATACTAAATATATATTTTATTTTTACCTAGAAAATAGATCATAAAAGCTATGAAAAGACTTCTCATGTAGGAGCATGGGTTAGGGACATGGGCTGGTGGTGGACTTGGCAGTGCTGGGTTAAGGGCTGCATTCAGTGGTCTTAGGGGGCTTTTCCAACATCAATGATTTTGTGACTCAGCGTCCTCTAGTACTACCCTGAATATTTGCTCACCTTCTTGCAATTTCTCTTTTTTGGCAAGTGGTATTTCATTATAATAATTTGATTTCTCTATGAAATCATCATAAAAATATTCCTTTTCTCCTTTAACATTCAGATTTTATCCAATTATACTACATAACTGGACCTTAAACTAAACCAAGAGCAGAAGGGATTAATGTGGGACAATTCTAAGGAGCTGTTGTTACTGGTTTTGTGACAGCACAGACCTTGCAATGTATCAGACTTGAAAGAGATGTGATCTATTTAAGAAGAACCCAGTTATGATGAGATATATGCTGGATGTTTTTGGATTTTTTTTTTTTTTAATATAAGGGATGTACTGATGCAGAAGACTATTAAATTCTGAGCTTGATTCAAAGTAGATTTTGAAGGCTTATCAGCAGGGGGCATTAATGCGACATTAAATTCCAAATGCCACACTACCAAACATCCATGCAGAGCCTATAATGTTTTATGTTTTTAATATATTTGGGGGTTCCTCTGTATTTTTCACAACATCATCTCATTTTTTTTAAATACAGCTGGAATTTCAGGTCATTTGGTGGTAATAGTAATTTGGTTAATCATTTACTGTGGTCTTCATCCCGACTTTTAAAAGAAGTCTTTGTCTCTGGTTTGCGTAGTTTGAAAAAGGAGAAAATTATTTTAAGACCAGCAAATTTGCATCCAGCAGTTTCAAAGGGGATTATCATGAGCAGGAAGCATGGGTGGGTTCATCCCTCTCAGTGAGTATTTGTTCACAAGCATCAGCTGCTCCTTGACATCAGATCATGCATCCAGCTTTTCCATGCTTGCACTCTGACCTCACAACAGACCTGGAGAAAGAAGGTGCTTCCAGAAGGCAATTTTAAATAGCAACATTCCTCTCCTCCACTGACTCTAAAATAAAAACAACCACAGTGATAATGTAATTATTACTTAAAAAGTATAAATCCAGGAGTTAGTGTCTGTAGGATTTTCTCTCTTGTTAGTTTTCCAACAGTTGCAAACAACAAAAAGAATATTTTTTTCCCCCCTCTAAACCTTATTGAAGGTGGTTTACAAAGGTTTTCTGTCAGAAAGCTGATCTAGCTGGATCAGAGCTAAAAAGGAAGAGCTTTCCACTGCACTGGCTCTGCTCCTTGATCTTTTACTCAGGGCTGGTTTCAGATCCTGGCACACTGTGATGTCACTCTCACTTTGTTCACTAATAGCATGAAAGTCACTGAACCTGGCCTGACCTTCCTGGATTAAAATCTGTGTAATTTACATCAATCCACAGTCTGTCTGTATGTGTAGTGCAAAGAGACATAAATTAAAACTTTTGACAGGAATTACACTAGTAAATTTTCTTTCCCGCAACTAAAAGCTGGAAATTTAGCTAACTCTTTTAAACTGAAGTGGAGATTTTCACATCACCACTTGATTGCAGGAATGGAATTTGTAAAGAGCATTAAGAAAAGTCTTAAATACACAGTAAGTTAGGGATTCTAAGCAGCATTTGGAAGACATACACTTTAAAGGTGGGCATCAGAATGTTGCTTGACTGCTACAGTAGCAAACTACTCTGTAAAATCAGGTAGGTCTTGCTTTTAGGGCCAGACTCTCTAGCTTTGCCTCCTGTATCTGTGACACCATGGTATGTTCCACACTTTTTCTGTCCCTCAAATACACATTCTGTATTTCATGTAACATCTTTTTCTCAGGTACATGCAGACCTTTGTTATGGTAAAAATCAGTTTCCAAAAAACAATAGTGAAATGAAATGTGCTCCTCAAACAGCTGTATAAATCCAGACATTCTGAACTTCTGTGAAATCACTGGCTGTCTCTATGTATGAAAATCAGGATTCTTAACAAAAATTGAGAACTACAATTTTCCTTTAAGATCCCAGAAAAATGGGGTCTGATACCCTTTCAGATAAATTATGATAAATGATAAAGAGTGAGATTTATACAAGGGGAAAAGAGAATTAAACTTCCACCTCTCAAGAGGGAGAATATATCAGATTAAAAAATTGTATTTTTATTTTGCCCCTGAAGAATGTCATCACCATTACCAAGTGCTGTTAAAACCTCCAAGACACAAGTACAGCATATTTATCTTCCCTTGAGCAGTCCCACGAAGCTTTTCAGCAGGTGGCATTAATGCTCTACCCAGTTCCAAATGACACACAGCCAGGAAACTGCTGTTTCCAGCACATAACACCTTAAAATGATCTACAAATTCTGGTGGAGACTAAGTGATTTTCTTAACATAAAAGTCTTCATTAAAATGGCATCTGTTCAGAATGAATTTTTTTTTAGCAACAGAAGCAGAGCAGAGATATATTTTGACTACTCTGGTATTAAATTAAAAGAAATCAAGAGCATTTTGAACAGTTACTCTCCTGCCCTGCCTAATCTGTCTCCTCATCTCCCCATCACGACATCTGCAGGATCACCTTTTTCAAATGGAGAGAACACCACTAGAATTCCAGGTGTGTACCAGCACCAGTGATACAGCACCTTTAATGACAAGAATAGGCACTCAGTGCAGCACTACACAGCTTTCCCCAAGTGGAAAGATTTGATGTTGAAGCTGAGAGAGAGAGCAAACTGAGAGGTACTGAGGTGGAAAATACCTGTGGTCCCTTGGGACTGACAGAAAATGAGTTGTAGTGCCTGTCCAGCCTTTGCCTAAAACAAACAGCAAAAATGCTGGAATCATCTCCAGGACTTGTTAAAATAGCTCTTACTGACTCCATGAAATCCAGCATCTAAAACTTCTGTACTTCAACAGGAGTTGTGCACAGCTTCATGTGAACAGAAATTGTGAACAGCTTCATGTGAACAGCCACTGCTAGAAACAGCTGATTTGGAAGAGCGTGTTTGGCAGGAGGATTTGGAACATTTTTCCACTGGTTCTTTTAAATGCAGGAGGAGTGCTTTCCGCCTCATGGCCACAAGAACGTTAGAACACAGAAAATATCTGCCAGGATGTTCTCAAAAAACTGGTGTCCAAATTGTGCTTGAAAGGATTCAGGGTTTGCTCCTCTAAACTATGCTCTGGATCTACCTATTGGTCTGCTCCAGCCTCAGAAACACCCAAATTCATAAAACTTGCTCAAATAGTTGCATATAGCAAAGTAATAAAAACTCCTAAAAAACTCAGAGCAAGTTCAAAGAATTTAATCAGAACTTGGTGCTGAATTTGCCCTTCTAACTTTGAACAAGATGTGTTCTTCTGTGAAAGGCTGCCTTGAGTTTGATTCTTTCTGACAGCAGTTCTTAACCTGGACCACACTGACATGAGTCACCCAGTCCACTAGAAATAATGCAAAATCTTATCATAATTCATTGTCTGCCTAGTTTCAGTAACAAAAACCACAAAATAGGAGGTTATTTAGCTTTGAAGTACCACACTCATTCCATAAAAAACCCATTGATTTGATGGGAATAAAATGTGTGGCACACATGCATTTTATTTCCATGTATCTGTGTCCTCCAAAAATGCCCAATACAGGGACTGCTTTGGAAAGTTGAAAAGCTGCCTTTGGCTAAAACAGCTTCCAAGTTGCCCTGCACCCCTGATAATGGTTCACTGACTAATGGGTTTTCACTGCACAAATGGCTCATAAAAGCTGTTAAATCCATCATGAACTCTAAAGGCTTTTTAATCTAATGACTATTTTCACTTACATAGAGGTGTCAGGACAATTTACTGTCCAAGTGTCGAGAAGCAACAGATCCAGACAGGACACAGGATTCTGACACAACAGACTTACACATCTTTTCAGTATGCTTTTCATGACTGCTCTTGGGTATCTTCATGTGGTACCTAAGCAAAACTGCTCACAGGGAGATGCTGAGGTATATTTTGATTTCTAATGTGTCTTTGCAGGCAGAAAAGCAAGCATCTCTATGAAAATTGAAGGGATTGACAGTGGGAGAATCAGGTGAAAATGAGAACTAGGATAAAGCAAAATACTAAAGCAACAAATATCTGCACAAAGTCAAAAGCACTTACTTTCCCTTTGCTTGCTCTCAGACTGCAGTCTTATGGATGCTAATGATGCATTGGGTGACATTTTTAGCAATGTTCAAGGCAGAAGAAGTTGAGGACTTTTGCCACTCTGACATATAAACACTAAGTAGTGCAACAGCAGTGCAGTGTCCACTCTGTCATCCCAATGAATGGTTGTTTATTCTTATACCCTGTGCATCTTCCTTGTCCAGAGGATGATTCCCAGACTGCTCCTTGAACGAAAGAACCTACCAATATTCCAGCTGCTCTATAATCCACAAGCCATTGCCTCATCCACACATCATTGTTCCAGAAGACCAAAAAAGCTGTAAAAACGATGTTCATCAGACAGATCTAAAACCTGCTGGGATCTTATCTGGCTAAACAAAGGGGAAACTGTTTTCCTCTTCTGAGCATCTCTGCCTTGCAAGTTCAGGGACCATCTCTCCAGAGACAGAGACCTTATAATAAATTCCTATAGTGTGCATGGTTACAAAGAGCAGCTCCTCAGAGAGCTCCTCATTCTCTCACCTTCCTCAGACTGAAAGCACTTCCCAAATCTGCTCCCTTCTCACACATTTTTGGCAGTGCTTTCATCTGTTTTGTTCTGGTCATCAGTCTGCCTCTTGGGAGAGAATCTCAGAAAGAAACCAAACATGTCAGGTTTCTAAAAGATGTCACTCTGAGCAATGCAAAAGTGAAAAAAAGGAAGCCTAATTCCAAGGCAAATCAGTACATAATCCACATAGTTTTTTAGTGAATACTGTAGGTAAACTGCAAGTTGGAGAGCTGTGAGGTTTAGAAGAACAGCAGAAACTTCTTTTTGTTGGAAAATTCTATTTTTAGACAGAACAGAACTGTTTTTCTACAATACTTCTCAACCCAGAAAATCTCAGGGTAAACACAAAGCTTCAGAGAAGCCTAACTCTTCCCATCCTGCTGCTTTTGAAAAACATGGTCCTGTTTCCCTTGATTTTGAAAGGTGTTAACAGTCAACCTTTCCTCTGAAAGCATCATTACCTATGGACATTCTTGGGGTTAGAAATGGGCAAGCAATTTCTCAGCAGTGGATGGCACACAGAGACAAGATGCTGTGGTCAGACCTTTGGTCACAGCAGAGTTTCTGCAGCAGGGTCTCTCCCTCCACCAGCCATGTGGCAAAAATTAACACATTTTATTGCTCTTTCTTTGTAATAGAACTACTGTTCTACTCTGAGGACTTGAACAGGCATTGACGTCTTTTGTGTCTTTCCAGTCAGAGTGCTTACAGGTATGCACCTGGACCTTACTCTGTTCCTTTTCTTCAAAGATGACACTCACATAGGTCAATCAGTTACAACAAATTGCAATATTTAATTCTTTGCCCTGCTATAAAGCTACTTTTTTGTTATTATTAATTACTTCTTCCAGCAGTCTCTCTAATATTCCACCTCTTCTTCCTGTAGTGGCATGGCACTCTGACATGTTTAAGCATTTTTGTAACCCTCCTCTTTTCCCCATATGCATCAAAACCCTTTGTATGAGTTTTAAATGACTAATGCTTCACTGCTAACTGTTGAGGAAAGGAAGAAAAGGAAAGGCTGAGCAATTGTGTTTTAAAGCCAGCAGCTTTACAGAAGGCTGCAATTAATTATTACTAAGATATATTTTTAAATATTTTGCTGGTGCAATGGAACATGAAAGGCCAAAATAAGTTGATAAATGTTTAGTTCTAAGAGGAAAAGAAATTCTTTTGCTATGAAAAATTCTGTTGATAGTTCAAGGTCATTAAAGAAAGAAAAGACTTATGAAGAAGATAAAAGGCTAGTATTCAAATAGCAGATACCAACAAACACTTGGGTTTTCTCAGGTAAATCTGAGACAAGTCACACCTTCAGCCTGAACCAAAAATCAAGGTAAAAAAGGTTATATATAGATACTGAGACCCTGACCCTCACCAAAGGAGTAACTGTAGGCAAGTCACCATTTCCTCATCTGCAAAAATAAAATACAGTTCCCCTTATAACCCAGCAGTTATCTCAGCATCAAGGAGACATGGCAAACAAGGCAGCAGTTAAATGGAGCCACCAGCTACAGGCAACTGTGGAGAAAGTGCCAGACTGTGAATGAACTGTTCCTGCTGGCATGCACCTCTGGAGATCACCTAGATTGACTTCTGGCTGGAAGCTGTGTCAGCTGGAGCAGGCAGTCAAGTCCATGTCTAGCTGGGTGTTAAACATCGTCCAAGGACAGAGACTCCACAAGTTCTCTACATCATCTGCCCTGGAGTTTCATTACCCTGAAAGGATGACAGGTTTTATTATGTTAAGTGCCTTTTCCTGTTGCAGTTTGTGCCCATTGCCTCTGATCCTTTCCTTGGGTATCACAGGGAGGAGTCTCTCTCATACTGGGGAACCCAGCACAGATGCATCCGAACAGCATGAGATGATCCCTGTTGACCTGCTGAAAATCCAATCTCCCTTCTTGCTGCCCCAGCCTGCCCTTCCTGAAAATGCCTCTTTATCCAGGGCACTCCCTTGTGTGAGCCATCTCTCCATGTCACTGTGACACCAGCAAAATCATAGCCCTGCAAATGCATTCAGACCTCTAATTCCTCTCACTTCCTTTCCACAGCATGTACCTCAGTGCACAGACATGTCAGAGTGTGACCACATGCTTATTCCTGGCTTGGAACAGGTGCGAAGGTTGTTAAAGGTTGAGTGCAGCTCTGGTCTTGAGTGATCACAGAATAAACTCAGTTGAAGGGATCCACAAGGATTGTCGAGTCCACCTCCTGGTCCTGCACAGAACCATCCCCAGAAATCACATCCTCTGCCTCACAGCACTGCCCAAAGGCTCCTTGAGCTCTGTCAGGCTGGGGCTGTGACCACTGCCCTGGGGACTCTGTTCCAGTGCCCAGACACTCTCAGGGAGAAAAATCTCTTCCTAATATCTGACCTAAACTCTCTCTGACACAACTTCTGGTCATTCCCTCAGGTCACTGGACACAACAGAGCAGAAATCAGTGTTTGCCCCTCCTCTTCCCCTCACGAGGAAGTTGCAGACTGCAATGAGGTCTCCTTTCAGTCTCCTCTTCCCCAGGCTGAATAGACAAAGAGGCCTCAGCCACTCCTCATACAGCTTCACCTCCTGGTGCTTCACCAACCTCACTATCCCTCCTTTGGACACTCTCTAATAGTTTTAATGTCATTCTTACCTGTAGTGCCCCAATCTGCCCCAGAATAGAGGCAGTGCCATCCCAGTGGGCAGCAGAGCAGGACAATCCCCTTCCTTGCCTGGCTGGCCATGCTGGGCCTGGTGCCCCCAGGACAGGAATGTCCCTCCTGGCTGCCAGGACACTGCTGGCTCAACTTGTCATCAACTAGAAGCCCCAGGTTCCTTTTCATTCTCCAGTCTGTCCATACTTCCAGGGCTGCCCCATCCCCAGCGCACCCAGCATTTTCCCTTGTTGAATGCCCTGTTCCATAATTAGCTGAGGGTCTCCCTGCAGGGCCTCCCTTCTCTTGAGGGAGTCAACAGCCTCTCCCAGTTTTGTGTCATCTGTGATCGTGCTTAGTGTCCCTTTCAGTCTTGTGTCCAAGTCACTTATGAGGGTGTTGGAGAAATGCCCACACTACGCAGCCATGCAAGCTGAAGATGAAGCACTGAATCCAATAAACAAGCTGCCAATTGATAGGCAAGCAACACCTGCCATTAAACTGGACAAAGAAAACCTGTTAATGGTAACCTGCCTGACATGCCAGCTATGAATCTCAATTTACATTGTGAGCTCTTTTTGCTGCAACAGGCTGTGACAGGTGGTTCCCATTAACACCAACAAGGCAGAGATTCCTCCCACTGCTTGAAAAATCTGTCCTTTTCTGCAGAACTGAGAGCATGGTAACTGGGATCAGAGGTTCAGGTTGGTGCTCAGTATGAAACAAATTTTACCTGCTGACTGAGACTCATAATCCTGAATCCTGAGTGTGTGTGTTTGAGCAATCTATTTGTCTCATGGTGAAGGAATCAATTGAGTCATAAGATATTAAATGTGGTGTGCTGGAGAAATGTCTGATTGTGCTGATTTCCCAAAAGTGAATTAAAAACTTTCCCAGGCACTTCTTTCCTTATGTGTTTATGCTTGGTGGGACTCCATTTCACTGTTCTCTTGATTAGTGCTCCTTCTGTTCACACCATGCTGGGTCCTTTGCTTAGTCCTCGTCCTTTACTGGTCCTGCCAACCTTTTCCTTCACTTCCTCACGTGATCCTTAGTCACTATTGCCACTCCCATCACTCTTAATTTAAACTCTCCTCTCCAGGTTGGCCAGGCTGCTGGCAAAGCTGCTTTTGTTCCATTTGGTCAGGCCGATTGCCTTCTAAGCAGTCCAGATCCTCAAAGAGAGTCCCATGGATGCAGAAGCCAAATCCTGCTGCTGACATCAGCTGGACAAACACACGTATGGGTCATTCACTTACAACCTGGCAATCCTTGGTGATCCTTCTGGGTCCCTTCTAACTCAGGCTATTCTGTGATCTGTGATCTCAAATGGTGACTCATCAGATCCACCCAGTCCTCTTCAGACCCTCCTCCTCCTCCTCCTCACCAGCAGCATCAAGGAAAGCTGGGGGGCCTTCACTCTCTGCAGGTAGAGAATTTCTCAACACCACCACTCACTGTTTTCTCTTGCCACATGGCTCAGGTTCAGTTGGTTCAGGTACTTTCCTGTGCAGGGCTCTCATCCAGGGAGCTGCCTTGGCACTGAACCACTTCAGATCTGCATGTGGAACAGGGGTCTGCCCCCCAAAGGCCAGAATCCACCATCTTATAACCTTCATCATCACTGGAGTTTCCACTTTCCAACCCAGGTAAACAGAGACTCTATCTGTTCTCCCGCTGCAGGTTCAGGGTTTGCAAACTGCAGCAGATCTGGGGAACCTGTGCCAGTGTCTCACTTGACCCTCCTTGTTCTGGACTCAGGATCTCCAAGCTCAGAGTCCCCTTGGGTCAGGAGCAGCTGGCAGACCTGACTAGAGGCTACTGCTAGCAGACATGGGCTCATCCAGCTGTCCTCACTGGCACACTGATGTTCCTCCAAGATTGTCCAGGACTCCCCTGACAACCCATAAGAGTTCCCAGAAGACCAAGAAAGTCTCAGAGGAGAGTGGAGATACTGCTATGTCATTGGCTGTGTCTGCCAAACAGGGAAAAACTGCAGATTTTCAAGTGCTAGGTGCTGTATTTTTTACTTTTACTTTTTATGTCAACTACTGAAGATATTGGTTGACATAAACAAAATTACAGATATCATAAGAAAGCTGTAAAACTCCCTGACATTGGAATTATGTGTATCAGCAATTTGCAAGGGTTTTTTCCTATTTAAAAAACCCCAAAAACAACAATAACAACAAAAAACCCCAAACCTTAGGAAAAAAAATCTGTAACAAACTAGTAAGCAGACTGACACTCCCTCTGACCAGAGGTTGTAGCAACACCACGGCAGAGACAATGATACAACAATCCTGTTTCAAACCCTTCTCTAGCTGTCTCCTGGTTATGGCAGATGTTCAGAGCCCAGCTGCCAGGACAGGGCTCACAACTGCCTGGCTTTCTTTTGGTGAGGGATGTCACTCTCCTGGGTGCAAGGGTTGCTTGGGCTGGGGACAGTGCAGCTCTTTTTTCTTCCTTAGATCAGCTCAGTATTCTCTTAACAGCTGTGAAGCACTTTGATGTCTGTAGACAGAGGTATCTCCAGTGGCACTGGCACACAAACAAATCAGTGTAATTGCACTGAGAGAGGTGCAGAGAAGGTGATGAGAAAATGGTCAGCACAGGCACTGAAATAGCCTTGCTGGATTTTTGATTTTCATGTCAGGACAGCAGACAAGTGGAAAAGCCCCCAGGGAATGCAGGGCAGGACCCCTGTGTTGCAGGTGTGGCAGGTACCACAACCCTCAGTGCACAGACAGAGTCACAGGGGCTCCCTGCTCTCCTGCCCCTCCCTCTGTTGCAGAGCTTTGGGATTTCTGCTTGCTGATGCTGCTCTCCATCCCATCCTAATCCTATTGGAATGAAACATGCTGGAACCCAAATTTAATTTAGGGGCAAAAAAAATTACTGGGAGAGATCTTTCAACTCCAAAGTTTCCAGGCTACTTTTTTCTTCTGAAATGCCATGTGCTTTTCTGATGGTGTCTCCAAGCAGCTGATGTGGCTTAAAGTGCAAAGCAGAGAACCTGCAACGCTGCCTGCCCAGTTTGCTCTCCCTGCTAACATCAAGTAATGAAGCCCTCAGAATAGCACATGGGGCCTCTCCTAGAAGCAAAAGCCTTCCTGTACAAACCAGAAATGCAGCTCCCTCACTTCCCTTTTAGTCTGCAACATCTTGCAGAAGCCTTAAAGGTGGTAATACCTTGCAGGCACAGATGTAGTATGTTTTTGGGGTTTGTATTAACACACAACAATGAATCTTAAAAATCCAGCATAGTCAGTTCTTTCCTAAGTGAACTAATTGGGCAACATGGGATCTACTACTGGAGCTTCAGTAAGTATAATATATCAAAATTTATGCTAAAAAATTAAATTCCAGTATTTTCTGATGGAAATTCCTGATGTGTTTTTATTTAGTTATTTTGTGCTCCAATACCTATGTGATGAACTGCTGTGTCCAGTGAAAGCCAAGGCACTGCAGAATTCATGAGTAGGAGAGAGAAAATCAAATCCAGCCTTACTCTATCAACACTGACTTTATCATGTCCTCAGTTGTTTGTCCTGCTGCCTTATTCTACCAGGTATAAAAGCTTTCCATCTGCACTGACAACCTTGGAGCTGGGGAAGCTCTGAATCTTTGTCATTCACAGAGCAGCATTTATTAAAATTCATAATACCTGTACGTGCTTCCAGATCCCTACTATTTAATAGAGTAGAGCAGGTTCACAGTCATTAGACATTGATAAATGCAGCACTTACTGCCAGAAAAACCTATCTGTTGATACCAAGATTGCAGGACTCTTAGACCAACCATAAAAGTCAAATAGAGACAATGTTTTAAATTAAACAGAAAACAGTCAAAGACATTTTACTTCACAGTCTTATTAATATGTATAACGCAATATGAAATCCGTTTTATTTGCCTTTAACATTTTCCCAGCTGAACAGGAAGCTTTAAAAAAAAACAATTACTACTTTGAATCTCCTCTGCTGCATGCAAGTCATGTTGTAACTGAGTACTTTAGTGCAAAAATATCTGAGTCCTTTAGTGCAATTCTTTATCACCGGCAAGCAGTCATATAAAAAAATTAATAATGACTGCTTCATTTTTCGGAACTTGTAATCATTTTGCTTTGCAATTTTGAATGCAAGGTAAGGAAGAAGACCTGTGGTTTGAAAACTTTCATGAAATCCAAGTTCTGGTGCTCACTTTTCCCCCTTTCACTTGAAGATACCATTCTCTTTTCAATGTTATCCCTGTCAAAACAAAGGGAAATATTCAAAGCTATTTGCTATGGCTATTTTTCATGACAAGGTTTGAATATAATTCAAAAGTAGTCATGTCTGAACCCAGATTTGACATCACTGATCATCCTCTAGATGCTCATTTAACAAGTCTCCACAAACACTAAGGGCAGTTTAATTCCTTCTTACCAAACCAAGTGTTGCTAAACCAGGGCCTGGCAGCAGGAGTCACACATGGCTTTTATAGGGAGCTCTTATTACCCTGATACTGCATCCTGAAGTGATTTCCACTGCACTCTTTCTCATACTGTCCACTCTTCAGCTCCCTATAAAAGCTGTGTGTGTGCAGCTCAGTGGGTTCACAAGACAGAGTGAGGAGCCAAGGCTTGAACAGGAATGTTTCTCCAGCATGCTGGTTCTAAAATATTGAATGTGGACAAGGAAATCTGTGTGCTGACTACTGGTAATCACTACATTTTCATACTGGGCATGCCAATACCGAGGTGAAGTTCCTGCAAGAAAACAGGACTGGGCAGGCAAAATGGGATTCCAAATTTACACAGCTCTAAAAGTCAAAAAGGAAGATTTTTTTACTTGATTAATTTCTTTATTGCTTTCTGCTACCCATTCTCTTATTTTGTTGCATCCTCCATTCTCCTTATTCTGTCATCAGGCCTAGATTCCTTTTCTTTCACACCAGGTTGCATCACTTTATTAGAAAGAATATTAGGACAAGTGTTTTCCTATGAGGATACTCAAAACCTAACCAGGCTACCTGTAAGAAAATCAGAAAACTCATCTGGACAACACCCAAAGGAACTTCCCTCAGCTGCTGCTTTTCTGAGCTACATCATGCCCAGACACCCACAGAGAACCCTTCCCACCTAAATAATTCTATGAGTCTATGACATTTCTTTTTAACTCAAAGGAGTAAAGCCTTGGGTTTATTATTTACTTGGTTGACCCTGGCTGTCTTTCTTGTCCAAACACAACCAGTCTGAGTTTTTGCAAGTCCCAAACTGCTTTACTCCTTCTACAGCAATATATTTTCAATAGGAATGAAAAAACCTGAAGCACAGCATGTTAAACCAATGGTGGTATTTATTCACGTGACAACACATTTATACCATGTATAAACCACCTCTATTTCCACAATTTGATCAGTTTGAGAGTTTCAGTATGTTCCCCACCACTGTAACAGAGCTGAACTGATTTTTGCTTTGGCTGGTTTAAATAGGATCATAAAGATCCTTGATGACTACTGACCTAGCTAGCTACAAGTCAAATATTAGCACAACTAAAATTCATAAAAGTACAATCTGATATGCAATCTATTTGAAAAGTAAATTCACTTCATTATAACTGGAATCTTACATTGGTCAGGCTCGAATAAGAAACTAGACTGCATTAATGCAGTACATCTACAGATATTTTTGCTGTAATTTTATAAAAAAATGCAGTGTTGAGACTACAGTAAATCAAATGGAAACTTAATCAATAGTTCCACTGCAAAAAAGAAACACAAACTATTTTAAAGTTCTAACCTTATTCTCTCCATGAAGCATGCACAACTCACAAAAAGTTTTGAGAAACCAAGCAGCCTGTTATATATGGTGTAAACTAAATAAAGGTGATATTAAGTCAATAATGATGTACATCTGCACATAATAATCACACACTGAATTTCTGTGCTTTAGTGAAGTATGTAACAGGTATTGATACAGGATTAGCATTATTATTAGAGCTCCTGCCAGGTATACAAAGTCTAAACTCCAAAGTCTCAATGAACATTTGATTCTGGAGATAGACAGGCAGCATTGAATAGGTGGCAGAAGGAAACACAGGAAAAATTTGACCATTATAATGGTCCATTTGACCATTATATACCAGGTGTAGCTATCCTTTAAGTCACAGGATGAACTATACTGAACTCATGAGAAAACTGACAGCAACCCCAGCAATAACTGCATCATTATTTCCAATTGCTTTAATCTTATTGCAGCATATTTTTCATAGGCCTCATCAACAATTACTCTAGAATCAAAAAAAGTTAATAATGCCCTAGAACTGCAAAAACTTAACAAATTATTCAAATGCATTTTAAACCCATCCTGTTACATGGTTTCTTCCATTCATCTGCTCTTGTGTTTAGGTCATAAAGGAACTGGTAAGAGAAAGAAGTGCACAGCAGATTTTGGAGTATGTTTTAATCTTTTAGGCTCTTTGCACTGACCCTCTGCAAACAAGCAGAATCTCTGCTGGCAGAGACCACAGCTACTCTTGGCACTCTCAGGATGTGCAGTGTGATGCAGATCTTATTTTCAGTGGTTGCTGTAAACATGCCACTCAAAAGTAAGAGTTACACACCATTATGAGCCCTCATTTGGTTTCCTGAACTGTGAAACAACTCTTTAAAAATCAACTTTGTTCTCAGTAAAATATGGATCAACCATGCACCTAAAAACCATTTCTAAAAGTCTATTTGCAGCAGAAATCTTGACCAATAGATCACTCTGTTCCAAGACAAAGGTACATCTTAACTCCCGATTCTTTACCTTAAAACTGGAGTGTTTTAAAACTAGCACAATTTATCATTGTGAATTTATACGGATATCCTAAATCTGACCCTAGTCCGAACTTCTGAATCAGAAATATTATTTTAGGCATGGCATCAAGCTGAAAGATAATCCATGAAGGCTCATGAACTCTACAACTGAGGGTCAGTCTGTTACCATTGTTATAAGCACACACCATCATGAGTAATAATTTCATGTGTGTTAAGACCTGAGTGCCCATTTAGCGTCCTGTGCAACAATTCTCAAAGCATCATTTCTACTGTCTCACTCATTTCCTGCAAACACATCCATATTGATCCATTTTCATTCAGTCTCTTCAATAGCTCCACTGAGCAGTAGCCACAGTTGTGATAAAATTATGTGTGCAAGCCTACCTGTGTAAAAAGCATTTGCTCTTACTTCAGGAACGGGGTCTGCAAACTGCTTGGCTCTATATCCACCATCTCATAGAAATTCCTGGTGAAATACACCAGTGAAAGAAACACATCAGAGAAGAATTGTTTATTGCAAAAATGCTGGGATGTGGGAATGGGCTGAGAAGAAGCACCAGGTGCCCCTTCAGAATGCCCCAGGAATTACAAAATAGATCATGAAACCTGAGGTGCACTGGGCAAGCAAGTTAGAAATACAGAAACATAAAGTATCATTTCTCCAGAAAGATTTTTTTGTTGTTGCCACATTCTGCTGCATTCATAATAGATTTATTTATTTCATGTCACTCAGGTACTGGCAACTGGATTATCCATTTGTGCTTTAGAGGGAGAAGATCTCACAATTCAGAAACTATTTGCTACCCACAGAAAGGCACCCAAATGTTGCCAGAAGCTTGGAGAAGTTCTGCGTTGATGCAGAACCTTAGGTTTGTACAGGATGCACAAGGCTTGGCAGACCAGTTCCTAAAGCTGGTATTAAAACTCAGTTGGAATGTCTAGAGAGCAAAAAATGCCAATATGTTTTCAAAGCTAAATCACTGAAACAAACTTGTTAGTCATAAGGCTGATGTTAAGGATTTCACCCTTGAAACACTGCTGAAACAAACTCCTCCTTTTCAATGTCTGAAGTGGCTGGTCTGGAACCAGAAATCAGGTCCTGATGAAACTGGGCATGATGCTTGAAAACACCTATTCCACTTTAAAAAATTCTCCTGATGTCAAAGCCACTGTCAAAAAGTTGGGATGGGTTTGATATTTCATAATATGCTTTAAGCATGTTCTTTTGCTCCTGCATTTTTCATGTCATTCCCACTGATCAGCTCTGGAAAGGCTTGACTCTTGTACTTATGGTTACTTAGACTGCATTTGTGAGTCCCTGCAGATTCCTTTCCACTCTGTTTAGACTTCATGCAAATTATCATGATAAGCAAGTGCAGGAATATTCCTAAAGACCAAAAGAGCAACAAAAAAGTTTATTCACAGATGCAGACCAGAGGAAATGGTGCAGCTGTATCACAGAGCAGTCAATAATTTGATATTGCACTGCACCTTCCTTGGTCTGCAAATTTGCATGTATCTGAGCAAATAATTAGCTCTATGTTGTGTGCTTGGGAAAGAAAACATGAAAATCCCTTAGGTTTTTGAAGTAGGCAAAGAAACAAAAGTTAATGCATTAAGGACTTTACAGCAATATCCATGAAACTAAAACCTAAGTATACTTTTGAAAAGAGAGGAGGGACAAAAGGGCAGTTACGTATTGTGCCCTGTATATTTTCACATTGGTATTTTAAGCCTAGTTAAAGCAGCTCAGTAATTATTGGAAATACCTTCCAGCTTAGAAAGCCTCAGATATTGTTTGCAGACTTCTGCACACACAGAACACCTTCATGAACAGTGCCTGGTTCATAACCCCTTTTCTCAAAGACTTACATAAACTTTCTGATCAGTAGTTTTTCTAGCAAAAAACCATGGAGTTTAACTAACAAATGGGGAAAATGCATTTGTACTTCAGAACCAGAGCAAATCCAACCTCTCTAACTGCTAAGTATTTAAAAAAATCTGTACAATTCCTTCTCTTAGAAACCTGAATAAACAGAGCAACATTATAAATTACAGTAGCACTCAAAAGTGTTGGCTAGCTTCAAGGCAGAATGTAAACAGGTAAAGCAATTTTTTCACAGCATTCTCCTCTACTTCCAAATGCATTTCTTTATTATTCATAAAGATACAGAACTTTTGGTACCTTTAATCCCTTCCTGGAAAAGTCCACCAGATCCATTGGTGGAAACCCAAAGATGTTATTCAGGTTTCAAATGGATTATTTGCAATGGGAAGTTTTCAGAATAAAGGGAAGGATAAAAAAAGGCTTCATGTGTCTTCAAGCAGGAATACAAGCCTTCTTTAACTTATGTTTAAAAGAAAAATTCAGTAAAGCACCTAAACTCTCATGGCAATCCCTTATTGTTAATTTTAATAGGTCCTCAAGAAGCTAAGGAGAATCAAATAATAATCAGATTTATTTCACAGTGCCTATTTTGGCCAAGAGTCATTTGTGCTCTCTGCCTAATTGTGAAGCACTTTGAAGGATTTTTTATAGTCAGGTAATATGAAAGCTGCTTAGCAATTCAACAAAACTAATCCAATGTTGAAGAGACACCTATTTACTGAGATTAAGCCAATTCTACAATATGGAGTTATCCAGTCCCCGGAACAAAGGAGGTGTGTGGGGACAAAGAATGCTGAGGAATGAGTGGCAAATGGAGAACATAAAGAGATTTTTAGAAAGAGAGAGATGGATACATATGCTGGGTGAATAAAATCAGAAACAATGAATCCCAGGACACAGAAGTGTCTGAAGCACAGGGATTTATGCAGAAACATCACCCTTTGCACAGCCTCTGTCAGCACGGATTCTCACAGCCTAAGTGGGCATCCAGTGACAGGCAGTTTGTACAACATCAGCACATGACACATCCCCGGGGCACTTTGTCCTCACAGCATCCCAGTGGGGCAGCACAGCACATCCAGGCACGGCATGGATGGAGGAGGAAGGAACAGAGCCACTGAGGGGTGCAGCTCGTTCCAAGCTTGTTCACCTTGGGATGCTTTTCCAGTTAAAGGTTATGTCAAATTCGGATGGGATTTGTTTTGCACTCTCTAGGAGAACTGGACATTATCTTGACAAAACCACTGTATTTTAAATATCCAAAGTTGCAATCTAATATCTCTATGTCATTTATGTAATTTTAATATCATTAAAGGCCTAAACAACCAGCAAGCTTTTATGAGAGAAATTACTCTTTTTTAAAAATAAGCAAATAAAAAGTCACTTCCAATATATTCAATGTCTTACAAATGTAACTTTGAGGACTACAGCAAATGTAAGAAGTCATTTCACACTCCTCAAATACTGCTAAAAATTAGAGGGCACCAGCCACTACACCCAAATGTACAAAACCTTTTTAATTTTCAGAACACCTAACCAAGAAGTTATAATAAAACAAGTGCCACATATGTCACAAATGTTCTAAATTCACTGATTTTTTCACAGCTCCCCAAGCCCTGCTGTGATGCTGATGACAAACAGAAGTTCAAGAGGCACTTGTCTCACTTACACAAATGATTTCAGTATTGCAGAAATTCTCCTGCTACTCGGTAGTTCAGCTGTTAGCTTGACTACACAAAGTACTGACATGAAGATGTATGTGGGCAAGGAAGAAGAATGCTTTCCTTCAGTGCCTCTGTAAGTTGAAACTTTTTTTTAAAATTACATTTGAACTGATATTTGAAGATGATCCAATCTGTCCAAACATAAAATAGCCGAAAGTAAAGGAAAATGTACCCCACCGCAGAAACAGAAATCCTGTGAGGTTACAGCATACTTGCAGTTCAAATCCAAGTTTGTACCAAAATAAATGTAAGACTGGAACTTTTTATTTTTCAGATTTTTTATTTTATTCATTTGGAGGAAGGGGAGAAGATATTTTCTGTGTGAAATCCTCAGCCTTTTGCAATGTCCTATATATTGGGCTGTCAAAAAGAAACACTTTCCACTCTGCCTGCAAAAGCTTTCCTGAGGGCAGAATAATGGATTAAGTGTGAAAAAGTGGGATCTTCAGATTACAGAGTTTAAAGATGCCCAATGTTTTAAGTTATAATGGTGTTACATTACCTATTACCTATTACCTATTACCTTGTCAAAGTCAGCATTACAATAATCCACAATGAATCACAATGAAGAATATACATCAGTCATATATCAAAGCCTTTTGGTTACTCTTTGATCAATTTAAGACAATTTAATTAAATCTGGTTCCAGAAAATTTTAGTGTTTTCCTGGGCAAAGAAACACCTCAGATGTGCCCAACTCCTTCAGGAGTAACTGCACTTGAAAATAAATCCTTATATAACTCCCTGAAACCCCTCAAGCCCTCAGGCCAGGGCCTGCAGTGTGAGGAGGAGGAAAAATGAAGTAGAAAATGCCTCATCAGCAGAAATCCCAGACCAAATTTCTCCTTTTGTTGCCTAGAGAGCCATTACAGTCCTTACTCTCGTTGAGAAGAGGGTTTTCTTTGCAGAAAGAAAAGGACATTGCTTCTTCAATAACCACCATTCAAACACACACAATGGCTCTGGAGCTGCTCTCACGCCTTCCCCCTGAAGTCATGTGTAGTTGTGGGGATGCTGTTTACTCACAGTATGGAACTTTCCTCCCAACATCTATTTGCTAAACGCAATTATCACATCCCCTTGTGCTTCCTGTCACTAATGATGATGTCAAACAGGCTGCAAAAGCCAGAACAACTCTTAGACCTACCAAATTCAAAGCCACACTGGACCCTCTCCTACAGCTCCCTAGCCTGAGTTTTCTCCTGGAAACCTGATTGCCAAAATGAGATGAACAAAGAGAGGGCAAGAGCACAGAGCACGGAAAACATTGCTGGATGAAGGCCTCAGAGCAGCTCACCAGTCCCACAGGAGGAGGACTGGGATTTGACTGGCATTGCACTTCTCCCATTTCCATCCCTGGCACTGCCCAGACCTCAGGAAATTTAGTCATTCTGACAATTTATTCCTCACCTGCAGAAATCTGGCTGTACTTTCATGTAAAAAATGCATCTGCCAGGTGTGATTGTACCTTTCCTCACCTTCAACCAGCACACATCCTTCCATGGAATGATGGAATGCAGCACTCCCTGGATCAATAGGGTAGCAAAACAATGGCACAGCTGTGCTGAAATGTTGGTACAGGTGCTTTTGACATTGCCCTGTCCCAGCAGGTGAAGGAGGGAGGAGATGCCCCACAAAGAGCTTTGGCCACCATAAGTGGGAAAGGAAGAATGGGATAATTTTCTTCCTGCCATCCCAGACGCTGCCTCTCCTCCTTCCTCTCATGCTTGCCTGCCATCCATGAGACCACTCCAGTGACCAGTCCTGGCTGAGACAGAGTGAAAAATCCCCCCAGAGTAAAAATCCATTTTGAATTAGGTGAAATGTCTAGGAAGGGTGAAAAATCTGTAAGGCCAAAGCTGAAGGGAAAACTGCAGGACAGAGATAGTGAGCAGACAGAGGGAGACAGAGAAAAAAACCAGAAACGATTCAAGGGCAGGCTGCCCTGATCCAGGAATTTTTTTGATAAGGAGGAACTGGCGATAAATGTCACACAGAGTCCATAAGAATTAATATGTATGAACCTATTGTGAAACTGTATGCATATGCATTTGAGAGAGAGATAAAAAGATACCTGAAGTTCTCAGAGGCACACATGCCTTTTTTGAGGAGAGCAATCTCCGCATGCATCCAGTGCTGTAATAAACACACTAAGCTTTACAACTTTTACAAAGTTGTGGGGTTTTCTTCTTTTATCCACAAAATATGGCCGGCAACAAACCCTCACACAGGCTGCTGTGCACCACTGGCATTTGTTGGGACAAACCCAGGGCATATCAAAAGCATCTCTGGCTCCATCCCTGACTCCAGAGGGCTCTGGGGCCTGTGGAGAGGGGGATGTTTGCACTACTATTTAACCTCTGTCTAATGCAAACCGAGCCTCCTGAAGGCTTCTTTCAGTATGCTGTCTGCAAAGGAGGGTAGGGAAAAGGAGAACCTCAGTCTCCTGCATATCCTAGTTAATTGTTTACATGTTTAACAAAATGTACTGCACCAAATCTTCACAAACGTTTGGTGGCAAATGTCAGACTGTAATGACACCTCTTATAATATAATAAAGAATCATCCAGAAAGCTGCCTGCATTATTTGGGAGACGGACTCAGATTTGATAAGTGGATCAAAATTAGTTTAATGATTCCCTATTTAGCCTTTAAATCCACTCATAATGTGACATTGTATTTCCAATTAGGGAATGAAAATGTTGATTAAACATTTCTGTCATTTCAGATTACACATCACATGTTATCTCCTTATTATTAAAACTTTCATATTTTGAACATAAAAAGGAATTTGTAGAGTCAGGCACAGGGTTTAAGTTTTTATAATGAGCCATTCATCTTCAGGTCAGGTTCCATAATAACTAACTGCTACAAGTTAGTTCAGTGGGAGGAAAATTAAATGGAAATTAGAATAGCGGCTGAAGCTGTGTCATATTTGTACAGACTGAAGCATGATGGTATTTAAAGTGCCCAAACTCCTTGTGTCACCTCATTTCTACCTCTGCCCCTACAATTTCATGAAGGCACACTGCAGAGCAGGCAGTTACCAAATAGCTACTGGCAGGGCATCTGACATGACAATCAAGGCTCAGCACTATTTTCTTAAGAGCAAATGACTCAAAACTTTTAATCAGAGGACAAGACTACAGTGGAGGAGACATAGGCCTGGGGAACAGGCCTATGATAAATTTTTACTGAAAAATAAAAAAAAATCAGTAAAATTTCTTTTCCTATTATGTTCAGCTAGCATGGCTGCTGCTGGATTTTTCTCCCACAGAAAAACATTGTCAGGAAAGCAGGCAACATTATTTTTAGCTGTTCTGCTTTTCACAGCAACAGCAAGGTGTCACACTGCTAATCAATTCTCATGGTTGCTTCAAAGCAACAAAAATAGGGTCTGTCCTAACCCAGGTAATCCAGCACAGGGCTTGGTGTCTGGGGCACCTCCTCTGGAAAAAAGGAAAAAAAAACAACACTTTACTTTAGTCTCAAAAGCACAGCAGTGGGAAAAGAACATCTCCAGTGTGCCTTAAGATTTACAGGGACTTTTCAGATGGAATGGCTACTATCAATCATCTCTGCACTCCCAGCAGGAAATTAGATTTCCTGTTGTTTAATGCTACAGTGCTTGACACAAGCCTATGAATTTGTAGTCCCAGTAGTGCTGCATTAAAAATCTGTACTGTGGACAAAGAGGGGAAGAATGCAGTAGAGAGAACATAGTTTCAGACACTACCTCTCTGGTTTTGACTGATTTTTAATTTAATGTTGTGTTTTAATCAGCAAATCAACTATGTGAAAGGACAAGCAATGTACATTTATGGAACAAAAAATCCTCATGACAGTCTTATCTACAGGAGGAACAATTTATGTCACTGTCACAAGCTGCCAACCAGGCCCATCATTCAATTCTTTAGAGGACTAAAAGTCTTCAGAGCTGCTTGTTTAAGCAATACATTTGAGATATCCCATTTCTGATTGTTTTTTTAGGGTGTTTTTCTGACCTCATTTCTGCTTTTCACTCAGTTTTACCCTTTCTTTCTCTAGCTATTAGAATAAAGCAGTGGCCCATTGTCTCCATCAGAACAACAATTAATCCTTTGACAGTTCTGGGCACCTCTCTTATGGAAGGGCTCAAGGGACCTCAGAACTTGGGCCAAAGGGTGAGCATTCCATCCAAGCTACATCAGACAGGTGGTTCTGAAGGTGGTTATTCACAGGCAGTTATCTCCTTTTTGCCATCTAAATCTGATGGAAGCTTTAATCCTCACTGGAAACACAGAGTCACTTTCCTTGCCAGGAAAACTGCCTTATAAGCACCAGCTGAACAATCATGGATTTGAATAATGAATGTTGCCCAGTCTATCAGTATTAGGCTAAGTAAAATAAGAACCACAAACTACCATCTGTATGGATTAAAATAATAAAATAATAAATTAATAAATAAAAATCCCACCACACCAACTGCTTTTAACGAAGACATGGAGCATGAACTGTAGATTCACTGCTGGACAATTCTCAGCCCTTTGTGCCAGCCAAGCTTCTTCATCACACTTAAAGGTCAGGCATGCCTCATCTACATTTTATGTTCCACCTGAACTGAAATCAGAGCTGAGTGTTGCTTCCCAAGCCCATGAACCATCAGACTGTGAGATCAGAAATTTCCTTGAATAAGTTTTAGTCCCTGTGCAGCACCAAGATGGAGAGAGGTCTGAGGAGGATGGGCAATCACCTGCAGCTACTGCCCACCACAGGACTAGCCAGAAAACCAGACAGAGAAGTCTTGGATACACCCTGCCTCTGCCTGTTCTTGCATGCTTGTGCCTGAGATCTGGGTAACTCATGCAGGACTTTTTCAGGGGGATCTGATGGCACCAAGTATGAGCATGGACATCTATGTGATCAACTAAGACAGCATTCTTTGCTACAAATGAAATTGCTAACAAATTACTTGATTCCTGCAGGGAAGAGCTGCCTTCTGTGGTGGCCTGGCAGCTGAATGCTGCACTCACCTCAACAAAGATGAAGCAGGGGATGATGGAATAACTTCTCTGGGTATTGTTTCCTAAAGCCATTTCTCATCACACTTCTTGGGGAGGCACTGTTCAAAACTTTATATCCTGAAAAAGAAAAAGACAGAGGTATTTCAGTATATTTCACGTTTTTGCAAGCTCCAAAATTAGGTTCATAACATAGAGCACTGACCTAACAGACCAAGGACACAGTCTAGTAAGAACTTCAAGGTCTACCTGTGTACAAAACACCCTGAGAAAGCTCTACCCTTACAACACAATAGAATAGACAGACAGAGGTTACAAGATACATCATATACAGAGCCAAGGGTGATAAGGAATACAATAGTTTTCCTTAAATACAATCTACTCCCAAGCAAAAGATTCTTCTTCTGAATTGTAAAATCACATTTTTCAGCCCACTGACCTGCCTACAGTGTGTTTTAAACCAGGAGATTTTGGTAATTGACTTTTAAACTTGCACTTTGACAGATATGCTTACAGTACACTGACTGTACACATGATCAGAATGTTTATCTGTATAAATCTGCTCAAGATGACAGCATGTGTTATGCACAAAACCTCTCTCCCCATAACAAGCAAATGCAATGAAGACCTGGGCTTTTTCTGCAGAGCTTTTCTGTCCTGATATCAATTCATACATTAACACATCAAAATCTACCCACTTAGCGTTTCTTCAGGCTACCGGCTATCTTAATTAACATGACCCTATAACACTGAGCTAAGACACTATTTTTGCATGAAAAGTAGAAGAAACAGAGAAAAGAAGACTAACACAAATTTTACAGACAGTGTCTGTCTTTTTCTGCATGCATGAGGCAACAAATCAAGAAGCTAAATCTGGTTTAAAAGCCTGTACAGGGAGACACAGAGTAGGAGGGGAGCTGGAAAAGCCCAGAGCTGCCAGGTGCAGGATTGCACAAAGCATGAGACACAGGAGAGAATCAAAATCCTCTGCTACCAATTTGGCCCAAGCACAATAAACAGCATCACAGGTTCAGGTGGGTCCAGCCTCACTTGCAACACTCACACAGAAACTCTGCCCTGATGCCAAGCTCCTCCATGCGTCAGGGCCAGGCAGGAGGAGGGAGATGGAACTGATGTATTTTGCAGAGGGTGCTTTGCACAGCATCCTCCTGTGACTCTCTGACCTCACTGGCACCTGGGTGGCAATTCAGGCCTTGGCACATGGAGCCTGTGAGGTTCACAGAGAGGTCAGTGACTTGTCACCAGCTCTCAGCAGGGCTACTGGGAGAAATGCCATGGTCAGCACAAGGGAGCTCACCTGAGGACAGGGTGGAAGAGCTGGATCAGCTGCCAGTGCTTGCCACCTGCACCACAATGCAGGCACTTGTCTCACCACCTGTGAACTGCTTAAGGTGTTCCTGATCTCAGCTCCTCACAGCTTGACCCACAGATGGAAAATACACAATGTATATAGTGGATTTAGGCACAGCAAAGCTACTGTGACTCCAGAGAGGCCACATTCTGTGTCAAGAAGAGCTTCTCAACTGCTAAGCATTGAGAAATACAGTTTCAGGGCAAACAAAACAGGCAGGAATGGCACCTGTGATGTACCTCAGACGCTCCATCTTACACTGTATCCAATTCTAAAATACAAATATTCTCAAAACACCTCATTTTC
The DNA here is from genome assembly GCF_027579445.1 of Ammospiza nelsoni. Lineage (NCBI taxonomy): Eukaryota > Metazoa > Chordata > Aves > Passeriformes > Passerellidae > Ammospiza > Ammospiza nelsoni. Next base: position 6,746,640 of record NC_080669.1, read on the forward strand.
CAAACAGACTTCAACTTTACATATTAAATAAAATGGGGTTTATCTCAGAGGTTAGTGTCATTGCTTTAAAAAAGACAAGGTAATCCAACCGCATTTGGACCCTGGGAAAAAATTAATAAATCAGCAGCTCATTTTATAACAGAACTTTTAATACCTCCAGCTCTTGTGCCCCGTGCCTTGGCAAACATAGAACCTGGTGGAACAGCAGGTTAAAGAGTCAGAGCAGCCTACAGAGCCTTATTCAATGAAACTTTTCTAAGGTTAGACTAAGGTTAACCAGACTAAGGTTAGAAATAACCAGGATTTTCCATATACAATACTGTAACCCCAAGCTATGCCTTCAGTTGCAGCTCATGTGTGTTCCTAACCAAAACAGAGGGTTGCAAGGCAATCCAAGAATTTAAATACCATTCACAACAGATGACTGAAAGCAACTGAAAAAACTGGCAAAGAAACTGAGGGTTCACAGTCATATAAAACTGCCTGATTTAACACTAGGGGACCCCTGATTTCACAGATGTTTATCACCATGGCTGTTCCTTTAAGTTTATTGTGCACCACTGGTTTAAAAAAACTGCACTGGCTATGGGAAAGCATTTTGCATGCCAGCTTCTCTCCTGTGTGATGACACATTTGTGTCAGGCTGAAGTAGGAAGAGACCAAATTGTTGCATGATCAGCTAATTCCCAGATTGTGGGAAAACCCTCAGCTACCAGTGCTTGGTCTTTTTATCAGGTTTACTTGACAAAAGAGTAAAGGGAAGCAAAGGTGCAGTCCCGGTGGGAGCATCATCTTTTGTCTCTCTTCAGCTGGCAATGAGCCCTCTAGGGATACTGACAGCAAAACACAGATTACAGCAAACCCCAGATGCTTCAGCCTGCAGAGCAGCCAGAGAGAACTCAAGATTTTCACCAAAATTTATTTTACACCTTATTATGGTCCTTTGAGCAAAACTGAGTTCTCTCTTACATAATAAGGTGTAAAAGAAATTGTGGTAAAAATCTTGTTTTCTAATCCAGGCAGACCTTTTCACACTGAACAAACTTTTGGAGTCCAAAGTCTCTGACCAAAGCAATGGCAAATAAAAGCTATAATATCAGCATCAACTTTCTCCATTTATTATTTCTGTTTTTATCAATTTGACTGAATTCCTAAGGAACTCATGTGAGGGAAACTGTAAGAGTCTTTTTGGATCCCACTAGCTGTGACCTTTTCAGGCCTGGTATGTTATCACAGCATGAGAGTAGAACTGGTCAAACCTACTCTAACTAATTAGAATTCACTGTAGAGATATTATTAATAATCTGAAGCTTTGGTATTATGAGATGCTTCCACTCTTAAAACAATATATGTAATTGTAGGATGCCATATATATTTGTGAATTAATTAAAATTAGCTCTCATCTTGTTCAATGTACCTCACCTGTGCATTTTCAGAAAGCCCCATATCTACAGCACAGGAGGTCATTGCCTGGCATCTCCTGGGAGAGCAAGCGGAGGCAGAGAATATAAATAAGTTAATTGAAAGCTGAATGAAAAAGACAGCAAAGAAAAAGAGAATTCAAGCTGAAGAGATTTTTCTTGCTTCAAGGGTCTGTCCAGGGGAATGGGTTTCAGAATGCCCCATTCATGTATATTCTAAAGCCCTTTATGTGAGCATGTGGCAGACAGCAAGGACATATCTAGGACAAACCAGCATTCACTGAGCCTTTACAGTGTGAGTTCCTGCAGCAGCCACAGCACATTCAGCCGCTGTTCTGTGTGATCAGTCATCAAAACAGTTAATTGTGGTCTATTCCTCTGGAGACCCTATGGTCAAACCTATGTTTTTTAAGCCATGTCCTCCATTGGAAGGAAGAGAAGATGAACAATGTATTTCACACATTGCCACAGTGGATGTCTGGGTTTCTGTGGAGAATCCTCAAACCCAGACATGCTAACAGGCCCTGTTCATCACAGTTTTTAACTGCATTTCAGTTAAGCAGAATCAATGCTTGTTTGTTTTGCTGTAGGTCAGAGACCACCAGCCTGAAATCCAGGAGTTGCTACACAAACCACAGCAGCAAAGCCACTGGCACATGTGGGATACCACCTCACAGGAGAATCCCAAATCTTCCTGACCAGGAAAGAGGTGAGGAGGGTAACCACTGCTCATTTGGTACCAGGATGTGATGCAAACACAAAAAAAATGGATTTCTGTCTCTTAGTTTCATGATCGTTTCAGCAGCAGCTAACATGCTTCCAAAACAAGGTGTAAATATTATGTTAGAAGGAACACCAAGTATTTCTGTAACAATGTAAAAGATACTTGAAATACATCAGTATTTCCTTATGCAAATTACTTAAACCTTACGGTAGCAATATGCAGACCTCTGCTGGCAATTGGCTTCAAATTAAAAAGATCTTTACTCTCATTAAAAGATTAATTCTGTCTACAAGTAAAAAAAATCATCAAAACCTCTGCACCATTACATCAACGATCATTTTGCCCAAATGAAACACAAATTGCTTATGTCAAACCCCTGTTCAGTTAAGGAAACAAATTAAAAATAATACTGCTGCTAACAATGATTATCTAGGCTTTGGCAAAGAACTGTATCTTTATAATCACTATATATTATACTATATTATAATCACTATATATTATACTATAATCACTATTATACTTTACAGATCTCACTGTAAAGGGGGGTCCTCTATTTCCTGTGGGGGGAAACAGTTGAAGCAATTTGCCAAACATCACAGAATGACTCAATGTACAGGCTGAAGAAAGACAATTCTTCTCAGACTCCTGTCAGGCGCTCTGTCCACTTGACAACACAATCTGCACTTCAAATGTGCTTGCTAATTCCTGCACAAGAAATTGAACATTTCAGGAATACAGGTTTTCCTGACTGCTTGCTGCTGGAGCCAGCAGAACACACAGTGCAACGTTACAAAACGAGGGTTGATCAAACACGCCCCGAGATGTGACAGCCTCACGTTTTCTCTTTGTAATTTCACCTGCCATGTCCAAAGGCTCCACATTATCCCTGTGCAAGCTCTCCATAAGCATGCCTGCAGTTCTGAACATGTTGCAACAGAAAAACAGAGGGTTAAAATGCCTTCCCCAGAGCTCTCTTCCACATAAATCGAACTGATGCACAAAAAAGGGCCGAAGGAATAAAACGTAAGATTTTACTGCAAAAGGCAGTCAGTAAATTCCAAGTACAGATGTTACTGTTCTCAAAGTAATTGAAACCACAGTGGTGGCATGAATCACTTCAAAAGCCAAACCACATGACAAAAAGCACAAATGGCTTTGTGGCATAACATCTGCTTGCCAGCCTTGCACCCAAACACAAAGCAGACCGCTTGCCTGAAAACAGTAAAACTAAGAAAATAACAATGGTTGCAACAATTACAAGGTACAGACAACTGGCACTCTGTTACCTCAGTGGCTCACAACGCACTAATTTTTCCCTGTGTTGAAAATTGCAAGGCAAGATGTATTCTATCTATTACCATCTGTATGGCAGATAACCTTTGTCAAGTGGGCAGTATGCCTTATCTCTCTCTTTGAGTGATCACAAACACTCCTCCCTCCAGAGGGGACATTGCTGATACCAGGCTATTGAATGTCATTGCATGACTGATAAGAACTACAGCATCCCATTGTGAGATGCTCTGCCCAGAGGGAGGAGCCAAGCATTGCTACCCAGATATAATCTGAAGGTTCTGAAACACCAGCATGGGTTCTCCACTGGATTTCCCAGAGGAACAGCAGCTGTCTCTTCTTCCACTGGATGTTCGGAGGAAGAATACATCCTTCTCTACAGAATCCTGCTCCAATAGAATCACACCTGACACTCCAGGAGGGCTGAAGCCACATTTCCAGTTGGACTGCTACCAACAACCCACAGGGTGTCAGGTTGGGTTCTGACTCTGTCAGTGTTGTTTTAGTGTACTACATTGTTTATTTTATCCTTTTATTTTTCTTCCCTATTAAAGAACTGCTATTTCCTACTCCCATATTTTTGCCTGAGAGCCCCTTAATTTAAAATTTATAGCAATTCAAAGGGGTGGGGAGGGTTTACATTCTCCATTTCAGGGGAGGCTCCTGCCTTCCTCAGCAGGCTCCTGTCTTTCCAAACCAAGACAACCTGCCAAGGAGAAAGTTATCCTTTGGATTATGTTGCCCTTGAGGAAATGTGCCCTACACACAATGGGGCTTGGGAAAAAGGGAAGACACTTATATCATCAAAGAACTCTTAACCCATTTCCTGTGAACTGAGAGGCACAGGGACACCAACACCACAGCCACTAAACCAGTAACATGGTGTGAGACTGGAGAAAATGCCTGTCCAAACCTGAGTGTTTGAGTCATGCTTGATCTTTAGCTGTTAAATGTGAAGTTGTCTAGTGGCAATAAACAAACACACAAATGTTATGTTCAGCAGCTTCAGGCTTCGGCTGGTGGCTGTCTCCAAGGGCACTCCTGTGTGAGCAGCACAATGTCCCACTTTGCCAGAACACTGAAAAGGGGAACTGAACTGGCAAAGCAGAAGCTCAGTTTACTGAATATAGATCTCACCCCAGAATACAATTTATTATCAACTCTCCTGGTTTCTGCCAGGAGAACAATACCATTCAATAGGTATGCCATTCAAATAAATTGCCCTGTCAGTGAAAATGCTCCTTACAGGTGTCTCCACAGGCTCCTGGCCAAAAAACTAATTACATATCACTAATAGCAGCCAAAAAAAGGAATAAAAACAATATGCAAAATAAATCCACACATGTTCACCAATACATAAAAAATATTTTGCAGCATTTAAAGCAGAAAATTTTTTCTTTCTCTGATGAGAATTCTGACTCTTTTCTGCTAGCAGAAGTCACATCTACACATTCAGCACTTGACACAGAACAGTGATACATAAGTAATAGAGTTCACAGCATATCTGAAATTATTTCTGTTAGTAGATAGCCCATCTGGTTATGAAAAAAGCTACATTAATAACTATCTTGATTCCTAAATTCATTATTTTAAAAATGTGTTGCTGAATCCCTGGTGTCAAAGCAGATTTTGATACCTGGAAGAAAGTGATGCCTCAGATTTCAAGGGTTGTTAGGGTTGTTTTCCCTTGTTACCAGCTTCATGTAGAAAATATCCCATGACTGAGTGGCAAATAACAGTACAAAGTCCATGGATAGGCAGACTGATAAGGGTTCTGCACCACTTATATCTTCAAGAGAGTTCAAGTGTTATGTCAGCACAGCAGAGGGCCTCTAACAACATCTTAGTGAGGGGAGGAAAGTGACATTTCAATGCCACAGCTTCTGCCAATAGAATTTTCATTTATACCACTTGGCCAGAATTTTGTAGATGTCAAAGAGAACCCAAACATATCTGAGTGAATAGCAGGTATGTGCATGCTAATATCCAGAAAGCCAAACAAAATGGCCACAAGCCCAGTTCTGAACCCTCTCAAACCCATGGACCTCTCCTTGTCCAGCAGGTCTGGAACCATCATCATGGTTGGTCTGCTCTATTTGGTGAGACACTGAATTCTTTTTGAAATTTTTCACTGTATCACTTACTTGATGTTGTTTTGAATGAAATGCACTGGAATGTGGTGTCACATCAGCAAAACCGCATGAATAAAAGGTTTTACCTGCTGTAGCTGACAATGCTCCTCTCTTTTTTTGCAAAAGGATTAGGGGCACATGATAAATGAAGAAGGAATCTGACTAATTTCATTAGGGAATTCTTTAAGAAAATAACAAGCAGTCTCCAGAAAAAAAAGAAAAAAAAACACTAAGTTTATCTATGCAATTACAACACTGTCCTGCTCCTAACTGTCCTTTAGGTAAAAAAAAAAAAAAAAAAAAAAAAAACCAACAAAAAAACCACCCTAACTGCTCTAGGTCTCATTTCAGCCTTTCAAACTTTAAAGTGAATCTAAATGAAACCCTTGTGGGAAGAAGAAAGACTATTTCTGGCCTCCACCCATCCCACCTGAAGTCACGTCACCATTATTTAGACCAAACACCTTGCGATCTTTTCTGAACAAACAAAAGGCATGTTTCAGGTTGTTTCTTTTACTTCTGACTGGTTAAAACTCCATCCACCTCTAAGGGTATTTAAAGCAATAAAATTGCAGGTGTGGTCAGCAATAATGTAACTCTTCCTGTACATAAAGGATTCTGAATTACAGAGGTAAATTGCATGATCAGTGTAATGGAAATGTAGCGGGATATCATTCCAAAAGTAACATAGCTGAGATCCAGAACTGCAACTCATTGAGTTAATTAGTCATGGGCTTGAGATACAGCTACTCTGTTTATGCTAAATCACCATCTGTAAACTATTCCACGATAGTTCTACATGGACCGTCTCCTTTGTATAACTCACCAAAAAAAAAAATCAACACCATTTCTGATTTGCACCTATAGGCTTGCAAGGTTCTGGCTGGAAACCGAAAATCCCCAAGGTACTTGGGATACTATCATGAAGGGCTTGTGACCAAATTTTACCCTCTGAAACTAGTTCAATTCTGTTTGGTGAGTCCCCATGCAAAGGACCAACAGGCATTGAGGAAATTGAACAATTTCAAGAGGAGAAAACCAGCAGCCTCCACCTCAGGCTCTAAACTGGTGAAAAAGGAGGGAGACCAATATTGAAGAAAAAGAAGAAAGCAAAAGAAAACTTCAAGAATACAGCAGGTAACAGTAGAATGGTGCAGATGAGAGGAAAATTGAATGAACTACACGAAAACTCCTATGGGATGGCGGGTAGGAGAGTAAAACAGACCACAGCTTTTCCCTGTGAGGTAAAAGCACAGGACTGAAAATTTTGTCTATCACTAAAATAGACTCTGGAAAACACTCTACCCTCACCCTCCCAAAAGCAGCAGCGTTTTGCCAAAGATAATTTAATGTTATTTTAAAATTATTAAAATACTGTATCATAAGAAAAAAATATTCAAAGACATTTTCTTCATTCATAAATTTGTACTTTACTCCAGAAAACTGGTTTTCTTTTTTTCTTTACAAAACCTTAGCCAACTGTTCGACTGAAACCTATTGGGCTATTAAAAAAACCAATTGGCTGCTTATGTGTTAGCAAGAATGAGAAATATTTTCATTTATAATGGAGCTTCACAGCTCTGAACAGACCTAATTTTGGGAATGCCGACCGAACATTAAAAACGTATTTCAAAAATATGTGCTGCATGGTGCTTTTGTATGCCACATCTGCTGAGCCTAAGCCCAAGCAAGCTGCTGATCCACCCATTTAAGTGCAGGGATGAAGCTTGTGCAAAGTGCCAGCTACTCTCAGGCTTCAGATGGACATCTGTGAGTAAATTCCCAAACCCCTTTCCTCCCACTGCCCTTCTATGACAGCTTAGGAAGCCAACACTTTGGGGGGGTGTTCACACAGGTCTCAGTAGAGGGGTGTTCACACAGGTCACAGGCAGAAATGTTGAAATGAGCATGGGAAGGAGCAGAGCACAGCAATGCTAGACAGGGTAAGGGGATGAAAATCAGGCGATTAACGTGGTTGTATTTATTTCTGATTTTTTTTTTTTTTCCAGGGGATGAATTCTGCATTGGAAATTTCCTCTCAAAATCATAGTGAGCTGATTTAAAAACTGGTCATGTAACAGGCACAAGCGAGTGGACTCCAGATAGAAAGAAAAAACCCATTCATTTTGTCCCCTCAGGGCTCAGCAAACTGTGTGAGTATTGATTGCAAGCTGTAATATTATGAAAGTAAACAAACAACTGCCTCTCCACAGTGTAGCCTTTGGCGATGAGGTCCAGGGGCAGGGCCTCCTGCTCCTCTTGCATTCTGGAATTCACATTGGCAGTGGAGCTGTCAGGGACACACAAGGACTGCACAGACTCTGGAAAACCCAGCAGCAAGCGCAATCTCATGTGGATCTTTTGTTGCTTCACTTGGTTTATAAAACTCCACCTTCATCCCTTGCCAAGACAGACAATGGATTTCTAGCATTCCTGCTCTTTTCCCTCATAAAAAACACCTTGGCAGAAGGTCTCCTTAATAGCAATGAAAAACAATTTTTTTGCTTTCCTCTTTTCTTTATCTGTGTCCATTATGCAGCCAAGGGAAGTATAATCCCCATCAGGTATAATCCCCATATCCCAAATTTGCCCACTTGTAAGGACAGTACTGAGCACAGCTCATGCAGTTTATGTGGGCCTCATAAACACTCCCTGGATGGAAAGCCAAGAATTTAAGAACCTAATGTTACACTACTACATTTTAAAAGAAAAGAACTACTTATTATTCCAAATCTATTTATTACTATAAAAAATACAGCCAACTATAACAAAAACATTTCTGAATTTACAGACCTTGTAATACCTCTCCCTTCTCTGTACTGTTATGCTAGCCACAGACTCCTCTGTGAATCCTGCTTAGTCTGGAGGAGGAGAGAGGGTCATGGCACAGGTTTTCTCCAAGAGAAAAGCACCAGGGCTGATGGTGAGAGTTTGTTCCTCTTTAGTGCACTCAACACCTCTTTGGTGGGTGGGATAGATTGATTTGCTCTGGTACCACCCTATATTCAATAGATTTCAGGCCTCCGCTATTGTGCCATGCCCGCTGTTTCCCATGCTGCCATTCACACAGTTCATTTTTAAAAGAATAGAGACTTGTTTGTTCTACTCAATAGTCAGAGAAACTGATGAGGATCATTATAAAAATAGGCACTAAATTACACAACAATATAAAAGCAAGCTAAAGCTAAAACTGATCAGGTAATGCCACTCCTTCAGACAACTGCTGTAAGAGTTAAAAGAGCAGAACAAAGCTTTGGGCAAACCCTGACAGCCAAAGTCTGACAAACCCTTATCCGTGCAGAATTATTTCAGAACCTGTGCTCCTACTAGAAAAGGCAACAGCATTTTTCTGGCTGCAAGGCCACAAACCTGTTTTGATGGATAAGGATGCCCTAGGTTTTGATAGACTGAAAAACATGGTTTTTCACCTACGAATCCAGCAAGGCTGTTGCAAACGCTTCTATGGATTTAAGCTCCTCATTAGGGCCAAGCCTTGGTATTCTTTGAGGTCTGTGCTCTTCCCTGTGCAATTTTGTCTTGTGACACCTACAGAGGCCTCAGAGAAGCTCACACAGACATTGTTTGGGATATTGGGCATTTGATTTTTAAAGCCAATACAGCCTACACAAACAACTGAGCTGTTAAATTTAAAGTGGCTCAGCCCACAAGGACAAATTCTCAATTTCCTGTAGCTGAAACCTTAATGCTACTTCTAAGAGTGTGATGTTACTGAAATGACATTCTGTAAGAGTTTTAATGAGACGTACCTACATCATGAGACATGACCATTTCAGGTCATTTCAGGTCAACTCTATACAGAAAGTGAGCCAGTAGTATTTTGTGGACACTTACACACCAGCATGAGTGTGTGCTCATACAAATTCATATAAACTCAAATGCTACTGGAGCCTGCAAATTGCATGAGAGACTATGGTTGAAACTAAAGGGAAAAATTTTGCATGCAATCTGACTTGGTCAGAATATGACTGAACAGTCATTTGAACACTAAAAGCTGTCAGAGGCATATAAAATATACCATCATGTCCTGTGCTGTTTGCTGCCATCCTTCCAAGCAGACCATCAGAACATCATGTCTTGTTTAATAGCACTCTACTGCTGATGCACAGCTCTCACCTCTAAAACACCATTATTCTAATTTTCAAAACTTAACTGATTAGCTCTTTAAAAATGGAAAAATTACTTCCAGCAAATTGGTATAAGGCTGCGTATCACACATACATACAGCATTTTTGCATAGAGGAAACCGTTTTTTACAAAAAATTTTATATTTTCTGCCCATCCAAGGGCCACCAATTTATGCACTGCTTTTTTAAAATACCCCAAAGACAGCATTAGACAAAGGTGCAGTCACCCCATTCACAACATTGAAGGACTTATGAACTCTGTTAAAACTCAGATTATCACAGAAAGCAGTTCTAGATTTGGCTGATGTATGTGCAGTCACTGCTTCTAGTGCTCAAAACATCACATTTTATAAATGCACAAGAGTTATTTCTCTAGGTATGCATAAACACATTAAAAAAAACATATTGAAATACTATATTCCCTAATCTACTAAGCACAATCAATATTAATAGTATGAAATATACATATTCTCACAAAGAAAATTGTTTTCTGATTTGCAGATAATGCAGTTTCAAATTTGATCTTCTTTCTCTGCTTCCCTTAGTTCATATTTTTCTCCCGTCACCTCAACCATGAGAACTGACATAATGAAATAACTGACATAATAAAAAAACATTGCACCACTGTGTTCACGTATGTGACAGCACAAACAAAACAGGAACGGGGAAAAGAAAAGCCAGGAAATGCCAAATCATTAATACCCATGGCACTGGAATGGATTATACACTGCAGCAAATACAGCACCCTGGAATGGATTATAGTTGTATATATCTTGTATGTGCATCCCTTCTTTCCCTCCTATGAGCAAGTCCTCAGCCCCTGATTCTCTTTCACTTCCTGCCTCCTTAGGGTAGCTGTCCTAAGAGCAGGTGTCACTCTCTGCATCTGCGCTCCAGTGGTTTTTAAACACAACATTATGCAGCTGCTCTGGGCCCTTTAATTCCTGGTGAACTCCCAGTACTGCCGGAGTCACAGGCTTTCCCCAGCCTCTTCATTTTAATCCATCAGTTTTTGTAAGCATCAAATTTTGTGTGAGCCCCAGAAAGACGAGAGATGGGCTGTCGGCTGGGACTGAGAGACTGGGGGCACTGGGTTTTATTTATTTTCTTGTGCTGATCTCCCCTTCCAAATACCCCAGCATGATAATTTCTGAAGCACTGCCCTGCTGCTTCTGCTCCCTCCACAGCCTTTGTGCCAAGCAAAGGTGCCACAACCTCCCTCCCCTCGTGTGCACGCTGCAAAGGCAGCAGTTTTGTACAGCCTCTTTGTCTCTTCCTAGCCCTAGGATTTTTTCTTTAGCCTATAATCATCTGTTTTCCTCCCAAAGACTCCTATTTTTCTTACCAGGGTTCTGCCTCAGGCTATGTAGCTCACATATTTCCAAGTCCTAAAATTAGATGCAAGGCCGTTCGCCACGGCTGTTCTACGTGCAGCATGCAGGTCTTGGCTACATCTGTGGTTTACCACAGCAATCCCCAAACTTCTGCAATTGCAAACAGCACCAGGGGAAAAAAAATCTGAGATGTCCACCCCACCTTTCCAAGGTGCCACCATCTTAACACATTATGCGACTTGTAAAACATACAGAAAAAAGTAAAAAACTGTAAGCTAGAGATGAAATAAACATAGTTTTAAAATTTATAAATAGCACAAACCCACATTTTTCCACACCTCAGGGGACTGTTTTATGCACACCTTGATATGCATGCGCCCTGCTTTGGAGACCACTGGTTTAACAGACCACAGACAGAGCCTGAGAATCTCTCCTGACCTAAATATGCTTTATTTTGTCACATGGCCTTTCTTTCAACATAACTCTCACATTTTAATATTACTTTTAAAGCTTGCAGAAGCCAATGTGCCTCCTCAGAACCACGATTTGTGGCTGCAGGGGATACATCTAACTCTGCTTTTATAGTCACCCACTGAGCAGCTGCAGGGAAAGCTTGCACAGCATTTCTCATCCAGCCATGGCAAGGCAAATACTTCATTTAAGAAGTCATTCAGAGCACATATTTTTATTTCAAGGGCCCAATTTCACAGGCAAGCCTGCCTAAAGTTTTGGGGTCAGCTCAGTAATTTCCTAAGGGACAACTCTGTATTTCTCATTGCACCTTTATTTTTCTTCTTTTATTCCAGCAGCAAAGAGTGCTCCAATATTCTCAATGAAGAATTTCAGCAATTCCTTAACAGGAACAGCAGAACTTGTGAACTTCTTCTCTTCTAAGTGAAGAATGGGTTAAGCCATAGGTCTCTGTCCACCCCACTGCTTTGGCAACAGCTTGGATGAGGCACTGCATTTCCTCAGTGCTGCACTCAAAACTTCCCACCTCAGCTCCCCAGTCTCACAGTGGAGTTGCTTACAGGTTTTTTGATAATGCACCGAACTTTTAATTTATTTTGCTGCAAAACTGATCTTAAATTTTACTCTCTCCCAATCTGCATGCTCTATCTAATCTTTCCTCTCTTGTTTTCTGTCCTTCAGCTTGCAAGTTTCTTGCCCTGTTTACCATTATTCCCCTGCACATCTGGTTTCTTCACAGGACAGCAGTGTTTTTTCTGCCAGGTTTGCAACTTCCTGGACCATATCCAGGAGAATCTTGCAATAATCAGGATTCTAAGAGTTGATTCCACTGTATAACCCACATCCCTAGGTGGCCTTTCTTTTCCAATGAAAAACAAGGAAATGACCATTTAGGGAGTTCCATGAATAAGCTTCCACTTCCTCTCTGATATTGTCATAACTCCAAGAGCATGTATACCTGTTTTCTGACCTCTCTCTTACAGATGTTCCTGGCTTTTCTATTCTTTATCAACTTTGCAGAAAAGTCTGCGCAAGGTAAAAATGAAAATAAACTTTTGGACCCAACTATGTGTTGAGGGATTGAGTTGATAAGAACTGCACATTTCTTCTCAGAGCTTTCAGTGGAATCATGAGGTGCTGTATTATTCAGTCTATAAAAACAGGCGACAATCCCATAATACAGCTCAGTTTAACAGCCAACATTATGCATCTGCTTCCCATTTTCAGTGGAAAAGGAACAACTAACACCTGTGTGGCAGCTGACACCTTGGCCAACAGAGCAGAGACTAACCCTGACTCCTCCAAAACGAAAAGGTGCTTTAGCCTGTGTCCACTTCTCCACAAAGGACATCCCGACTCTGCAGACCAGGAACCTGAGGGGCCCATGAAACATTTTAATCCCCAGCTGGTCCCAGCTGCTCATCATTTACAAGTGTCCAAGCACAGACCTTGTTGCTGCCCTGCACTGCCAGTGACAAGTACATCCACTGGGAGATGCTTCTGCTCCTCCTGCAGTTGGATGCATTAATGATCCCTGCAGAGAGCACAGATGCCACAAAAATGGTCAAGCCTGGGTTCTTCAAAGCATTGGTGATCTAACTGTACAGTCACCAAAGGCAGGGACAACACCTCCATAAATAACAGAGTTCAGTTACGGCTAAGACTATGTCTCAGTTTTACTGGAAATTCAGCTCCCAGCCTTCCAATCCCTGGATCCAAGGTTCCAGAGCTGTGTCTCCAAGCATTGGTCAGGCCCTAAGAACAGCTGTAATTTAGAACTGTTAAAAAGAAGATCACTGCTTAACTACATTTGCAGGCCACATTCTGAACCAAGTGCTGCCTGTCCTCCTGCAGCTGACAGAAAGCCACAGAGAGGCCAGACTGTGCATTCAGTGTGTTCAGCAGCCACAGGCCCACCTTACCCAAATTTCCCACTGCTTGGCAATGCACAGTGCACTGATCTGGTATTAATGAGTGTGCAACCACCCTCTCAGTGTTGATGAACAGGAATTGGACCCAGAGGACCTCTCTCTGAAGGCAGTAGCTGAGCATTTTTACCTGCTCCTACAAACAAAACTGGAGTGTTTCCAAATCCCACCTCCTTGCACATCCTGGCACAAAGGAAAAAAGCCAGCAGGAAACTGACAGGGAGATGGATGACAGTGGGGAGGAGAAGATCCACGGTATTGAGTTTGGTGCCGTGGAGAAAAGCTCTCACTAATAATGATTGGCATTAAAGAGGCCCATGATAAGCAATAGAGTAGCTATCACAACAGGAGGCACTTGCTCATAAAGAAATGATTGTGACAGCTAAACCCAGTCAGCTTCCCAAATGATAAGGAACATATTATAATGCTTTCCAAGTATTTGGAAAGTCTAAATTTGCAGCTTTGTCCTGATGAGAGTTACTTCCAAAAGGATCTTTTCATTTCAGGGCTGTTTGCAAAGAGATATTTGAGCTCCAAAACACCAAACAACAGTTTCTAAAAGAGAAATTGAAGTATTTAGGGTGCTGGTGATAACAAGTAGCAGGATGAAATCTAAGAAAGAGAAGTTGGGACAAGCATCAGATTTAATATTTCACACATTCCTAGCATGGAAAATTTTGGAAATATTTCAGTGTACTTGGAATTGTGACATCTTTTCCAGCCTTAATGATTGTATGATCTAGTTAAGCACACCAAACATGCATAACCTGAGAGGGCAATGCTTGCTAACAGACACAAACTAACAGCCTTTTCCCACCTCTTAACCCAAGTGAACAGGCCATAGTTGACACCTCTTCCACTCTCAGTGGACATGCAAATATAGAAAGAATTAGAAAGTAACCATGTTAGCATCTCTCACAGAAAACTGAAAGGGCTACCAACACCTTCTGTGTATGGTTTTCATCACAGACATCCACATACATTACAAGTCCAGCTCTGGGATCCCCAGCTGTCACAGATATCTTTTTGTGAAAATCCTTGTCTTTAGGATTTTCCCTTCTGAGAAGCTGAGGCCTTAGAAACAAAATGTAAACAATGGTTATCTGCTGCTGTGGAATGCATCAGGTGGATTTTTGATTGGGCCATCTTGAATGTTTACAGTTAATGGCCAACCACAGACCAGATAGCTTGGACTCTCTGTCCGAGACACAGATCTTTATTGTTCATTCTTTTCTATTCTTAGCTGGCCTTAAGAGGAAACCTTTCCTTCTATTCTTTTTCGTATAGTTATAATGTAATATATATATCATAAAATAATAAATCAAGCCTTCTGAACATTCCACATTCTCATCTCTCTCCTCATCCAAGAACCCCTGTGAACACTGTCACACCCAGCCTGTTGAAATGAGACCAGAGGAGGCCACTACATTTATCAGAGCACTGGTGCTCCTCTCCTATGAAGAAAGACTGAGAGAGCTGTGCCTCTTCAGCCTGGAGAAGAAGAGGCTTTGGACAGACCTTTCATGGCTTAAAGGGAGTGATACAAGAAGGCTGGAGAGGGAATTTTCACAAGGGCATGGAGTGGCAGGACAAGGGGCAATGGCTTGAAGCTAGAGGGGGGTAGATTTAGGTTTAGATTAGGTAATAGGAAGAAATTCTTCTCTGTGAGGCCCTAGCACAGGCTGCTCAGAGAGGCTGTGGACTCAGCATCTCTAGAAGTGTCCAAGGCCAGGCTGGACAGGGCTTTGAGCAGCCTGGGGTAGTGGAAGGTGTCCCTGAGCTTTACAGCTCCTCCCAGCCGTAACAGTTCTGTGATTCCACATGGTGCAAATAAACCCCACAGCCAGTTTAAAACATCTGCAGATACACTCTCCCAAGCTAATACTTGACACTGCTTTTTCAAATTATCTTTGAGTCTCTCTCAGTGATGATTTGTGGACATAGCAGGACTTACAGAAAATCAGAAAACTTAAAGGTGTAGTTAGAAGCAGTTCCATGACTTCTGCACGAATAGTTGAACAGTCTGCATGGTGCCAGTGTCTGCCAGTGACTTCACTTGGGTGAGATTTCCTATTTTCCTTTTATCGAGACATTGCTGTCAGAGGAATAAAATTCATTCCACTGTTAAACTAGCATGTTCCTTATCATCAGGCAAGGTTTCATAACAGGCAGGAAAAGACAATTTGATTTATGTATCTCTCTGTCCAGAATTCTCCTCAGAGGAAGTCCTAATCTGTACTATCTAGAAATAAAGGGACAAAAATAAAACATTTTCAGTACATAGAACTTTTTTAGAAGGGCTCCTCACAGACCTTAGACAATTTTAGCTCATCATTCTTATGTGATAACATCACTAAAAATCAACACAAGTGGTAGAAGCAGGATGTGTTCCTTTGAACAAAACTTCAGCTTCTGAAGTTTGTGCAGTCTGAACCAGTCAGCCACCAAAGATATTCACAACTTCTGTCTTTGGCATTGCCTTTGGTTGCACCTTCTTTAAGGCCACAGGAACGACTGATAGCAATGTGCCACAAAAGTCAGACTGGCTTTAAAATCAAGGCCTCTAATTCCCTACAGATCTGTTTGCTTGTTGAGGGTAAGTAAGGCTGGAATAAACTCTGATCAAAAGAAATTTGCATTTCTCTGAACATGGCTTTCCTTAGAATAATCTAGCAGATTGTTGCCAGTCCAGGTCACCCAGCAAAATAATCTGAAGACAAATTAAGTTCTAGAAGCTGTTTTCAAAAATTCATGTGACTGCTAACAGTCAGTCACCACTTTTCCATATCACTAATTCAAATCACATTAAGAGCACCTAGGGCATTGCAGGAACCAACTGCACATATTTGCTGAGGACAGGAGCCAAGTCTTGTAGCTAAACCCTGAGTGAACTGTGTGTTAACACAGACTAATAATGGATCTAACAAAGCTCGGGTCAGTTTGATTCTACTGACAGGGATACAATCTCTGCATGGACCAAAAGCAAGCAGAGGCCTGTCAGAAAAAAAACATTTTCAGAATGAGTGCAACAAAACTATTGGGATTTGCATAAGGAAGACATGAATTTAAGCAAGTGGAGGGAAGAGGGAAGCAGATAGGGAAAATGCCCGAAGAAACAGAAGACAAAGGGTTAAAAAGAAAGGCATGCATTAATCACCAGAGCAGTGCAAGAAAAGTTTCACTGACACAGAAAAGGTAAGCTGCCAAGACAGTGAAGAACACATCTGGAAACATAAGATATCGTGAAAAGGAAAACTTTTGAACTGTGAAATTCAATAACTTTTCACAAGGCTTGAAAGAATGTAGAAAAGGTGAAGTTAAATATACTGAATTGCAAGATCCACACTAGCATCTACTGCTAGACTACAAAATAAACGTGGGTGTAAACCCCACTCACAACTGCCAGCCAAGCAGAGTCCCAGAGATGTATCAGGGCTCCACCTTGAACTGGCTCACCTCCCCAGTTCACACCTGAGCTATAAAACACTCATTAACAAGGGGATACAAATGTGCCTTACTCCACTACAGAGAAAGGGCTCTGCTATTAAACTGAGTGAAACCATGCACACTAAAAACAAACTCCAAACTCATCTCCGCAAATTTTAATAAATCCACAAGATTGGATGTAATTCAGTGAATAGAGGTAACACCAAGATGAGTGATGAGGCTGGCAGGCCTGAAGGGCAGAATGCCATCCGAGGGACCTGGATCAGCTCAGGAAATGGGCCCTTGGGAATCTCATCAAGATCTCCAAGGCCAAATACAGAATGCTGCTCCTTGGTCAGGTCAGTCCCATGGAATGGACTGAGAGCAGCCCAGAGGAGAAAAGACTTGGGGGTACTGGGGGACAGGAGGCAGGATATGACCTAGCAATGGGTGCTGGCAGCTCTCAGTTGTGTCCTGGGCTGCATCCAAAGCACTGTGGGCAGCAGAGGATGAAGGAGATTCTGCCCCTTTGCCCCAGTCTGGTGAGACCCCACCTGTGACAGTGGTCACAAGGGCCTTTGGATGAGGGAAGAGACGAGAATGTTGACTCCATGTTCAGAAGGCTTGATTTATTATTTTATAATATATATATTATATTGTAACTATAATAAAAAGAACAGAAAGGTTTCTTCAGAAAGCTAAGCTAAAAATAGAAAAAAAAAATTATAACAAAAGGCAGCTCTCTGCGACTCTGTCCCCGAGAGACCTTGGTCCATGATTGGCCATTAATTATAAACATCTAAGATGGGCCAATAACAGATGGACCTGTTGCATTCCACAGCAGCAGATAATCATTGTTTATGTTTTGTTGCTGAAACTTCTCAGCTTCAGCAGAAAAAAACCTAAAAAAAGATTTTCACAAAGAGATGTCTGCAACACCCCACCTGCAGAGCTGCCTCAAGCTGTGGGGTCCCAGCACAGCAAAGACGTGAACCTGCCCCAGTGAGTCCATGAAGATGCTCAGAGGGCTGGAGTCCCTCTCCTATGGAGAAAGGCTGAGAGAGTTGGGATTGTTCAGCCTGAAGCAGAGCAGGCTCCAGGGAGACTTACTGTGACCTTTCTATAAGGAAGATGGGGACAAACATTTTAGTTGACATAAGAAAAGGGATAGTGGTTTTAAAGGGAAGGGGGGTCAATTTACACAGATATTAGAAAGAAATTATTTTACAATGAGGGTGGTGAAACAGTGGCACAGATTGCTCAGAATGGTGGTGGATGCCTCATCTTGGACTCACATTCAAGGTAAGGCTGGGCAGGGCTCTGAGCATCCTGATCTGTAAGATATCTGTGCCCATGGCAGGGGAGTTGAACTAGAGGGCCTTTGGAAGGTCCCTTCCGGCTCAAACCATTTGATGATTCTAGAAAGATAACAAGCAGTTTGAAAAACAAATTCAAAGAAGTAGAATTACAGAATCAAGGTGCCGATGGCTCACCATCATCTCCTCTTCTTGATAAAGACTGAGGCCACTAACCAAAGGACTCAGAGGGTCATCAGAAGGGCCAGTATGCAGAAGAAAAGGGCAGGTACTGGCAAGTGTATGTAACAATTTTGCTCAGAGCATGAAAGGGAATTACTTGGAAAAAAAGCAGATAACTTGCACTGTTCACATAATTTCTACCAGAGTAGCAGCTGGTGTGTGTTGACTAAAGTGTTAAGACAGATTAGAAAATAACCTTTTGGCTCTGCTTAGGAGGTATATTTCCTATATGCTATATATAGGCTGCAGAAGGACAAGAGGAAACAACCCATTATCTGATTAATTAAAAAAAAAATCAGTCTGAAATGATTATTCCTTTTCAACTTGTATGAATTCTTTCCAGAGATACTAGTCACAGAATATTTCACTAACTGGGGTGATGGAGTTTGGTAATACCCAGGACCTCATATTGTTTCCCACCATATTTTAACTTGATCTCACCTCACTAATTTTGTCTTCAATTAGAATGTGTTCTCTTCTCCACTGCACTGCCCACACCAAGTTTTGCTTTGGTTGATGTTATTGATTTTGCTCCTTAAGTCATGAAACCTGACAATTATACATAAACCAAAATATTTTAGAACAACTTTAAAATGGGACTTTCAAGGACCCTTAGGTAAGAAGTGACAAACTACATATATGCAGTCTAAAATCATGGGAGAGATAATAATAGCTTACAATATTTACTTGAAAACTATTATTTTAAAGATAATACTCCTCAATTGGTAATTTCCTGGGTTTTTCTATTTTTTGGAATGCATACCTTCCTATCACAAAGGTTTTCAATGAAACCATTGTGAGTGTAACTTTAACAAAAATCAAAACAGAGACAGAGATTATGTGGCCACCGGACGCTGGGAACAAAGGCTTTAAGGCAAGCATAAAATATAATTCTACAAACCCATTTTGTACAACCTTATCATCAACACAAGATGCTCTGCACATGGTTTTTGGAGACCAGAAGAATGGAAATGCTTTCATTTCCTTCTGGGTGGTAGCAGATCTCTGCCCATCCTTCAGTGGATGTAATGCAGGAAGGCTTTTTTCTTCTGTTTCTGAAGGCATAATAGTGACAATAGAAAAGCTTTTGTGGGAGCAGTTATTTTCACCAGACCCACACTCAAAGAAAAACCGTGCACACAGATAAGAATATCTGTTAGAAACCACTTTCACAAACGACATTTTCTTTTGAGACACCGCAGGATATGGGCTGAAGAGAAGAGGCTGCCTGATTTAAAATCACTGGAGTGAAATATGATTGCTACTGTTTACCCAAACACCAAATGCCTTCACTTTCTCATTCACATTTACCAAGATGGAATCTGACTACAAAACCTGCTGTCCTCCAGATATTATGACAATCCCAAAGGTGAAGGGCAAGGAAAACTTTGGGAGGGAAGAGGTGGGAATCAGAGTCCACTTGCTATCATGATCCAGCAGCAGAATAACAGATGGAAAATTAGTCCCTTACCCAGAGAATCTTATAAAAGTATCCTTTATTCACACACAGACCAATAAATCCATGGTGTGAAGGAAAAATCAGTACAAGTTTCTGGGAACAGATGCCTTTGTTTCACCTTCAATTTGGATAAGCTTAATATAATTTAAAAAGTGCCACGCTCTCAACCAAAAGAGAGAAAAAGCACACAGAAATAAATGACTGTGTCACCACCACAGCCTTCACTGGCCTATACCACAGAGGCTTCTCAGTCTGAGGACACTGATCTCTGATCCTTGAAACAATGTGCTAAATGCTGCTGTTCAGTCATTTGCCTCCTACACTCCCAGTGGAAAAAAAGAAAATAGGTGACAGCAACCAACTAGTTGTCAATCTTAAAATTGCAGCAGTTACATTTTCTTTGCTCACTATTCTTTTTCTTTTTCTTTTTCTTTTTCTTTTTCTTTTTCTTTTTCTTTTTCTTTTTCTTTTTCTTTTTCTTTTTTTTTTCTTTTTCTTTCTTTTTCTTTTTCGTTGCAAGCATAGAACATGTGTAAGTGTAGGCTTGCACTGAGACTGCGAAATGTCCTCCCCAGGGCCATGAAGACACTTCACCTAAAATTAGATAATGTAAAATAGCAGAGAACATGCTGCAATTACATAGAGCCATTAAAGCTCAGAAGAATTTAACTCTGCAAAGGCATTCTTTTTGAAACCAGAACTTTTCACAAAAAAGCCATTTGGAATTTCAAAACCTTTTTCACCATCCTGAGGTGATGGAGTGCATGTTTTGTGTGTGCTTGTCAGAGAAAGAAAGAGAAGAAAGAAGTCAGGGGTAAAAAGAGCTCAAACTTCTGGAAGCTATTGTTTTTGAAAGAGTTAATTCGATTTTCAGCATGAGCACTTTAAAATTTGCTACAGCTAAAAGCCTTCTTAATAACCTAAAACCCCCTAAAACAACACAACAAAAAACCTTGAAAGATTGTTCACACTCTAACTTTCAAAATACAAAATTAAACATTTAAGGACAGTTTTCACCTCCTCCTTTTTCTCCCACTTTCTTTTTGAGAGTTTAAGCTTCTTATCTGTGGATCAGCAGTTTTTTCTGATCATGTCAAATACCAATTTTCCCACATTTCCCCTTATCTCTTTCAGTTTAAATATTTAGGATTTCACAGCTTCTCAAAACCAAGCACAGGCCCAGTAAACCTTTGCATGGGTTGGTGAATGTCCTCTCTGTCTGTATTTAGCATTAATATTTTATGATCCTCTAACAGTTCCATTCTAGGAAGCAGAGGGAGGGCTGCAAAAAAAACCCCCAAAATAAATACACCCCAGAATTCCTTTCTAAAAGGGTAAGTTGTTCTGCAAGGGTAGTTTTTACCAACTGAGAGGTTCTGGTATTGATAAACCTCTCCCCTTGCCTCAAAAGTCAGCGAAAAAGATTCTTTTTTTCAGCTATTGTAGATGATGACAAACACAGAAAACAGCTCACCCTTCCCCAGGCATAGTGTATTCCCCCTTGCTATTCTGTGACAAGTGAAATTGAGGTTTTATACCTCTGGGACCAGGTTTTAATTCTCTGCTTGTTCTATTCCTGTTACAGCTCTCCTTGGAGAATTTGGTTTGCTACTGCAAGTGAAATGCTTTACCAAAAACAAACAAAGCCAAAACAAAAACTCCAAATATTCTACAAATTCTGGTCTTTCTAAGTACTCTTTACATTAATATAAGGATCTTGTGTTTATTCCTAAGAACATTACTCCTGTATCACTTGAAAACAGACTTCTTCCTTCTGTTCACCTTCTCCTCCCTCCTCTGTTCCTCCTTTTCCCATCCCTCCATCTTCCACCTTTCCTTATTTTCTTCAGATTGAACAAGCAAGTCACCAGTCTGCCCCACATCAAGGCAGCCCCTAGATTTTGGATGCAAGCAAAGAAACCACAGAAGCCCAGGGCCCTTTGCCCGCCCACTCTCTCTGACAGAGGTATGAGCTCAGGGGATTGCCATCCCTGCCCCACATCATGGCTATTGATGAGCCAAAGCCCAAATCCCTCCTCCCAGAGATGGGGACAATGAGGTAATTTCCCTCATTTTTCACACCCTCAGCTATCAGTTTCAGGTTTGTGGATCAAGGAGGCCAAAATGTCTGTTCAGATGAAGCTCTCCAGCAATGGAAATCAGGCACCCTTTAAAGCAGTAGCTGTTTCTGATGATGAAATGGAGGAAATGCAGCTACAGATTTGATTGCATATCTATCCGAGAATTCTGGTTTTGCTCAAGACTCAAACCTGAACAATATATGAGGCCTAATTATACACACAAAGGCAAATTATTCTCAGATACAGTAACAGCTAAGCTTTGCATCCTTTTCCAACTTAAGGGTTTGCAGCAAGATAAAAGGCATCGAAAAGCATTTCTCATAAGAATAACTATTCTATTAAACATATCCCTTTTTTGGCACTACGCAGTTTCCTAATGCATGAAGTCTTGAATCTGTCACCTTGAGGGCACATTCAGAGTGGTGGTGATTATAAATTATTCCACTTCACAAAGAACCCAGATCCTTATTACTCTGCAGCTGGTGGCAACCATTTTAACACCTACTATGATCCATACTATCAGCAAGGGGGAACTGAGCACCTCTTAAAGAATGAGTCCTGTGGGTTTTGTGCATGCACAGAAACCAAGACCCTGCCCCAGAAGGAGAAAAATAATACGGGCTTGCCTGCAAGCAAATACACCCTCAAGCAGAGTATTTTAAAAATCAAAATATGGAAACCTTTAAAGCAAATATCTACTTAAAGCAAACATCTATGATTCCTGTTTTCTGAAGCCACTCTGTAAATCCCAGGGGTCCATTTAGCCAAGGTAGCATGAACCAAATGCTGGGCCATGTGGTGTGAACAGACGGGCACCGAGGCAACGCCAGAAGAACCTGCAGGAGCTTTAGCTTTGATCCTCAGCACAAAACACAGCCTCCCCCAAGATAAGAACCTTCAACAGGGGACCTTAGGCCAGATCAGACTTGTAATCAAAGGATAATCTTTAAAGCAGAACTCTAAAGTCCTTTTTAAAGAGAAAACTGCAAAATGTTCAGGAAGTGAAACTAGAAACTACCCTTCTAATGTACACATCAGATTTTCTTTATCATTAAGTGCTCAAAAGTGAAGTATCTACATGCAAAAAAGGTGAATTCTTTACACTCAGTGAACTTGCAGCTCATCCAATTTGGTCTCAGAGAGGCACAGTATCTTTCTCTGATAAATTGCCAAAGATGAAGACTATTTTAGCAGGAATAAAGTGATAAGACTATTTAAAGTGGTGAAGCAATTTCAGTTAACTGAGAAAGTTACTTTATGTTAGTAATATTCCTCATCTCAGGAATAACTTAAAGGGCAATAAAACAATTAGGAAAAAAGGAACTAGAATATTAAAGTGTGTTTCAAAGCAGATTTCAGAAAAAGTCTCACATGTAACATCAGATACTCCTAAGTAATGGGAATAAGATTGAAAAACTGTTGATAGACTCACAAGGCCTCAGTTTTGCTTTTAAGAACTGCTGCATACATGCAAGCTTGTGTATGAGTCCTTGGATAATTTAAATGTTTGTTACTTCTGCTCTCTTTTCCTCCACATCCCTCTGCACAACTTGTAAATCAGAGTCCTTCAAGCAATGCAAGTCCTGATTATAAAAAGTCAGGGTGCTTGTCGGTTTCTCGGCTGTTTAGGTGACCTGGAAAGGCTCAGGGTGGCCTTGGGCAGCCCGCGCTTCAAAGGACGAAAAGAGGCTTCAGATCTTTTCTCTTTCTCGGTGTTTATTAATTGTTTATCTAAAAGATTTTCTCTCGGCTTGACAGAGGTCTGCACAGCATGTCAGCCATGGGCATACTGCGCGCCCCCGGGGCGGTCACCTATCTTTATACTCGAAATTACGTATACAATAGTTATCATTTTTCCCCAATGCCTTTTACCCTTATTAACCAGTGCACTTTTAGTAATAACCAATCCCAAAGTGCCAACATCACCACAGAATATGGAGGCCAAGAAGAAGAAGAAGAAGAAGAACAGGACACGCCCCAATTCCTCCATCTTACTTCTTTAGACCCCCCTGTACAGAAATCCTAAACCCTGTGTCTTACACTCTAATTAACTTATCCCTTCACCATTCACCCCAGTGAAATCCTCCCGTCCTCATCCAGGTGTCGTCTCCTGTGTAGGATCAAAGTCCAGCCACCAGACACTTCTGGCAACATTCCAGGACCTCCGAGCCCCCCAAGGGTGGTCTCGGTCACTCTGCACCTCAGTCCTGAGGTGCTGAGATCCCACAGGTGCTTTTTTAAAAATATTTGCTATTACAATCAAGAATTAAAGGACAGTAATTGAGGATTCTGCTGGAGTGCCATTTCCAAAGCATGTTCATTTGCCAGTCATCAGCAGTGTTGTTTTTTTTCCTACTGCTTTGTTTTCATTACCACATTCATAATTTTTCAAACTCCAGTCTGTCAATAGTAATGATTTCTGCACCTAATATACTCAAACAGTGCAAACATATTTGCCTGAGGAAGGCAGAGAGCCTGTGAGCTCCTATGAAATGCAGACACTGCATTCCCAAGGTCTCCTCACACTCTGTGTACACAGAGGCAAAGTCTAACAATCCTGCCAAGTATTAAACTTGCCCTCAATTTATGATATCACCTTCTTCATCCATCAGATTGTCCACTGAAGACAAAAGCACTCTTTAATCTTTCTTTGTGAACTTCTATGTAGCCTCTGTCCTGTAGATGTAATTCAGACCTGCATTTCACAATTGTCAAATGAGTGAGTTGGAACCTGCAGTCATCATCACCATTATTATTATTATTATTGCTATTATTATTGCTATTTATTATTATTATTATTACTACTACTAGTACTACTAGTACTACTATTACTATTATTACTACACCAATGCACTGAAGGAACAGGATATGATGTTTCATAAGCAACTACAATAAAGGTAAATAAAAGCCCCATTAAACCACCAAACCCAACCAAAATGAAAAAAAAATTATTAAAATCTAACCCAAGACTTTTTCCAGTCAGCATTAACATTTTATTTTTCAAAAGTATCCATTTCATTAGGAAAATGAGAAAACCCATGAAATCTTGTTTCTAAAATGGAAAAGAAAAATTCCCAAAGCAAGTGAAGACCCAAAGCAGAAGTAACTTACATATCCAGGAGTGTAAACACACAAAATTGCGCTGCCTTACCATGTGATTAGAAACTTGGCAAATACCATCATGAAGAATAATCCACGTCACAATGAAAGGGAGAAAAAAAAGAAAAATAAAAGAAAAAAAAGGAAGAAAAAAAAGTGCTTGAGTATATGAAGTGCTTCAGAGCAAATCTATCTCTCCAATATTTACAGACTTACAGACCCTTGAAAAAGATGAAATCACAGTAGTAACAAATACAATTCTTAATTTTTAAACAACAGCGTCCATTAAGAGATGAGCAGCATGGGAAACAGGAATAAAGTCTCCCACATCCCAGCCTGTGTCCACCACTATGATACCATGGAAACTAGACAATAAAAGAAGCCTATTTCTAAACATATTCACCTTTTCTGTGATTTGCTGAAAGTTGAAAGTGCAGTTCAGAATCCAGAAAATTAAAGTGTGGATATTTCAGAAGTGGGAGCTTCAAAATGCTTTCAGAGCTGCAGGCAGAGCACTTTGATAAATTGCCACAATCTGCAAAGGTCTTACTGGAAAAGGATGCCAAGTAAGAGAGAGAGGGGCAACAAACCCACTTGATGCTCTGGTCTAGAAAGCTTTGAGGCAGAGTGCAGAGCTGTGGTATGGCCATCTAGACTGAATGTATCTGGCTGCGTCACAGAAGTATAAAGGTTGGTAAGTTTTCCAAACAAAGAAAAATGCATGACAGAAAGAACTTAGAACAAGCTTTAATGAAATTTTCTTCAAATTTTCGTCTGTAATTTGGAAGCATGATTTTTTTTTGTTTTGTTTTGTTTTTTCTGTCTGAAAAAAACAAAAAGGTTTACATCTTGGGCAATTTTTAGTGAACAGTCTTCAAAAAATTGTCTTTCACATGTCAACTTATTTTTTTAATTGTTCCCACCATTATTTTGCATATTTTCCTTAAATCACAGCTCACTAGTAAGGTGAAAAGATAACAGCAGAAAAAAAAATAATGCTGTGAGTGGAGGAAAAAAAAAACAACCCACCACCAAAAATCAAAACAGACTGAATGTCCTTCCAAGTTTGTGCTTATTTGGTGAAATTTTTGGTATACGTCCCTGTAAAAATGAATGCCATTCCATCCCATGCCTTCTTATCACTGACTTTTTTCTGCTGTTTTAAACTGAGCAGATGTTAGTAAATAATAAAAATTTTGTATCTATTGCATCAGAAAAACATAGATGAAAGATTTTTCACCTCAACAATTCACTAATGAGCCTAATTTGCAATTTGTAAGACTTAACTTCATATTTGGTTGTTAGGCAACCAAATTACAACGAAAATGGCAATAATATATTTTAAATAACTGCCTTCATTTATAGTTGCATGATGCCCACAGCCCTTCCCTCCTAATTAGGACACAGAAGGCATAATGAGCAAGTTTATATTGGTCATGTACAAGAATTACGGAGTGGAAAAGGCAAAAAGAAATTCTGACTTCTGGCAGCTATGTTTGGAGTCAGATCACCAACTTCAGAATCACTGGACACAGTAATTAGATGCAGGGGAGCCCATCAATCATCATTAATGTTGTCTGTAAAAATAAGAGCAGCTGCATAACTACATTCACATACCTGGTAACCACTTCTGAATATACCAATTTGCTGCCCTTTTTAAAGCCACTCATTTTGAAAAATCCTGTCATTGTTTCCAAATGGAATTTCTGAAAAAAAAAAATCTATTATTTTCCATTAGACTTGGGGAAAAAAAAAAAAAGAAAGAGGTTTTTATCGTGTCTGAAACAGACGCTCACATTTTGAAAAGGATGCCATTGATTGTACAGATCATTACACAACAGGCATTTCCTGAGCCTGCTGAAATCAGCTGGCAAAACTGCTATCAAAACCGGACTACAGTCAGCACAACAATGCTCCTTCTTTTGTAGAAAATAGCTGATGAGATTATACTTGGCCGAGGTATCACCCTCATCCAGTGAAGTCTGAGAGAAAGTTCTTCCAGACAGAACTGTGGAACTTCCCACAAACCCTTTTTGCCAAAAATGCAAGAAACCCAGAATTAATCATGGAAATGCTGCAATGAACATCTTTAGAACATAAAATATAGGGTCCCATAGGAACAAGGATACACAAAGCAGATTTTGCTACTACTTCTGTGACTGGCTGCAGGATTTTTACATCTTTGGAAGATTAGGAAGACTGATATTTTCAAGATTTTAAGTTGATTTGAGAATGCAAGGGCCTGAAAATATGATATGAGTTACTATTTTGCTTTATTATATTATAACTTATATTCATAACTCAACTAAGACCCCTCAGTCTGAAATATCTGTGTACATTTGCTCCACCTATATTAACTTTTTAATTATTTAAGGAAGTTTTTTCACACTGTATTTGCCTACAGTGTATCATAGAATTCCATATTGTTCCACATTGTGATTTCCTATTCTTTCTGTAGTAGAAGACTCTCTTATATCCAATCAGGATTCCCCTTCCCTCTTCACAATGTAACAAAGGTAAAATGGTTATGATTCTCTAATATTCATACATTAGATCTAGAAACAGAACTGCCAAAAGTATATACTGTAACCTGGCAGACCAGTAAACTTGTATTTTCATTCTGCATTGGATATTGTGCAAGTTTTCAATTCCTAATTTTATTAAAATAGCCCATTTTCAGGTCCAGAAGTCCAGATTCATGTTTTCACTAACAGAGACATCTCTCGATCCATAGACAGAAGTGCCCAGGCATAAAACACATAAAGATAAAAGATTAACTGGTGGCAAAGTGGGTCATGATTTTTTTATTTTCATTTAATAGAACTCTCAACAGCTGCAAAGGAAAGCACTTTTGTTTCCACAAGCAGGGAGAGAGTGTCCTCTCCTCCTGAGAGCAGAGATGTCTTCTCCACACATGAAAGAAAAGCCACTAGAATTTTCTACATGCCACAGTAATCAGATTTCCATCTTCCCTCACACTACAATGAAGTGGCTGGCTATTTAGAAGAACAGCACCACATTTTACAAAGGAAAATGAATAATCCACCAGCTCTACATGTTTGACACTTCACGAAGGAGCTCGTGAATGTGTTTATTTATCACTCCCTCTTTTTACTGTACTCTATTGTCTGAACTGTTTAGCATCCCATGGAAGCCGGCACATTTTCTCCAACACATTAAAACAAAACAAAAAAAAACCATCTAGAGAACGACATCACAAAGTATCTCTAGGCTTATACCTGTTTATTCTGCTCATCCAGCATCCAGCAACAGCAGCCTCTGGGAGCTCCTGCCTGACTCCAATCCTCACTGTGAGGGTTGCCTGCTGCTGCTAAGAAAGAAAATATATCACAAGGCTTTCACCTCTGAGGGCAGATGTCAGTGCTTTCAAAATCAGTGCTAGGCACTCCTTCCCATGTATTTGAGACACCTGACTGTGCCCCTGGGCAGGCTGGCTGCTCCTACTCCTGTCCCTCCTCTGACTCCTGGAAAGTCACTTCATCCCTGTGCTTCTGGCATTTTATTTTTCACAATTCAGCATTTGTAATTCCAAAGAGACATGTCCAAAAAATTCTGTGAGCTAGCTACTACAGTGTTTTTGTCCCTCAGATGAAAAGGGAAAGATGACAGCCAGGCTATAGCTTCCTCACATAAAGCGGAGTGAGATGGAAGCAAGTGGTTGTGTGGGTTTTTGGCAAACTAAAACCTATCAAACTCATTTTCTTCACTACAGATCTCTTAGAGAATGGCAATCTTTTCCCAAGCTATGTTAGTAGAAAATTTCAGGGTGGTCAACAGCATCACTGCAGCACAGCACTTCTTGTGACCCACTACTAGAGTTGCACTGCTGAAAAAAAAAAAAACAGCAGAGAAAGCAAATCTTTTGCAACCCCACTTACTCCCCTTGTCTGACACACTGGAGACAAGTGCCAAAGCTAAAAGGGTAAGTTGTGACAGCATGATGAGAAACTCTCACTCAAGCTGGAAAAAATTCATACCATATCTGAAAACACCATGGAGATACAGCTTAAGTTCCCTATTGCAAGCCTCTAAATAGCAGTCAGATTTGTAAGTTTTTTTTTTTTTTTTTTTTTTTTTTTTTTTTTTAATACCCTGACTCCCTACCAAAAACTCTGTCAAGTTCAGTTTCTGGGGAAAAACCCACACACACCTTCAAAAACACAACCAACTTTAAAAAAATACCCTACACAGACACTCACTCTTTCTCTGGTACAAGTTAAGTCTGTCCCTCTACTCAGGCCAGGAATTCATTGAGCTCATGGAACAGCACCATTTTCTGTATGGTTTTCCTCAGTTACATGATCAGAATCCTTCCTGCTCCATTTAGCAGTCCTAACTACTAAGCTAAAGGCAAGTGACTCTCCATAACAGGTTACAATGGCACCAAGGACTGAAACACACTCATTTCACTGTATTCCTAAATTCATGTAAACATTCAAGTCCAAGCCAGATGGGAAATTTTGGAGAAACCATTTATTGAGAAAGATAGTGCCAAAAATGACACACAGTCATAATTAGAAGTCATTTGCTTAAATCATTTGGGTTTGACTTTCTCACAAATGCCTTCCCATGTATTTGAACAAAACTCAGTTCCTTCATGCTCCATGGAAGTTATATTGCTACATTATTTATCAACTAAGGGAAAACAAGTCCTTGCAAAGCATCCAGCAGATATGGACACTATGTGCTAACACTAACAGCTACTTTGCAACCAGACAAAATAATTCAAATTAATTGGGACCCATAAATGCAGTAGAGAAGCTAGAGTATGCAGCTTCTCACAAAATGCACACAGATTGTGCTCTGTGCGGGTTCATTTTCAAAAGTCAACAACTTTCTGCATTGTGAAAAAGAAGCAATGCTCTAATTGGTAAAGAATGTAAAGCCCTGTTCTAGATAAAAGCAAAACCAAATCACTTTGCCCTTAAGCTATTGTACTGACAGAGTGAAACTGCTGATTTCTAATCAATATATTCCAGCCTGTCCTGTTCCAGATCATGGCATTATTAATCCACCTGTTAGTTCACTGCTATGAAATTCAGTTTTTCTGTCTACACAGCTCCATTAGTAATAAGAGAACTTCCAATTTTCTTTTTTTTTTCCCATTAAGGAATTTCAAAGACAGTCTTCAATACACTTATCATATGTAAATGTTTTTGAACAATTTAATCCCACAAACTGTAGTATTATATTCAAGTAGAACACATCAAATTTCATTTGACATGTGGGAAAATAAAATTAAAGCATGAGTTTAATGCATAAACAGGATAAATAGATAGGATTTTGCTTCATCATATTGAATAATTATATCCTGGCACAGTGCCCACATCATATTCATTATGAAGAGACTACAGTGTACAGCATGCTAACTTTCTCAGACTATGGCTAGATGACTGACAAATCAGAAGTCTTACAGGTTGCTTGCTATTTCTGCCTTGTACATTCCTGGAACTCTTGTAATTCCTCGTTCTATTACCTCCATTAACCAGGATGGTCAATAGGAAAGCTGCTCATGCCGCTTGCACTGTGCAAGTGTTCACGTGGCGCTGTGTGCACTCCTTACACCTCCCAGCTTGCAGTGGGTTCCCCTCCAGGCCTGCCCTCAGCCTGCTGTAGGGACTGGAGAAGGCTGTCATCATTGTTTGCACCCTAAGGAAACACAGGGCTGTCCCCATCCTCCTGCTGCTGTGAGGCTGGGCCATCTGTGCAGCTTAAAAAGAATCTGCACTTACCAGATCTCTGTCTTCTTCTGTGGTTTTGCTTTGGAAATATGCTTCACTAATGGCATTGTCTAAACTACTCTATTACTTTAGTCTAAAAGAAGCATTCTCAATACCCAACATTCTACCTTATTGATAATAATAAAAAAAAAGAATTAAAAAGCACCAGGCACCTAATCCACACACGATAAAAGGGAAGGATTCAGTGCCTGGCCACAAGAGCCACATCCTCAGTGCTGCAGCAGATGCCACTGTTGGCAGCATTTGCTTGCCCAGCAAAGACCACAGAGAATATCAAGTCAAATTTGTAATTTTCAAAATGCAAAATTTTTTTTGCTTTCTCACAAGAGTTTTTCTGCTGTACTTTTTTCCTCCTTCCGTGACACCACTTATCCACTCCCTCATATTCTGCCCAACTGTCAGGT
This sequence comes from Ammospiza nelsoni, assembly GCF_027579445.1. Lineage (NCBI taxonomy): Eukaryota > Metazoa > Chordata > Aves > Passeriformes > Passerellidae > Ammospiza > Ammospiza nelsoni. The sequence continues at coordinate 6,777,854 of NC_080669.1, forward strand.
GATTCCCATGGAAACTCCAGTCACAAGATTCAAATGAAACATAAAGAATTTGTACCCATGGATATTGCTTTAGGATATCCTTCCAACCAAATCAGTGGGATAAGATTCTCAAATGAAGGTGACATAACCAATCACCCACCAAATTTTACGTTCTTGTAGCTTATAGAAAGCATGACGCTTAAGATGTCATGCTAAATGAAATGTTCTTGCTAAAGTGAAACTTGAAAGACTAAATAAACCATTCATAGCTATACAAAATCCTCTTTTGGGATTGAGGAGGGAGAGGTGAAGACAAATCTCACACTTATGAGTGATTAATTCCTTAGCAGACCTTGGAGAGATTTCTTGTCCAAGGCCTGTCCCGAGAGGGAGCAAGCAGAGGTGTTTGGTTTCCCAGTTGTTTCATTTCCAAAGGAAAGACAGAAACCTCTATTTCAGACCAGCACCATTTACCAGTACCAGTGCCCAGCCTCCCTCTTCTTGATCACAAGGAACTTCTCCATCAGAGAGGTCCACAAAGCATTTTCTTTTCTTCCTACTTGTACTCAAGGACTTTTTTATGATATTGCTAAACTATCGCAACATAAGCATTCCTGAAAATTATATGGCCAGCTTAGGCCATATACATTTACAGGCTTTTTCACCTGTAGGTGACTGCAGAGACAGGCACCTGGCAGAAAACACCTACCCCTTGCCAGGATCACAGACTGCTGCAACTTCCACCTGCAGGCAGGGAAACGCTGTAATTAGGATTACAGAAGGACACACTGCAGCACAGGTGGGTGTGAGAGGGCCTGCATTTAGGCATGCACCACTGCCCGAGCCAGGATCTGCTCACAGGCCTCCTGCTCCACCATGGCAGCGCCCAGCGGGCCTCCAGCACACGTGAGGGCAGAGCAGATCCAGGGGGAAAAAAATAAATTGCTCTGAGCAGTAGGTCTTTTAAAATGTCAGGCTTGCTTTGTGGCTAACCTTTTGTTATAAAAAGGTAAAATTTGTGTTTAAAATCTTCTTTCGGTATGGAGGGAGGGAGGGAGGGAGGAAGGAAGGCTGGTTGGTTTCACTGAGGGTGATACATCTGGTTAACATGGCCAGCCTGAGCATGGCCTCACCACCAAAGGAATCTGGGATCTGCTGCCTGTGATCAAGAGCTGTTTGGGAGAACTCTTTTGCCTCTGTAGTCCCATTATTCACAGAATGCCTAAGCAATTTGGAAGAAGAGTTTCACATAAATCAGCACAGACAAGCCTGAGATGAGTGATTTTCCTCACGCAGCTGAGGAGAGAACCAGAACCTGCACAACAATTCAGCAGTTTTTTGCTCGGCTGAGATAATGTTTTCCTACTGCTAAACAAAACGTGAAATCAGATATTTACAGTATCCAAACAGAGCCCCTAGGAATGAAAGAGATGTTAATTCAGAGAGTGAAAGGCACTTCCTTTTGTGGTGGGTTAACACCTCCCTCCCCACACACCCCTCAGAGGGGCTGGAAGTGATCAGGACATGCTGGCTCCTCTCTACACTGGCCCTGGGCTCTTCCTCCAGGCTGAAATATGCATCAGGTGAACTGTCCTGGGCTGCCATGAGACCTGATCCTGGGGCTGTTTTGTGCTCTTCCCCCTGCTGCTCCTCACCCTTTCCCCCTCACTGCTCTGCTCCTTCCACAATTCCACCTTTTGTTCCATCCTTGGCAGTGCATGGCTGGGGGCTGCGCTGGTTGTGACCAGGTCCAGATGGATACAGGGAGTCACCATCCAGCTTGGAGCTGGTGGAAGCTGTCTGGCAGAGGGCTCAACCAGCCCCGAGCATCCCCAGCAGGGACGTGGACACTGATCACCCTCCAGCAGAGATCCTGAAACTGAGCCCACACAGACACAGATTTATCTGGATATTACAACGGATGTGACAGAGGGGAGAGAGGAAGGAAGAAAATCAAGCTGAATGTTACAAGACTTGTTTGCTAGGTGTATCTGTGTCTGCTAAATCACACAGATCTGTGTGCCCAGCTTAAATCTCAGCAGGACTGGAGGAACCAGCATTCCCAATTTACTCATTCCCTGGCCTTAGATGTTGTGGGCATTGATTCATGACTCTCCTCTCTGCCAGGGCTTGCAGGGAGAGGACAGCTGCCAGCAGCCCCTGCACTGCCATGCAGCATCTGCCCCAGACCCTTCTCCCATTCCCTGTCTGATGGTCCCAGGAAATCTCCTTGCTCTTTTCAGCTCAGCAAGATGCAGGAAATCACACTACCCCTGCATAAGGAGAAAAGGGTGACGTGTCTCCAAGAAATGGGCATGTAGATGATTTTCCTTCCATTGGGGCTGGCTGCATAACACACTAAGTCCAAGCAATACTCAGCAAAACAGACTACTTCAAAGTTATGTAGCTGTAGTCAAAGAAGAGACATTGGGCAACTGCAAATCGATTTATTTGACGCAGGTGATGCCAGTGTGAGCAGGCAGGTGAACAGGAGCTGCCCTTCTGCAGGAGAAACAGAACCAGCCAAAAGGCAGCTGCTTTGCCTGACCTGTACCCACAAACTTGTGATGCTTGTGCTGCCCTAATGAGCACTCCACAGGAGCCTGGAAATTTTGCTTTTGACCTCATTGATTGGCGTTAAGGGATTTGGGGTTTCTTGTTCAGGATTCATATTGCAACAGGCCTCACCTCCTCAACTGAAAAGCCAGGGAATGCATTAACACTGTGGTTTTATTCACAAAAAAGGACCTGTGTGGTATTAAAGGCAAGATGCTTTGCAATAGTAGCAAATGGAGCACCTAGGCCAGTCCCAATAGTAAGAATAAACCACAGTAGTGAATTTTGTTTGACCTGAAGAACTCTTCATTCAAACCAAATCAAATTTTCAGCTACATGCAGCAATATTTAATATAAATAAAGTATCTCTCATTATTAAATCTCAAAGAAAAGGCAGTTGAACAGAAGGTAATTGCATTGTCCTTGGTTTTATTAGCTCTGCCATTTAGAAAGGCCCTGTTAAAAAAAAAAAACCAAAAGACAACATATGATTTTGATGTAACCATTTAAGTTCAGACTGTCAAACAGTTTAAAGTAAGGATGTGTTCAAGTAGTTTGTTAAAACTTCATATATCATGAAAACCTCTATATGCCATACTCCAAACACTGCAATATTCTATGCTATTGCTTAGCAGTGATATCTTTTTACAGATGTTCTTTTCTTTTGACAATACTGTGCTGGTTATTACATTTATGATGCAGGGATTTGAGATCTCTCCCTCACCAGTCATTGCTATGATGTCTCAGTGCTTGGGTCAGTCTTCCTTTATGGAAAGGTTGAGAACCAGTCTAATATGGGAGTGGCAATGGTTCCCAATTGTGACAATATTTCTCTGTATAAGATTTTCCACAGCATTAGGCTTAAACTCTTCATTTACTGGCATCTGTATAAACGGCACCATCAGTTGCTATGTGAGGAAGGTTAGCCTGGATTAGGCCAAGCCTGGATGTTTCAGAAAACTTTGACCTCTAAGCTCTGTGTCCCTGCTCAAGTGACACTGCTGTGAATAGCACCACACACCCCAAAGCACTCTTTGCCACTGTTTAAAAAATGCCTCCAAGACTACAGGCAAGCTTCTTCACATCCACATGGTCATGACTCTGCAACAAACAGATTTTTTAAACAGATTTCAGATCTCATAATTTTATGTCTTTTAACATGCCTGATTTGCAGTCTTTTAGACATGCTGATGTTTGAATAGATTTCTTTTTGTGACCTTGCTGCTATTGCAAACACATACCAGAAATTAGCTGGAGATAAAACCAGAATAACCAGTGGTCTATTCTGGGGATTTGGTCTTTGTGTGTAAATTGGGCTGGCCCCAAATAATTTTGGATTTGTTTGTGAGGACGTCCCATCAGAGATCCTATTGTGAAACAGGGGATAGAGCAAGGTGAGGACAGCAGTTAGACCTGCATTGTAATGGGCACACAAAACACCAGAAAACCAAATCACTTTCATATGCACAAACTCATTGTTTCTCCAACAAGTCCATTAGAGATCAGTGCTTCCAAGAAGGGTTCACCCAGCCTCATGATCCTTTTTAGGTCTCCCTGCCCTCCCTGGACAGTACTGTCCTGTCCTACTTCCTTCCCTGCCCTGCACAGGGGGAGCACTCTACCTTGACACAAGACCAGAGATGTCCTGCTGGTCCTGCTGTGCCACCACACAAAACCACGCTTCTCTCTCATCACTGAATTTGCATGCAAGGTTGCTCCTCTTGACCTAGATCCCAGCTAAAAGCACAGACAGGTCCTTTGCCCATGTGTCAGGACATTTACAAGCTGCCTCCTCTGCCACTAGAAATATTAGCAGCTGTCTATCTCACACTTACAGCTCCTTAATAGCAAGAAAACATTAACACCTTTTCAGCAGAGGTGCTTGCTTCCTTTCCAGGGCTAAAACCATCTGCTGACAGCCTTCCTTCCCTCTATCCAGCAAGCAAGCCCTCTGAAGAAGGACAAAACATTAAGTCTATATCCACACTAGCATTCCTTAACCTAGTGGAAAAGGTTTCCCACAGAACCTTTTAGCTGTGATTAATGCTGTGAAGACATTGGTAGGCAAAGCATGGCTGGGCAAAAAAAAAAAAGCACAAAACATTTTTCATGGATGTCACCTCCAATTAATAGATAAATCTGCTTCAGCTATTTCCATCTCTCTCTCTCTGCTCATGTGGCTCTCCAGGGAATTTAAGCCTCGTAAATACATGCTTGTTTTTCTCTTCTGTACACAGAAATCACATCTAACTTGGGAATTCCTTGGACTGAAATGGTTGGAGGTGAAAGAATGTTATAAAGAAAAACTGTATTTGTGCCATTCCAAGGCAGCATTGTACCCTTTCCTGGAAACCTTGCTGCATTACATGGATGTAGCCTGGCTGAGAACCCTGAACCACCAAAAAAAATGAATGCAGCTCCAGGAAACTGGTTTAGATGGTCGCTTTTTAAACAATAGGATGCTGTCTAAGGAAAGCAAAACTTTTGTCTTCCAAAAAGCCATTGCTCAAAAAAAAAATTTACAACAGAAAGGTTGACTTCATACTTCTGAATAGTTCAAAATACCCATTGGTGTTGTTTTAAAAAGGATTGCCTGTAGTATTTTTACTTTAATGACAAACAAGCGAGTTTTGCATATGTGGGGACAAGATGCAGAGGATTAAGAAGGAAGAATGAGACAGAGCAGTAGCACAAAAAAAAAAAAAGGCAAAGTCCTTGGGTGATCAGCTGGCAGAAACAGATTTTACCTGCATCTTGTGTAGGGGATGGACCCAAATTTGATATGACACAAAAAATCATGAAACAGCAGAAAATCCTACTTCCAGGCCACACTTCCAGGCTGTGGAGGTATCCATCAGAGATCAATGACACTTTTAACCTCACCTTCTGCCACCTGAGATCCAACTGCTGCACAGTTTTACATGCCCTACACTCTTAACAGTCTGGCTAGTTTTTAAAGCTACACCTGCCAGAGTCAGGTGATTACTATTAGGAAGGTGCAATGAGGTAAATTTCTCTAATTCACAGTTGCAGGGACAAGGCTCAATAACAGAACATTTAGGGAATATGAAACAAACAAAAGCCAAAGGAAAACCAGCAGAGAAAAAAAAAGGCTGTTCTAACTCTTTCAGCTCCCAGTGCAAAATGCAGCAGCTACAAATGCAAAATCTGGCAGCTAAGAAGTCTACTCAGATAAAAACAATAACTGAATCTTCCTCGTTGTCCTGAAGACTTCATTCTGTGTGCACCCACAAGAGCTTACAAACTAAGGCAGTGGTAGAAGGTACCATTTCTCAGAGGTGTAAACCTGTGAGGGACTAGGACACCCCCAATTTAGCAAGGTCAGAGGCTGAGCCACAGCTGAGCCTGTGCTCTGGAAGTTGCTGGGCATTATTTGCACCACCATTTCTCTTCTTCTCCCCCCAGACACAAAGCTCACCGTTGCCTGGGATCTCCTCTCTCTAGTCAAGCATGAGTGAGGGGACAGGCAAGCACTACAAGAAACATTTGGCTACTTAACTGGGCTCTGTACAGTAAAAGAGATCTTTGTTGACACAACAGAACAAGAAACACAGCTGAGGATACTTCCACACTATGTGAGTCACCAGAGTTTAGCCTCCTCTTTTTACATGCCTCAATTTTCTTGCAATATAGTCTTAGACTTTCTTAGGTAAGGTTTTAGATGGATAAAAAAATACTGGAAGTCAAAGGAAGTAACAGCAGGTAAAATGGCTTTTTGATTATATTTTTATATTTGGTTTTCATAAATCCATGCAGTCAGGACTCAGACTGTATGTATGGAAGCCAACAGGATTTCACCTGTGCTAAGCATCAAGAAATTAAGATAACATGCGATGAACTCTAAAAAGGTAAGATATTTTGTAACAAACATAATCCAGAATGTGTATCTGAGATTAAATCCTGCCCTAGTGGGTAAAGGAAGCCACTTCAATCCACTCAGTGTAAAGTAAGTTGCAGTAGCAGAGCTCTGGAAGTGAGGCTAAACAGCTGGGCCAGAGAATAAAGCAGCTGAGAGAATCTGAGGAGTCTGAGGGATGGTAGATCAATAGAGGACAGCATAACAGGTACTGAACCTCACAAATGGAATCTGTATTGAAACTGAGGAAAGCCAGAGATCATAGCACCACTCTTCAGTATCCACCCACATGTAGCAGCCAGTGAATCAAATATCAGGCCCCAAACAGCATCTTATCATCCAGTGCCCTGTGTGAATCAGTGGTGTAATCTCAATCACCCTAAATCTGACTGGATGAATCCCTTGCTTCCCTCTCCATTTGTTTTTTCTAGTTTATCTTCTTATACAGCAGAAGACTTCGTCTGATGTTAATGCCCATATTCCACATCGAGATTTTCTTTCACCTCTTGCCAACTGTGTCTAAAAGATGCCAGCCAACAACAAACCATGCTTCTGGTTTAAGCCACTCCTTTCACCCTGTGGGCTCTAGAAGATGGGTGAACATGGAACAGCATCTTTTAGAAAAACACTGAGTTTCTGACAAGCACACGTCTAAACAATGCTCATTATAAACATACTCACTTATGAGTACCACGCTGTGTGTCTCTGGCTTGCTCAGTCAACGCAGAAACTTCCAAAATAATAAGCCAAATTAACAACCTTGTTCAAGAAATAAGATATTTCTAAAAAATTGTTAAGTCAAGCTGAGATTTCTTGGGAACTGACAAGAAAAATAACTGGGTAACAATTAATGTACCCTGTGCTACAAGCCTTCCTTGAAAACCCTCTCATTCCATCTTACCAAAATATTACCAAACTGAAATGATTGTTCAGGTACAGCTCTTGTATTCCCTAGGCTCTACTCTCTTCCAGTCAAATTGGCAGGGCTTCAATGAAGCCAGAGCTTTGGGCCTCTACCTATTAAATGAAAAATGTCAGTCCTTGCCAAGGTACAAAATTAGCTACATCTTTCAATGATTTTCTTTCCAGGATGCAGCAAAGCACCTGCTTTTTTTTTACTTGTAGGCTTGTAAAGCAATGCCAATCACAAAGCTTGCCAGAAATGACAAAATACATATTTTAAAGTTAATCAAGCAAAATAGATTAAGCTTCAGAGGTCTGATACAATCCAAGGTATGCTACATTATAAACCAATGTTGATCTTTAATGACTTGTGGTGCCATCAGTCTCAAACAGGAAAGTTGGCCAGAAAAAAAAGGGAAGACTGAGAGAATTGGGATTGTTCAGCCTAGGTAAAAGAAGGTTAGAACATAAGAGAACTTTCTTGTACTGAAAGGGGCTAGAAGAGAGTTGGAGAGGGACTTTTGACAAGGACATAGAGTGATAGGAGAAGGGGCAATGGATTTTAACTGAAAGAGGACAGGTTAAGATATTGAGGAGACATACTTGACCATGAGGGTGGCAAGGCTGGAGTGAAACAGGAGGCTTTTTCTCTCAAGATACTTTGGATCAGTGGTCACACAGGACCAGAGCACAGTAATACCAACAAGAAGAAGGGGCTAACAGTAAAATCCACTCCTATATATTAGTCTGTCTCTTTGCCGTGCACTAAGATTAATCAAGCTTACTGAAATTAATTAAAACCCTAACTGAAAAACCTGTTTGCCTTGAAAGACTGCATTTCTAAAACTAATTTCACCACTAAGCTTCTGGGTGGCTGTGGGAGTATCTCCTATGAAACATTTTTAGGAGTGACAAGGGTGAAGAAGAATTGCTACTCATCACAGAGAGGTAGCTACACATCACCAAAACAGTCACCTCTGGTGCAGCATTCCCTCTTTTGCATTTAGGGAAGGGCACTCAGACTTTGCTTTGCCTGGCTCCTGCAGACCACTCCACTCTGACTGTGGTGAAATGGAAATGTCTCACAGCACAAGTGAGATGTGATGTAGATGTTAGCTTTGGTATCAGTGCAAAAGAAGGCCAATGCAAACAAATGTACACTGTGAAGTGAGAAGGACAGAAGAGGTTAGCTTAGATGCTTTTCCAGAGAGAGTCTAAGTCAGAGGGTAGAAAGTAAGTGCAGAGAGAGGTTTCAAGGGTGAGTTTGTAGCAGAGACAAAATGAATCCCTTGGCACAGGCAAGTGGAATCCACGGGGCTAGGTTCACAAGCTTTCACAGAGATGACAGAGATGCAAGGGCCAGCAGAGCCTGGCCTGGTGTCTCCAGCTGGGCTTGTGTGCAGCTGTGGGTGTAGAAGGCACATCTGGGCTGGCAGCAGAGAACAGCACTCACAGCTGGTCCTGGCGAGGCAGCTGCACACAAGTCAGAGAGCAGGTTTTCCATCAAAAAAAGAAAACACATCCTCACAGGGAATGGCAGAGATGATAAAAATCCCTGGAGTGCCAAGGTATTCTCCCACTTTTTAGCTAAAGACTGCAGGCTCTCTAGAGGAGATCCAATTTAAGCGACACTGGTTAATATTCCACTTGAAGTCCGAGCTCGTATGAAGAGAGCTCATGTCAATTATTAACAGCCTTTTGGTGAAAAGGAAAACTGCTACTTAGGGACACACCTCAATGTTAAACAAAATCTACAAGAAGAGACTGTATGGCACATGAACTAATTTCATATACTTTCTCATAGTAACAATTTTTCTTCTAAATTTTCAAATTCCTCCATTTCATCATGCACAGAGGGGAACTGCCTTTCAGTTTCATGTGCTGGGTTTAAAAACACATGCATTAGAAAAATAATAAAGCTGGCTTTCTTAAAATATTTTTCATTTTGACCATGATAATTGTTCTTTTCTCAAAACCTATTTTCAAAAACATTCTGAAAAGGACTATAGCTTCTTATTAAAAAAAAAAAAAGACAAGGCAGTTGACCTCAAAAATATATTTCCCTTACAGTTTTGAGAAAGAAAACTTCTATAATTGGCATATTTCATTACCAAACTCAGCTATGCTACAACAATAATAAGTGGGTAGCAAAGTGAGACTAAAATGTTTAAATGCCCTTTGTTTCTAGACTAATTTACCTCATATTATCTGGGCTCTTGAGAAAGACAGCAGCCTGCACTATGGTCTAAGCCATGATAAAAATGCCATTCCTCAAGCAAACTTCTCTGTTACATTCCCACTGTAATTCTTTTATCCAGTCTCTCCTTTCACATCCACATCTAGACAACACCTCTTTCCTGCAGAACCCACCTCAAGCTTCTTCAAGCTCTGAAAAGACAACATTAGGATTGATTTTCTCAGGCACCCTGCTCAGGGCGATGCTCATGCAGCACGTAGTCACGGCAAATTCGAGCAGCTCAGACGCCTGATCTGTGCCCCCTCAGCAGCAGATAAACTGAGCTTCCAACCACTGGCACTGGGACCGGGATAAAAGCATCAGAGCAGTCACGGATCACACTCGATATCCCACCTGACAGCAGCAGCCTCCAGGTGCTCGGCGGGTGGCAGCAAACTGCAGGATAATAAACTTACCTACAGCCTCTCCCTAATCCCCTGACAGGCAGGCTCCCGACCTAAATGCATCCCAGAATCCGCCCTTTCTACTCCCATCAACCCAATTTATATCCCCAGCACTTGCTTTCTGGCCAAATCACCAAGAAGTGAAACTTCCTGAAGAAGTCACTTGAGGTTAGCAGCTCTTAAGTGTGATGCCACACGTTCCAGAAAGCTTCAGGCATTTTTTCTTTTGTGCAGAGAAGCTAATTTGAGTTGATTGTCTTTCAGTAAGACTGTGAAGACAGGAGAAAACAGTGGCAAAGCAGAGTGGAAGGTGACAGCACAAAAAGAGGCGAGCCTACACTGAGGGCTGACTCAAAAACAGCCCAACATATCTGGCTGGAGGAGAAATGCCTTGATAAATTGGTGTTCACTGTTTGTCAGCATGCACAGCATATGTGCTTTTAAATGAATTGTACTGTGAAAATGTTCCCTGAAAAACATTTGAAATCAAGGCAAGACAGTCCATTTGTTTAATTATTTATTTTAGGCACTAGCCTTTTTTATGTTAAGTAAGATAAAACTTAAGTTGTTCCAGGGGAGATTTAGATTAGATAGTAGGAAAATTTTCTTCATTGGTCAAGCACTGGAACAGGCTGACCAGGGAAGTGGTGGAATCACTGTCCCTGGAAGTGTTCAAAAAACAGGGAGATGTGATGCTTAGAACATGGTTTAGTGGTAGACATGGTTCAATCAAAGGTTGTACTGGATGATTTTGTAGGCTTTTTCACTCTTAATGATCTATGATTTTGTGTTTGAGGGGAGAGGAAAATTTGTAAATAATGGGTCAAACCCTGCCCTCCCTGAATCAGTAGAAGCTTTGCCACTGAGTTCAAGAGACCAAAGATTTAGTAAATTCTGTGAAAACAAAACATAGCAGCATTTAAGTGGAAAGGTGGTGTGAAACTCTCTTGGAGCAAAGCTTCTCCAAATCTGAATGAGTTGATGTCAAAAGGTCTACAATGTAACATGGAATGTGGACACACGAAGACTTTATTTGCCATGTATTTTTTGTTCCTGTTTCATTTTCAGGTCTGGAACAATGTCCAAGATGGAAGCTGCAAGTGTTATCATCATAATGAATGTTATCATCATAATGAATGTTATCATCATAATGAAGATTTCTGAAAAAATTGGCTTTTTTAAAGTAACACAACCACTAGAAAGAGTTTGAGTGCCTGCATTAATCACAGCTTAACCTGAGCAAATCTGAAATCAGAGGAAAACACAATTATTTCTCTATTTGGCCTAATTTCATCCCACTTAATCCAACTAGTGCCATGCAGTACATAAAATTTAGGCTATGTGCACAGGGTTATATTTCACCTTCCACATGAGACATGAGCCATCTTGTGCCATAAACCTGTGTAACTGCACTGCCTGCAAGGAACCAGGGCATTGTCAGCAGATCAGTGCCATGAGCTGCATGCCCAGACAGGAAAAGAGAGGAAAAGAAACATTTCCTTCTCTTTAGCATACTTTTAAAGCTCAGATACCTTTTTAGAGGATGTTCCTGAGCCATGACATGTATTGCTGTGTTTAGAACATCAGCAAAGGAAACTCCCTGCCTGTTTGCAAGGGAGGTCAAACCAAGAGCATGTTCTGAGTGCAGTGGCAGAGCAGAGATGCAAGTGCTGCTATAGGCACACAATAAAGGAGCTGCATGACCATATTCCTGACATAACAGCTCTGCAGTATAGGGCTGGTTTAGAGATATGACATTCTGTGTTAACATATGCATGAGTTGCTAAATTATTTGAGCTTGGTCCACCATGGAAAATCTTTTTGATTTGATGCTTTCCATTTCAGCAAACAGTTTTATTGCAACCAGTTTTTCAAATTGTCAAATTATCTTTCTGAGCAAGTATAGCGGAGCTACAACACATAAGAACGAGTGAGTCAGTAAACATTTGGTTTTTCCATTTTCTGAGATGTCTTGTCTGAAATAGGAAAGCACTTTTCACATGCAGCCTTAATGGGGCTAGCAATTGCTCTGGTCTCTGGTGAAGGACATCCTTTGTAATGAGTACTGGAAATAGCAGTACTTCCCTAGATACAAAACTCAAAACATAATTGTAATTGACTTTATTTATCTTCATGCACCCCAGGAAGATCTGGGGGGGACCCCATCTTCTGCTCAGCCTGGAAGGTATAAAGAGAGACCACCCCACATTCCTGTTCTGTCACTGCCAAAACAACTGATGCTCACAGAACCACCACCTTTAACACCATTCCATTCCTTCTTTACCTCCACTTTACACCATTATCATTTGCCTTCTCCCCTCCCACTGAAATCCCAGCTCTATCTGAGGTAACTCATACTCATCAAACATGGATACAGCGTGCGTACATTAAATGCAGAGTTTTGCACAACTTTCAGCCCAAGAACCACATCCCCCAGCACCTCAGCAGCTGTTTGCAAGCTGTCACTGCTCAAATGTTCACCCACTGTTTACAGCAAACTGATAAAACAGGGCAGGAACTGCTTCTGCTACACTAATGCAGAGGGAGAGAGAAGTCCTGAAAATTATTTTCCAGTTTCTACCTGTCACTCACTGAAATACTTCCATTATCCACTGTGCTTAACAACTTATCAACAAAACCTTCTAGCAGAAGAGCTGTTTACAGGCTTAAAAGCAAAATAATTTTTAAAAACTACCAGTCTTGAGTCACTGATGGCTTGAACAAAACTTTGAGTATCTCACTGAGGCCGTTAAGGCTTAAAAAAAAACCCTCAAAAGGTGCAACTGCTACCAAGAATGCCTTAACTAATAATTCCCAGTAATCTCAGTTCACTTTTCTCATATGATGCAGTAATGGAGGAAGTTTCAGCTTCCCTCTTCTGTCATCATCACAGGTAGATGAAACCAAAACTAAGAGACAAAGGCAAACTAGGTCTGAGAAGACCAGTGTACTAAGGAAGGCCAAGGCTGGAAGGCTGAATATCCAAGCAGGATGGTCAGAGAACACCAGACTCTTCTGGCTGCCAAGCTGGGAACAAACCTGAAAAGGACCTGATGCTTGGCAGCCAGTGTTGAACACTTTGCCACTGTGTACCTTCAAGGAAACAAACCCCAGAAGAGCTGCACAACTTAGATAGCCACACTGAAGTGTTCATGTAAAGCTGAAAAACCTGGAAGTTCTGGTACATGAAATGTTGCTTAGGAGGATGAAGGAAAAGGAGGTGACTGGTTTGAGTGCTGAAGTGCACACCCCACACATCTGCCTTGAGGGCAAAGGGTGTGGATAGAGGAGATAAAAATGCTTTTTTATTCTATTACAAGATGACAGAGGAGGTGACAAGGGACAAAGCACCACATAAAAACCCATGCTAGCCTGAAGTGTGGGAGGACTGGATATCCTGATCTCCCTCATCTCTCTATGCTTGTGAAACCATTCAATGCCAATCCAACTCCACACAGGCGTTGGTACTTCCATTCCACTGGTATGCACACATCCCAACGTGTGCTCTTCTGTCCTGTGATGAGCTTTACTTGAAAAAGTGCTCACACTGTGCTCCTTCTGTCTGATTAACTGACTCATTCACGTTTTCTCACAAAACTGTGTAGATTTTATTCCTGATTTCTATTTCCCTTGTTGAATTCTTTATAATAGAGATAAATAAATAAACTTTCCCCTTTAAATTTATTTTTCAAATTACCTGCATCGTTGACTGGCTTCTGCTGAAGATCATCAAGCAAAATGGAATTCTACAAGCAATAACACCCAGAATTTTGCATTGGCTATCCATCCCTACTGTGAATAACAAGGAAGAGGAATGGCAATTTTAAAATTATTGCTTTTTGTTGTTCCACAATACAGTAATATTTTTTAAAAATCATTCCACCTCACATCATTGCAAACAGCAAGTTTGTCCTCCATGGTAAAATTTAGTATGAGACCTGTGTAATGGGATTTAAAGCTGAACAGCTGTTTTGCTAGCCCTCTATACCAAGGCAAATATCTTAGAACCAGGAATCAGCATGGTCTCAGCAGGAATTTTGAAATCAGAAAATACATATCAAAAGAATAATGAGTGGCCTCTCACTCAACAAATCATTCTGTTCTTTTGAAAATTACAGTTCTTTAAAATACTCCTGTCTTTGGAGCTCACATTGCTCACACTTAGAAGCCAATTTTCCTGCCCCACAAGAGGAATAATGCGACCAAACATCTGCTCTCAGGTGGGTGAGTGCATTTTAGATCTGTGAAACCATTTCATTGAGTTATTCAGCCAAGAACCCCATGAATAACTTTGGACCAGATTAAGTCATCTTTCATGACTGTGAGATCCATCCATCAGACTGAGTCTCTGACAGCAACAGATACTGTCTCCACTGTATAAATGAAGCCAAGGGAGTGATTCCTCTTAAGATAAATGAAGCCTCACCATTATAAAAGGATGGCAACATTAAGAAAGTGTTATGAAGATGTTAGTTTCCTAAGAAGAAATGACTGAAGAAGACAAGGTTCTATGTTAGCCAAGGTGATATGTGATAAAAATGAAGCCTTAAAGAAAGAAACCCAAAAAACAGTCTGTCCTAAAACACTAGTCAGGTAGCTATTTCTAGTATCAGAAATTAATTTTTAAAAATGCTGAGGGAAGAAAAATGCAAATTTTTGTCAGAAGTTTCCTTGCTGCTAATAGAAGATTGAGACACTCTATTTCTTTATAAAACTCATAACAATCTTGTTGCCTAAACATAATATCAGACCTCACTTCTAATTTCCATAGGAGTAATTAATAAGTTATATACATGAAGAAATATTATTGTCAGTCTGAACAAAGAGCAACAGAAAGAGACCCTGACCGGAATGGCAAAAAAAAAGTACACCAGGGATGTACTAACACCCACACCTAATTTAACTTTGTCTAACTCAGGATGGAATACAGTTTATGTCAACTATTAATTAAAACTATGGATAGTAATTCTTTTCAAACATCAGTTATCTGATAATTAAATTATCTTTGAACACAGAAAGAATGCTTACAGGGGTGCTGGGCGGCAAGACATTGTAGAATGAGCTCCTTGAAATCGATTAATTGATGTCATAAGAGATTTGTTGTTCCTTTGAGCACCCCACTGGTGTTGATTCCAAAGACACGAGCATTTGATTGGATAAATGACTGCAGATTAATTGCAGGTCATTATGTACTGGAAAATAGAGACTGCCATGCCAGGAGATGCAGAGCCATTGGTAATAAAAAAATATCAGCAAGTTTCTATACCATTTCCTTGACCCAAATATTCTTATTTAGAGAACAAAAAGAGCAGGATTACAATGAGATTGATGTTATTTATGCTTTTTTTTTTTTTTTTTTTTTTTTTGCCATTCCAGTCAGGGTCTCTTTCTGTTGCTCTTTGTTCAGACTGACAATAATATTTCTTCATGTAAATAACTTATTAATTACTCCTATGGAAATTAGAAGTGAGGTCTGATATTATGTTTAGGCAACAAGATTGTTATGAGTTTTATAAAGAAATAGAGTGTCTCAATCTTCTATTTCAAGAGCTGTTGGAGTGGCAGGAAAATCTGCCTTTGGTGGTCCCTGTTCTGTAGGGATAAATGCAATCACTCCTTGAGGGACCTCAGGCAATACTGAATAAATGCAATGCACCCAGTTCACACCACTGCTGCTCTGTGGAACCCTAGCTGTGCTTTCTGCTCTCTTAAGGGGAGCTGCGGAAGCCAAAGGAAAGAGCAGCAGAGGGGCTGGGGAACACAATTTTGGTCATTAAATATAGCAGGTAGTTTCAAAATTAAACTCTGGGTAAATGAAATTACTCAAAGAAACTTCAAACCATAAAGAGATAAAACAGTGACACAAGGCAAATAAAATATTTCAGTATATCTGAAATGACACCCAATTTTCCTGCTGTTAGCAAGAAAAACAGTTTATGGCTTTGGTCAACAGAAAATAATTTTCTTCCCAGTTCCTAGTTATTTCCATCACTGAACTACAAACTCATGAAATTCTGTCTAAAAATCCAAATAATGAACACAGATATACACACAAACAGAATTAGCAGACATAGGGGTCCTTCACTAGAAATTTAATTTGATTTCCTACTTCAAACTCCACATCCCTTCTCTAGATTCCAAAGTCAAAAGGAGAATCTTCTGTGTGACATTCATGCCACTAACACAATACAGAAAAACAGATAAACCCTTGCACTCTCAACCCGAAATAAACAAAGAAAATGAACAACCCTCACCCCCAAGAATGTTATTCAAAATGACATACAAAATTATGTTTGCAATTGTAGGCAAACATAAAACAAGATCTTCAAAAAACAGACCTACAAAAAAAAAAAAAAGAAAATGCTTTATATTTGTGCTCAATGTTTTGGGCCAAAAATTTTAAAATCTGAGTAGTTTCTGGCAGAAATCTGTATATTGCAAGATTTTATTTTGCTATGGAAACTGCCTGAATAAGAGAAACAAAGCCATAGACCAACCATTTCCAGTCAAAATTTCCTCCTCTCTCCTGCAAACCACGCAAGTCCTCCAACAGCTCCTCTTTAAAGGTCACCTCCCGCAGCCCAGGCACAGCTTTTCTCCCTGAGCACCTGTGAATTAGCAAAATTCTGCAAGTGCCTTGCATGACCTGTCAGTGCACGCAAGTGGTGCCCAGGAGCTCCCCCAGGGCTGCGGTGTGATGTGTAATAGCCTGTCTCAGTATCCTGGTTCCTTTCCCAGGTGTATCCATCACCTCTCCCTTCCCCTCCCATGCTCCCTGCTGAGCACTGTCTGTCAGTCCTGGCATTCCAGAAGGGCATTGAGTGATTGGCAGAGTTCAAAAGATGCCTTAGACCCCTGGAGGACATTGGGCCATCCAGCTGTCATTTGTTCCTTGAGACTTCTCCCCCATTTCCTGTTTTGTGGGATCCCTGCCCCTTCTCTCCCCCTCTCCCTGGGGTTAAAAGGAATTAAAAGGAACAGCAACCACACAGTTCGAGAGGTTCTGTTAGAGCTGTTACTGGATTCAGAGGCCTGTGGGCCAGGAATAAAGCTCTGGATCGAAACCCTCTAGCAGAACCCGACTCCTTTCCTTCATCCTCGCCGTAAAGCTTCTCCACCAAGGTAAACCTGAGCTCCTGCATGTTTGGACTTGTCTCTAGCACCCAGCTGCAGCATCCAGCTTAGACAAAGTTGTGTCTGAGGTGAAAACACCACAGTTGCCGCCCTTTAGTCATGCAGCAAGGGCCAGACAAGCCCAGGCACGTCCCTTGGGGCTATATTGGTAATTAATTCCAATACCCCAGCCCTGAGAGCCGAGCCAGTGGCTGTCCAGGTGGATGAGGATGAGGATGAGGACGAGGACGAGAATGTGGATGAGGATGAGGATTACAGCTCCCCTGGGACGGGCAGCAGGGCAGATTAGCATGGCCTTCAGCCACCTCAGCATCGCTGTCACAGCTCCTCTACAGAGCTCAAGCTGAGTATCACTGAACCCCTCACTTGTTTTCCTTTCATAGCTGCTGCTGCTGTCCTTATGTAACCTCGGGTACCTGTGTGTTTCTGAGCTGTTTCTGAGCTGTTTGGGTCACTGGCTGCACGCAGTGGGGCGTGCACCAGGGCAGCAGCAGATGTACCGTGTGTGACAGCCCCACACAAGCCATGGCCTCTCTCCCCTTGCTGCTGCAGCGGTGCCTGAAGGGATTATGTACAAATGATCTGTCTCGTGTGCTTTTGGCAGCCTTACAGGAGTAACATGGTGGCCACAACCCGTGACCCACCTCTAGTTTTCCCAAAACCACAGGCTGTGCCAAAGGGCTGCCCTCTGTCTGATGCTCATCAGCACAGAAAGCCAACCTGCAGCCATGAAGCCAGGACATCCCTTAATGGCTGGAATGGATGATCTTACAGGCCTTTCTCAGCCTCAGTGGCTTCATGTTTCTATCTCTGCATTCAGAGTACATAGCCTGTGCAGCCAGCAAGTTGTAGGGCCTCAGGAAACTGGGTGTTTCTTGAATGGCACTTTATTTTTCTGGTATTTGATCTGCTGAAAGACACTACCTGCTTGTGATGGCTTTCATGACTGGAGAATTGTGTTATATCTTCTCATGTCTTTTGAAATAGCACTCACTGTATTCTCAGGATAACTGAGAACAATTTGTGTGAGTGATGCAAGGATGTGAAACCTTCATCAGTTTGTGGCTTACATTTGCACTGTGGAGAAATGAAATTCCCTTGACTCAGGCCAGTGTTCCAAGTATAACGCTGGTCTGGTTTCTTCTGCCTGACCTGGTTCTGCTTTTAACAAACATACCCACTATCACTATGTATTTTTTAAGGTGGAGCCCATTCTACCAGAAATTCAAATCCCTAAATACTCCAGTTGCTACAATGATCCAGTGACAAATAATTTTTCACACCCAGTTCTTTAAAATCTGTTCAATTTTTCACCAAGGTGGATTACAACCACAGATTGCAAAGGTTTGAGCCAGCTGACATCTCCCCAAGTCACACCAAAGTGATGTGAACACTCTCCTGTCCAACACACATACGTTTTCCCTGCTGATCAACAGCATTCCCAGCACAGGGAATAGCAAGACACATCCTCAGGTGTCTCCTTCAGCAGCACTGTTGTGCTCAGAGCAATCTGTGGGCATGGTCCTTATAAAGAAATAAAAGACATTTGGGGACACTTTGCCACAAATGGCATTTGGGGGCGGTTTGCGGGGCTGCTAGCCCACAGCTCTGTATTCTGTAGGCTGTCCTGCTCTTGCCCTGTTTGTGCTCAGGTCTGCCTGCTGATGATGGCACATCATGGGGTAGGAGAGCTCCTGGCACAGGGGACCACGATCCTGTGCAGCAGGTTTGCTCTGTGAGAGGCAAGACTCCTTCACAAGGCTGTGCCAACTGAGTGAACTCTAAATTGCTCTTCTGGCTTCATTTATCCAAATACAGCATTGCCATCACAACAGTGTTCTTCTGACAGGCTAATGAGTGTATTTCATCAGTATTACAAGCAAGCTTTGAGCACAAAAGAGAGTGATTTAGGTGTTCTAGAGAAGAAAAGGCATCCTTTTACAGCTACTCTTCATTTTTCCAATACTTTGCCTTTCTCCCATAACTTATTCTCATGGGATGCTCCAAAAATCCCAGCTGCATTATACAAAGTTATATTTTTCAAGTTTCTTGCAAAATATCTCTATTAATTAAGAACAAATAGCTTAGTTTCTTTTCAGTTCATGTGTTACCAAATGTCCCCCTCCATGCACAAGGAATGTAGCAAAGTCTGCAACGAGCAGAAAAACAAGTTACCATAGAAGAGCTACCAGCAATTACTCACTAAATACAATAAATTATTGTATATCTGGAAATTAAATGTACTTCATTTTGTTGTCACTGAGTATTTTACAAGCGTGGGTGACAGAAGCATAGAGCAGAATACAAATGTGGTAAAAATGCCTCTTGCAGTGTGTGTTTCCACTGAAGTTGGATTTTTTTTTCTCCTGCTCTCCTTTTGATAGACTTAAACTGATGAATGGTGAAGCAGGATTCTGAATTAACCGGAGCCTCAGTTAAGCAGCAAAAAGCAGCAGAACAAACATCTGGGGAAATTTCACACTGCAATCTCATGCTCCTGTTTGAGTTACTCAACAGAGCAGCTCTTCTAAGAGGGCCCAGCCCTCAGCCTCTGTAGAAACCTGTTAGTTTTGACAACCTCCAAGAGGCCTTCAGGTCCACTCACAGGAGACTCTGCCAGGGCCAACCAGGCATGAGATTCAGGCAAGTTTGTGGAGACTTACACATCATCTGTCTGCAGACACGAATGAAGCTTGATTCTGCAATTGTACAGAGTTCAATTTCATAATCAGTTCCACCTTCTGAGATTTTAACAGCGGACTTAGAGCTACTAAGAGAGTTAGTGTCTCACAGGCATTTGCCATGATTTCTGTAAAACCTCTTTGCCTTCAACAGCCTGAGCCATTAATGATAAATGTTGCTTCTCCATTGGATAACTTTTCTGAGCAAAGGATCAGCCTTCCACTTGCTAGAGCACAGCAAAGAGAAAATAGTCAAAGAATTTTCAAGGCTATTTAAACAAATGGCTTAAAGGAGTAGAGGATGTGTGGCAGTGTGGCACAGGGTATGGTCATGAACAAAACAAGAAAAGCAGAAACCCTATTCAACAGCAAAGGTAGCCAAGCCCTGTAGCTAACTTTAAATCTCTACCTAGCAGACATGCTTCTGTTATTTGGCAATGAGTGGCATGACTTTATAGTTTATGCTGGTCCTCAGATCCCTAGAGGAGATGTTAAATCAATGATCAGCATGTTTCTGCACATGGCTCTTGAAGCTAATTCTTGTTCTGGTTGAGATACAAGAATAACACAACTCAAATCCTTCAGGAAAATGGATCAAAACACTGTTTATATATATAAGCCCATTTATATATATAAGCCCATTCTTATTCTTTATATATAAGCCCATTCTGTCCCCACTTCTCTACCTGTGGCCACTCCCTTCTGACTAATCATGTCTTTGATCAATCCTGTACAACTTTCACTATAACCAGAAAGCATGGCAGCTCCATAACACATTCCACATGCTCTTGTGGTATGTCCTGTACCCTGCACTAATGAAGCTTCACCCTTTTGAAATAAAATATAGAAAACCCACTTGGGTAAGGAAAGTTATCTTGTACTTCAAGAGGTTAGACGGATGTTGATCCACTTGCTTATTCGGGAAAAAAGGAGAACAACAAGTCAACTACAGGAATGATGCTACTACCCTCCGCTCCCTAGGACTGTGTGGAATTGCCCCATCACTGTTACATGTGATTCTCAGAATCACAGGGTAGAAAGGGACCTTTAAACACCATCTACTTGCAACCCTTCTGCCCTGAGAGGGGACACCTTCCTCTAGACCAGATTGCTCAGTGGCCTTCAATACTTCCAGGTATGAGGCATCCACAATTCTGGGCAACCTGTTCCAGTGCCTCCCCACCCTCAGGGTAAAGGTTTTTTGCTTCTAAAATCTAATTAAACCTACCCTGTTTCAGTTTGAAGCCATTTTCCCCTATCCTGTCAGTACATGCTTTTGTAAAGACATCTGATTGTTTACAACACGGGCCAGCTATTCAGCTCTGTTTTGACAGGTACAGGCGACCAATAAAGCAGTTCTGCAAAAAGGGAGAAAACAGATGAATGCTGACCCCACATCTAACAACCCTGATAACAATTATACAGAGTAGATAGTAGAGGTCAGATTCTGTAGCCTCTCCTTTTCAGCCCCATGTCCATCCAATAGATGTTGATGGTAGCACAATTTTCACAAAAGTGTGAGATTTTCGAAATCAGGACATGCATTGTGGACAACAATGCCCCTCACAATGGGTCTCTCAGCTGCTGCCAAGCAAGCATTTCTGAAAAGCATCACTGACAAGCAAGTTTCACTCTGGATATGCAAACCTAGCAAACAACACCTCAGTAGGGAAGCGAGAATATGTGAGCGAGCGGCAGCACCAACTTTGCACACCAATGGCAATAAAGATGCTGGTTGTTATTTCTGTGTTTATGCTCCATCCAAACATCTATCTATAAAACCCCAAGAGCTTTAGGTGTTCTTCAGAAAACAACTGTATTTCCAAATTTATGTTAGCACCCAGACTTTTCAGTGGTAAGATTAAAAACAAAAAAAAAAAAACCCAAAACATTTTAAAAATGCCCTGTGATGGTACAGGGCTAAGTCTGAAGAATTCAAAGTGACATCAAGCTGGGCTATCTGAAGAGTGTGGAATTCCTGCAGGGCCTGTCAAAGCACAGAGCATCACTTACAGCCAGGCAGAGCCACTGCAGACACTGTGCAGCAGCTCTGGAGAGCTCACCTCCCTGCTGCCAAACACAGAACACAACTGAACTGGTTTAACCCATATGAGAATCTCACCTGGGAAGCAAAGAGGTCTAAAACACAGCAAAGATTTCAAAAGAAGGCATAATCTGGGGTGTCCTCACTTCCTAAGACATAAGCATTCTGGTTTCAGACACTCAGAACAAGGTGGCACAGCTGATTTCAGGACCCTTGTGTGAAAACTAGTGGAGAACTGACCATGGATCACAGGCTGGCTGGGCACAAACCAGGATGGAGTGAAAAGACAAGCACAGAAGCATCAGCACTGCAGAATTTATCTTTGTTATACCTTTCTTTTGAGGAAACAAAGATGGGGGAAAATAATCTTGAAGGCAGATCTTACTCTTGAAGAGTCACCAACTGAAAAAGTTTCTTTCACCATAACTTCAGCCAGTACACATAGGATACCATTAGTGAATAAAATAAATGTTTCTATTAATCACTGATGATATGCAGCCATTTTCCATTAGAGAAGTTTGCATATCTTGAGGGTCTAGTGCCACAATAAGTGACAATTCCATAATAAAATCCCAAAGTGATACATTAGCTCCTTGTGAACACAATTAGAAAAACACATGTCCTCCATGCTGCTGTATTATCCACGCAACTGCAATATTTTTGTGGCTGCAGAAAGTATTAAGAAGAAAAACTAGAGCGCAAGAAAGTAGGCTAATCAGTTCAACACACTATCTGATGGAAGTAATAATTATAGATATATCGCCAATTTTAAAAGCTCACAAAGTACAGTGGTAGGTAGACTCCTACCACTGAACAAAGAGGCAGGGAAGAGTGAACAAAGAAAAAAAAAAAAAAGACAACCAAAGCTGTGAAAGAAAATTGAGGCAGAGTATTAGATAAAAAATCAACTGAAAATTTGAAAGTCTTCTTCTTCAGCTACGGAACTCTCTCAACCCAAACAAAATGTCTCCATTTGCAGACCAAGCAAAAGGTTCTGTAACTGAGCAGATGTGACTACATGACTGAGAAATTAAGGATTTGGCTCTCCACAAGTTCCTTCTCTCCTCTGATGTTTCATTAATCAGAAAAAAAAAATATTATCTTTATTGTGTGTTGAAATAGCCTAATAAGCACCAACAGCCATCATGGTTCTCATCAGATTTTTGTAGTAAATCTACATATGCATCATATGTATATATGAAACAAGTTCACATCCACCATATCAAAGAAAAAATGCCACCTGATATCATCCTTGCTCATACATGTTGGTTCAGTTATCTTTTTCAGCATCACTGGTTTTCCACCCAGAGTGGGCAAAACCAACGTTGAAATATGCCACGTGAGAGCCAACAATGAAAGGAAGGAATACAAATAAATATGGGAAGGTAGCAAGGAGCTGTTGTCATAGCTCCCAGTGCTTGACAGTTCCTCAGTTGATGTAAATTTTGTCCTTTTGCCTCCCCTGTGTCAAGCCTTGGAAGCAGATTCTCATCCTGTACAGTATATTCAGTTACCTGTACACTAATGCATAAAGGATTTCCCCTAAGGTCTTACCAGTATTTATTTTTAGAAACAGCCAACCTAAAAATCTGACCTGAGAGAGGCAGAGATGGTTTAAAAGAGAGGGAGTCCAAAGCAATGTCCTCAGATTAAACAGGATGCTGGTATTTAAAGGCTAAGGGAATCACACCCAGCAGCCCCAGCCCCAGAGGTAACCCCTTCTGCAGTAACTCCTATGGAAACCTTCCTTCCCAAAGCAAGCACAAAACCCCCATTGTACAAGAACGAGAGGTTGTAAAAAACACTCCGTCTTGTGCCCGAGTAGGAGCGGGCAGAAATTTGCGCTCAGAGCCGTGATCTCTGTTTTTTCTCACCATACCCACCTCGTTTTCAGCAGGGGGATGTCTACTGCGGTCCCTGCTCTGTCCCGGTGCCTCCACGCCCCACAAAAGCCCACACAGCATGCAGGACGAGCGCTGTTACTCCGACACGTTCATTCCCCAAGTACTCACCCACAAGGAGCCAGAGAACTACTGCACAACCTCAGAGCTTGCAAATCTCATCTCTCTACCTGCAAGCTGTCATTGACAGCTGATCAAAAACCGCCTGCATTTCCCTCCTCACCTGCAAAAACACCGAGTGCCTCTCAAAGCATCCAGACCTGGCAGGGACACCGCACACGGTGACATTTTAGCATCTCTGCTCCACAGCATCTCTCCCCGCATGCGGCGCGTCCATCACGCCCTGCTGCCCCCGCCGCAGCCTCTCCTGAACCGCAGCCCACCCGCACGGCCCCGGCAGCGGAGCCCCTTGCCGGGAGGGCTTCTCGGGGCTGTTCCCGGGAGGAATCCCGAGGGGAAGGGCGGGAGAGGAGCCACGCAGCACCTGCCTGCCACGGGAGAAGCGGCGATGCCCCCGCGCCGCTCCCGCCATCCCCGCCACCGACCCACCGCATCCCGCATCCCGCTCTGCAGCACGGCGCGGGGAAGCCGCCGCCCCGCCTCGCCCCGCGCAGCCCCCGCCGGTGCCGGTTCCATCAGGGGCATCCCCGCTCACCCCGCGGCGCGGCGGCCCCGCTACGGGCGGCGGTGTCCGGGAGGGCGGGCGGGCAGCGCTCGCCGGGCGGGCATCGTGGGCCGCCCTCCGCCGCGGCGGGCAGGGCCGGCTCCGGGACTCCCCCCCTGCGCCGCCGGCTCCCTCGTCCTGCTCGTCCCTTGCCGCCCGGCTCGCCCGCAGCGCTGCCCGCAGGAGAACACGCTCCGCTCCCTCCCTGCGCCGCTCCTCCTCTGCTTTCCCGGGCACCGGACCCGCTCCAGCCCCCGCCCGGCGGCGGGGCGGAGGGAGGGGACAGGGGCCGGCCAGGAGGGGCGGGCGGAAGGGAGGGAGGGGGAGCGGGACCCCCGGAGCCGCCGCAATTCCCCGGCTCGGCCCCTTCCCCGGGGCTGTGCCCTCCCTGTGGGCTGGAGCGGGGTCCGGCGCGCGGGGACATCGCTCCGTGCCCTCGGCCCCGGGGACAGCCGGACATCTCTCTGTCCCTTTTGCCCCCGCCCCGGTCCCGCCGCGGGAGAGCGATGCCCCAGGGGCTTCGCCGGCGTCACGGCAGCGGGACCGCATCGGGGGAAGAGGGATGCGGTCTGCGTGACCCGCAGCCGTGTTGGTGCTCCAGAATCCCGGGATTCCCTGGGTTGGAGGAGCCCTGCAGCCTCGAGCAGAGGGGTGACACTGGAGTGGGATGCAGGTCCTGGTCCAGGTGTTGACAGTGCTGGCATGCCGCTTTTTCCATGCTGTTGGTGCTCCAGAATCCCGGGATACCCTGGGTTGGAGGAGCCCTGCAGTCTGGTGGCAGTAGAGTGGGATGCAGGTCCTGGTCCAGGTGTTGACAGTGCTGGCATGCCACTTTCCCATGCTGTTGGTGCTCCAGAATCCCGGGATACCCTGGGTTAGGGGAGCCCTGCAGCCTGGAGTAGAGGGGTGACAGTGGAGTGGGATGCAGGTCCTGGTCCAGGTGCTGGCAGTGCTGGTGTGTCACCTTCCCTATGCCCCACACAGGGCACCGGGCAGGAGTGCAAGGCTGCTGCAAGCTGGTGATGTCCTGAACCCTAAAGCCATCCATGGCCCTGTCCATCTGGGAGCCACCAGGGTACTGAACTCGTGGTTTCCAGCAGGACTTTGTCCTCAACAAACTGCCTTAGGCACTCAGAGCGCAAGGAGAGGAGCTTGTGCTTTCTCTGTCTTGGGCTCAGATTTGCCTCCAACTCACAGATGTGTTTCTATAACTGAGAATGGTACCACCCCAACTACATTCCAGCTAAATTCCTAGTTGGCAAAGCAAAGAAAAAAGTGACCCAGGAGTTACTCTCCTGCAAATGAGCACAAAGTCCTGGCTTCCCACAAGTGTGTGGCATGTTCTTGTCAATATGCCTTAAGTGTAAAAAAAAAAAAAAAAGCACCCACAAGCTAGAGTAAATCATGCCAACATAATTTTTATCTGTGGATCAATGGAGTTTAATTCCTCAGTTGCCAAGATACCTTGCAGAAGCATTTTTGGGTGTTTATTACACCACCATTTCATGGACAGGGTGCCCTGTGCCACGTTTACCCTGTGAGGTTGCCAGAGATCACCACTAAGCCCAGACTGTGTGTGACCAGTGAGGACCATGGGCCACATGGAGAGCAATCAGAGGAGTAGTGCAGAGTTACTCACTGAAGGTTTGAGAAGTGTTAAGTTTTGTCTGCTGCAATGCAGAGGGAAACGTTTGCATATCCAAAGCCCTTTTCCTTTGTAAGGCACCAGGAGCACAGGCACAGCCCACCGAAGGATGAGAGGTGTCTGTTCATTTAAGCAGTGCAACAGCATCAGTAGCTTTGGTCTGGCCATACTCAAAGACTGATATTTACCCGAGAGATAAATCAAATTGTATTCACTTCAGGAATGATTGCGTGGAAACTTAACATGAGAATGTCTTTTTTGCAGCTTTCCATCCCTGCAGTTTCATTGTTTCTTGCACTGTTTCTCTCCAAAAGAGGCGCCTACTGTCCTTGGTGGATGTAGAGGAGGCAGAGAGAAAGCAAAGCACTCACACCTTCCTGCTCTTTCCCCTCTTTACGCCATCACCAAGCCTAGCACAAGCAGAGCAGGAAGGCATGATTTGTTTTCCTCCTGCTTTTTGGTCATATGGATTTCAGACCCGCTTGTCATTTTAGGGAAGCTCAGCTGGGCACGAGGTTTTCTTTCCTAGTGTGGTTGTTGTGTGGCTTTTGTGGAGCTACAGCAGTAGCAACAAGGGCTATTTTTAGCCTAAAGTAGGCCAGGCAGTTCCAGAAGATGTATTAATAGGAGGAACATTTGAGAACAAAACAAGCAAACAAAAGAGAAAACAAACTGAGAAGTGTAAACGCAAATAATCTTTTACCAGAAGCACTTGCTAAATAGTAAATATGAGCAACTGCATCCTCTGTCTCAGGGGACATGACCCCACCCCACAGCAAACAAACTGATGCAGTCTCTCATCAATATGTGTTACCTCCAGAACAATCAAACTATCTTCTTTTAGCACCACACACCTGGAGTGGGATTTTTAGAGATGCCCAGTTTATCAGATTGCAGCATGCGTTTATTTCCCAGAAAAGGCATGCCTAGCCTGGAAGTTTAAATAGATATTATTCTCCTTCTTAGAGATCACTACACATTTCTGTTTTGAATCAGAGTGTAGCTGGTACCCAAAGTGTGTTGCCCAACTTGCTGGGAGAATTCACGCCCACGTTTGTAGTGAAATCCTGTGGGCAACGTGCAGCTCTCTGCAGCAGGCAGAAAAGAGGCAGGCATGTGTACTGCAGGAGAAAGATTCACATTTTGCTGCTAAAAGCAACAAACCTTAGCTTTCGATCAATGATAATTCAGTAGGAGGCATAGGTATCTGTCATCTCCTTTATCCTTGCTGGAATTTGAAGACTGGATTGCAACAATTCAGCACTCTGTAAATCTTCGTGGAAGAATAAGTGCAGCAACATTCATCACAGACATGTACTTGCCACACAGACTCACTTAGCTTTTTTTTTTTTTTTAAATTCTGGTAGTAGTTGGGTGTCTTTTTTCCATTAAAATTTCCAGAAAGACATCTCACATTCTGACTCTCGTTAGAGTCATTCCACTGAAGCCAGTTGCAGAACATGCTGAGTGCTGTTTGCTTTCCAGAGTGTTTGGGTAGATGCAATCCAGAAATCCAGGACAGTCTGTGTCACCATGATCATACATTACTCCATCAAGTATTGTAGTAGAATGCTTGTAGTGACAACATAAGTGTTTGCTATATATAGCCTGCATTTGCTTGCTGCTAATTTTGTGAGACAATTTCCTCAAAAAGCAGAAAGAATCAGCACTTTTTCTTTATCTCTCTAATTGACAAGCCCGTCTCTGTGTCCCCATCTGACTTTTTCCCACAGCAGTGTGACTACATACAAACTTTCAGATGAAGTGATATCAGAGTTTAGTGCTTAAGAATTCAACATAAGGCCTCACTGTTCCTACCTGTCCATAAATTTGTCCTGATGTTCTTTTCAGTTGCAAAAGTATAGACTTTTTTGCATAGCTTTTTGAGTCCAGATCAACTTCTAAGTGTTTCACTGTTTCACAGAACAGCCACACCTGATTCAAGCCCACGCTTCTTGATGCACAGAGCAAGAAAATGACAACATACATATACACAGACCAGACTGCAGCTGGAGGATTTGTGTACAAGCCATGGAGGTGAAAAGTTTGCAACCAATATAACAAAAAAATAGTTTTAGGACTAATTTGGGGATTTTTATTTTTTTTAGCTGAATACATTCTGTCTAAGAACACTGCACTTAATTATCTTTGCCATGTTCTTGTCAGGCAGCAACGACAGGTTACCAATTCCAGCCCTGTCTGAGCAGAATTAGGATACAAGCCTGCAAAGAACCTAAAGCTGAGTGTGTGACAGTGATGCCAGGTGTCACTCTGGAGGACAGGGGCTGACTGCCACAGAGCTGGCAGTGAATTCACAAATTCAGGCTTGGCAGATTGGTTTTCACCATGCTTTATTTTCTCCTGCTGCCTTGAAATGACATTACACACACATCCCTAATTGCTAGCCGGAGATTTAACCACACCACTGTTTTGGTGACAGATGTTCCTGGTTAAGGAAATGCAGTTCACTTAGTTGTGTAAGTCATTGTAATCTCAATAGCAGAGCACATTGCTGTGTCGTAGAATCACAGAATGGCTTGGGTTGTAAGAGACTTTAAAAACCATCTTGTTTTAACCCCACCACCATGGGCAAGTCCACCTTTTACTAGACCAGGTTCCTCAACTGTAGTACTAAAGTCTCTTAAAATCCAGATTTACATGTTTACCTTATATCACAGATAGAAAAATCAGTTTCTCTAATACCTGAGGGGGCCACCATCACATCTGGAAAATTCCCAGGGGGCTAGGAAGGATTCCTGACTGGATGTGAAACTCCAAATCAGGCACTTGGCCAGGCTGCAGAGGTGCCATGAGAAGTGGTGAATATCCCATCCTTGGAAACATTCAAGGTCAGGTTGGGACAGCACTGAGTAAAGTGATAAAGTGGAGGGTGTCCCCATGCAAGGCAAGGGGGTTAGAAGGGAATAGACCTTAAAGGCCCATTCTGGTCCAAACCATTCTGAGATTCTGTAGGCCTCTCGTCACAGCAGCCAGGCTGAGAGGCCAAACCCACCTGGGTTGAACAGCAGCCCAGGCAAGCCTCTATGAGTGACTATGAATGACCTGTAAAATTGCCAGAGTCCTGAAATAGGTCAGGAAGGCTTTCTGCCAGACTGACAGTCTCCCAACCACTGCAGTCTGTGGTGGAATGCTGCTCAGACCTGGGGAGAGGAGATAGTAGCAGAGAAGCATCAAGGATTTCCTCTCTTTGCAGACGAGGCGCTGCATAGCTAATTAGTCACAGGAAAATGCACCATCTGTTATGCCAGTGCAAGATAACAGTGCTCCACTTCAGCTTCAGGGAGCATCAGCTTCGTAAACAACTCCAAACCCAAACCTTCCCTCAAATGGACTCTTTTGGCCACGGGGACGTGCGATGTGAGCTGCTGTTGCTCATTAAACACTCAGTGGGCTAAATGCAAAGACAAGTTTCTTATCGGACATCAAAGGATTCAAGCATAATACACAAGTTAAAGCCCGCAGAGAGGGAAGAGACTCATTTCTGACATGTCACAGTGCTGCTCTAGGTATGAAAATCCTACAGCTGCAGAAAAGTCTTTACCATGGAGAAGGTTAGCAGGGAATGGGAACAAAGAGGGGTGTGTATACAATGAGTAACACACCTTGCAATGCAGGGAAAAATCCAAATTATTCACTCTTTAAGGAGTGAGCAACCAGCTTGCTGCTTTTCAACACCAGATTGATGCTTTCCAGCAAAATAATACCCAAACTACCTCTATATGTTTACATATACACACACAAGCAAGGCTGCTGATAGAGTATGATGCACCTAAGTTTGGGAAAACAATCTTGTAGCATTCTGATAGCAAATTACATTTGCATAATGAAGTGTACTGGTAGGCAAGCTCGAGCTGAGTGGGTGTAGGCAGGTAGTAGTACGCTTCAGCAGTAACATAGAAAGCTGTTCCCCTAGCACATTTGAGGAGTTTATGTGCCTCAAATCTTGGGGTGTTTTTTAGCATATTTTAGAAGTTTTAAAAAAAAATTCTGGCACCTTCCTGCTAACGAGAAAGAATATACCATCTCCATGTGGGTAGCAGCAAATTCATAATTACTGCACAGGAAGAGATGAACAAACCAGAATTTGCACCTAAATGGAGATGCCCTGTATTTTTTCTGGTATGTGCCTAAACCCAGCACTCCAGATAGAGAGTCCACAATATCTGAGAGCAAGGTGTGCATTGCAGCCCAGTTTTCTCTTGGCCTAAAGCCTCAAATCAGGACACATCCTCTGTGTGAACATCATTTAAACCCAAATTTTTAGTTGGATTCCTTAAGAATCCTTAAGAACAAACTCTGCTTTTCCACATGGCATTTGAAAGAATAAAAATTAAATTAAAAAAAATACAGACAGTTTCATATTTGGCTGTATTGCAGACCTTGGAAGAAGGGCTGCCCTACACAAAGGTGTACTGATTTAGCTAAATTTGTAACCCTCCTATTTATATTCATATCAACTCACAGGAGTTTAGCTTGCTTCCCTTGTTTGGCTGAAGTAGATTTTAGCTTCTAACCAAGCTACGCAAGATTTTTCCCAGTAAATTTTCATGTTTTTTCAATTTATATTAATTTTCTTAATTCTTGTACAAACATGTTGAACTGCACTCCCTCTTCAGGCAGCGTTCATACTCAGTGGGATTCTGTTTTAGTACTCAGAGCTAGTCATTCCTGTTCCATCACTTTTCTTGCTTTTGAACCTTATTTTAAAAAGCATATTCAGTTTTTGGAGGTTGATCAGAGGCTGGGCAGGCCCTGTAGCAAAAGGTAGCCAACTAATTTTGATGTATTAGTGAAATTTTAAAGCAAAGAGCATGAATCTTGTGGCCTCTGCAAGTTTTTACTTTGATGGTGCTTTACTTGATTGTATTTGTTCATGTTGCAGTTGCACCTTAAGCTGAAGTCCAGCAGCATTCATGAATTGGGTAAATCCTTAAATCCTTCTGATCATGAAATCCTTCAGTGTATTTCTTGGACCTTTTCATCCTAAAGGGAAAACACAAATTTCTAGGTGCACTTTAGTCTTATTATCTCTAAGGGTGAGAAGTCAAGCGTTCTTACTGAGCTATTTAGACCCGTGCTGCAAGACCTACACACTAAATATCACTGCTAGACATGTATGGCATGCTAGACCTGCAGGAAAATGATGGGAGCACTGGCTGGACTCTGGCCAGAGGCCAACCAAGCTAATCAGGACATGGAAAAATATCAGACATGGTGTGAGGGAACTGTTGGACATTCTCCACCCCTGGAAACATTCAATGTCAGGTTGGATGTGGCCCTGAGCAACCTGATCTGGTGAGAATGCCCTTGTTTATTGCAGGGTGGTCAGACTAGTTGGGCTTTAAATGTCCCTTCCAACCCAAATTACAGTGTGATTCCACAAGATATGGCAGTGGTGAGATGCTGACGGGTGGTGTCAAAGAGGATGGATGGATGGATGGATGGATGGATGGATGGATGGATGGATGGATGGATGGATGGATGGGTGGATGGATGGACATCACAGGCACCTGAGGGGCTGCTGTGTGAGATGTGGCCAAACTCCACAGATAACTGGAGGCAGCACTAAGGACCTTTAGGGAAAGACAGCCTCGTAAAGCTGCCAAACCCACGTAACTCTATCAGGTATATCACATCAGACAGGTCACAGAATCAGAAATATCAAATTTGGTGTCTGCCTGGAAAAAGTAATTTGAAGTTGTTGATTTGTGAGGAGACTGAGATAGGAGGTACAGGAGTGATAAAATGAAGGGTTGAGAGATGTGAAAAGGTCTGGAGATGGTGTATGTGGGGCTGTGTGGGTGTAACTGTCAGCCTGCCCTGCCCTTGGCCATGGCAGATGGAGCAAGAGAGTGAAAAACCCCACACAGCCCCACTGTCACCATTTGAATGGTGCCAGGTTATGGCCTCAGGAGAACAGGATGAGAGCAGCCCACCTCTATATCCAGAGGGACCAAATGGATCATCCTTGTGACACCATGTGGATGCCCCTTCCAGGCCTGGTGGCTTTGGGGGCTGAGCACTGTTGCCTAAACAAGCTCCCATTCCCACTCCTTGCTGCTCTCAGGTGCTGCTCCAGGAAGGGCCAAAAGATGCACACTTGTGTCATCTCACCATTCATTTATTTGCCTCCCAATCCAGTTCCAGTGCCTGTAATCTCATGGTTACAGGTGCAAGCTATCAGTCATTCACAGCAGTCATTTGCTACAAAAAGTCTCCTTGAAAGTCTCAGTTTGCACAAGACTCTGAAGGTCTAGGAGAAGCTTTGGAAAACCTCTGCTGCCAACATTAGGGCACTAACAGTTGTCAGGATATCAGCCAGTGTGTAATACTTTATTTTTCTCTGGTGTAGGAGTAATTTTTAAAGCACTTTAGCAAGGAAATCTCTTCCCACTAACTGAAAATGAGTTGTCCTTATATCAGAAGAGGACTTGATCACCCTCTACCCACTCTACTTCTTTCCTGCACAGAAGCTTCTCCCTCTGTGCTCATCTGCTTACTCATGACTCCACTACAGAGCTCAGAGGCTGCTGTGATACCTCTGAGCAGTGAGGCTTGCATCAGAACAAGTGCCAAGATAAATTTTTCTGTTTCTCTGTGCTCAGCCTAACAAGATCAGCATGCAGAAATACAGTGCCCGAAGTTTAAAATTAATTTGAAGTTTGTAGGACAGCTCTCTAGAAAGTAGGTTATTAAGAAGGGATGATATTTTTGAGTTTAATTGAACTGTCATTTGTCATTTTTGTTAAGTCCAACACAATCCTTGTGCAGTAGCTGAGAATTAGGTGCAGGAGTCCTAATGGTGGGTCAGGAACCTGGGACCTGAACTAATCTGTCAGTTGGGTAATCTTAAATCAAAGGGGTCATGTAGTTTGGTGGGAAAATGTGGCATTACACTCACAAGAGCATTCAGGGTAGCTGCTTCATTTTACAGGTTTTGATATTAACCTGCTCGCTCTTCTGGCAAAGCAGATTTTCCATTGGGCATGAGGAATGGAGCTCCAGAAAGGTTGCTTGTGAAGTGTGGGGATTTAACAACTAGAAATGTAGCTGGAACAATAACTTCTTCAGAAGGTACTCTTTGAGAATAACCTCATTCTGTCAGATAGGACAGCAGGAAAGTCAGCCTCAGTGCTTCCCTCCTGCTTCAAGGAATTATCTGAGTGATGGCTCAACCAGCATCGACTTTTCATTTTTTTCTTTTTTTTTTTTTTTTTTTTTTAAGAGAAAGAGACATTACAATGGAAGGAGGGGGTCTGAAGAGGAGTTCCTACAGACCATTCCAGGTTTACTGCCCATTGCATTTCTACCTGCTGCTCTTATATATAGAATTGGGAAGGTTATAGGTTATATTCCCAATCTTGCCCTGTATCAGTGCAAGCCAGCTGCACAACCTCTCTGTCTCTACAGCCAGTTTTACTTAGATTTAGGGCCAGGGCCATAGGTATACCCTGGATGAGCAGAACAATATATGGGGTCTTGACAACACAGGGGTTCCTACATTTTTTGAAGTATTTAATTTTTCTGTGGAAATGAAAGACAACAGAAAGCCTTGCCTAGCAAGAAGGATGGCTGTGACTTTGTTCACAGGGGTTCAAGGATGAGGGAAGAGACGAGGACCTGACTCCATGTTTCAGAAAGCTTGATTTATTATTTTATGATATATATTACATTAAAACTATACTAAAAGAATAGAAGAAAGGATTTCATCAGAAGGCTAGCTAAGAATAGAAAAAGAAAAGAAGGAATAACAAAGGTTTGTGGCTCAGACTCTCTGTCTGAGCCACCTCACTGTGACTGGCCATTAATTAGAAACATCCAACATGGACCAATCAAAGATACACCTGTTGTATTCCACAGCAGCAGATAACCATTGTTTACATCTGTTCCTGAGGCCTCTCAGCTTCTCAGAAGGAAAAATCCTAAGGAAAGGATTTTTCATAAAAGATGTCTGTGACACATGGCTCTTTTGGTTAATCAGAGACAAGAAACAAGGAAAGTCGGTGGCTGTTGACCCTGACTTGATCCATCAACTCTCTTTAAATAAGGAATATGCATTTGACTCTATCCCCTTTTGGGGAAAAGGTGCATCAGTCCAGATCATCACCAGGCAAGGTGATGCCCTGTTGAGGTGCCACCCTGAACATGATGACAAATAATAGAATCGTGGAATGATTTGGATTGGAAGGGACCTTAGAGATCATCTCCTTCCAAGCCCCTGCCATGGCCCAGAGCACCTTCCACTGGACCACTAGGTTGCTCAGAGCCCCATCCAACCTGGCCTTGGATGTTTCCAAGTATGGGGCATCCATGGTTCTTCTGGGCAACCTGTGGCAGTGGTTCACCACTCTCATGAGGAGAAATATCCTTCTTATATCTAAGTGTACCTTCTCAGTTTAAATTATTAACCCTTATCCCACATTTACAATCTCTTACACCCCTCTATTGTAACTCCCTTAGGTACAATAAAGTGCTCTGAGGTCTCCCTGGAATCTCTTCTTCTCCAGGATGAACAACCCCAAATGTCTCAGTGTGTCTCCATAGGAGAGGTGCTCCAGCCCTTTGAGTGCATTCATGGCCTCGTCTTCTGGGCCCGTTCCAGCAGGTCCAAGAGTGGAATCTTTAAAAAACCAACAATAAACAACCCAGGAGTATTTACCCTCATTTGTATAGACGTGGCAAGCCATCACCACCCAAGTCAAAGTGTAGGCAGAGCAAGAGCTGCCATCACAGCTACAGAGCCCTTGGGGTGGCAGCCACAGCCCCATTGCCCTGTGCAGGTTACCCATGCAGTCTAAGCATGAGGGAAAGGGTCAATTACAAAGTTTTGACAGATCAGCTAAACTATCAACCAACAGAAAAAAAAGAGATGTAATTCAGAAGATTCCTAAGGTTTGACTTGAAGCAGAAAAGACTTTTCTCCTCTAGAAACAGCTTCGAATAGAAGACCTCTCTAGGCTTTTTATGATGCCTTTGGTCCTACTGTGGCTGGGCCAAGCTGTGCATTTAGAGAGGAGCATACACCTTTGACTTGCTTTGAAGGACTTCCAGGGGTGTTTCCAAAGTATAAACAGACCTGTGCTATCCACTCCAGTAATCTCATTGATTTTAGAGGATAATTTACTGTTGTCTTTTATATATATTTCCTCTACACACTGACTCCTCTTGGTCTTTCAGTAGTCATCATCATCTCCAGATCCCACCAATCCACTCTTTTATACCACTGCTCCTATTGGCTACAGGTATGGCCTGCTAAGATCAGTTCTGTTCCTATCTTTAGTAATTGGTCCAGCTACAACTCTTTGGGGGATAAGATTACATTCTATACCGCCTTCATACTGTATCCCCCTACAATTCCCCCTTTTTCTTTTAATTAAAGAGTTGCAGCACTACCAGAAGGACAAAATAAATTGATTTTTATTCAAATAAATTGACATTATGACATATTCATATATTTCATTTAGAACTAAGACTTATACTAATGTTCAAACAGCACATTACAACACAGATATATATATATATATTTCTAAATGTTCGTTCAGTTCTATAGCTTTTCCCAGTTACAAAGCACTTATCGTCAAGGTCTTTTACACTCATATTTAGCAAACAGCAATAGCTGTAATTGATATATTTTTGCCAATAGTTTAGTACTCAAATCCTGTTTCCCCAAATCCACAGGGTTATATGGTCAAATCCTGTTTCCCTGGATTCATGGGGTTATATGGTCTAGTCCCAAATCCATGGGTCAATATATTTTAGTCCTGAATCACATCAGGGTCACCATTTGCTGTCTTTTATATATATATATATATATATATATATATAAAAATATATCAAGAGTTCTACTATCATTATAGTGTAAGGATTCCATAACATCAGAGTTTCATGCCTCCTCAATGCTTTTTGTAAGCAGTTCCTCTGCACACTGACTCTTTTTGGTCCTTGCAGTAGTCATCATCATCTCCAGATCCCACCAATCCACTCTTTTATACCACTGCTCTTATTGGCTACGGGTGTGGCCTGTTGAGATCAGGCCTGCTCCTATCTTTAGTAATTGGTCCAGCTGCAACTCTTTGGGGGATAAGATTACATTCTATACCACCTTCATACTGTATCCCCCTACAATTTACAATGTCTGGAAGGAGAGGAGAAAACAAAGAGAATTTATCTCCACTGAAATTTGGTTCTTCAGTTGAAGAAGTGCTTCCTTTGTGAAATATATATTGATTATGTACTGTCCCTGTCACTTCTTGCTAGTGAGTGTTGGGGTACAAGACAGAGGAGGAAGGGTGGAGAAGAACCTACACAGTTTTCATCCCCACCTTGTGCCCCCCTGTGTTTAATACAAGACAGAGCAGCATCAAGTAGCAGAGAGTTGGATTTTTGTCAGGCATACTTCTCCTTTGAATTGACTTCATAAGATTTAGAACACCTGGAAGAATTTAGAACATTTAGGGAAAATGTTCAGTTTATGTGATTATTATATACTTGTGATTCTCTTTTCCATTCTCAAAAGGATCACATTTAGTTCTACAAGCATCATGGTGCTACACATTTATATTTCACAAGTAGGCACAATCCATTCTAGGACCAGCCAGAGTTGTGCTTCTGAAGGAGCAGATGCACAGGTTGGCCCAGAGGATCTATAACCCTGTACAAGCACAGATACATCACAAGGGTGTGTAAAAATCTCCTGTGGTACCTTATCTGCATTTGAGACATTTAGCACCCACAACCAAACAGTCTGCACAGAGAGCTGATTCTGAACATTTGTTCTTACAAAAGTTTCAGGATAAACACAAAAATCTGATACCTGGCACTTCATAATACCTCAAGGTTTTAAGAGGAAGTGTCTTCTTTCAGTCATTGCAATCAAATTTATCTGTGAATTTTCCAGAGAGACCCTGGCCATGAACAGGTATTTCACAACAGTAGGAATCAGAGATAGTAAGTTCAGTAAAAGACTTCAGATGATCAAATCAAAGGATCAACAAAACCCCTACAGTTGCAAAAGAGAGAATAATTTACAAGCTATTGTACTCTGCCACCAGAAAACCAGGGTCCAGTCTAGATATGAATCTAGACTTTAAGCCTTAAAAATCCTTAAGATCTTTGAAAGTTCCTGACTGGGAGAAGAAATCCAGAGCCTTGGGAGGATTGAAAGGAAATAGCAGTGGGTCAAAGAGACAGTGATGTTTCTGGGCAATATCAGTGGGAGTAAAGGGTTAAGCAGTACTAAGTGGTTCATTTCTAAATGAACCACTAAAGTGGAATGAATATGAAATGCCAACTTAAAAAAAAAGGAAAAAATAAAGAAAAAAAAAGATAGAAACAGAATAAAAATAATGGTTAATACTCACAGTATTCCCTCAGAGGTTTTTTTTTGGCCCTCAGGCATAGGTTCCGACAAACTCAATGTACATAGCTCCTCCAAGATAAAGGAATTTGTGAGTGATGAATATAAAGAATATGGATTCCTGGGATGTTGCATGCTATCCTAAACCAAGTACTGACCAGATTTATTCATCCGCTATTTAGAGGTTCTGATTATGGATGAAAGAAGGGTAAAAAAACATGCAGGGAATGAGAAAATGCAAAGTATTAACAATTAAGGAAGCAAGTGGAGTAGAAGAAAGTGTTATAGTTACTCAGCTTTTGTCTATTCCATCTTACTGAAGAGCAAAGTTGAACTTTTATCGTGAGTCGGAAGAGCTTTACATTGACACAGGCAGCAGGAACATCCTGGGCTTCAGACAGCTCACTGGCACCCAAAAATCTCCATCTGTTCTTCTACTGTGTAGCTACAGGGTCTACTAGGAGCACCTAGTTAGTGACAAACACGTAGCTTACTGAAATGAGGAGAAATGAGGAAGGGGAATTTCCACAGGTAGCACAGCTCTTGCCACTGGGATGGATCCTCAGTCTTTGCATCACTGATTAATTTTGGAAGACAAGATAAGCCAAGGCACAGATACCTCCATCAGCCCAATACCTCAATTGCAAACTGGCAACTGCTTATCACATATTGGACTGAGATATTTCTACCACCCACCTTCTTTGTTTTCATGCCCCAATGGGATACCCACCACCTTCTGGTGTCATGAGGGACACCAGGTGGGCAGGAGAGAAAGGTTCATTACTCTAGTTTCATGCTAGCAAAAAGGAAATGAGTAGTTCTAGCATGACTACTCATTAAATTTGTCAAAGAAAATAAAATTATGATCACTCACCACAGGACTGTTAGAGGAGGGTGATCAGCATTGCAGCTGTATTATTTTATTTCCAGGAATGTGTCATATTTTCTTAGAACTATTTTCACTTGGAAGGAGTAGGAAAGCTCTACCCCTGCACTTGATGACTCTCACTGCAGGGTGAGATACTGAGCATGATGAAACTCTTGAGTTATGTCTGCTACCATGGCAGGATGCATTTTTGCTGTGAAGTCATGGTGTGTTTCTGCACCTCTCCAGAACTCTTAGCAGGCACCACTGATTACAGGTGGTAGCAGCCCT
This sequence comes from Ammospiza nelsoni, assembly GCF_027579445.1. NCBI lineage: Eukaryota > Metazoa > Chordata > Aves > Passeriformes > Passerellidae > Ammospiza > Ammospiza nelsoni. The sequence continues at coordinate 6,816,411 of NC_080669.1, forward strand.
GCGTTAACTTCTGAGAGGGAAGTAAAGAATTTCTATCAGTGGTAGAAAATGAGGCAAAGGCATGGATTTGGATTCAGAGTGCCCCCATGTCTGCTTCTCTTCAAAGTTTCCAAGTATATATTTATTGATGTTCCTCACAGAATAGTGCTATTTGCAACATTAGAACTTAGATTTTACAAAAATGCAGTGATTTGAATTTTCCTTCACAAAGCAAGGCATTAAAAGACTCAAATTTCAGTGGTTTCAAAATAAAAACCTCAGGTTGGCAGAGGTTTTTTTTAAGCAGATGATCTTTGTTAACACCCATCTCAACAAAACTGGAATCTGAATCACAGCAAAGGTTTTCTTTTCTCCATAAACTGTTAAACTGAGACTATTTAGAAAGCGAGGTGTTTGTAATTCTTTGGTGTATTTTGGTAATTTTTTGGTGTATACTGGTGTATTTCAATCTAGATACCTCAAATACTCTTTGAATGTGCTGGGAAAGGTGCTTTGGAGAAAGTAGAATTTTTACTACAATATTTGTTTGCACTGTTCATGTAAGCTGAATGATAAAAGCAGATACAGACTGTAAGGCACATTGTTAAAGGCTGAAAGAAACCCTGTATCTTAGTTTTGAAATCAATGAAGCCACCCTTCTGGTTTTTATTCTTTAAACTATATAAAAAATATTTCTTCTATTTTTTTTTATGTTTTGGCTATTTGGGCCAGTTATTTACTTGCCTAAAATGCAACATAAATGGTAAAGTAGTAAGATTGCTCTTTGTACAACATAGAATAAACAATGTTTATTCTTAAACATTTATAAGGTTTAAGAAAAAAACCTTATATAGGTTTATTCTTAAACATTTGCCCTGCCAGGTCTTAACAGTTATTACAGCTGTTACTATTATTCCTATCATACAAGTGTGGGAGAAAAAGCCCTGAACACAAAGAGATGCAGGAACTTGCTCAGTATCATCCTCTACACATAGCAGACACATTCCCCTGCCCCAGGCAAGTCTCAGAGCCTCCAGAATATGAGAAATATCACTGAAAGTTTAACTTGCTGTCCCTGAAATACACGGATTTGGGAAAGAATTTATCTTCGATAATTTATTTCTGCTGAAGGTCTGAAATTAAAGGCACTCAGGAAGAAGTTATTAAGCTATTTTGGTGAAGTGATTTGGGGATTCAAAAAACACTGAACACAGCATGCAAGCCAAGACTCACCTGTCAAAAGAAAATCAAGTCAAGAGGAGTTCAAACAAGGACCTTGTCTTAATTCTTATTACTTATGGATATGCAAATGCATTTGTGTAGGCAACAAAGGTATTGCCATAAACATGTGCTCAAATGACATTCACAGAGGACTGTTTTCTACCTCATCCTTTTTTCCTTCCCCTACCCCCCTGACAGGGATTCAGCCTAAATGGGTCATGAACTGACTACCTTTGATGTGAATGGTAAACATTTCATCTTCTGCTCTACAAAGCCGGTTAATATTTATAGGGATTGAGGAATATTAAGTTATTTGAGAAGGAGCATATACATATTCCCACAAATACAGAGAAGGAATGGAAGGGAAGAGATTGTCAAGGTTTACAAAGACATCAGATTGTGAAGAGTCTTGTGAAGACATCAGATGGTGAAGGAGCTAGTTATTTACCAAAGGAACTGAATCGTTTTAATGAACACATTTCATGAAAGTTTAATATTGTCTTATGTTGTGCATCTTAAATTCCAGGCTCCTGAAAAAAGGTGATTTAATGTGAATCTCCACTTTCCTTGCTCATTCAACATTCTTGTTAAAAACATTAGCCTAACAGCCACATGGAAAAATAGAGTTTTCAGGTGGAGACCTTCAAAACTTTTGATTTATGCAAGTTTCTTGATTTTAGGAGGTTTTGCTTCATCTTCTGAAGTGCTGATACAGGGCTTCAGTGGAAGCCCTGATGGACATGAGAAATCATAAAGCTCATCAGAGACCTGGGATTTCTTTCTCAAGAAAGGCAATGAATATAGCTCGCAGACAGAGAGTGTAATTGTAAGGACTCCACAGTCTGGCAGAGAGCAGAGGTCAGGCAAGAGCAGCTCCACTTTCACTAAAGGAGGAAAGCTCTAGGCTTTGCATTTTTCATCTTAACCTCAGTCCTTTTCAACTCCATGATGTTACAAATATCACATTCCTTGAATTTCTCATCTGCTGTGTGTTGGGGGTTTTGGCATTGCTCTTCACCTTTCCATTCACCACACTGTTCATACATGGGTTATTTCCCTTTGAAAGATGTCATTCCACCTGATGCCCCACCTGATGCGTTTTACTGTTTAATGCCTCATCATTTCCTAGCTGGAGTAATTTGTGCTACAGCAGCTTAGAATGTCCTCATGTGTTTTCCCCAGCTAAATTACTGTTATCCTCTCCCATCACCTTTGGTCTCAGTCCTCAGCTGTGCAGGAATGAGGAAGAGCTGTATAATTAAACACCAAAGTGACAGCATATGTCTTTGTCACTGGGTGAGGTGAGCCATGGGCAGGTGCCTGAGAGCACAGGATGTTCTCAGCAGCAGCTGCTGAGTACAAGGCTGAGCCTATCAGTGCTGCAGGCTGCTTTGAAAGAGATTGGTAAACACTGAAATGAAGTAAAAGCAATTTGAGGTGTGAGGGTAAAAGTAATCCAACTGATGTGTTAGGTCAATTCCCTGCTTTGCTGGCAGCTCCAGGAAAATTCCTCTAAATGCTTTTTGGCTCTGGACCAGTGTGCCTATAACCTATCTGACCTCCAGGGCAGCCAGGTTAATGAATTGAAAGGTATAAAATGAACTCAAGATACATTAGGGAATATATGAAGGCTGAACCTTATTTTCTTCACAACCTGTGGTGTGCCTTATATACAGGATAGAGTATAAAGTGGGAAACGTGGGGTTACAGGTGCAGCATTGTGCTTTTTTCCAAGAGACAGGTGGTGATATCAACCTCTTCTCTAAACAAATGGTCTGGGTAGGCACCTGGTTAGAGGTGGGAACTTCCTGAATCCTCACATCAATCAAAATCTCATTTAGAGCCAGTAGCTATTAGCTACTATAGCTGGCAGCTCAGAATAGTATTGAAGAACTAGTAGCTTCTCAGTTAGTGTAGGCACAATTATCAGTGACAGAACCTCCATCCCCAATGAGCCCTAATCCTTTGGATAGACTAAGAGATTTAATCCATAGTGCCTGAAAGAATTTTAAATCACATGGGTTACTTTATCTTTTGGTCTCTAGGGGTAGGAGGAAGGTTACACAATGCAGTTGGCAATAACTCCATGAGAACCTGGCAGAAGTACCAATTTCATCTGCAGAGAGCCCTCATTCAGTGCACATACCTATTTTGTCACAATTTAGTTTTAGTTTTTGAATGCTGTTGACTTGCAGGCCTGCCAAAACTGCCTAAACCTCCAATTGCAGTTAATAAGGAATAAACAGACAAGCAGATGGGTTCATAGTGCAAGTGGATGGTTCACCTGTTATAATACAACTTTAAGTGAGAGCAAAATGCAGAGTGAGGCTATTTGTGCTGCCCTTGGGAGGAGACGAATATTTACCTTTAGGTCTCTTGTGCATGCAAGTTTGCAAAAAGGTGCTTCTTTTCTCTATGCATAAAATGCCCCCATGACATCAAAACAGCTTTGCTACTTGCAAATTTAAAGTATTCATTATTTACCAGCAGTTTGAACAAAACAGAAATAATATATATTGTAATCTAAGTATAGGCTTCTATATAAAATATGTTTTTAATAAAACATATGTATGTGTTTATAATAAAACAATACATCATATTTAATGAAATTATATCATATCTTATATATATAATGTATATCTATAAAATATTTAAAAAAGGCCCCAATGTCCTTTGCTTGGAAATGTCTGGAATCTCCCCTGCTGAACCAGAATTTTTGCTGCTCCTCAGTATGGACTGTTTGAAATGTTTTCCTCAAGTACTCTTTGAGAACATAATATGCTTTGGCATGAGGCTTCTCATGACCTTCAGGATAAGCCTCTCTCTATGTTACTTCATTAGTTAGTATTTTTTAAATTTTGAAACTCAGGGTCATCTTCCAATCCAATAATTTTGTCTTAACTCCTTCCTAGTTTATGTTGAGGAGCCTTAAGATAGAATGGAAATGGTTGTAACCCCATTGTACCCCCAAATTTCCAGCATCAGAAGGCTTTGTACCATAGTAGGGATATGATTTTCTGACTATGAAACCTTTCCCAGCTGACTCCACACCTCCTAAGTGTCAGGGAGGAACAGTTGTATTCTTCATGAGAAGCACCAGGTAGAAGAAATTGTCAATATTAGGTGTTGAAAGGCACTCTCCAGCTCTGCCGAAACTCTTCCTTTTGAATATTCATTATCATTTCTCCAAGGAAAATAAATTCATTGTATCAAATCCCTTTCATCAGGATATTCCCACTCAGTGGAAATCTGCCTTCTCAGACACACCCTGCTCCATTCCTTGTTTTTCCCAAGTGTCTCCCCAAAAGAGCATCCTCACCACTCCCTCTCCTCTCTGAAGGGCTCACATGAGGACTGGGTGATCTTCCCCCTCTGTTTGTGGTTGACCCCACCTGGAAGAGAAGAAATTACCTTCAGTTGGGCCAAACCCTATGGATCTTCCTGGGCCAGCTGTGGTGGCTTTTATCAGCCAACATCCCATGGCTTCCCAGCTGTAAGGTGACCTCTGCTCATCTTGGGTTGCTGCTGATAATTGCTGCCCCAAGATGTGCAGGATGTCTCTGCTTCGGCCTGCACAACTGAAGAACAAGTCTGGACTCTTCACTTTTCAGTCTTGAGGTTGTTTATTAACTCTTATCTATAAAATTTTCTCTCTGCCCAGGCAAGGTCTGCTCAGCAGGGCAGCCACGAGCACTCTGACCACCCCCGAGGCGGTGTCGCCCTTTTATACTACAATCTATGTATAACAAATTTACACTTAATTCCCAATACCTATCACCTATGTTAGACAGTGCACTTCTTTTCTAGACCAATCCCAAAGTGCCAACATCACTGCAGAAAATGGACAAGAAGAAGAAGAAGAAGGAGAAAGGCTGGACATGCCCAAGTTCCTCCATCTTGTCCCCATAACCCCCATACCAAAAATCCTAAAATCTACATTTTCACCCTGTGATAATTTTATTATTACACTATTCAAACCTCTGTGACTTTCAGGTCCTCATACAAAGTTGGCAACTTGCTCCAGGGGTCAAAATCAAACCCCCAGGTGTTCTGGGCTGCATGCCAAAGTCTCCAAGCCCCCCGGCGGGGTCCTCAGCAACTCCGGACACCCAGAGGGATGCACTGAGTTCCCACATGCTCAGAAGGGGGAACAGGGAGAACTTTGAAGGGCAGAGATGAGGGTAAAAGCAATGATCCCCCAGCAGGCATGTAAAAAACAGGAAGTCTCATTAGTACATTTGATCTCTAAGGATAATATTGTGCAATTGAAAGTCAGACAGGAAACAGTGCAGATGTTGTTTCCATGTAATTTTCTTCCAGCTAGAGGTAGGAAATAAGTCATCTCATCTTTATCATGTGTCATCACCCTTGTGGTAGCACTGCTTTCTGTTCTTAATTGGATGTTTCTGACTTGTTGAATGGATGTTGTTTCATACATTTGCCTTTCTTGGTTTCCATAATTAATTTGCTGCCACAGGCTAGATTGAGTGGGGACAGGTTTGGAATGTTTGGCACTCAGTTTTGGCCCAGCAAGTTGCCTGAAATTATACACCACCTGAGTGGTCCCTCTGTATTAGACCTGACATGGCTACAGTGGAACAAAAATTCCATGCCCTTTTTGATATTAATGGTATGCTTTTTTAGTCAGTATTGATTAGTCTATCCTGGAAATCAGAGGATGACACAAATATGACTATTTCCTTCTTCCTATATAGATTCATGCAGAGATTTTTAGAAGTGATTGGAGATTTTGCTGGCAGAACATGAAGCAGTGTAAATGTATGGATTTATTTTTCTTCTAGTTACAGAATAAGACAGCAGACTCTGGAATACCATTTCCTTTGAAATCAAAAGACTGACATTATGCATTTTCCAAAAATGTAATCAGCAGAACTGGAATCTCAAGTTTGTTTATACCAACAATATTTGTTTTGCTCTGCCGTTCACATTCATTAAGTCCATATTTATTGATTCTGCGTGATTTGTTGAATGGGAACATTTTATAATTCCATACCAGACCAAGCATCTCCCTCAATGTATTTATAAAGTACTTTTATATGCAAATACTTATTTCAGCAGACTACAGCAAGAAAATGCCACAGAACTTCATGAGCTGCAGAGCTGTTTAGAAGAATAATTCCCAGGCCAGAAGATGCCAAGACCAAATGAGAGCAAGTCAAAGAGACAGGGCTGGGTGGTGGGCTTGGCAGTGCTGGGCTAGTGGCTGTACAAAATGATGCTCTTTTCCAGCCTAAATGAGTCTACAATTCACACAATCAAGATTTATTTGTGACTGGACAGTGCCCCTGGACATCTTCCACCTCTTTGACACTGACCTTGTGTGTTGTTCTTGCTGATCTCTCATTATCACTGTGTCATCACCACTGCCAGCAGTGCAGAGCAGCTGGGAGGGTGCAGCACTGATTTATAGCACCTAAAGTTTTGCTCCAGGAATTTCAGACACACTGGCACCTTCCTATTGATCACACTTCAAACAAAGGCCCAGGAAGTGAAGACAAATCTCTTCTGAGTTGTTCGAAGCAGATTTTCTCGCTTCCTCAAATCTATCATTATAAGGCCCTATTTTTTCTTAATGCAGCTGTAACTGCATTGACTGTTAAACTGATGTTTTTTAGGGTTCCCTGTGCTTTTACACTAAAACACATTCCAAGTATAATCATTTTTCTGGAGTTACTTCTTTTTTTATGCTCTGGAGATAAGCAAGACAGCTCCCAGCACTTATTATTTGTATCATTTTTCAATTCTGATTTATCTATGATTGCACATTTTCAGTGTTATCAAGGTGTAGAAATACCACCAGCCTATGACATTTTGCATGCTTTTTCTAACCCTTACCATTTTTGCTAAGGAGTATTCACGGAGCAGTGATCAGCTGGATATCCTGGATGACCCATTCATTAATGCAGAGACCCTTATTTTCTCCCTCTGTTTCTTAGGAAGAGTTCTTTTTGGGAATGACACAGAGAAGATGTATTGTAATTTCTGGTGTCATTGTTTTATTGGATACTGCTGTGTGATATCTTTGTCAGTACCGTGGAAAAGAGAAAATGAATTAAGATTTCTGTGTTGGAGGTTTATTATTTGAACAATACAAAAAGACATTGTCGTTTGTTTGGCTTTTTAAAACGTGTAAAAAATAAAATGTGTCAGCTGGTCAGTGACTGACTCTTTTTTTCTGCATTGCATGAGCCAGTTCCTCTCTTGTGCAGCAGCCTGGCACTGTGGTGGAAGCAGCACTTCTCTGCTGCTCAGGGACAAGAGCAGACAGGTGTGGGATAGATGCTGCTTCACCTGTGAAGAGTCACTTTTGGATAGGAAGAGCTCATCCTCATTGTGCTGGAGTCACTGAATGGTGAATCCCTAATTTTAAAGAACAAGTGTAGCAGAAATGCTTGACAAGTGAGTTGCTGTATGTCAAGTGACACCTGAGCTCACACTACGTGTGTTTTTGGTGAGAAAATAACTGTTTTGCCAAAATTTTGCTCACAGCACTGTGTGCATTTTATCCACCCATTTTCCTCATTTTGTTTTGTGATCATTTATCCGTTCTGTTTATGTGCTATTTTCTGTCTGATATCCAGGTTATCAATTTTTTGGGAAGGAGGCTGCCTCTGCTGATCAGCATTCAGCACAGTGAGACCCAGTTTGACCTGTGAATTCTGAGTGCATCTAAACACACACACACCTGACATTGAAGCCAGATGGGAAAAGGACATTATTAATTCAGCCAGGGATGATATGTACATTCTCAATTAATTAATGTACAGTTTTGGCTTCCCTCAAGACAACTTAAGACAGCAGAGAGCTGAAGCGTAGAAGAAGTTCATCACAGAAGTGAATTTTCCTGTGATGAGTGCTTCAAAATATCTCAGTGCAAAGACCAAAGCTCCACTGCAGTCCAGTGCCTTTTGCTTTACGCCTGCACACGAGGCCAGCTCTAAACTTGTTCCAAAAAGGGACAATGAAAGTCCTAATCTGAAAGGACTAGTCTGGAAAAGGAAAATATTTCCTTTCCTCTTTTCATACAGAGAAACTTTTTTAAGAAAAGATGTGATGTTTTCATTTGTGACTGCATTTACCCTGTGTGTTGAACAGTTGCAAGGAAGTTGCTAAACTTCTTTGTTTGTAGAGCTAGTATGATGACTTTATTATTTTTCAATTTTAGAGTATAAATGGAGACAAAATCGAAACCATCATTCTTTTCTGAGAAATAAACATAGAGTGTGGCTAAGAGACGTCCTTGAAAGCTTCAGAATGATATTAAGTGATACTAAAGCCAAGAGCCATTTTCTATTATTTAATATTAATTGCATGTTCTGTAACTGCATGAGTGCATCTTCTGTGCCATGGTTTACAGAGAGAATGAAACCCCTCTAGAATCAATCTTCAACAAAATGAAAAGTCCTTGTGACAAGGACTTTACCACTCTACCAAAATAGCTGTGAAATATTACTGTATTTTGGTTTTGACACTGTGATCATATTTTTCTAGTACCAAGCAAGGCAAAAGGCAAATTCCTCTAGAACAAAGAACAAAATATTTTACTTATGGAGACATGGAAAAAGTTGTCAGTCATGCAAGAAAAAACTACAAGTTATCAGGAATTTCAATGGTTATGCTACAAAGGGCAAATCTAAATACTGCTTAGTAATCATAGACTTTATGTATTGTGTGCATCTGTAAATTGAATAGAGGAATAGAGTGGATGTTGATTTCTTGCCTTTATAGAAAAATATTGTTTTGATAATAAAATCTTTTCTAGTATGTGCTCAAAATTAAAACAGAATAAAACAGGGTCTCCAAAAATACTTCATTTGTGTCAAAGGCTCAGAATCCCCCAAAAAAGCTGCAAGATTTTTCAAGTGTAAAAGTTGTGCTGCAATGAATGCTCTTTAAAAGCATTGGGATTGAAATATTCACCTAAATATTACATATGAATTCACTACACTTTTTATTTTGCTGGGCACCAATGGACTTTGTAAAGGAGGAGGAGCAATTAAAAATATCTCTGCAATGTACTTACACTTATCCAAACTAATCTCAAACTAATCTTGAATGTTACACTCTGCAGAGTGGCAAAAGTAAGCTATAAAAAGAAATAACAGCTCCAGACCAGAGGCTTCTGTTACCTCGAATCTCACATTGTTAAATCCATGTTTAAGGAGGATGGGAGAGATCTATAGCCATTAAAAGCACATTAAATTATCCCATTAGGCTCAAGTGTAGAAACGTGACCTGTTGCACTACTGTTTTTATTATGGCCATTCCTATGCCTGAGAGGTTGATGTGTGTGCTGCAGAAATACCAAGCTGCAAAGAACTATTTTAAATAAAGGGGCTGATTAATTGCTAAGAAGGCTCCTAATGACAGGTTCTGTACTGAGTAGGGTTTGGGCTCCTATTTGGACATCAAAAGCCCTGCTGAGCTACCTGAATGGTGGCTTTTTGGCATGGGTTACACATGGCATTAGAAATGCCCCAAAATCTCTGTATCAAAGCTGCTTTTTTTGGTATTACCTTCATCAATAATCATAACCAGCACTCACTCCTCCCCCCCTGTGATTTATGAAAACAATCACAAGGGACTACAGTACAGCTACTGCCTCCTGCCAAGACGCAAAGGCACAAAATTGTGGCAACAGCTGTGTCTGGCAGGGTGGATGCCATCCATCAGTCCTAATGTGAAAAGAAAGGGACTCTCCTGGAGCTTTCTAGACCACCCTTGTGCCCAGGTCCCATCACTAGTGATTGAAGAAAGGGTATTTGAATGTTGTACTTGGCATTAAAAATCTTAAGATATAAGTGTTAGCGATCAGAAACATATAATCACATAAGCGATTATATGCAAGAGCTTTTATTAAGAGCTCTGGGAATCAGGGGTAGTTTCCACCCAAATCTGACTCCAACCATACATTCGACATGATCATGTTTTTATATTCTATCGTTATGTAACTTTCATGTTAATTATTAAACTTATATTGTTCTATTGTACACATAGACTTCAGTCAAGCATGGCCCCTCGTGGCTCCCCCTTAAATTTCTAGCATAGTTTCTCATGATTCTTCTTATGATTATACAATAATTATGTTTAATTACTAAACAATCATCACATCTAACAATTATATCATTTATCATACTGCTTATGCGGGTGCAGTGATCTGACAAAACACAAAGCCTAATATTTTCAGATTCTTTTGTCTTTTACATTTTCCCAGGGCCCCACTATCATAAGCACTCCAACCTTATAACACAGGCTGGAACATTTTCTAATTATACCATGGCAGTAAGTCTGAGCAACAGGTGTTTTTCCATGTTGTTTGCTTTTTAAAAAAAAAGACAGGTCACAGCTCTTTCATCCTCTGTACTTCTGAAGCACTGCTTTAATCTCATATTAAAAGAAATTGCACTGAAAAACAAAACCTTCACAAAGCTTTTAATCCATATAATTTATTCCCTCAGTGCTGTAACAGTATCAGTTGGGGAGGTCTAGATTTATTTTTTTGATGAAGTACACTTTTACTTGGAAAAGTAAAAGCAGTTGAAGGCAGCTTCTGTTTCACTGGTAGCATGAAAAGAAAACTTAAAGGCTCCAAACAGAACCCATGGCCCTGGGTAGTTCTGACCCCTGTAATTCCAAGTAGCATGGAAAATAATTTTTCTAGCTTGTGGACATTGCTGAGAGGACAAATATTTTCCCCTGTTCTGCATCAGGAAGTAATTAAGATATTTGTCATTTCTATTTAAAAAGGTTTTATTTTTTCTGTTTTAATGGACATAAACTTCCAGAAATTGGGGTTTTTTTACACATTTCTCTGCTATATTAAAGGCAACATCAGTACACGGAAATAATTCCTCACGAAAGTACTTTGTAGTCATGTCATAGATCAGACTCCTTTTTGATAAGTGAATCTGGCAGATTCCTGTAAACATCTCATCTTAACAAATTTTCTGCAGCCCCTAAATGCTATCTGATGTGTCCTTAAAGTGACCTCCCCAGCTTTTCTACCAACTTTTAAATTAAAGCACAAGTACTCAGAAGGCACCACTTGAAGCTAATTTCAGAGTCCAGAGAAATGTGTGCCCCATGGGTCTCAAGAACTCTATCATATCAAGGAGAACACTCCGCAGCTGCCTACTGGCAGAAATTAGTGATGTCAGAGCCAGGGAAGAAATCAGAGGCCATGAAGATCTATGGTGTGGTCTGCTCATCCCAGTGGATTGTAACCCTGTCCATTTCCACCATTAAAAATTAAGGAAAGGGGAAAAAATTACTTTATTGCACAGGCACCTTCCTGATGGTGTAGATGTAGGTTGCAGCACACACTTGCTGAAGAAGAAAAGCAAAAAAAAAATATAGTGTCTCCTCATGGGCTACCAGCTCCATACCACAATTTGTGCGCGCCACTGTTGTGCTTGCTGCTTGGTAATTATCAGATTAAATACTCTTTTTTTAATGTGGAAAGCATAACCTATCAAAAATCAAAAATTTCCAAGAAAAAATACTTTGATGCATGTCCCAGTCCCTCTGCAGCTGAAAGAGGCTTTGCAGTTTTTAAAGTCTTCTGGGTCTATATTCCCATTCAATCAGACTGGACATTTAGAAAGTAAGTGAATTTCTCTCAAGAAAAAAATAATCTGGTTTTGTTTGTGTTTTTAAAGGTCAAAAGGAAGCCCAAAATTTCCACTGGCCCTTTAAATTTTTTTTATATTCCTTCCAGATAACTATTTGCAAAGAAAATCCAAGTAAACCAGTTAAGTTCAGTTAAGTTGTAAGGACCCCAGGTCAGACCCCATAAATGTGGGTGTGAATAAGTAACAAAGATAAGGAGAAAATTTACCACTGCAAAATACAATAGGGAAACACCCTCTTGTTCTGACACCTTGTATGAGTCATATGAAGGATATACAGAGGTCTTAGTGCAGAGCAGGAGTCCCTCCCAGCCGTGAGGCACATTGCAGCTACAAGGCAGTTTATTTATACCCAACTTCACTTTTATATTCTTAATTTCTGTGGCCTCACCAGCCTTGAGAGTCCCCCCATGGAAACACATTCTGCTGTTGAGTGTCTGAAGAGAGGTGGGAAGAGCAGATCCCTGCCTGTAACCTCACATTCAGCCCAATTCTAAATAATTAGAATGAGTTCTTTTAATTACAGGCTTTTATAAACACCGGGCACACTAAGGTCATCAAGATAAACACTGCTAAATGAGGTTCACAGAAACCTGTCCTTGGCTTGGGCCGTGGTCCCTCTCCAGTGGCAGTGACAAATTCTGGTGCAGCAGCTCCAGGTGAAGGGAACCTCCCTGTTCCCCAGCTTATCTCAGTGAGCGACTGCGTCTGTACTCGGGGTGAATGCTTAACACACACTGCCCTGCCCTGGCATCCTGAAAACATAAATTCTGCAAACTGCAGTGTAAGCATTCTTCTGACTTCTCTTGGTAATTGGTTTGATGGATATTAAGAGCTGGACAAGGAATATAGCCTGCACAATTTATTGCTATAGCTAATTATAGAGAGGTGTAGACGTGCAGCGTGGTGCAAAGAAAGAAAGTGCACACAAGTATGAAGTATCCCGATATATCCTTCTAATGAAGACCCCAAACAGAATTTCCTTAAATACTTCCAATCATCATCTTAGAAAATGCAATCCAAACTTAACATAGTTAGTACGCTCACAAAGTGACGTTTTATGGCCAGCTTAATAGTGTTTGGCTAGGCATCAGCACTTACATTTAAATACTCCAAACATTTTGAACCACAAATTCTGAAATACTTTAAAACAAGGTGGAAAATTAACATTGTGGTTGCTCACTGTAGGAAATGAGAAAAATTCACCAATGGCTTGGTAAAAAACCGGTCAGCTTTAGTTATGTCAGTCAGAAATTTTTTATCTCTTGTGCTTCTCACTCAAGCATAGGATCTCTCTCTTAAGGTTACAAAGCCTGCCTTCCTCCACTGAAAATGATGAAAACTCAGTGATCAGCAAGCACCCATTTCACCCATCTTCATTTCTTGACCGCAGCCTGTTCCTCAATTAGCTTTTAAATTAAGCATTTGTTTTCCCAATACCAACAGTTCTACAACATGTAGAATTAGTCGAATTAATTAGTCAAATTAGCAACAGGCAAAATCATCATGCTAAAATGTAAAAGCTATTTATGGGCCAGATCGAAAGCTCAATTAACTTAATTACTGACTTAGCATTTGATTCAGCGTGCCTCGGCCCACCCCTGCGTTTGGTTTGGGATCAGTTTCCCCTCTGGGATTTGGCACTGCCTTGAGGGTCACAAAGAGGGAGGGTCCCACCCCTGGGGAATGTGTCCCACCCTGGGGAATGTGTGCTGAGCCTCTCCAAAGGAGCTGCAAGACAGACTCCTCTGCGTGTGCAGGTGAACCCACAGAGGAAGAGGAGTTCTGGAAGTCAATCCATGCTGGGAAAGGGACACAGCCAATGTTGGTGGCTGAGAGGGGCCTCCCTGACAAATTCTACTATTCTCATCAGGATGAATGAGCCTTGGAAACCCCTTCTACTGCAATGCATGCATTTTCTCTGCCACAGAACTGCTGGCCAGGCCAGTGTCACGTGTGAAACCCTCTGGGATATTGTTTGAATTCATACATATGCTCAAGGGAGTCCTGCTGCTTTCAGCAGCCCTTGGTGTGGGACAGCAGTAGTTGGATCATTGTTTGGGAAGCAGTACATTCACCACAGAATTATGTGGGTTTGAAAGGACTTCAAAAGTTCATGCAGGGCACTCCCTGTGCCATGGGCAGGGGCACCTTACACTTGACCAGGTTGCTCAGAGCCCCATCCAATCTGGCCTTGAACACTTCCAGGGATGGGGCATCTACAACTTCTCTGGGAAACCTGTGCTAGTGACTCTCTACCCTCACAGTTAATATTTAATTTCCAATATCCAGTCTAAATCCACCATTTGTTTGTTTGAAACTACATTCCCTTGTCCTGTCATTTCATTTTCTTTAATTGACTGCGCTTGTCTTTAATTGACTGCTGTTGTAGCAAAACCCAGTTTAGTCTCTTTGAACTTCAGAGGGATCTGAACTTTGCAGCTTGATACCCATGTATCACAAAGCTTTTGGGGCAACAAAAGGACACTTTATCCTGTTTTCCAGCTAACATTCTCTGCATGCCTAAGCCCAGCAAATAATGGCTCACAGTGCCTTGGATTCTCACGTGGATTTATTGCAGAGCTAGGAAGATGGCTTGGCTGCGGCTTTGCTTTGTCACAGGTAAATCAGAGCTGCTGTGTGTGTGCTCCAAGGGCTGTGCTGTAAGGATAGCAAGCATTACAGGGAGCTGCCAGTCAGGGGGAGGAAGATTACAAATATGAGCAGCAAAACTTAGCTGGAGCTTGGGAAGAAAGAAGGGGGTGCATACAGTTGCTCTAAACTAATGAATTCACTCACCATCTGCTTTCTCCTCCCTTCCAAACTATTCATCTGCGTGCCCTTTTTTAGTTCTTTTCTCACTTTTCCATCCATCTGTCTGCCTGAATCAAGTCAGTTTATTATGAAGATAATTATTATCATCAATAGAGCAGAGCTTCAGCACATATTAATATCTGGAAAAGAAGCAGAATGTAATGAAGGGTCATGGGATAGGGTGTTCAGGCAAGGATTAACACAGTGGGAAACTGGTTCATGGAGGCAATGCCCTGGGAAGCATCAGGATCCTGCATACACCTCCCATCAGCATCCTGGGGTCCAGAAAGCCCATGCAGAGAAGTTCCTTCTGCTTCAGCTGCTGCGGCTGCAAAAATGTTCTGCCACCCTGCCCATAAGTGTTCTTCCCCATGGAAATGAGTTTGCTGCTTACTGCAGAGAAAAATGATGCTGTGCCTCCTCTCCAAACATGGAGTCAGATATTTTTCAGACATGCAGATTACATTGTTAAAAGGATCTTGGCTTCAGAAGATGCAAAGAAATGCTTAGTACAATTCAAGAAGAAAAGTCACACTTTAATAGGTGCCTGAACACTTTGGGAAATCAAGAGCCTATTTTCTGCTGGAGTCTAAGTGGATCCAGATATGAATTGCTCAGAATTTACATTGCCCAGAGTAGTCTGGTCTCTGCTGTGCCGGGTGTTGTGTGTGACTGTAGTGTGTCATGACCACATAACAAAATTCAGCTCCTGCCAGAAATTTCCTTCAACATCAAAGTTGTCATCTAGCAAAATAATGGCAAGCCTGGAGACGATGAGGGGCAGGTGTTGGGTGGCACAAACATAATGGGATGTGTCTCAATCTATCAGATCAGGCCTCTTGCACCCAAATAATAAATATGCACTGCTCCAGTCAATGCCAGCAGCTCATTAACATAAAAAAACCCCATTTTGCTTGTTTGGGCAGTTGGAAGACCAGTTGTGAATCTTCTCATTTCTTTCCAGCCTGGAGTTGTCCTGATGCAAGTGAAAAAGTGCCAGGCCAAAGGTGAGGCAAGCTCAGGGTCCCTAACCATGGAGTCAGCCATGGTTTTTTGCCAGCTCCTTATACTGTAGGGTAAGACAGAATTTTCAAGCTCCCCACCTCCAACAGTGGGGTCTTTGTAAACGTACTGCAGCTACAGAGTGGACTCCAGAAGCCACTGAAAACAAGCAGCACTATAAATGCTTCACGGCCAGCTGCACAATGAAATAAGAACTTGGGGAATTGTAGATGAACACAAATTTCTAGTCTGATACTATGAGAAGAGAAGAAAACAAAAATGTCACGAACAATTATGATGCCTGAGTGGAACCATAGAAATTGTGAGAGTGAAAGAAAAGATGCTGCACCAGTTTTCTTGTCTTTCACCCACTACTGGTAAGTTTTTCTGCCTCAGACAGTGGAAATCAGCTGGGCAAGATCAACTGAAAACAAGTATGAGATTACTGTCTTTGCTTTTCAAGGAAATGTAATGGAAAGGGCCTGGAAAATAGGCATATAATGTCTTTTAGAAATAACTGTACTCTTCTTTGTCTCAATGTTGTTCACAGCGTCACACATCAGTCTGCTTTTGTCTGGAAGCAGGTTTCAAAATATATGATGGAATAATTGCTCTGTGGCAGAGAGGTTATTCTAACACAAATCCATGCTGTAAAGTTCAAGGGCATACTAGTGTTTTCTCATAGGTAAAAAAGCTTGGAGCCAGTCTGGAGATGTTCTGGTGCCAGAATAAAAAAAACATGGAAGAGTCTGGCAGTTCAGAACTAGCAGCACGTTCGACAGCTGCCAAAGAAGGTACTAAAGGATATGTGAAGGATACCCCATCCCTGGAAACATTCAAGGGCAGATTGGATGGGGCTCTGAGCAGTCTGCTCTAGTGGAAGATGTGCCTGCCAGTGGCACAGGGGTCCAGTTAGATCACCTTTGAAGGTCCCTTCAATCCAAACTGTTTTGTGATGCTATGGTTCTACTTTGTCTGTGGCTGAGGTCTAAGCCCACCAAGAGGCTCTAAGTCCTTGATCAACAGACCCCAGGGCTGGCACTGCAGACAAAGGGCTTTACTGGAACCAGGAATCCTGCTGGAGCAAATGGGGAAATGGACAGCTGTAATGCTTCCCTGTGCCTGCGTGCGAGATCAAGGCTCGACATCTGCACAGAGCACTTTTAAAGCTCCTATCGATCTCCTGTGTCCTTGCCACCTTTCCATGCCCTTGCTTATCAAGGGGAGTGCGGTCATTTCGACTCCCCAACGTGCTCTCATTGAAAATCTATAGCAATGGTTTCGGGTCACTGGGCTGATAAAGCGGGGCTCCGGCGCTGCGCCGTGAATCGCGCTGGTGGCACTTTGTCAGCTCAAGAGCATTCGCTGCTGACAGATGGAGAGCAGGTGCTTGAGGTGGGCATTGCTGAGCCTGCTCCCTGCTGAAGGCAGCAAAAAACAGCAGGGGCAATGGCTTCTCTAGAGGCAGCAAACACGCCTCGTGCGCTGCTGGGAGAGGAAATAGTTTCTGTGGTGTATTTGTGTAAGCTCAGACCTTTGGCAGGTCTCAACAGGGTGGAAAGGAACAGTCTGACTCACATGGCTTCTCCCTCAGTGCTATGCATTTTAGCACGGATGCACAAAATAAGTGCAAGCTGCATTTTCTCCTGTACCACATTCATTTCCAGCTACAAAAATCTTTCAGATGATGTTACATCCTGGTAGGAAAGTAGCACAGAGCCTCTGTGCTGACTCAAAAACACATCAGAGATCTCTGGAAGGCATTTCTGAAACCCACTGGAGTTGGGGTCATCTTTGAAATTTCTCCATTGATATGTGGGCTGAGAAGCATCAGGAGTTCACCAAAGTTTCCACGTGCAGCACAGCCACGCTGCATGGCTGAAATATTCGCACACCGCTCATTGTTTCCCTCCTCAAATCCATTCCTGAGGGGTTGCCAACAAAGCCAAACTATGGAACAGTGTTGCATCACTTTTTTTTTTTTTCAGATACTGTCCCAAATCCTTCTGAGAGCAGCATCATTTTGCAGCATCTGCCTCTAAGCTGTTGCAGCTGGACTGTCACTGGAAGAATGAAACAGTGGGACATGCTCACAGTTTTTCCCAAGCAGCATCCATGCAGTAGAACCAAATGTTCAGCTAGCAGAGGATGAGTTTCTTCCTACCAAGGGTCATGGGACAGGAACCATTTTACAGCATTCCCCACATTCAGCTGCTGTTTAGTAACATGCACAATCCATTCCCTTCCCCTGCAGTGATGAGAAGACAGATGTCACAAGGGTCTCTACCCAACTGTGTGCATGGAATGCATCTGTATTTGCCTTGAAGAACTTCACATCCCCTCCTGTAGTTACCATTGTCCACCCTGCTTAAGGAGAATGCTGAGCCATTCTCCACCAATGGTCCCAGACATGTTGCAATACCTACAACTAGTTGAGACCTCTCTGTAGAATTTGATATCAGTGTTCCCCCAATGGCAGGGTAATAAATCATGGAACCATTGTGTGGAATTTAATATAATACAAGGAAGAAAAGACCCCCAAGCAGCTGATGTGACAGGACCTGGTGGAATTCCAGTGCAAGGTAGCAAACATGCACCAGACTACAAACCTGCAAAATATTATCTACATCATAGAAGTCCTCCACACACCTACCAAGGAAAAAGAAACTAAAACTAACAACCATTAAGCCCCAGCAACAGCCTAAAAGCAAGAAGAGCACAGAACATGGGCGAGCTGCCCTGCATTCAAAAGCCTATGTCAATAATGAAAGAACTTTCCAGTCCGATAAGTCCCACATCTAATACTCTTCCCCAATTCCTGCGGCCTTCCTGCCCCCCTCCCACTTTCCTCTTTTCCTTTCCATTGTCCCATTATCCCTTTTTTTATGTTTCCACAAATTCCTACCACCCTTTCCCCTCCCCCATGGCCTCCCTCCACTAATCCCTTTCCCCTGAGTTCCTTCATTATACCAGAGTGAGCGTGATTAGGAGGGAAAGAAAGGAAAGTTTCCCTAAAGTAATAATCTTTTTCTTAAAGTAATGATTTCTATTTGGAGTTTCCAACAGGCCCACCACCACCTACACTGCCTTGTGCACAGTCTATCACAACCGACCACTTTACCACAAGAGACAGAGAAACAGCCCCTGCTGAAGAAACCTTTTCCTGACTCAGTTTCCTGAAAAACCATGCTAAGAAAATGCCGCATCCCTCCGCCAGCTCTAAGACACTCCAGAAAATCTGTTTGGACACTGGAGACTCAGAATTGTTTGCATTTTGAAAATTGTTTTATAGGTGCCTTTGATTGTTTTTGTCATTTTGTATTAATTGAGTTGATCCTTCAGAAAAGCTTTCTTGGAATCACAGAATCATGGAATCACATAATCATGGAATCGTAGCGTGGAAGGAATCTTCAAATGTCACCCAGTTCCAACTTGCCTGCTGTGGGCAGAGACACCTTCCATTAGATCAAGTTGCTCAGATATACTTTATAATTTTTATCTCTTTTATAGAGCCAGCCATAAGCTCATACCAAAGAAAATTATTTATTCTGCAAAACAGCTTATGATGAGAGATACAGCAAAGCACTGAAACTACTATGACAAAGTGATCTGAAGGAAAGTTAGGTCCAAACATGTGTCAAATGTTTAACTTAGGTCCAATACTGTCAGTCAAATGACAGTATTATCACAGAGAGGGTCCTGCAATTTTAAAGTAGCTTCTTATCACCATATAATTTATAGAGGAAGCTGATCCTCTAGTTTTCCATTTAAAATTCAGGTTTTGTCAGAATTGCTTTAGCAACCACGATTTCCTTGAACAGCCCATGAAACTCCTAAACATGTGGAGCTTCTGCTCCATTTAGGTGCAAAAACCAGTGACCACCTTACTAGATGTGAAGATTTGGTTCAGAGTTTTCCAAAACTGAAGCCACATTTTGTTCTTCAGCTGGATGAAATGATGGCAGGGAGAAGGTCCTGGCAACACAGAGAAAAGGGTGTCACCAGCACAGGTCACAGGACAGATGTGTGGAGGTTGCAAAGGCAACTCCTCAAGCATCCACCCTGCTTCCCAGCCGAGTTTGTGCAGCCCACAACGAGCTCCTGTGATTGCAGGAGTACTGAGCAATCAGCAGACACAGCTGGGTTGTGGTGAGGGGTGAGGGCACACAGAGTGCTGTGGGCCAGACCTGCAGACCAGGGCTCACCCCCCAGTAAATCAATACTGCTCACAGGCCCTGTCCACATGGATAGGGCTGCTTTGCTCCAGAGGCAGGGATACAGAGGGTTCTGAAATCCTCCTCTGCCTCAGCTGCCAACTGTGTCAAAAGTTACTCCAGGGGGACTGAGCAGCTCCTTTTACTACATTGATGTTGGCAGACCCTGGTTGAATCTTCTTTGAATTTCAGTTGCTGCATTTATTTTCAAGGAACTGAAACTTTCATGTTTTGCCCAGAACAAAAGATCAGAATTCATCCATTTTATCTTTGCAGTGAATTGAACTATCCCTCACAGAGGGAGCTGAGATATACCATCTACAATGGATGGTGAGCAAGGATGGATGCTCCTTTCATCTGAAAAGAAAAAGTTTTTTTAGCATCATTGGAATCAGCATCTGAAGAAGGTATCAATTTCCAGGCCCTCTTTGCAGCAACAATTTATTTTTAAAAAAGGGGAAAAAAATTCCAGTTACTGGTTATCTATTTAAAAGGAGGAAAAAAATTCAGGTGACAATTCCCAATTCCAAGCAGGGTAATTTTAAAGAGGACAGATGATCTGGCTATAAAGTCAAGGGCAGCCTCCTATAAATCTCACACACATCTGTGTTTGAAGCCTACCAGTTGCCATGGTTACCATGACATTGCTAGTCTTATTTATAGCCCTGCACTATATATATTGCTTTCCAGAAGGCATAAAAGGGAGAGCTGACTGTGAAGGAATCTGGGAGCTGCGCATTAAAACCGAGACGTAGAGGGAATAAAGCTAATTAAAGAGGGGCTGCCGGGGTTTGGTGCTGCCTTTTGCAGTGCCAAGCCGTGACACCGTCCCTGCGTCACAGAGGCAGTGGCAGGGTGGGAGGCAGGGAGGGAGGGAGGTGGCCTCTGGCTCCTTCCTTCCCCCCGTGCCTGCTCCAAGGACAGCCGTGGAGGGGAGTCCTGTGAAAGAGACAGCTGTGGAGGGGACACCCGTGATAGGGGACAGCTGTGACAGGGGCAGCCGTGAGAGGGGATACTCGTGACAGGGACACCCGTGGAGGTGACAGTTGTGAAGGGAAACTGGTGACAGGGACACCCATGACAGGGACAGCCGTGACAGGGACAGCCGTGACAGGGAAACCCGTGACAGGGGACAGCTATGGCAGGAACACCCGTGTCCGGGACAGCCGTGACAGGGGACAGCTGTGACAGGGACAGCAGTGGCAGGGACAGCCGTGGAGGGGTCAGCTGTGGCAGGGACAGCTGTGACAGGGGACACCCGTGGAGGTGACAGCCATGACAAGGATAGCTGTGCAGGGACACCCGTGACAGGGACACCTGTGACAGGTACAGCAGTGGCACCCCCTGGCATCCCTGAGGCAGGATTTCCGTGCTGCTCTGTGCTCCAAAAAGACAGCAGGGAACTCACTGGTGTCAGTGCAGGTGGGAGAAGCGCTGGGAGCAGTGGCCCCATGGCTGTGATGGCAGTGTCCCCATTGCTGTGATGGCGGTGTCCCCCAGGTCTGAGATGGCAGTGTCCCTCTGGGCTATGATGGCAGTGTCCCCATGGCTGTGATGGCAGTGTCCCCCTGGGCTGTGATGGCAGTGTCCCCATGGGCTATGATGGCAGTGTCCCCATGGCTGTGGTGGCAGTGTCCCCCATGGCTGTGATGGCAGTGTCCCCATGGGCTATGATGGCAGTGTCCCCATGGCTGTAGTGGCAGTGTCCCCCTGGGCTGTGATGGCAGTGTCCCCATGGCTGTGGTGGCAGTATCCCCCATGGCTGTGATGGCAGTGTGCCCTTGGCTGTGGTGGCACTGTCCCCAGGGCTGTGGTGGCAGTGTCCCCATGGGCTATGATGGCAGTGTCCCCATGGCTGTGGTGGCAGTGTCTCCCAGGGCTGTGCCCCAGGGACAGGCAGCTGCAGATGGATGCAGCCAGGCACGACACCCTGCTCACCACTCTCTCCCAAAAGGATCCTATTTGACTTCTCTTTCTGTCTAAAACAGACTAACGTACATGTGAGGAGTCGTGTGTGTGGGCATGGATGTGTGTGTGAAGATATGTGTGTGTGTGTGTGTGTGTGTGTGTGTGTGTGTGTGTGTGTGTGTGTGTGTGGTGTGTGTATGCAACCACGTTACAAAGAATGTAAATTTTGTAATGAGGAATGAGAAAAAAATCAAGACAGTGACAACATTTGCGAAGTAAGTGCCTTGTAATGTGGGATAAAGAAATCTGGAGGGACGGAGAGAGGAAGTGGCGTAAGGAAGTGGCGGAAGAGGTGGAAGAGAAGGAAGTGGTGGAAGAGGTGGAAGAGAAGGAAGTGGCGGAAGGAATTGGCGGAAGGAAGTGGCGGAAGAAAGGAAGGAAGTGGCGGAAGGAAGTGGCGGAAGGAAGTGGCGGAAGGAAGGAAGTGGCGGAAGGAAGGAAGTGGCGGAAGGAAGTGGCGGAAGGAAGTGGCGGAAGGAAGTGGCGGAAGGAAGTGGCGGAAGGAAGGAAGGAAGTGGCGGAAGGAAGGAAGGAAGGAAGGAAGGAAGGAAGGAAGGAAGGAAGGAAGGAAGGAAGGAAGGAAGTGTCGGAAGGAAGTGTCGGAAGGAAGTGTCGGAAGGAAGTGTCGGAAGGAAGTGGCGGAAGGAAGTGGCGGAAGGAAGGAAGGAAGTGTCGGAAGGAAGTGTCGGAAGGAAGTGTCAGAAGGAAGGAAGTGTCGGAAGGAAGTGTTGGAAGGAAGGAAGGAAGGAAGTGTCGGAAGGAAGTGTCGGAAGGAAGTGTCGGAAGGAAGTGTCGGAAGGAAGTGTCGGAAGGAAGGAAGGAAGGAAGGAAGGAAGGAAGGAAGGAAGTGTCGGAAGGAAGTGTCGGAAGGAAGGAAGGAAGTGTCAGAAGGAAGGAAGGAAGTGTCGGAAAGAAGTGTCTGAACGAAGGAAGTATCGGAAGGAAGGAAGTGTCGGAAGTGTCGGAAGGAAGTGTCGGAAGAAAGGAAGGAAGTGTCAGAAGGAAGTGTCGGAAGAAAGGAAGGAAGTGTCGGAAGGAAGTGTCGGAAGGAAGTGTCGGAAGTGTCGGAAGGAAGTGTCGGAAGAAAGGAAGGAAGTGTCAGAAGGAAGTGTCGGAAGGAAGTGTTGGAAGGAAGTGTCGGAAGGAAGTGTCGGAAGGAAGGAAGATAGGAAGGAAGGAAGGAAGGAAGGAAGGAAGGAAGGAAGGAAGGAAGGAAGGAAGGAAGGAAGGAAGGAAGGAAGGAAGGAAGGAAGGAAGGAAGGAAGGAAGTGTCAGAAGGAAGGAAGGAAGTGTCGCAACGAAGTGTCGGAAGGAAGTGTCGGAAGGAAGGAAGTGTCGGAAGTGTCGGAAGGAAGTGTCGGAAGAAAGGAAGGAAGTGTCGGAAGGAAGGAAGGAAGGAAGTGTCGGAAGGAAGTGTTGGAAGGAAGGAAGGAAGTGTCGGAACGAAGTGTCTGAACGAAGGAAGTGTCGGAAGGAAGGAAGTGTCGGAAGGAAGTGTCGGAAGGAAGGAAAGAAGTGTCGGAAGGAAGGAAGTGTCGGAAGGAAGTGTTGGAAGGAAGTGTCGTAAGGAAGTGTTGGAAGGAAGGAAGGAAGTGTCGGAAGGAAGGAAGGAAGTGTCGGAAGGAAGGAAGTGTCGGAAGGAAGGAAGGAAGGAAGGAAGGAAGGAAGGAAGTGTCGGAAGGAAGGAAGGAAGGAAGTGTCGGAAGGAAGGAAGGAAGTGTCGGAAGGAAGTGTCGGAAGGAAGTGTTGGAAGGAAGTGTCGTAAGGAAGTGTCGGAAGGAAGGAAGGAATTGTCGGAAGGAAGGAAGGAAGTGTCGGAAGGAAGGAAGTGTCGGAAGGAAGGAAGGAAGGAAGGAAGGAAGGAAGGAAGGAAGGAAGTGTCGGAAGGAAGGAAGGAAGTGTCGGAAGGAAGTGTCGGAAGGAAGTGTCGGAAGGAAGTGTCGGAAGGAAGGAAGGAAGTGTCGGAAGGAAGTGTCGGAAGGAAGTGTCGGAAGGAAGTGTCGGAAGGAAGGAAGGAAGGAAGGAAGGAAGGAAGGAAGGAAGGAAGGAAGGAAGGAAGGAAGGAAGGAAGGAAGGAAGGAAGTGTTGGAAGGAAGTGTCGGAAGGAAGGAAGGAAGTGTCGGAAGGAAGTGTCGGAAGGAAGTGTCAGAAGGAAGGAAGTTTCGGAAGGAAGTGTCAGAAGGAAGTGTCGGAAGGAAGGAAGGAAGTGTCGGAAGGAAGGAAGGAAGTGTCGGAAGGAAGTGTCGGAAGGAAGGAAGGAAGTGTCGGAAGGAAGGAAGGAAGTGTCGGAAGGAAGTGTCGGAAGGAAGTGTCGGAAGGAAGTGTCGGAAGGAAGTGTCGGAAGGAAGGAAGGAAGGAAGGAAGGAAGGAAGGAAGGAAGGAAGGAAGGAAGGAAGTGTCGGAAGGAAGGAAGGAAGTGTCGGAAGGAAGTGTCGGAAGGAAGTGTCGGAAGGAAGGAAGGAAGGAAGGAAGGAAGGAAGTGTCGGAAGGAAGTGTCGGAAGGAAGGAAGGAAGTGTCGGAAGGAAGGAAGGAAGTGTCGGAAGGAAGTGTCGGAAGGAAGTGTCGGAAGGAAGTGTCGGAAGGAAGGAAGGAAGGAAGGAAGGAAGGAAGGAAGGAAGGAAGGAAGGAAGTGTCGGAAGGAAGGAAGGAAGTGTCGGAAGGAAGTGTCGGAAGGAAGTGTCAGAAGGAAGGAAGTTTCGGAAGGAAGTGTCAGAAGGAAGTGTCGGAAGGAAGGAAGGAAATGTCGGAAGGAAGGAAGGTAGTGTCGGAAGGAAGTGTCGGAAGGAGGGGTGGAAGGAAGGAAGGAAATGTCGGAAGGAAGTGTCGGAAGGAAGTGTCGGAAGTGTCGGAAGGAAGTGTCGGAAGGAAGTGTCGGAAGGAAGTGTAGGAAGGAAGGAAGGAAGGAAGGAAGGAAGGAAGGAAGGAAGGAAGGAAGGAAGGAAGGAAGGAAGGAAGGAAGGAAGGAAGGAAGGAAGGAAGGAAGGAAGGAAGGAAGTGTCGGAAGGAAGGAAGGAGCAGAGAAAAATAGGAAAAAAGAGAAAAAAGAGGAAAAAAAGAGAAAAAAGAGGAAAAAAAAGAAGAAGGGAGGCAGGCAGCATGGAGGGTGGGAAGAAGATAAGGAATGGCGGGAGAGGATGAATTTTTAATAAAATGCTTCCCCAGTTTTTTATGCAATGCCACTTCCAAGAATCAGGTTGCTGCCTAGGTCAGCTGCTAGCCCCGAGGGAAGTTTCAGCCACCTGAGAGTAAATCAATAATATAAATATAAAACGTAAAGAAAAAGGTCTTGAAAAGGGCAAAGAACAACTTTGGCATCTGCAATTGAAACCAAAAAAACCAAACCAACCAACCAAACAAACAAACCCAAAATACCCCAAAACCAAAACAAAACCTAAAAATCAAACAAACCCAACAAACCAAAAAAAACACCAAAAATCCCCCCTAAGAGGATTATTAGGAATAACAGTTATGAGTGGCTTAAATGGTGTCTTCTAAACAAAAAATAAAATATCAGGATTAATAATATTGGTGCAACTGCAAGATGAAATTCTGATTGAGGATTTGCTCAGGCTGCAGCTGAGCTGAAACCTCTCTGGGAAGCTGCTGCAAAAGAGGCCAAATTGCCTTGCTTAAGAGCTTGCACCACTGTTTCAAGACTGTCTCTTTAACAGTGAATGTTTTGCTGATTAAAGACCTGTGGGAATGAGTGGAAACTGATGCCTGTGGAAAAAAAATTTACTAAAGCCTGACCTTAACAAGGAAGGGGAGGTATTCTGTGACTCTGGCAATGACATTGAGATGTCCCTTTCAGTAATTGTATGAACCTTAACTGGTATTGATTCTGACACTGAAATATTTTAAAGATTCATTATTTAAAATTGTTTTTGAGAGTTCAGTTATAAGTTCTTTCTACTTAGCTGCTATTAGAACTGCAAATACAGGTAATCCAAAACTCTTAGACTGTTTTGATGGGGAAAGACAAAAAGCAGACAAGTAAACTTCTTTGTGAATTGGCATTTAATAAGACAATCCCTGGTCTGTGATGTGCTTGGAAGTAATTTCCACTTCATTCCCAGTTCCCTTTTCCTCTTTGATGTCTATGGGCTGAGACTGAATTGTATTTCCCATTATTAGGGGTACAGATAGGGCCAGGTAGGGAGGAGGGAAGAAAAACCCTGAAAACAACCCAAAGAAAAGATATCAATGTGGAGAAGAGACTAAACCAGAACTAGACCCTATTCTTACTCATTTTAGAGGTATTTTTCAAAAAAGCAGAAATTTTTCCCTTTTAAGTCACATAATACATGAACTCAGTGTTCCAATAAAATGATGTGGAGGCATTTTGGCTGAGCTTTAGCATGAATTATGATGTTATGGTTATGCCTCCACACAGATTGTGCCCTTCAGCAGCTACTTAAGCCAAGTCCATATAGAAGCAGATATCAAAGTATCATTGCACCTTTGCTGTTGTCTGCAAATTACTCAATGGCCTAATGCCACTTCAAGCTTTTGCAGTGCTGTATTTTTCCTTATTGATTAAACATAAATTATTGAGGAAAGTAACTGAGGAAACTTCAAGGGGATGGAGATGATGGTCTCTGTAACTAGAGGTTGTCTGTCACTGAATGTGATGCTTCTGACCTCATAATTTGATATAATGATTATAATCCAGGATGCTCCTCTAGGAGTCTGTCATTTGGGATCACAGAAGCATAGAATGGTTGGGGTTGGAAGGCTCTTTAAAAGTCATTGGGTTCCAATTTCCACCCCCATTCAGTGCCCCACCTTGGGGCCTCCCACTAGATTAGGTTGGGGCCCCATCCAACCTATTTTAGGATTTAGGATTCAGGACTGAGGATCTATTTTTGTTCAATGCCCCACCAGATGCACTAGACAGGGAGTGGGAAAATCCATGTACCAGAAGGAGAACAGATAAATCTTGAGAGGGCAGCAGCAAGTACAGTTTTTGCATTCAGTTGTACCTGTGCAAGAAAAGGGAGGAGGGGAAATCTCTGAAGCTGGAATTCAAATGGCTTTACACTGGTCTAAGTTGATTTTATTTGTAGTCTTTGTTTTTTACAGGAAAACTCCATGGGCAGCAATATTCCAGTAGAGTTCTATGGGAAAGTGATTCCTCTAGCAACTCTTGTAATACATACTGACTTTTTGATCATGAATAGTGTTTTGCTTCACATTTTTGAGTTGCACATATCTGAGCCCTCCTAATCACCGCAATTTTGGACAAAAAAGAAAGTGGATTTTTTTGAATCCTTGAGGATACATTCTCAGGAGTTCAGTCAGCGAATCTCTGATTCAAACCCTAGAAAACATATTGCACTTCTCCTCCTGGGGCATAGGATTTCTTCCTTTCACCCTGGTGTAACCCCCTGACCTTTTAAACTTGTCCACAAGAACATGCACACTGAAAGATGAGGTGTTGCTGCTGGGCATGATCTGGGATGCTGGGTCAGCCTCAGCAGCTGGAGGCCATTAGCCACTTTGTCTGACACTGTGTTTCCATTCCACACTGGTCCCTTTTTCACAGAATTCAGAATAAACAGAAGTGGGCATGCAGATGTTACCAGGTGTTTGCAGCACCAGCACAGGCTGTGTGCTCCAGGCTCTGTGGCTCAGACCTGGTTTAAATGTTGGGGGCAGAAAGACAGAGAACAGCTCAGCTATGTGCTCAATCAATTCTTGTTTTATTGAGGAGAATTTAGGAAGGTGGTGCTTGCCATAAAATTGGAAGTGTTAACTTCAGGGCCTGAAGTGAAATCTCATTAGATATTTGGGCTTGATTGTGAAAGGCTATTAATAAAATTTGTGACTTCTGCCTTCTAGAATGAACAGCAATGTTTAGTGCCCATGTTATAGAGCTACCTGAAATCTCCATTATTCAATGAAGACCTTATTGTCAGACTGCTGAGATGTCTTTTAGTAGCCCTACTGATTTTAATGAGGAGTCAGAAGAGGCAGCTTTCTGAGGCAGAAGTTTAAATGCTAGAAAAAAGAATGTGGTCAACACACTCAAGTTTTGTAACACTGTAGCAATAGATTATCAAACCTTAAACATGCATGCCTTTCCATCTCATTGCTTTGGAGTCAGAAGAATTTTCATATAGTGCTACACTCTTCTCAGTATGCCAAGAACGTGCACTCACCTTCCCACTATTCTTGGATATTTTCCCATCTATTCCTGCATTTTGAGCTCTCAGATTACCTTGAGAAGCTCTGTTTTGCAGGTTCAGAGGTTTCCACTCAGTCCTCGGAGTGTAGCACTCAGAATAATTCCATCAGAAAACTGCTCCTGTTGCTCCCCAATGAAACCCTTTAACAAAGCATTGCATAGTGCAAACAGTGAATATCTGCCATGATGAACTCTGAGACTGAAAAAAGGCACCATTTCAAACACTCAATCATGTAGTGAAACCAGCAAACCTAAAATAAATGTTAAGATACTCAGACACTACTGTAAGCAGACAACAGCATTTGGTGCATATAAATTTAATTTCTACAGCTGAAATAGCTTAAATCAACGTAGATGATTCAAGAGAAGAGCCAGAAAGTGACAAGGAGCTGAAAGAAAATGAAACATATTTCTCCTGTCTTGGAAGCTGTGGGAAATCTTTGCAACTGGAGCTCCAGGTCACATCGGTTCTTCCTGTAGAACTTGGTTTTTCTCTTGGAAATGTTCCTCAATGTGGTGCTTTACTCTTGCAGAATTCCTGCTGTTCCCTGCATTTGCCATCACCCCTTTCACCAACGTCAACTCTTCAACATTATTTACCTATACAGCAGTATTTGGACTTTTACAGTGTTTATAATCTTTGTCAGAACAAATGAAAGAGAATAATTTACTGTATTTTATGCAGGGGTTCTTCTTCATTTCTAGTCAGCATCCCTTCCATGCTACTTTGGCAACCTTTTTGGTCATTAGAAATTGATAAACTGATATTGGACATCCAGAGTGGCTCCATCCAGCTTTTTATCCACCCAGCCATACTCAGAGACTGATCTAACCTTTACTGAATAATAAAGCTGCCCCAGGGCATGCAAATTTATGTTGTCAGGAAGGCTTCCCTATGGATCTGCTGAAGACACCCAGGTCCCTGTTGTGCTTCAGCTTTGCATCTGATGAACATAAAACTTCTTCCATGACAATCTCTGCCAAAATTCTCCAAGGTCTTCTTTCTGTGCCATGGAGGAATTATATATATATATATATATATAAATCAGTCTCTCTGTTGGCAGCAGGGATATCCTGCAAAACCTGTGACTTGGTAACGGGTCACAAACTTAGTCATGTGTTGATTTGCTTGAATTTCCTAAACTGTTTCTTCCTTCCACTTTAAAAAAATTATACCTATCATTTATTAATAGTCAGCATAGTAATAAGGACTCTTACCTTCACATTAATTTTTGCCAGTATTGGTGTCTTGAAGGCAAAAAGCAGGAGCCAGTCCTCTGGAGCTGCTAAATGTTGGCATGCAACACCAAACAAAAGTATCAAAAATCTCTTTTCCAAAAGATTTCCTTTTCTAACTGGATCTGGGAGAACAGCTTATTGGTCTGATGGGTCAATACAGGCAGTTTGACAAACTTGTCTTTACTGGCTTCAAAACCCAAATGTGTATTTTATTGGGGGGAAAGGAGTGAGCAGCATGAAAACGTCACAGATTTTGGGAAGAGATGAAGAATTATTTTAAATATGTGTCATACCTTGGAGGAATGCCAGTGGCAGGATCTTTAGAATGAGGTGGTCTTTAAGGTCCTTTCCTTTAAGGTCCATGCAGAAATGAGTCATTGAAATGCCATGTGTAAGACTGGAGAAATGCAGGTGCCCCACATATGAAGCAGTCCTGGTCCTGTGCCTCCTCTGACACAGTGATTTGCTGCAAATTGACTTTCCTGATGACAGAAATCTCTGTGAGCTGTCTTTCTCACATTGCCAGCTATCATTTTCCTTTTGTCTTCGATGGAAATATCTGCTTCTAACTCCCTTGTGCATAAATTCAGAGAGGAGCTTTGCTGTGCAAATACCTGTCTAATGAAAACCTCAGTACTTACATACAACCTTGACACCAGGAAAAAATCAGAACAAGAAAAGAAAACTTTGGAAAGACAAACTGTCTTTTTGTTAGGACAGCAATGGTAGCAGGAACACCCCAGGAAAGGATTGAGGACAGTTGATAAAATCATAATAACAACTTGTCAGGCAGCGTGGTGTGGACTTGTTAAAATGATCAAAGGGCCTAGTTAACAACAGAAGTAATTGCTTTCTGTTTGTCTAAGCACAGGCTGTGTCTGTTATGTCCTATAAAGAGTAATTGCAAATGGCATAATTTTAACCTCCAGTCTCCTGAGACATCATTGAGTAAGGTTGTATGGTGCCCTACCCTTGACAAAAAAAGCATGTGTTTTAATTTGGGAGCACTACACTGCAACTGCTGCCTCCCTGAAGGTCAATTAATTTAGCAGGATAGTTTAAGTTCTCAGTGCACTCCTTAGTTCTCCTTCCAAGGTTTACTCAAGATAGCTGATGCTGTGAGGATGTGATTACCAGCCAGCAGAAAGATGCAAAGATGCTGCAGCTGAGAGTCAGGTATGGAGAGGAAGGTATTTTCCTAAGCAAGTAGATTAATCCTTTATGTATCTTAATTATTTTAAGGGCATCCATGACTTAATAAAGATGCCTGTGTAAAGTATTTCACCATATTTATGAGACAGAGAAACCACTTTTTTTTTCATAGTAATTATAGTGGTAAACAGCTGAGGAAGGGAAAGAATTAAGTCCACTTTTGCAACACCTTCCCCAGTCTTTTGTCTGACCCATAGAGAATGAGCTATTCTTTGCTGCTGCTAATATCTGACAGCTGTGCATTTGACAGAGGCAGAATTCCCTTCTTTGTGTGCAATGTGACTCCCACTTTTAGGAAAAAAAAAATTACCACATAGTGCATCCCCATGTGCACATATTAGGTCAAAGCAGCAAATCGAATTATTGGAGTGCATCTAGGAAAAAGGGGGGGATGAGAACAGTGTAGGAAAAAATAGAGGACAGTTATTCTTATATGAGATGCTGTTTAAAACTAGTTTATGCCACTAGGAAAGGAGGGAAAGGCAAAAGCATTACTGGGACAAGCTGGGGAAAGCTGCGTGTTGATCATACTCTAGGATGATATTTACAATTAAACATTTTTATGTGAGAATTTTGTCTCTTCCTTGTGCTCTCTAGATTTTAATTCAGCTTCTTTTGACTAGCCTGTGCTCTGCCCCTCTAACAGGAGGCATCTGCTAGTGCACAACACGTTTTTCCCCCTTTCTAATGTGTTCTGGCTTCCTGAAAAAGGTGCACTTCCTAAGCCCTCGCTTGTTTCTGCCTTACTTCCCTGCTTACTGATTTATGTATTCTCCAGGCTACAGCTCGGCCTTCCCGGCTTCTCAGGCATAGAAGTTTCCATGGTAACCTCGTGAGCGGAGGTGAAACCGTGGTGGAAATCAGCGTTCAGCCAAGGAGCTGTGCAGGAAAACTGCTCAGGACCAGGCTAGGAAACATTCTAGCATTGGTAAGTGCAGACCCCATCTGGGGCATCCGTGGCTTTCTCAGGTGCCCTTTTGCATTTCCTGCCCTTTCCCTGCTGCCCTGCCTGTTGCTCTCAGCACACCTAGTGCAGCACCCCAAGTACACTGTGATGAGACTGTGGCTATCTGTCCTGGGCTGTCCTGCCAAGCCCACACCATCATCCTTGGAGGATCTACTGCTGTGGCAGAAAGGGGGGCAGGAACAGGGAGATGAGCCCCTCAGCTGGTGCTAGCACCCCTGCTGAAATGCAGCTTGTCAGTTCAGCCCAGGTCTGCACTCTGGCTTCTTTTTTGAGGGGGAACACAGGCTCAGAAGTTGTGATCTGTCACCTTGTGGCAGCGTGCAGCAGGAGCCTCAGCCAGAGAGGAGCCAGTTGTCTTGTTTCAGGCGTTTGCACTCCTGCCAATAAACTTGCTGGATCATCCACTCTTTGCAGATAGCGATGAGAGCTAAAAATTCTCATATAGAATTATAAAATAGTTTTTTATGGGCTGGAAGGAACCTTTAGAGTCCTATCAGGCCATACCCCCAGCCACAGGACAGGACTGCTTCAGGTTGCCTGGACTCCCATCCAGCCTGATCTTAAATATTTCCTGGGAATGGTCACCCACAGCTTCTCTGACCAATCTGTGCAACTTTTTCACCAACCACATAATAAAAAATATTTTCCCTATCTCTAGTCTAAATCTACGTTCTCTTAGTTTGAAATTATTAGTTCTTGTCTATCCTTACAGGCCCTACAAAAAAGAAGTCCTCATCATTCTTACAAGCCCTCTTTAAGTACTGAGAGGCTGCAAGAAGGTTTCCCTGGAGACCTCTCCAGGTTGAATAATCCCAGCTCCCTCTTCCACAGCTTTGTCACAGCTAGAGAGAAAGAGTATATGGATTTGGAGCTGTATTTCCTTGTGGAAATAAAAGGAAATTCTTCCTTGTATTCTGCTTCTCCTCCCAAGAATCGCTGCAGGCTGAGCACACAGCCTGCCCAGCATGGTACGACTTTGCTGGTCAAGTTTCTGGTTTTGAAAGAGATTTTTTTGAAAAATGCACTGGGCATTTTAGGGGGTTGGTAGAATTTATTAAAGCAGGAAAGCAGCCCAGACTGTCCACGTGAAACTTGGCGGCTGCCCTGCAGCAGAACCTGGCACAGTGACACCACCAATAAGAGTGAAAAGAAACTGGTAATTATCCACTCCAGTCGCAGTGCCAAGCACACCTGCTCATTTACAGAATCACAGAGTCATTTAGGTTGAAAAAGACTTTTGAGATCATCACGTCCAGCCTGTGACCCAACAGCACCTTATCAACCACACCATGGAATTAATTTCAGTCTTTTCCTGAACACCTCCAAGAACAGTGACTCCACCACCTCCCTGAGCAGCCTCTTCCTATGTCTGATCGCCCTTTCTGTGAAGAATTTCTTCCTAATGTCCAACCTAAACCTCCCTTAAACACCAGCTTAAGGCTGTGTCCTCTTGTCCCTTGTAACCTGGGAGCAGAGCCTGAGCTGGCTGCAGCCTCCTGTCAGGGAGTTGTAAAGAGAGATAACATCTCCTCTGAGCCTCCTTTCCTCCAGGCTCAGCCCCCCCAGCTCCCTCAGCTGCTCACAGGACTTGTGCTCCAGCCCCTTCTCCAGCCTTGTTGCTCTTCTCTGGATGTGCTCCAGCCCCTCTGTGTCCTTCCCAAACTGAGGGGCCCAGAACTGGACACAGCACTCGAGGTGTGGCCCAAACAGTGCCAAGTTCAGGGAAGGAATCACTGCCCTGGTGGCCACACCATTCCTGACCCAGGCCAGGCTGCCATGTGGGCTCACCCTGGCTCATGCTCAGCTGCTGTTCAGGCACTGACAGAAAGGTTAAGTTGTAAAGAGAACTGCTACCTCTTTCCAAAATGCACTTTTCCCCACTTTGAATACAAGGTGGTGTCCGTAAAGCCCATTGTGTCCTGACGAAGGTGGCTGCAGCTCCTCAGGGACACCAGCTTTGTTGCCAGCTCTGGCTTCCTTACTGCCTGTGTGTTACCAGTGACACCATCTGCAATCAGTGGGAGAGGAACTGTGTTCAAACCTACTCTGAAATTTACTCTCGTGAAACTCAGAGTATTTTCTAGCAACAACGCAAAGTCTATTATGCTTCTTCTGATTTTAGGAAGATGTTCAGCAGCAGCATTTTCAGCAGTTCTTTTTAAAGAATATTATCTTCTTATTTGCTGATTCTCCTGCATGATCTGCTTAAACTCACAAATCTAGGGTAATCTTGAGGAAAAAATATTAATAATTTGTGGAAGCTAGGGAACACGTGGAGTCATGCAATTCAGAATTATTTTAACTATAATTCTTAGTTCTCTGTATGCTATGGCAAAGGCAAAAGCAAACCTTGTAGTGGAGCAGTCTGGGAATAGCCTGGAATATCCCCTTCCCTGCCCCTGCAGAGCTGGCTGCCACCTACCAGCAGACATCACCTACAGGCATGCCTATTTTTAGAGATCTCTTTTGTTGTGGAATCAAGTAATTAAGCTAAAGAAGGACATTTTTCCTGTTCTGAAATATACTTCTAGGAATGCACAGTCCTCACCAAACTGTGAAAGAAGTATTTTGGCCAGATTTCTCAATACACTAGGATTCCTTCAGATCCAGTAACTGGCTAACCAGTTCTGAAGAGGGATGCAGTGTTAATAACTTTCAAACCAGTTCTTTTCAGAAAGGGAGAGGTCAATCAGCTCTGACATTCTGCAGTACACAGTGAAATATCTGACCATGTGAGAGCAAGGCAGTGAGAAAAACTCGCTATGGTCAGTGGGGGAAAGTCTGGACCAGAAGCTTTCTAACAAGAACATACATAAATGGAAAGAAAATTATGTCTCTGAGGTGTTTCCTGAATGCTTTGTTATTCACTAGTTCTGTCCTACCAATGCATGGTGTGTTTGATCTGCATTTGGTATTACCACACAGCTGACACAATGAAGAATCACTAATACACTAAGCTGTAAACCTGTGTCTCCATCTGCCATGGATTATTCTCCAGAAAAGAGAACTATTTTATGTATTAAATGCTAGAACAGCAATTACTTCTTACAATAGGGGCTGGAAAACTCAGGCTACATTTTGCTCCTCTGAGGAGTGACAAGTTTCTCACTGTCACTTCTCTGATTACCTAAACCACAAGCTGCATTTTTGCAGCTCTCTGGATGTCTGCCCTTGAGCCATCTCAGTAAAAAATGTGCAAAGCACTGTCTGATGCAACTTGGAGAGTGCAAAGCAAGGATTTGATTTTAATTACTGTGAGTATAGATTTATGTAACTGACAAGATGACAGAGATTGAAATACACCAAAAGATCTGACAGAGAGGCCTGCCATTGATGTAGGCGTACATCAGAGTATTCTTTTGTTTCTGCCTCCTTCTTTACACTTCATGTTGCATTGGGAAGAGGTGTTTAGCAGAGGCACTCCTAGGAGCAGGGCTAAAGGACCATTGCCTTTTCAGTTCAGTCTTCATTTATATTTGTAAAAAACACAGGTGCAAGGCACCATCATTTTGACTGCAGCACATGAATCAGCACTGGTAGGAAGTCACAGGTGTCAGAGCAATGGGGATTTGCCTACAGACTTCAATTATTCTCCCTGGACACAGCCTGTGAAGGTTTCTCAGATTGAATGTCTCACGGGTATCAGGTCACCTGAAGCAGCATTTTGTTCTCTGATCCTCTCTGCCTGGGTGTTAAAATTAGAGAAACAAAGGAGCCTGATGGAGATCTGCCTCCTCAGAATGTTTCTTGGTTTGCTCTGACATGCCCCAGCACTTAATCTCAGCAGTGAAAAATGATAAGCAGTTTGTCAGTGTTGGCACAAAAGCTGCTTTACACGGTGTTCCAGGTTTTTTCTTCTTTCTGGCCCCTTCTTGTGGAACTTTGCTGTAATATCTGTAAATAAACGTGCAATTAGAGCCTACACTGAAGCTGCCTGAAGCTGAAAGCTGCACATGGTAGTAACAAGCACTTTACCTGTTTCCTAAGTGGTGTTCTTCTAACTTTAACAGGCAATTAAGACAACACACGTAGCACATGTGCCAATTTTCAGAATACCTTTTCCATGCTGGAATTAACATAGCATGCAGGAAATGCCTTGTGAATAAATTAATCTATTGACTTGGCATTACGTTTTCATCCATTTTTGCAGATTTGTGTGACCATCTTATTGCCTGGAAAGATACACAGGCCTGAAAGGGAAACTTTCCTTCTGAACCTCAGCTCTGACTTCTGTAGCTGCTCTGTGCTTTGGTAGCTGCAGGAGGAGGTTGTGTCTGAAGCCTGCCAAAACTTCCCTGATAATTGAGATGTGGATCTGGATTCGGGGGTTTATTTGTGTTGCATCCCAGATCTCCCTGACAGAGAATATTAGCCAGGGGGTTTACAGGTTTGGTGGATTTTTTAATGTGTATTTTTTTGTGTGTGGCTTTTTTTTGGTTTTGGTTTTATTTTGTGTGGGCTTTTAATTTTTTTTTTTTGTTTTATTTGTTTGTTTGTTTTGGGTTCTTTTCAGTGCTTATTGCTGTACAAACAGACTAAAGTGGGAGCTTGTCCCTGGGAGCTGCAGTTCAAGACAGGTGCAGGCAGCATTTTGCAAACAAGTGAATAGTTCAATAAACAGAGGAATTAGTAGAGCTATGTTCCTGAGTGTTTCTCTCCAGGTGATTGATGCAGATAGGCATGATAACACAAGTGCTGGTAACAGCTTGGTTAGCAATTAAGAGTATTTACAGAATTTTCTTACCACCTGGATATTGCTTTATCATGTTTTTCCTGCAGTCAGCATCCTTTTATGAGGGGCTGTGTGATTCCTCTCTCCTGCACAGACATCTACTAGTGGATAGACACCTTTTTTTCTCTCCTGCCAAACTGAAAATTATGATGGATGCAGAGGTCCTCAGGGGGCCATCCACAGCCCTCATTTCTGTAGCTAGGGTAGACAGAGTGGAAGCATAGGAGGTAGATAGATACGTTTGGACTGGGAGCAAGGAAAAAATCAAAACCTGATTGTGTTTTGTTGCTGTCTTGCTTTTTCTTTCTGGTCTTTAGGGATCCTCTGTGATTCATCAGGCAGAGGCAACTAAAGGAAGCAAAATAAATTAGTGTGCCTTGAACTCTTTACTATTATTGTGTAGAAGAGAGTAAGGAATCATGAACAATTATTTTGATCTTAATGGGAATTTTCCCTGGAAGTAGAACATTGGTTTAGTGCCATTCAAATGACACAATCAAATCAAGGGTATTAAAGTGAGCAGTTGAATTGGATTACCTAAAGGATTCAGGGTGAAAGGAGGGTGTCCTTAATGAGCATGAGTGATCATGTGAGCTCTTTACTTGTGTTATTGCAAGGAGTGGCACAAACCCATGAGTGAAGCTGAGGTCAGCCAGAGCCAGGGTGTCAGAATCTGACTATAAATTGCATCAGATGGAAAAGTCAAACACAAACCAACCAAAAAAATGAGTGTGAAGCAGGTGGGATTAAGCTGTGGGTGACACTGATGGACTTGTTGAAAGCAGTTTGAGGAGGTGTTGTGGTTTAACCCCAGCCAGCAGTCCAGACCCACACAGCAGCTCACCCACTCCCCTGCCAGAGGAATCGAGGAAAAGAATCAAAAGGGTAAAAGCTGGAAAACTCATGGCTTGACATACAGATGGTTTGATAGAGAAAGCAAAACCCATGCACACAAGTAGGGCAAAACAAGACTTTAACTCCCTGCTTCCTACAGGCAGGCCGAGCTGGGCCCTGTTGCATGTAATGGTGACTTGGGAAGACAAAAACAAGACAAACACAAGACAAACATAATTACTCCAAATGTCCCCCACTTCCTTCTTCTCCCCCACACTGAGCATGATGCCATATGGTCTGGAATGTCCCTTTGGACTGTTTGCATATCCTGTCCTGGCTCTGTCCCCTCCTACACTCCCAGGTACTCCCACGGGCCTCCCCAGGAGGAGCAGAAAAGGCCTTGGCTCCGCTCAGCAATAACAAAAACATCTCTGTATTATCAGCTCTGTGCCCAGCACAAATCCAAAACACAGCTTTGTATCAGCCCTTGGGAAGAAATTAATTCTGCCCCAGACACAATGAGCAGAAAAAACTTAAAATCCCATGGAGGGTGATGTCTAGAACCTTCCCCATATTGCAGAGTGGGGAGCAGAATGCACTTTGCATGGACAGCTAGCTGTACAACTGGGTTTCCACTGAAGACTAAAACTGGGATAGCCTTTCTGAAGCCAGAGAAGCCCATTAAGACCCAAACACATGAACACTGTGGCTGCTGAGGAGCAAGCCAGCTGTCCCTGCTATCCCAAAGGACTAGAACAAAAAAAAACAACCCCAAAAAAACCCAATAGAGAGGCAATAAATGAGCAACCTTTAGTAATATGTACTGGCAAGCAAAAGGCTAAATCTGATACTTACCAGGCTGGTGCCAGAGTGAAGCCCATCTCTAAAAGTTCCTTGTTTAGCTCCTGGTTAAAGCTGGCTATCTTTGCTACTGGCAAACAGATGAGTGCCATGCACAGCATTCTGAGTGTTCTGTTCTCCTGATGTTAAGTGGTGATAAATCTGAAACGGGATTTGCATTGGAAAAGGAGATGAAAATCAAGGTTTTTTTATAGATTTGAGTTTATGCATGCCTTTTGGGTGTGTGCTATATAAAACTAGCTTGGAAAAAAGACCCAAACAAATATTAATTCCAGCCTCCCATCCTGCTCTTTGCTGAGGAAAATATGGTATAGATGCTGTCAGCCTGCAAGTGACAAGGCAAGAAATGTGTCTACACTCTACCAAAACAAAACTATGAGAAATTTGTTTGTTGTTCATCCATTTTACTTTCAAATTAATATTCTAAATTACTTTAACATTTCTTCCTGATTTTGTTCACCTTGAAGATTTCTTATCATAAAAACAAATTATTGCAAAGCAAAAGTTAGCTGTTGAACAGAACATAGACTGCTACATTGCAAAATTAATCACTATGAAATTAAAAGCAGGTTCTGACGAGATAATTTGGAGCACAATCTTCTCACATGTGGTAGTGGCAGATGTGAATAAAGGGCAAAGTGTGTTGTGTGTTCTTACATTAATCTCCTCAGAATGAGATTTATTTTTCTTCTGTGTTGGAGATAGGTATCAGCAGGAGGAAACATTTAAATGCACAGACAAGGCTTAGGGATCTGCAGCAGTACAAGTGTGTATCTCTCCATCAGGATCTCTCTGCAGGGCTTTCACTTCATTTAAATGTCCCACACTCGTGTGCAAGACCTGGACCCTGTGATTTGTCTAATCCACTACAGGGTGAAAGGACAAGAGGAAATGGCCTCAAGTTGCATCAAGGGGGGGTTTAGTATCAATATTAGGAAAAAAATTTCTTCACTGAATTTGAGGTCATGCATTGGAGGAGACTGCCCCTGGAATCACTGTCTCTGGAAGTGTTCCAGGGGTGTGTGGATGGGGCACATGGGGACATGGTTTAGTGGTTAACAAAGCAGTGCTGCGCTAGCCCAATGAACTTGGAGGTCTTTTCCAACTTTAACCATTCTATGATTCTATCTCCCAGGAAAACAATTAATGCTAACTCCTGCTCATCCAAATAATGCTTATCCTAGGAACAGCCCCTTGGACTTCTATCATGTAGACATCTTGCATTTCATGCCCACCTTTTCTAGCATGTTCTAGTGAGCTGTTAGCACCGCAGAAACTCACACCATCAGTTTCAGGTGTAAAGCTGTGAAAGACATTTACCAACCTGCTTTGATTATGCATTTTCTGATAATTTTGATGCTCATGTGGCTTCCTGCCATCTCAAGTTTCAGTGCTGGAGGACTGGAGGCATTGATTGCCCTAAACATGATGTCTTGAAAATGTCAAACCTCTGTCCTTCTGCCATGCACTCTATCAAATGCATCCTGAAGCATGTTTACATTTTACATTTCCTCCCTACATGTGGTTTTTCATAAACTGAAACTCTCAGAGTTCTGTCACTTTCTGTGTTCTATTAATGGCTCACCAAGTATTGTCCTGGCTCTGGGATTTATATTCTAGCTGGGTGAAACTGAGGAGAAAACAGACCCAGGTATTTTTTTTTTTTTTAGCAAATGTAGAAGCAGTATTTTTGCATGGAGAATGTCACACACAGACACGCCATCACACATGGTCATCTGGTGTCCAGTACAGCCCCAGCTGGTGGAGATGGAGGAATATTGATACATGCAATCAGAAATCCCATATCTGAATGTGTCTGAGAGCAGCAGAGATCTCTTTTCAGTATGCTCAGGCCTGCAAGTGTCTCATTTCCACAAAACATTGTCTGATCAACAGTCTTGAGGAATAGGTACTTCATCAACCAAACCATGAGGCAGCACACTTGTGTGGTAGCTTCTTCAAAATCTCCTCCAACAGTGTTCTGCAAATCTCTGTGGCTGTTTGAGAAGCTTTAGAGAACCAAAGTAAAAGAGTTTGGTTCTCTAAAGTGAACCAAGTGACTCTCTAAAATGAGGATTTTTGATAGAAGGGGCTTTGTGATATACAGGGAAATGTTAGGGAATGTAGAAAACGCAGGTGATGTGAAGAAATGGACATTTTAAAACAAACATAACATCTCTCAGTGCTGACCTCCACATTCTACCCCTTCAAAGAGAAGATTAAAATATATCATTGTGTTTGGCCTGTGGATCAGGTCCTTCACCTTTTACTTAATTTGTTGGCTCAGTTTCAAGGATTTCAGCAAGGTTGTATTGATTTCTGTTTCTTGAGAATCTGCCTAACATGTTTGATCACATTGGTCTTGTTTTATGATTGGGGTTTTATGTCTGAGGATTGTCAGTCTCCTGAGAAAGGGTATGAGTACTGGACAATACCTCAAATTGTGCTGGGTGTTATTTTTAGGTGGCAGGAAGTATAACAGAAAAGGAAAAAGCTACTGTTTTAATGCACTCTGGCCAGTGGCAGAGGCCACAGTGTTTCTTTAGCAGATAATCAGAGAATCACAGAAATATTAAACAATTTGAGTTGGAACGGTCTTTGAAGACCACTCTGTTCTAATCCCACTGCCTTGGGGCAGGGGTAACTTCTGCTAGACCAGATTGTTTATGGGGCCATCCAACCTGGCCTTGGACACTTTCAGGGATGGGACAGCCACAACTTGTCTGGGTAACGTGTGCCAGGCCTCACCATCCTCACAGTCAATAATTTCTTGTCTTGTATTTAATCTAAACCTGCTCTCTGTCAGTTTGAAGCCATCACCCCTCTTCCTAGCATGCCCTTGTCCTACAGCTCCCTCCCCAGTTCTCATGGAGCCCCTTTAGGTACTGGAAGGGTCTCTAAGGTCTCTCTGGAG
This sequence comes from Ammospiza nelsoni, assembly GCF_027579445.1. Taxonomy (NCBI): domain Eukaryota; kingdom Metazoa; phylum Chordata; class Aves; order Passeriformes; family Passerellidae; genus Ammospiza; species Ammospiza nelsoni. Next base: position 6,857,205 of record NC_080669.1, read on the forward strand.
CCTTCTCTTTTCCAGACAGGACAACCCCAGCTCTCTCAGCCTGTCTCCATCCTTCTCAGCATCTTTGCAGACTCCTTTGGACTTGCTCCAACAGGTTAATGTTTCCTTGTGTGATTCAGACTAAAGTCATAGCAATGATCATGAGCAGGAGTCAGAATTTTCTATGCAACCAAAACAAACTTTTGTTAGCACTCCATTTTTAATGTTCTCTGCAGCATATTTAATAATGTAATTCTCCAGTGTGTGTGAATGTTTAAATATACCTCCAAAGGAGACAAGTCACTGCTTCATGCAAAAAGTGCTCTGAAGTATGTAATAAATTTTGATATACTGAAAATCTAACAGGCCTAGACTGAGTTATAATGTTAAGCTTCTTTGTGGGCAATTTAATACAAATGGGAAAGTTTTTTCTTTTGGGCATACAGCTTTTATCTAAGGTGGTAACTCTTGGTATGGACAAGATAAACTTGTCTTTTGGAACATATATTAATTTCTGACATTTTGTCCAGAATAGAGCAGGATTTTATTAACATTGTGTGAGGTCCCAGGAGAAACCTAAACATGCTAAAACATACCGTTTTAAAATTAAATTGCTAAATTCCTTATCTGTGAGTAAAAGAGAAATTTACAGGACTTCAGCAGAAGGCTTTTGTATTTTCAGCACCTTATATCGTGTTTTTGCATGGAAATTGAAGGGTTGGTATGTTTTTATTGACCTTTAATACTTATCTGTGTTCTATTTTTCAGGGTTGCGTGGCACACCTGATATTATGAGGAATCTCCCTCACAAGCTGGTCTGTGCCCTTCACACAGCTTGAAACTCTGCCAAGCCAAAGATCCACTGCACGTGAGGTTCCACAGCCAGTGTTTGGCCTCTCAGTAACAAATGCAGCTGGTTGCTTATCTGCTCACTGGTGGAGTAGATTGAGGAGCAGAGAAGGCCTTGGCTCAGGACAGTAATGAAAACGTCCCTGTGTTATCAGCTCTGTTTTCTGCACAAATTCTAACGCAGCCCTTGTGAAGAAAATTAACTCTGTCCCAGCAGCGCACTGGATCAGGAAATGTTCAGGTAGCTCAGAGGCTGCCATGGTTGGGATGAAGAGGATGCATTTAAGCATTCCTGAGGGTGGTTCTTCCTCTGGGGAGCCTCCTGTGTGCTGAGCAGTTGCTCTGGCTGTAGCAGAGGTTTCTCTCCCTCCTTGCTCTGGAGGGAGGGTGAGCGGAGCCACCCCCTGCCCTGCACCTCACCTACATGGAAACCTGGGGGGATTCTCTCAAATCAGGGAGGACTCTGTCACCCCCATCAGGTCACAACTGAGTCTATGTTATAAGAGCTTTTCAAAGGCCAAAAAATGGGAGGTGAGGGATGCAAGCTGCTGCAAAGAAATCAAGTTCATGATTTGCCATAGCTATCTGCTTTTATGGGATTTGCACCACTGCAGGTGAGGCAGGAGAACTTCACTGGTTATTTTGTGGTGAGTGTGAGCAGCCAGAGAGTGGTAATGGCACTCTGCATTCACAGGAAAAAAAAAGACTGACTGAATAAAACTTTTTCAGTGTGGACTTGAAAAAGTGAGAGCATATTTTAAATGTCAGAGAAGAATGAAATCTTTTTATGTGAAATTGCTACCTGCAGAGAAGGGTACTGCTGATTAGGGCACTAAATGACTGAAGAGCAATATCACAGTGTGGTGGGATGGGGCAATGCCTTGGTCAGCAGTCGAGTACCTTAGCAAGAAGAAAAAAACTGATTAATAGCAAACAACTTTTCTCCCAAAAGCAATGACCTGATCTCCAGTGCAGGACAATCTACTGTGAGACAATAACTAGGAGCTGTTTAAAATAGGCAGGTGAAAAAAGGAGAGTGAACCACAATGGGGGGAAAACTGCCTTTCCATCTAGTTATTAATTGAAGGATTCCTTTTATTCAAACAGATTCTAAGCAAATTTACAGGTGCCTAAAGCAATGCTTCTGCCTGAGCATTCTCACACCATTCAAGGAGCCTTGCTGAGGTATCTGCTAGTGTAAATGAAGAACCTGAGACCTGTCTCAAATCAGAAGCATTCTCACCTTTATTCACTGACTTTTGAGTGGTATGACAGTGGTATTTTCTGCATCTGTGTAGCTTCATTTTTCAGGAAATTACATATTTGACTGCAAAGCTTCTGAATGATCTTGAAAACCACTAGCAGAAGGCAGACAGGATGAGAAATGTGAATTGATTAATTTTCCCTAAAGAAGGCTTTCATTTGTGAAGTGCTAACATGCAGTGAAGCTTGACTTCTTTATCCTCAGATGCTGCTAACTATATGGTGAAAAGTTGAAAAGTTCACATTACTTTTGTTGGGGGCTGTTAATGAGTCAAAGAGATAAAAGATCCAGTTCAAGGTCAGGAGCAGAGAGGTTCCTTTGGGTGGCCATAGCAGGGGAGTTGGCATAGGCCTGTGTCCTGACAAAACCATTCAAATTGCATCCTGCAGGATAAAATGGACAGTTTCTAAAGGATCTCCAAAGCTGATGGACAGGGGAGGGTGGCTGGTTACTGATTTATAGCAGCCCAACCCAAAGCCAGCAGGACAGAGGATGTGTCTCTTGGTATTGGGAGACTGAGGATGGAGACAGCAGGGGAAGCAAACATTTCTTTTAGGTCACAGAGAAAATGGGTGGCAGGGCTGTGACCTCTGAAAGCCAGGCTAAGAGAGCAGTGGGCTTTGGAGAAGGGAGAATTGCTGTGCCAGTACTGCCAAAAACTCTCTGCACAGCACATTCTGGTGATTCTGAGTTTGTAGTTTTGATTTGGAGTTTGTAATGGTTCTGATCATCTGTCCAAAAATGTTTTATGAAACTTGGGTAGAAGCTGTTTTTAGGACAAATGGGTGCCTTGGCCTGCTTCAGTCTGCTTTGCAGAGTCAGAATATCATGCCAACAGATGATGTACTCTCAGTAATTCAGCACACAGTTTTGTCTCCTGCTGTGTGGTCCTAGCATTTTACTCACAGGAATGCATGCTGTGATACTGATGTCACAGTCCAGGAAATGAAACATATTAATGATTTGAGTGGTACATGTAAAAATGAGTAGCAAAAACCTCCTGTTGTTTGCACAAGGATAAGCAGGGAGATTGGTTTTTGGCTTGCCCTGGTGAATGAACACTGTTGTTGAAGTGGGAGAATAATAGATGCAGGTGGTAGAATAGTTTAACAGCAATAAATTATTCAGGAATGTTGATTCTCTGCCAGCAGCTTGTTAGCTAAAGGTGTTTGGAAAAATTACTATTCCCTCAAAAAAATCTGCCAACATAGGTTTACCTGAGAAAAGCTCCTTGAAAATATGGGATTTAAACAAAAAAATGGAAAAATTGGACCTTTTGAAGGTGTTTCCTAGTGAATTGATTCTTTCCATAAAATAAGACAACAAGGGAGGAGGAACTGAATCTACTTATGGGAGTTATTTATTTATGTACTTTATTGATCAGCCCTGGTGTTTCACTGAATATTGCTAAGGCAAAATTCCTGCCCTTAAAATGAGTGTTATGATTAAAAAAGGAGAACTTATAGAATTATACTCCATTATGCATTGATGGATGCATGCATTAATTGAATGTAAGAGATGGAATGAGTCAAGCTATGCAGGTTGGAGAGGATCCCTGAAGGTCTCTGGTCCTTTTTGTGGTACAAATTTGCCTTTTGGATCAGAACCATCTGATTCAGGTTGCTTTGGGCTGCTGGGTTCAAATTCCTGCAAGGCTGGAAACTTTACAAGCTCTCTGGGCTCCTGTCCTGTTCACTGTCATGGTGACCAGAGATCTCCTTTCTCCCAGGTGGGTGAGTCTGGCTCTGCCTTCTCTACACCTTTCCTGGAAGTAGTTGGAAAAATTACAGCATCACCTAAATGATGACACAATTTAACAGGTCTTCTGCATTTTTCATTCACCTAGTTTTGAGCTGAATACCTTCTCTTGGATGCCTGTGGATTTGTCTCCTTTTCTCTGTCAAGCAATTTTCTGATAACCTAGTCTGAAGATTCTGATCTTGTGAAACCAATTGTAAAAAATGAAAGCCATAGTCTTAAGGTGATTTTTTTTTCCTGGTCGTCTGCCAAATCCTGTAAGCTAAAGCATGGTCAAAATATACCACTGTGTGTGAGAAAAGATAATGGAGTAGCATTTGCCATCTGCTGTGTAAGGACACTGGCTTTTTTATAGTTTAAAGAAAAAATGGAATATCAGCTATCCAGGGAAAAACAAGGAATATTTGATGGGTTAGGCAATAGAGAGGTTATGACCAAGCTCTCATTTCAGGATTTTTTTCCCTAATTGTGGTTTACTCACTGGAGATATTATTTTCTCAGTAGCAACTTTTCTCTGCCATGACTTGCTTAGTGTTGCCCCTAGTTATGGTTTAATTAATGACAACTTCTCATTTAACTGCCTTTAAACTGGCGTGATCATTTATCTCAGCTGGGACACAGAGCAACTTTCTCTGCAGTAAGAATTCGCTGCATGGACAAAGGGAGGGATTATTTAAACTTCTTTTCTTCAATTTCCACTGACAAATAAGGATATCTCTTTTTAAAACCTCTGTAAAAAGTATCAGTACAATAGCTGGGGAAGGCAATATTGTGTGTCATGATTTTGCTGAGGGCAGGGGTCTCACAATTCATATAAGAGAAAAAAATTACTCTGGGAAAAACTACTCACATAGGCAGTGACACCAAAGACACTGGTGTATGGCCAGAGCCGAGAACAACCAAGTTTCTTCAAATCAGTCCCCAGAGGCCTCACCTTCTTTCTGTTTGGTCCCCTGAATTTAAACAACTGTTTCTCCTTTCTCTGAGCTATCCAGTCCATGTGTTCTTTGCACTTCATACCTTTTGAAAACGAGTTTTCACAGACTCTGAAAAACAACTTCTAACTGAAAAAAAGTACTGGAAGAAGGCATTTTTGGATTATATATCAGGAAGAAATTCTTGACTGTGAGAGTGGTGAGACGCTGGCACAAGTTTCCCAGAGGATCTGTGAATGCTCCATCCCTGGAATTGTTCAGGGCCAGACTGGGCTCTGAGCAATTCCTAATAGTCTAGTGGAAGATGTCCCTGCCCCTGGCAGGGAGATGGAACTAGATGGTCTTTTAAGTTCCCTTCCAACCCAAGCCATTCTCTGATTCTGTCATTCCAAACGTCCTCTGAAATCAGGGCTTTCATTCCCCCAAAATCAGATCCTTGGGAGAAAATAATTTGTTGACAGTCAAGTGAATCCTCATCAAACAATTTCAAACACACTTTCTTTTTCTTCGGAAGGACTGATGTTATCATCAAGGTCTGATAATTGCTATTAGCACATGAATGCCACAGCTTGAGTGTGACATACACATATTGTATCATTTTAAAATTTCACAGCTCTAAACACACTTGTGTGTTTGGGGTTTTATTCATTCCCTGAGATACATGCTGTGTGTTGCCTCTAACTGTCTCCTCTCTGTGGTTTTACTGTTTATTAGATTTCTTTTCATCATAAATGTAACACTTTTTTTTTCTCAAAAGTGAACAGCGTGTCCTAATATTTGGATTTGTAACTGTTCTGACAGAATTTCAGGTATCTGATAGCTAAGGAGTGGAAATAAAGTGAATTTGTTTAACCTGAGACAGTCAGTAAGAAAAACCCACCTAGATGCTAAGAGATATGAGTGTTGTATTTCAGTGAAACATTATTTTGTTTTGTTGGTAGAACTGATGAATAAACTGTCAAAACTCTTTCATGCCTTACCATGTGGTTCACAGAATAAGTAATTTTTTAGAGGAAGAATTATTCATTCACAGTTCTGGCATTTCAGAACTCTAGCTCTCTGTTTTGGATGCAGTGAAAATCTCTAAAACACCTTTGTCTGGATGCTCCTTGCTGATTTTCAGCAGAGAGCTTGAAAATAGCAGATTGCCAAATTTTAATTTTGTGACCATCTATTGTGACACCTATTGGTGTCTATCTTATGTCCCTGTTGTTTGCAGGGATTTCCAGATCCCCTGAATACCTCCGGACAGATATATCTTTATATATCTTCTATATCTCAGAAGTGCACGCTGGGGAGAAGAGAAGCAGAATGTCACTTTACCCTGACAGCTTGTGCAGACACAAAGGCTGGCAGGGAGGAGAGGAGATTGTTGCTGTGCTGGGATTTGAAATGGCTGCAGCCCAACTTTGTTGATGTGGCCAACAGCCAGGCACCTATTCCCTATCCAAATGCAGGTGCAAATAAGGTGGTGTGAGGTTTTTTATTAACCTTCTTCACAAGAACCTCCATAAGGACCTTTGCTGTTTCAGCAATGGAAAGCTGAACATACCATGGCACAGACAGAAGAGGGAAACTGTCATTCTGAAAATCCTAAGAGCCTGTGACAGTGAATGGAATGCAGAAGAGGTGATGTCCAGTGCTGTGCAGATGTCCCAAATCACAGTTTAGTTTGGGGTTGGGAGGTGCCTCTAACCCACTAGCCGTGAGCATTGACATCATTGACAGACCAGGCTGCCCAGAGTCTCATCCAATCTGACTGGGAATGTTTCCAAGGATGGGGTTGGGGGTATCCTACCATGATTTATCCCACTGATCTCCACTTTAGTGTTGGCTTTTAGGAAACAGAGACTGACCCTTGAGGTGCCACCATCCTTTCAGCACCTCTCACAGGTGAGGCCTTACACACCAGTGCAGAAGAAAGAGAACTTCTTTCCTTATTGCTAATCATGGCATTAAGGTCATCACTCTGATGAATATCTCCAAAACTAGTGAAAGTTACCCCACTTAATCTGGGAAGGGGACAATATTTGGCAATGGTGTAAAATAGTGAAGTTTAAAGCATAATATGTTGTCCTTGTGTTCTTGAACTGTCCATGCTACCATGCGCAAAGCAACCTGATTTCCAGAGGATAGTTCCTTTAAAATTTAAGCTTTTCTGTATTTTTAGTATCTAAAGCAGGTGGATTGGATATATCCTGGGTGTTATCCCTCTCGTCTCCTGCTTTTCCAGCATAGATCTCTGCTGTGTCTCAGTTTCTGTGCATGGATGCATTGTAGTGCAGCTTTAAATGACAGGTTCATCCTCTCCTGACAAATCTTAACAGACTGGTTCTAAAAATATTTTCTCATCTTAGAGTAACTAAAATCCAATTAAGTAAGTGAGAAGAAGAAAAACAGTTTTTTACCACCCTGCCAGAATAAATTAATTTTTCTGTGGGAGTATGTGTGCCAGAGCAATACATAAACATTTGTCACTGGCCCATCAGTTGCATACAAACAGTGGTAGCCAGCATAAGCAAAAAAGAAGGTTGCTTGGGCAAAACTTTACCTGACCTCCATGAGTACTTACTTAACATTCCCTGTGACCCATTCTCCTGCTCTATTCAAAATGGAAAGATTCCTCCAGTTCTTTCTGCTTGGCAAAGCTTCTTGCCTCAATATGCCATCAGACAGAAAACAATTTTTTTTGAAGAAGAAGAGTTGTCAGTGGTATAAATGTACTGTGCCACGTTCATAAGGAGTGTTTGTCAGAAAACAGCATCTCCAGTCACTTTTCATCCATTGCAAAATCACTTGTGGTGTTTAGAGAATTGAGGAGAAGTTTTAGTAGCTTTACATCATTTCTGCAAACCTCTCTCCCAGTGGACAGAGGTGTCTTTTGGGATGCTGATGAGCCAGCTGGTGTAGCAGGGCTGTAACTCACATTGCACAGGTCCAGGGTGGCCACAGGGGTGGATGTGGCAACAAGGCTGGTTAGACAAAACTGTGGGTTTAAAGGCAGCCAAAGCTGACATTTAATAATGGAGAATATCCTAGTGTAATTCCATTACTTGCCATGGTACAAATTCAGCAACAGCAAGAGTGGCTGCCCAGGTCTGATTCCTCAGTCAGAGTTTGCCAATTTTCTAATCCCAGCACATGCAGGACATGTTGGGTGAATTTTCCTAGAAATATGTTTTGCTTCTTTGCTTATCAACTTGTTTGGTTTTCTTGGTTTTTGTTTGTTATTTCCCTTTCTTTATTTTCTGCTCAAAATGGCATTAGGAATGGTATTTAAAGTAGTAGCAAGGGAGTCAAGTTGTGAGTGAAGAACAGGCATTGAAGAGTGACAAGGAAAACAGTGTTTTAAGCTATAAGCAGTACCTGGCAATTTTCACCAGGAGAAGTACAGCAAGGGAATGCATTATTCATCTCCAGCCACAAAGGATGCAGAGAGTATATCAGTAATTTACAGCTTGCAAGGAGACGGCGCAGCTGGCTTCTGTTTTGACGCATCAGGCTGCCAAATTTAACAAATTGGCAGTAAGGTGTTTTTTATTTAAGATTTTTACACTAAATTAATTAGCAATTACGTTACACTGTTCTTGCACTCTGCTGAGCCCATAGGAAGTGAGAGTTGCTCTGGATGATTTTGTGCCCGAGGAGCCTGAGCATTCTCCAGGAGTAGCACAGTCATCCTGCCACCATGAGACATCTTTTGGACGACATCTAACAGTTAAGTGCACCTGTGCAAAACCTGTTTTGATTAGCTTCATCCTTTGGCAAAGCACAAGGTTGGAAGGTTCAAATCTCTTGCCTTTGGCTAATAGAGTTCCTCAGAGAATATTCACTTCTGTCTTTTGAAGAAAATTTTCTTCCACCTTGCCCTTCTTGAATAGACCTAAACATTTCTAAAACCTTCCAATTTCAAAACATTTCTCAAACCTTCACATATGTGAGCCACACACAAAAACTACATTTTCTCATATTAAAAAAGATGAAAGTTCTTGCACTGCCTTGTTTTACAGTGGGCACAAACATGTCTAAAATGTAAGCTTCTGTATATAACAATTTAATGAATAGCTGCCAGAAGAATTAGGTATTTGGATTGCACAAAAACATGGATGCAGCAGAGTAAGAAATCTTAATCACTTACAGAGTTTAGATTCACAGATTTAAAAATCTGATGCATTCTGCCAAACTAGTGACCAAGCTGCACTGCTGTCTGCAGGAATTAATCTGATTGCACTGCACATCCTTATTTGATGCCTCTCTCAAGTCTCATAAATAAGCACAGATTCTTGTTTTGTAATGAAGGACAGAATTGTGTCCTAGAGCTGATGCTGCAGTGGAGGTCTGAATGGTCACAGCATAAGGTGAAGTAATGGTAACACTGACGGCAATGCAGCATTACATAAGGCAATACTGACACTGGAAGGTGTTCATGGATTTTTCTTGGCATATTTTTATTACATGCTTCAGCTAAATACTGAATGAATTCTCCAAAGACACATATTATACTGCTGATATGACTAATTATCAGTCTACAGTCTGTTGCATGTAGTTTTTTTCTCCTATATTAACTGCTGACAAAAATATTTTAAGTCTAGCACCAGAAGAGGCTACTTTTGGATATTTCATGATGGTACTTTTGGATATTTCATGCTGGTAAAGGAAGGAAAACAGATAGCCAACCATAAATATAATTTTGTTTTTAAGAATGGGAACCTTTTGTTGAGTAAACTATGTTAGTAACACAAACTGTGATTTAGCTTGGGAAAATGGTAGTGAAAGAGTGCTTTACTGGCAGCTGGGGACATGAGGTGCAGCATCCTGGATGGCCAGAAAATACTTGAACTTTGTTTGCCCAAATCCCTTCTGTTTCACAGCAGTAAGAGACAGAACAGGAAATGCACTTCAGGGTAATTATTATACTTTCTGAGTGATTAAAGTGGTTCTGCCTTTCACCTTTGGCCTTTCATGTTGTCACATTGTTCACAGTGTGCTAATAATCTCACAAAAATTCATAGCTTGTCATGTCTCATTGCTTGAGCAAGGTGTGCCGTGCATTGTAATTATAATTACACTGTTCTGTGCTGTGAAATTGTAAAACATGAAAGCTAGGCCCCCAGATTAATTATCTCAAAAGAGCCCCAAGAAAGAACTTCCTCTGGACAGATGACACTCTTTTCACCAAATGAGGACAAAACTGCCCAGTTCCTGTTCTCTGCACACCCACGTATCCCTCCTTCAGGTCTTCCAAAAGGATTTTTATACTGCAGGTGGCTTTCTTTTGTTTTGTCTGTGCTTGTTTTTGTTTGTTGGGGGTTTTCTTGTTAATTAAAAAAGTGGAATAAAGTGTGGAGTAGCTGCATAAAGTAATCACAGGCTACATATCTTTCCAAGTCTTGACTGGTTTTCCCTCAAAACACTGTTCTTTCAGTGTTCATCTCTCCTTTTGACAGAGGTGGGGTTAAGCACAGAGGTTCAGGAGTCTTTGGAAAAGACCAGATTTTGAAAATAACTTGAAAATAGAGAAGTAACAGAGAAAACATGGCCTGAAAAATCTAGACAGGAATTCCCAGTGATCTGGAAGTGCCAATGCACGCAAAAGCCTTATTGGGCATCCTAGCACAGATCATTATAAGATGGAATAAATCATGAGCCTTTCTGAGTTGGTTCACTTGGATTTCATTCCTTGGGATCTGGCTTGTCCCATGACAATATATGACTCTGATTCTGAATTTTCTGGATGTTCTTGAGCAGGGCCAGAACCTAAGTACCTTCACAGCTGCTCACATACTCATGGGCTGGGGAGAAATTAGAGGGAAGGCAAAAGCCCTCATGCACTGAGAGAGAGGTGGAGCAAAAGCTGTGTGCACCAAAAGCAAAGAAGGTATTTATTCCCTACTTCCCACTAGCAGAAGTTCAGCCACTTGCTGGACAGCAGATGTGATGGATGCTTGGCAAGTGGAGGACAAAGGCCACAAACATGAGTATTGTTGCTGCCTCCTCTTTTCCTTGAGCCTTCATTGCAGGTTATGGCATTATACAGTCCGGAGTGTTGCTGTGATCAATGCCCATCACTGTCCCAGCTGTGTGCCCTGCCCAAGGGAGGGCAAGGTGGGAACCTGAGGAGCAGAGAAAGCCCTGACCCTGTGAAATCACTGCTTGACAGCAGTCAACACAGTCTGCTGTGGAGGCTGTTCTGGGAACAAAACCTAAACACAGCACCCTATGGACTGCTGTGAAGAAAATTAACTCTGTACCAGACAGACCCTGTAAAATCTCCACCCTCTGTTCTGAACCATTTGCATCATGTTCAGGTCCTCCACTACCTAACAGATACCCATCAGCCATCACCCCTTTTCTATCCTTTATACAATATTCCTGTACCCTTACCTTACTTTGTGAACTGCCTTAATCAAACGTCCATAAATTAAAAGATTAATTTAGCTCCTGGCTTGGGCTCCATCTCTTGTGGTGGGCACTCAGGATGGGAGGTATTGTGTGTCTTGTGGAGTTTTTGAGCTGCAAAGCCAGCTTAGCTTGGGCTACCACTACACTTTCCTGGTTTCTTGAGAGCCTTGTCCTCTGTTGGATTGAATAGCTCCTGCTGTAGAGCCTTCTGTAACACACAACTCAAGTTGTGGGATAAAACAGTTTAAACATGCACCCATTACACTGGGAGAGATCTGATCTCTGAAAGAGGGCTGGAAAAGCCATGACTGAAATTGTGACAGGCATCCCAAACTCTGGTAGATGCAGTCTTTTGTCTTCAGAAGGCAAAATACTTCCACAACAGAGAAACAATTCTTTCTCGACCCAGGGAAGGTGTTATAATAAATAAATAAGCAAGTAAATAAATAAATAACAACTTGGTATATGTACCATTACGGAAATAAAAAAAAAAGTTACATACTTTTTTATGTACTTATGAAATGTTACATACTTTTGTACAAACCTGAGATCAGTAAGTGAATACCACAAGCATTATTTTATTATATGGCAATACTTTCAGTGATAACTATATAATATGTGTCTATATAGCTATATGAATTGATTGTTGAAGAATTTTTGCTTGAGTTAAGAACCATAGAAATAAAAAAAAAAATCAATGTAGCTTCTGCTCAATAAAAGAGAAACAAAATATTTAAAGGTGTCAAAGATAAAACTAATTTATTCTGGGCTTTTTTGTTTTCAATTAATGAGTTAAAAAGAATATTTGATAATTATATAATTTAAAAACAGTGTAATCTGGAATTGTTAGAATAGTAAGGAGTGTCAGAATACACAGTAATACTAACTACTCCTGCTGCTGATTTCCATTATTGAACAAATATAAGAGTTTTAGCTTCTTTTTTTACACAGTTGCTGAGTATATAAGAATAAAACTTCCCAAGGACAGATGTGATTTGACTCATTCAGTCTCTGACTGAAGTACCTTATGAGTTTATAAACAGGTTTGTGGATACTGCACACAAACCTTTACCCCTAATTAGATTATACCAGAAGTAGATAATGATTTTATGGTCTGCTTCTCATCATCTTATTAAACATAACACCATATGGATTGGAAACAAGGTGTTTTCAAGTAAACCTGTGTGGGGTCATATAGGGGTTTTAAGCAGTCTGTGAGTTTCTCTTCAGAGGAACAAAACTGGGAAGTTTGTGCTGACGCTATGATTATTCTGGAAAGTCCATATTTTCAATAGCTTTCTTAATGGGACTGTGCCACTCAAGAGAGCCAGCAGCAAATGAGTCCCATGGATTCCAGCTATTCTTGCCTTTCAGCTGTGTTAATGACAGGGGAGATGTTAGGGAGGTTGGAGATCTGCAATTGTACCCACAACTGCATTACATGACACAGACTTTTAAAGCAGTTGAACAAAATACTTGATCTTCTTTTATAAATTTAATTAAGAGACCATGACTGAAGGAACATAGTACCTTAGTCCCAGTATTTCGTATGCCTTAGTGTTGGCATAAATAGCTTTGGGAATGCGGAGTGACTGTGAAGACAACAGAAAGAAAGCAGTCAAGCAGCTCCACCAGCCTCTCTTGGAACTGTCTGTCAATGCCAATGGACAAAATTCTTAATCACTACTGCCAGACCAGTTTTAGTCTCATCCTAAAATGTTGATACAGTGTTAGCCTTTGTGGCGCTCTTCTATTGATTTGTGATGAGAGGATGTGTTTTTATTCCAAGAGAATCTCCTTACAAGGCTGAATGATCTCAGAACTTTTGTTAAGTGTTTCCAGCTTTGGAGGAGGGGAAGACGTGGCTTTAGTGCTTTGCTAATGTGGACACAAATCAGAACATAACTCATACAGCAAGCTGAGAAGGCAACACTTAGTTTTTGCAGTCACTCTTGCAAGTAAACAGAAGGGTTTTTCTAGGAACCAAATCTGTCTTAAGCCAGGGACACAGAGCTCACTTCTTAGCTTTGTGAAAGTAAGCCTGCCTTCTGCAAAATTGCTCCTGAGTGGGTGTCGCAGAAATCTTTTTGTGAAAATATTTTCTTAGGATTTTTTTCCTTTCTGAGGAGCTGAGGCCTCAGAAACAAAATGTAAACAATGGTTATCTGCTGCTGTGGAATGTAACAGATGGATCTGTGATTGGTCTCCTGTGGATGTTTGGATTTGGTGACCAGTCACGGCAGAGCTGGCTCTCGCTCTCTGTCCAAGCCAGCTGCCTTTGTTATTAATTCTTTTCTGTTCTATTCTTAGCTAGCCTTCTGAGGAAACCTTTCCTTCTATTTCTTTTTAGTATAGTTATAATGTAATATATATATCATAAAATAATAAATCAAGCCTTCTGAATATGGAGTCAACATTTTCATCTCTCACCTCATCCAAGAGCCCCTGTGACCACTGTCACAAGTGGGGCTTGAGGTAGCTGGGTGTGCAGCTGCAGTGTGAGCCCTAGGTTGTGCCCTGGGTGGGGGGAAAAGGCTGGAGCTCCAGGCAAGGAGCTGGGAATCAGGGCTGACCCTTTGCACAGGGGTGTGGGCACCTGGAGCATTGGCCAGGGACAGGCTGGGGGTCACCCAGAGGCTCTGCAGGAGCCAGTGAGCAGCAGAAGACCCCAGACACAAAAACACTGCTGGAAGAGATGTGCAGATTTTGAGGCTATAAAAGTCCAGGGGTGACTTTATTGGGGGTGCCTCCCTGGAGATACCAGCTTGAGGTATTTTTGATTGTGTTGCTGATCATGGTTAAATTAATTAAAGGAGCCAGGTGTCTGGGACTCTGGTGTGGTGGGAAAGTAAGAGAAACTTACTGAGAAACTTGTCTGACTGTCTGAGAGTGTTCAGAGAATCAAGGGGGCACTTGTCAAGTCACTGGAGCCACCAATGCACAGGGGCTTCAGTCCCAGCAGCCCCAGTGTGACTCCATTTCCCCTTTTTTTTCCTGGCTGCAGGATCAAGCCTTATACTTTCCCTCTCTTATCTCCCCAAACTTGTCTGATCTACAGCTATTTTTAGATACTGTGCTGTCCATAAGCAGAGTGTCTCCACTCACACTTTTTAAACTTCTATTACTCTTCATCATATTCAGAAGAGGCTGGGAGAAAGTGACTACCTGGTTTGAAACCAAAAGTGCAGCTGTGAAATAACAACTTCCTGATGAAGAGGAAGAAGTTGCCATTTTTAGTCTTTTTAAGTGAAGATTTTGGCACTCATGTTCACTATATCATTTTATTAAAGGTGGCCTACTTATGTCAAGAGCTGTTCAGGGTTTTCAGTCAAGTTTTGTTCCCCAAAAATATTTCTTATGCAAAAGGAAAGCCCATTCTCTAATCATGTTTTGGGGATTTTTTTCCCTCAGATCTGAGAGCTGGCTTTGTACATGGATGATAAATTCTAAGCTATTTTTGGATGACAGGAAGGCTCTTTAGACAAGCTTTTCACATTGGGGACTATTGTGTGTGATCTTATACACAGAAAAATACTTTTATGCCACATTCTGACATTTTGCTATGATTGACATGAAATACATAAGATCATCACTCTTGTATAAATAATACTACATATATGAGTACATTTTTCTATAGAAGTGCAGATGCCTACAGACTATAAACAGACCCAACCACCCCCTCAGTGTTTTGACTGTAAAAGAAGCAGGAGGTCAGTATTGAGGAGTACTCAAAAAGCAGTGTAAAAATGAAAGCAGGAATTTATAAAAAACTATAAAACATTTATGGATGCTGGCAAAAATTAACAGCCCATATGGAATTCTCCCGAGGAAGATAAACTCAGAGGAGGATATGTAGAAATCTTGTTCTTTTGTTTTGCTAGAAGTAGGTAAATTCAGTGGGGATTTTGGAACTTATGTCATCAGAAA
Organism: Ammospiza nelsoni; assembly: GCF_027579445.1. Taxonomy (NCBI): domain Eukaryota; kingdom Metazoa; phylum Chordata; class Aves; order Passeriformes; family Passerellidae; genus Ammospiza; species Ammospiza nelsoni. The sequence continues at coordinate 6,872,319 of NC_080669.1, forward strand.
TGTCACTATGTATAATAGTGCATTACTTTAATGGCTGTGCTGTCCTAGCTCCACTCATGACAGCTGGATAATTTTGTTCTTCCCCGAAGTTTTGATTTGTGAAATACAAGTGCTTTAGGTAAGTGGATTCTTGAACTGTGGTTATGCACACTACAAATGCTTAGGTTCTTCTGGCAAGGAAATTGAAACTCTTCCAGTTAAAATAGATAAAATTACTAGTCTTGAGTGCATAGGTTTCTAAAGCTTGCCAGACAACATTCTAAACCTTACTTATTGTATGCCTTAGTTAAATTCACCATCCAACTTTGAGCAGCTGATTGATGCTCTCAGTTGTGTTTTCATGAAATCTCATGAAAATGAGGTAAAAAATAGGAGTTTCTGTTTCCAAATCTTCTAAAGACCATGAGAAAACCTATTCTCTATACTTCAGCATTTCTCCTAAGTCAGTTATAGGCTGACTTTTAAAGTGAGATATGTAGAATTTTAATGTAGCTCAATCCAATTTTATATTTCTTAACATTTTATAGATGTTGAGCTCTTTGCATCACAGTTATGTGCACGATGCAGAAACAACTTATTAATAAGTCAGTAACAGAGCTGAGAATGAAATGCAAACTAATTGCTCAAACTGCTCTAATTGCTAAATGAAAGCTCTTCCCTACCATGGAAAATGTACAGATGGAGAGGGAATTGTAGCAGCATCTCTCTGTAGGGCAAACAAAATGCATCAGATGTACACGCTTGGGGTCAAACAGTATCATTATCTTTCTTGCGGTGTGTGCTAGCTGAGATGCAGTCCTGTTCCTTTTTTTCAGGAAAAAAGGCCAATCTTGTAATTACACTACCAATTTCTAAAGCACTATCTGTTTTTCAAGTACATAATCAGAAGGTCAAATGACATGGCACTCAACAAGCCCACTCCACTTAATTCCTTCTTCAGAGTAAATCAATTGGGATTGTCTTTAGCAGAAAAAAAAATTCTTACCATGGCTTTTGAAAACCCCCAGCAGTTTTCAGCAGTTCTTGAGTCCAGCTGCAAGAGCAACAGTCATTAATAGTCAGCAGTAAACAAAACGTCTCATCTGTTTTTCCAGTGGGTGTTTTTAGAACTGACATATTTATGTGCATGTTTTTAATCTCTTCCCCAAGACCTTCTTCAGTTTTCTCTGATGGTTTCCCCTCCATTTCCTTCAATTCTCCATTTTGGTAATGAGATGCAATTCAGGACTTTAAAAAAACCCCAAACTGTTAAAGGTCAATAGACACCAAGTAAATTGAAAAAGAGATTTAACAGCCAAATACCTCTGCTGGACTTTCTAAATAAATATTAAATACAATATTTTGTTTGATATAGATTAAAAGAGCATAGGAATGAGAAAGAGATTAGCTATGAACTGGCACCTTCAGGGTCTCTGAGGAGTGAGAGCCTTACTGAGCCTCCTCAGCCCCAAGAACTGGTGGGCTGGACCAGAGCCTCATGCTGTAAGTCACATTAACCCCATCAAAAGTCATTTGCATTTGTTTTGAGGAAGATGTTTTGCTGTGTTCTCCTTGGCCAGCTATGTTGTCTTACAAGGAGTACTTAAATACCCTTGTTAAACCTGACTCTTCATTGAGATTAAACTGCAGCATGCTGGAAGACATTGACCCAGAGGGTCTTTGGTCAAAATATCAAAAAAATTCCACAAGCCCTTGCTAAATCAAATGATGGATTACAGCTAAGCATGATTTTTCTTGAGAAGATTTAGAATATAAGGTGAAGAAGGAATAAAAACTTCCAAAAATCTGAAAATGTGAAAGCAGAAGAAAGCAATTATCCTTTTGTGATTCCCATGCATGGGGTTTTTCTAAGCTACAGCGAATATTAAATTAGTGGTAGTGATAATAATGTACAGAAAGTCAAGATCATAAGAAGTTATAAATTTATCTCCTCTTGGCATATAGGTATCAAGCAAACTTAGCCTTGAACTTAGTTAAACTTTAAAACTCATTCTTACTGTGCTCCATGAAAGTGAGAAATGTTAGTGGCCCCTGAGGTAACAGAATCTTCTGGTGACATTGATTGGACAGTACATGATAAAATGAAATATTTTCCTGTTTTTCTTCATTTCAAAGAATAAAGAATTCTGCTGTCATTTGCAGAAGAATTTTGTGGGAATTAGTTAAATGTTAAAAGATTTACTGTTGTTTTAGTAACAAATCTATATTTTTAAATTAATTCAGTATTGCTACAGAAACATCAAACCAGAGAAGAGTTTGATCCGCTTTTTTTTTTAAGGCTCAGATCTCTTAAAAAGCCTTAGATTCTATTACTCAGCTTATAAATTTGCAAATCTGTTATTACCATCTTTTCTGCAAATCCAAGGAGGACAGATCTTTTTTTAGTTCTGTGCTTTCTTTCAACTTTTCTAGTTGGGGAACCATTTTTCAAGGTAGACTTTTCTCTTGCTTTCAACACAAATTCATTGATACCAACACCCCTTTTCCCCACTTGAGAAGGGTTGAAGTTGTCCAGGTTATATATCTATGAATTTATATCCATATCTAGTGAGCAGGAAGGATGTTGGACCTTCCTACCCATTCAGCTTTGTTGGAGAGTGTTGGGGCTGCACATTTCTCAGGGTGTTGGCAATGCCACCCCTGAATTTCCACCTGTGTCAGGAGTCAAAACGACTCTTTTCTCAAAATAGAGAAGGGTTCAGTGCAGGTAGAGTGCTCTGTGGACCTCTGTGTATCCTCTGGGACTCTGGATATGAGTGTTGGTTCCAATTCTGGCTGCAGATCCTGCAGAATGTGGCAGTTCAACAGCTACTCCTGTCTGGATTGTGCAGTTTAGGTACAGCCAGCCTCTGCAGTTGCGTTCTTTTTATTAATTTGGGCTATTCATCATTTTAGTTAGTGAGATACTGCAGGAGCTGACAGCTATATTTTGATATGCCACACATCATTATTTATGGGCAGGTATTTTATACAGGTATATATCCCTATATAACCTGTAAAATTAATAAAGAAAGAAAAATGTCAGTAGTTTTACGATACTTCCTACATTTATTTTTGAAATGCTGGAGACTGTAGATCAAAAATTCAGTGTCAGAAACCTCTAAAGGTTCTGAAAGTTGGGGATTCAGGGTGGCCTCAGACAGAAGCATTGTTCAAAGTTAAAGAATCCCCTCTAATCTGTTGTGCTGGGTAACATGTCAGAGTTACCCTGTGCATGCAGCGTGTCCCTGATGAGGAAACCTAGGCTCAAACTGATGCATTTCCTTTGCAGCTGGATTAATTTGGTCGTTTCCACTTCACTTTCCGCCACCAAGACAAGACAACAATAGCTCTCCTTGAGGAATTTTTGTGTCTTGCATGAGAGACAGCACTGAAACGTGGCTCAGAGTGATAGAATCTGTTCCAGCATCCACACGTGTTTCCTGGTCAAAAGCTGCTATGGATCAGGAATTGTGTCACCAGCAGGGCCAGGGCAATGATCTCCTTGTACTGGCACCAGAGAGCCTGCACCTCAAATGCTGGGTTTACTTTTGGGCCACTCACTACAAGAAAGACACTGAGGGGCTGGAACGTGTCCAGAAAAGGCCAAGGGAGCTGGTGAATGGTTTGGGGCACAAGTCTGATGAGGAGCAGCTGAGGGAGTTGGGGTTGATCAGCCTGGAGAAAAAGAGGCTCAGGGGGGACCTTCTCCCTCTCTATGACTCCCTGACAGGAGGCTGCAGTCAGGTGGTGGTAAGCCCCTTTGTTAAAAAGTGACTGGACAAGAGGAAAATGTTTGGGTATTACAAAAATCTTCTTCACCAAAAGTGTTTTCAAGCACTGGAACAGGCTTCTTAGGGCAGTGATGAAGTCACCATTGCTGGAGATATTTAGAAAATGCGTAGATGTGTCACTTGGGGACATGGTTTAATGGTGAAGATGGCAGGGCTAAGGTTAACAGTTGGACTTAATGAACTTGGAGGTCTTTTCCAAATGTAATGATTCTATGGTTCTGTAATTTATCCACCTGTCTAGATACTTTGTTCTGGTGTGAATCAATATGAATTAATTGTTCCTACCACCATTTAGCTCCACTGCTTCAGAGGAGAAGCCACAGCCTGTCTACTCTCTTATTTTACAAAGTTGGTTTGATTAAACAGATACATCTAAAGTGTATTAAATCTAATTTCAGCGTGACTAAAAGTTGCCTCCCATGCCTACAAACATCTTACTACTGGAGTTCAGAGCACCTAGATGTTGCATACAGTCTCAAGTAGGAGCTATTCCCTCTGTGAAGCTCACTGAGCACTGTGCTGTCAGAAATGGAAGCAATGATAGCTTAAGCTCATAATTATAGAAACTGTAGCTGCCATTTCCCCCACAGGGCTCCCTTTTGGCCAGACTGATGTGCCATCAGTGGCTGCTGCTGAGTGCAGGCACATATCAAGTGGAACCATCACACAAGCAGTAAACCCTTTGCTCCAGACCTGGCTCGGCTGGTGCAGGGGTTCCTGGAGTGGGAACTCCAATGCCTTGGGGAAGATGCGGGAGTTTGCACTCAGTTCACTTACTCTGCCAAAGCCTTTGAAATTCTTATGAGGCTGTGGCATAGCAGTGATCCTTAGGCAAATTAAAACAAGATGTTAAAACAGCAGAGAGGCGCTTTTAGATAGAGAACTCTTGCAGAGTAGTGAGAAATTTTTCATGTCTTCAGTTAGAAGGTGGACAGGGTCAAGAGTTTGCTTGACTGTTCATCACTCACTCAGCTACTCTTTCATTGACATAGTAGAAGTGTTGCTCTAGACTGTGAGATGGTATTGTCCCATTACTGTAAGTCAGTCTAAACAGTCTCTTGAGAGAAGCCAAGGGTGAATATGGTGGATGTGAAGCTTATAGAAATAAAATAATCTATTTGCCAAGAAATACTGTGGAAGTAAATCAAGTGGGAACATTTGCAATTTGTAAGATTTAGGAGCTAGGTCAAGGCAGGCAGAGATTTAATTTAATTCTTTGAATGTAAGTCTTAGATCAAAAAAGATGTTTCATTTGGTCCAAGATATTAAAGATCTCATTTCCTAAGAAAGATTTAGCGTTTGGCATTGATTAATGAAACAGATCAACAATAGGAGCTATGGGAGTATGGTTGGAGATATACCCATGGTTATTTTGAGAAAGGTGTGCGGCAGAATGAAAGAGTGACGCAGATTTTCAGGTGTGGATTGATAAATCAAACTGACTTAAATTCCAAAATCCTGGGATATGCTCAGCTGGAAGGGATCCACCAGAATCACTGAGTTTGAATCCTGGGCCTGCGCAGGACTGTTCCCAAGGGTCAGAGATCGATCAAAAAATTAGAGAGGTAGGCAATCCCCCACCATATGGAGTTCAATAAAGGAAAGTGCCAGATTCTGAGGCTGGGGTGGGCTAACCCTGAGTGTGCAGACAGATGGAGGAATGAGAGGCTGGAGAGCAGTGCCAAGGAAAGGGACCTGGGGGTCCTGCTCAGTGGCAAGGTGGGTATGGGTCAGCAGTGTCCTGTTAGCCAGGAGGAACAACCATATCCTGAGGGGTCTCAGGCACAGCATCACCAGCTGGGATAAAGATGGGATTGTCCCACTCTGGTCTGTACTCTGGTGGCCTCACCTCAAGCACCAGGGGCAGTTTGGGACAGTACAATATAAGAAAGATACTAAACTATCAGAGAGTGTCTAAAGGAAGCTGTGAGGATGGTGAAGGGTCTTGAGGGAAAGCTGTATGAGCATTGGCTGAGGGCACTTGGTCTGTTCAGCCTGGAGGGCTCAGAGGTGAGACCTCACTGGGGTCTGCAACTTCCTCATGAGGGGAAAGAGGAGGGGCAGACACTGATCTCATGAGGGAAAAGAGGAGGGGCAGACACTGATCTCTTCTCCATGGTGTCCAGCACCTGAGGGAATGGCCTGAAGTTGTGCTTGGGGAGGTTCAGGTTGTTGTCATCTTATTGCAAAAGTTCCATACCTTCTCAGTGATTTTCATGGGCAGCTCCTCACAGCATAGCCAACAAACTCAATCTCTCTCCTCACCCAACTAACCCACTCTTTTGTAGCACTCGTCTTCTCATTGGACACACCTGTGGCCTATTAGGGGCAGGCCTGTTCCTAATCTTTGGTGATTAGTACAGCTGCAACTCCTCAGGGGTGAGATTGCCTTCTGCACTATTCTCTTACATTCTGTGCCTCCACATTAGGTCGGATATCAAGAAAAGGTTCTTCCTCTACAGGGTGATTGGGCTTTGGAACAGGCTCCCCAGGGAAGTGGTCACAGCACCAAGCCTGAAATGCAGCCCTGGGCTCTGGTCTCCTTCTCTGGTTCCTCTGCTGACCATGTCACACACTTGCTGTGCAGCTTGTGGAGCCAGCACTGCTGAGGGGGTTCCTTTAACCTGCTCAACAGACAGATCTCTGATATTCCTCCTTACCTGGGCTCGCTCTGGAAAGCTGAATTTCAGCATGCTGCAAGTGGAAAGCAGAGCCGCTCTTTCCACGGCAATTTATTTCACTGTGTCTCTGTTTATTGCAGACAGGATCCCTTGCTGCTGGGGCAGTGCCACAGCAGTGGTGGTGGCACTGGCAGGAGACAGGGCCCCTGGAGGGGAGCAATGGCACATGAACTCTGATCTGGGATTCTCTCTTGTCTCTTATCTCAGCCCAGTGGAATTCTCTGCCTGCAACTGCTCTGGTAGTTTGCTGGGACAATTCCTTTAAATGTTTTCGATTGAGAATCTGGTTAGCATTCTTGTTGTTTCCTCACACCTCCCAGCCCTAAGGGCTGATGTTTGTGAGTAGGTTTCATATTCATAATGAAACACAGAAATGTGTCACACACAAATGCATATGCATATATAAAAAGATATATATACACACATATATATATGGTTTGTATATTTACATACATATACATATATAAATATATATATACATACATATACATGTCTCCTCTTCATGCGCACACATACACAAATATTTATGACATTCTAGCTTTTCTTGCTGCATTATATTTGACATTGAGCATCACAGATAAGAAATGCAAGACAGCTGGGAGTAAAACTGTGACTGCATCTCTTCTCACTCTGCAGATTTTTTTGGTTTTCAATTAAGATTTTGTTATACCAGTGACTTGGGCAAAACCCTTTGTTGTAACAGTTGCTACTATTTGATAAAAAGCAATCTTTTGAGTAGGGTTTCCTATATTTTAATCTCAGCAGTGCCCTGAAGAATTTCTGATGTGCATTTTTGCACAGAAAATGAAAAAAAAAAAAAGATAAACATACAAACCCTATTGATAGCAAAGTAAGTTTTTACGGAATATCTTGGAGTAGGGATCTCTTCACCTCTCACTCAGAACAAGAAGGGCATTTTTTAATATACAATGAGAGAATTATTACCTCACACCTCAGTGAAGTAGTAACAAATCCATCCAGTTAAACTCACCTATGTGAATCTATTAATTTCCCAAAAATTTTATGGAAGTTCAAATTGACTGAGGAAAAAACTGCATATTATCAGTTTTTTCTCTTCCAGATTTTGTTCCTTTATTTGCGCAGATGAACTGGCTTCTTCATCATTTACTTCATGAAACTAAGGGTACCTCTAATCATGCCAGAATGATCTTTCCCATCTCATTTAGTTTCTTTCAGTTGTTTAGGGAGTTCTACCACTGAAAAAATTCTGAAATATTTCACCTTTGTGCCAACGTAGGAAAAAAAAAAAGATTTGTCAAAGAAATAAAACTAATTTCCCTTCCTAAATACAAATTCTAAGTAGAGATTATATGTGATACACTTTCTTTAACAGACATAAAAATCTGCATATGGTCAAATCTCACTGGAAAATATTTTTGTTGTTCTAATTTCATTATCTTAAAACTGCTGATAAAATATCTGCAGTGGAAGATGCTGGGATGAATTAGTTCAGCAACACTTTCTGTTTCATTAGGATGATTTAAGCCTACAACAAATGTCATGGCATTAACATTTTATGCCAAGGCATGAAGAAATGGCTGCTGGAAGAATCAACAGCCTTTCTAAAAGTCAGCACTTTCTGTCGGCTTTTATGAGGCCACTGGTCACTCTGCAGTATTAAATGACAACTTTGCTCTGAGAATTATGTCCTGTATGTGATGTTTCTCCTGGGCATCTGCCCAATTCAGGAATGACACTGCCAACAGATGAGATAACAATCTCCAATCACTGTGCTTGGGTATGGTTCAAATGTCCATTTCATTTGGCAAATGTTCCTAATAAGTCCCCCTCAGGGCAGGTAGCCTTTTAATAATAGCATTTTCCCTTTGAATTTGCAAGAGAGACCTGCCCTAACATATTGTTTGAGCAGTGGTAGATACTGGTTCATGATTGTTTCTTGCTTTCCACCTGCCTCTCCCCAGTCCCTCTCTAGCAAGGCAGTGAGGACAGACTCTTCCCGTCCACCACAGCAAGGTCTGTCCCTTTTTCAAGCCCAATCTGGACTTACAGGGACTGTGCTAACAGATCCCCCTGCCCACTCTGCTAAATTGACCATGACTTCCCCTTCAACCAGTCTGAACCACAAATTTTTATTAGATTTTTGTCATCAATCTTTACTTCCAAGCAACAATGACAGCAAAAAGAGCTGATTCACTCAGACCTCAACAAAAAAAGTGTTGCTAATTTTAAACCCCTAGCAAAAGCCTGACCAGGGGTATCTATCAACCACTTTACAAACATAAACTGTGAGCTACAGACATGAAAGTAGAATGTTTTTCTAGGCATACAACTGTAAGGAATGAAAACAGAGGTTGGAATGGAACATGGAAACAAAGGTCTAGACAAACCTTTTGGAGACAAACTCTTCTCTTATAAAATTAATTTACTCAATTTCTTTACCTTCTCTTTTATATAGAGAACAACATATTGTATGGTTGCTATGGATGTTTAATCAAAAGTTTAGCAGAAAACTCACACAGACCCTTGTCTAAGTAGCTTCATTTTGAAGAAGCAGCCTCACAACTGAGTTCAAAAAAGTGAGAAGAAAATTATTTTCCTCATGATTATTGTTGTTACTATTCTTCTCCAATGCCCACGTCCAACTGGTTTTTAAAGAGAATTTTATGTCACAAGCCCAGAAAATTGCCAAGAGCAACAGGAGAGCATGTCTGGTGGTAATCTTGCTTGGATGGTTTAAACAGAGCATAGGTTGCTCCTACTGAGCTCCCTGGAGGAACAAGGAGTGTGTGGGTGCTGTAACAAACACACCCATAGTAAGGTGGTTATGAATAAGGCAGCAATCAGAGGAGGAAGAACAGTTTTAGTTTTAGTGCTGGGGAAACAAAGGCAATTAATTATTAAAATGGAAAGCTGTCTTACAGCTTACAAAAATCAAACAACTTCAGTCTAATCTTTTCACAGAATCATAGAAGGTTTTGGGTCCCCCTGCCATGAGCAGGGACCTCTTCAAACAGATGAGGCTGCTCAGAGCCTTGTACAAGCTGACCTGGAATGTTGGGGATGGGGTATCCACCACCTCTCCAGGCAACATGTGCCAGTGTTTCAACACCCTCATATATATATATATATATATATATATATATATATATATATTATAGGTATGTATGTATGTATGTATTCCCAAATAAGTGTAATCCCAAGGACTGGTGTTGGAAGCAATTCCCAAATGTCTGGGCTGGAGTTGCTCCCCTCCACTCTAAAGGTACTTGTGAAGAGGCTGCCAAGATCTGCTGGCTGGAAAAGAGACTGGCAGATTGAAGGTTCTCCTGTGCTTGGAGGGGATGGCAGCTGGGAAGCAGGAATTGTCTGGTTTTGCTTTTTTTGCCTGTGAATTCCAACCTTACACCTGCAGGAGCAGAACCCTCTGCAATACCAAGTGGGACCTATGAACACCTGAAATACATTATAGCCTCCTCACAGCACCAGAAATGCAGAGCTGGGAGCAAATTATGAAATGTTAAGGTCAATTGTGTTTGTGGTCTGTAATTTTTTTCTACTTTATTATTCATTGCTGTTTGGACAAATGCTCAATATGTCAGAGAGTTGTACTGCTTCTTCTGCTTAACTGAGCTGAATGTTTACAGCGGGAAAACTCTAAAATTGTCACTCTTTTTCATCAAAATGCCATGGGGAACTTGGGACAGTGCTTTCAGTAAAAGCTTCCACTGGTGGAGCATCTTCCAACACTAATGGTTTTGGAACTCCTTGGTAAATTTGAAGTTACTGTTCATTTATCCATGCTTCTCTCACATAACCTATAAAGTAACTACCTAGAGGTCTGCTCCGAGACCTAAGCTGCTATTTAAAGCATTAATGGAGCTTGCTTTTTAAATAATTCACTGCATAAAGTTATCTTTTTAAAAAATCTCACTTCAGATGATCACTTCTAGTTCAGTTGTTTCAAGATTTCCAGTCCCCAGTTATTAAATATTGTGAACTAAATACTCAAACATATGACTATTTAAAAGAATTGTTCTGTTCCTCTATGCCTCCAGGATTTCAAGCTGGTGCTGTTGATATATTGAGTTTTACGTAGAGTTATGAAGGCTAGAAACTCGTCACTTCTCTGGGGGGAAGGTAAGAATGTAAAACAATGCCAACTGCTTCAACACTGTGAAAAAAATATGAAATATTAATTAGATATAAGAAGTAGAAACATATGATTTTCATAGTGCACTATTGTTTGAAATGGAAAAATATAAAGCAAAATTTATACTTGAAAGGGAAAAAAATGTTGGCATCTGGAAAATATAGACTCAGTTCCTTCTACAAAGCTCTTCTTTGTACCTCCCAGAGAACTCTCCCCTCTTCAAATTATGAGTATTTTGTGTATAAGGTATATTTTTTCTGATTAGAGCTATTCTAGAACACCTTTGCATTGAGCTACCTGAAAGAAAAGTTCTTTTTAATTTTTTTTTTCCTTCCAGACAATTTAATTTAAGCTTGAAGGGATAAAAACTGAAAAAGGAAATTAGGGAAGTACATAATGAAAAGTACTGCAAGGCAGTGATATATTATTGATTCATTGTGAGGAAGGTGGAGTCATCCTCCCTTTTCTCTGTACTGCTTTCGTATCTCTTTGCTGTGTGTTACTCCCCAAATGCTGCATAGGCTGAACATGTTGGCCTCTTACTCTGCTAGTATTTTCCTCCAAGAAAACACTGCTGAAGGCTAAGTTTAGAGATTTGGTTAGTTTCAAATGATAAATTCATCTTTTGAGCTATGAAAGTGAATTTTTGGTTGAGGGGAAAACTCCTGAGGTCTTTATTGCTTTCCTGCAGCAGTGCTGCATTATAAATATCTCTGCATGCATGAATGAGCACTGTGATGGAATGAGATAGGATTAAAATTGTCCACTAGTTTTGGAGAGGAAAAAAACCAAACGGTCTGCATGAAAAATCTGTAGAATGATGGTTCCTCTGGAAAACACTAAAAAAAAAGCCTCAGTTTACATTAAAAATAGAAATGCTTTGATTTCTCACTGCTCTGCAGTCACCTGGGTACCGCATCTTGAATCAAGGACCAGTTGGTGCCTGTATCCAAGCGAATGACATTAGATAGTGTGTGACTGGAATCAAACAGGACATAGGCAGGATTTTCAGTTAAAAAAGCATTTCTTTACTCTCCATTTCTTCCATCTTTTAACAGAGATGATGAATTTCAAAAAAATAAACCACTGGGTGGTGATATTTTTTTCCTATCTCTGCCTGGAGCTCTTTGACTCTTATCTTTGGAAATTCATTGCTGTAATTTCCTAGTCATTCCTAGGAAGATATCTACATATATAAAAGTAGAACTTCTTTTTAATGACTTACTGAAAATCTTTTGAGAGATGAGATTAAACATGTCCTCTTTAGCTCCAGTGCACTAATTTGATTTGTGTTAGTTCTGTGCACAGAACTCGTTTCTGAGAGAGCTGTCTCCACATAAGTGTTTGGTGAGATTGAAATGATAAATATTTTGTGCACAGAAGATAACTTTTTTAGTGGCACCATTCCAGCTATGTCTAGTTTAAAGCCTCCAAATAAGTTAAATCCCATGTTTGTGGGCTGCAGTATTCACTTGTGTTACCTGTGGGGAAAGAAGCGCAGTTGTTCAGCAGAGTGACTATTAAATCATCTAGACTGTAAGTGGATTATACATTCACACAAGCTTAAACACAACTGAGTGTCTTAGCATTTACATATACAGGTTCTAATTGAATATTGTCACTAAAAATTACAAATGCAGACTCGAGAGCCATTTGATTTTCATTTATCCCAAAGTGCAGCCCGCAGCAGCAGCATTTTGAAAAACAATTGGGTTTTTTTTTTCAAAGAGATATTCCAGTCAGGGATATTGTTTATCTGTCAGTGATAAAGAGCTATTTACAACTTTCCTGTGCTAGAAACTCCCTTGATCAGCTGCAGTTTGTACCTGAACAGCCCTGAGCCCTTTCTTAGACTCTGACCCACCCATCCTCCTGATCATCGTCTGATGTCAGAAGCCATCCCCATTTGTGAAGTGCTGAAATTGAGACAAAGAGCTTTGTCCCACAGAAAAGTTGTGGACCAAATACAGACCACTGAAGTGTTAAGGTGGCATCTGAACAGGAATTTCAACCTTTCATTCAAGATGCATTTGGACCTGAAAATGCAAAACTACAGATTTGGTGAGGTGCAATTTGCTTAAAAAATTGAAAGAGAAAAGCAAATTTCCACTTAAGGCTGATGATAAAACCTTAAAGGGGTTAAAAGTTACAGCTTCTTTTAAGATTGTGGACTTTGACAAAAGGAATTTTGCATGCAGTTTTGTATAAAAGAAAATATTTGACAAAGTTGATGGAAGGCAAAAGGAGAATTCATGATTGTCTCTAACATAGAGCAAAGGTAATTAACATCAAGGCTGTACATATAAAGAAGGTGCTTAAATTTAAAAAAACTTAGGCCCAAAGAGAATGAAAATCAGCAGTGTTGTATGAAATGCAGAATAGGATTATTATTTCCCAACTAAACTGATTTCTGATAATTTTTTGAAGTCAGTTTCTACTGGGAAACAATGACCAATTATCAGATTGGCTGGTACTAGTCTATTTTGTTTGAATTCCTTCAAAGGAATAAATGCCTCTCAGCAAGAGGTTTGCAAATCTCCCATTGCCTCTAGACACAGCACTTGGCCTGCTGCCTTCACCTGTGCCCTTCTCTAGAGCTCAGCACCACTCTGTGCAAGAAAGCTTCAAAAATTCCTCAGTAACAGCACCCAGAAAATGCCTCAGCACTGGAAGAAATACTGAGAATACTGTTTTCTTATATTGTGCAATCTGAACCATATTAAAATGCTGTTAATTAAGAAAGAGGTCAGATTTCATAGCAACCATCCTCTTGTACAGCAGTTTCATAATGTGACCGTCCTGTTCCTGCTGAGCTGAAGCAGGTCTGGCACCCAGGTGAGCTGGCGTGGTGATATTTGAGGAGAAGGATGGGATGCAAGTGAGGTCTTGGCTTGCTGGCTGAGAGCAGCAGACACCTCAGATGTTGCAAATTGTTTTACTTAAAACAATGGTTGATCAGGACTTTTTTGTTTTGTAGTTTTTTTGGGTTTTCATGGTTTTGTTTTTATTGCTCTGGGGAGAGGTGTTTTTTTTTGTTGTTGTTGGGTTTTTTCAGTCATTTTAAAATTTAGTTCTCAGTTCTTCTATTCCTGACAGTGACAGATTTCATCATGTTTTTTCCTCTATGACAGGAAGGCAGTATGCACAAATGCAAAATTTGGAAAATGCCAAGAGAAAACAGGATAGAAGAAATATGTGAGCAATACTGGATACAAATTTCCTTGGGAAATCACACATAAAATTTATTTTAATGTTTTTTAAGGCAAATGAATCTTCATTCTTTGAAGTACTTAAGACCATCCTTTGCTGGCACAATCCTAGCCCTAAAAGCTTCTTGATCGGGAAGAAACAGAAAACATCAGCTCAACAGCTTTCTCTGCCACACAATAAATCACACAGCCTCAGAGGAGTATTGGAGTTATGTAAATGGCTTGGGGGAAATGCAATTGTCCGCTCCTGCCCTCTTGGCATGTGTCATTTCCACAGGGTTATTGATATTTCTGCAGGCCCTGATGACTGTCACTGCTGTTACAACTCAGTGGAGCTCAACAACACTGGGCAGGCCCAGGGTCTGGAGCTGTCCTGCTATGGAGCCACTGCCAGATTCCTTCAGAGGAGAGCACCAAAGGCAGGAAGCAAGGGAAAACTGACATGTCAGTTTTGACTCCAGATTTCCAGTGCTGACTGTAATTTCCAAACTTTTCAGATTCTGGCGCTTCCACTCCACCCTTTTTTATTTTTTTTTTCTGGAAAAGCCATAAAGGAAACCTGCTGGTTGGTGGTGGTGCTTCTGCACTCTCTCTGACAAAATAATGCTCAGGCATTCTTCTGATATTACAGCCACCTGCTTTAAATTTGTCACCAGTTTCAACCACTTACCAAGTAATCCATTAGGAAGGTTATTTTGATTCTTCCCCAGTTATCTCAGCTAACAGGAATTCTTTTCCTCCATCTCATAATCAGCATTTAATTTATTTGTTTGTTTGTTCATTTTTACTATGTTCAAATTTAATGAAACTCTTTCAGATTGTCTGATTTGTTGAACCAATATGACTGTAAAGCCTGAATGGTCCCTAATTAGGTCTTGCCACATGTAATAATATGCAAAGTGGCTCTTATTCAACAATGAAGGATGAAAATTTTGCACTGGTAAGCAAAGAAACATTGGTGATGCTCCAGTTTAAAGCAATTTTAAATCCCTTCTGTCCATGAGAGCAATTTCTTATATTTCAAGAAGAAAACAGAGCATGGAATGCAAGACTGCCTAAATTGTAATCCTTATCATGAATGTTTCAGTACTGCGCTGAAAGTGACCTTTCCATTGCTTTTTGAAAATCAGATGGCTGCTTTGTTGTTTCTCTGACAACATACCTGCTTTTATAAACTTCATGGAAGTTGCTAGGCATGAGTTAGTGTTGGCTATTTTAATGACTTTCATTGAAACTACTATGGTTTTTCACATGGGCTGATCCTTCTTTATATCATTTTTTGACCCCTGTGCCTCATTTCCTGCATCCCCTTCCACAGTTTGGTGCATTACTCACCTTCACCTCATAACCCCAGGTGCTGCCTCCAGCCCCTCAGCCTGCAGATCCAGGCAGCTGAAGCAGAGCAGCACTCAGAGGTTATTCCCATAGATGGGCTGTGGCACACACAGTTTGCCACAGAAAACATGAATTGAAGCCAAACTGTGTCAAATGGAAGCTATTTCTAGCATTTTCTTGCCACAGCATAACGTTGCTTATTCTTACAACATGTAGCTCCATTGGGAGTCAGTGAGCATCAGGTTCTTAAATACCTTCAGAGGATATAGTCCCTGGTTAGTAATTAATTCCCTCAAAACATTTAATTCTGAGAGGTGGAACAGTAGATAAATCCATAAATATGTGCAAATGCATTTTCCCAAGCCTATTTTGCTGGTATGTGCTTGCAAGCCTTGGAGCTGTGAACATGCTGTACATGTTTCTACATGCTGTAGAAACAAAGTCTTTTTCAAGGCATGAAGTGATGGTGTACCCTGGCCACCTGGGAAGATAAACCACAGCCAAATTGCTTCTTTTAGGAGCATTCATGTCCAAAAATGAATTAAAGATGGATAGCCAAAACAGTCTTTTCAGTAAGAGCAGAATGACAAATGCCTAAGCCTTCCATTTTTCATGCCTTCAGTCCAAGAGCACTGTTAAAATTTAAAAGCTCTAATGAACTGTAGGATGGACACATGCATCAGAAATTAAATTAAAGGAAAGAAAAAGAGCATTTGATGAAGTGGAGCTATTGCTTGAGAGTCAAATATATATTATAGAAAAGTGGGCCAAGTATTCTCTATAGATCTTTATTTCTGTAAATGTCTGTTTTCAAGAATGATTACTAACACTAACAGGGAGGATTTTTCTGAAAGCCAAGAATGCAATAGTTAATCAGAATTTCTGGAAATTAAGAAACATGATTTCTAGGTGTCATGGCTTTGAAGATCACCTTTCACTTCCCCAACTCTATAATATTAACACTGCTTTTAAAACAACAGCAGGTGTGTGCTAAAGCTTCTTCACCAGATCTGTTCATTAAGGTTTACTGTCATCTGGCATCTGGAAACAGAAGTTCTGTTCCTCATACTGTCCTATTTTTTCATAATTGAGAAATTCCTTAGAATGAATTCTTAATAATTAGGCTGGACACCAAGGAGCTGACTCAGAAATGGCCACACAAAAATAAAAGCCCTGCTTCTCTGTGCATGCTTCCCAGCAGTCCCTGAGATGACAGAGAGGTCATTCACTCTGTCACACAGCTAACAGCCTGTCCTTGCAGGAGTTTGTGCCTGGGTTCAATGCCTCAGAGCACTAACCCAAGTTCAGTGTTTAATAAAGAAGATCTTCACTTAAAGAAAATTTCTATCTTTAAATGCCCAGATCTTACCAAGGTTTAAAAGCTCCTTTCCTCCCAGTTACTCCTGTGACTCACCATTTCATTTGGTGGACAGGTTAACTTTTCCTTTTAAATGATTATTGAATTACTCTGTCCAGTCTAGAGACACTGGCGTTCCCTGAACACACCTGTGTAGAACCTAATTCCATCCAGAAGCAAACAGACTAGTCAATGGGGCCACTAATTATCTGAACTATTAATTGATGACTAAACCATATTGTGGCAAGCACTGACTTTCAGTTGGGCAAATACTGTCATGTGTACTGTTTGTACTTTGTGTGACCACACAGTCTACAACACGCAAAGGAAAAGGCATGGAAATAGTGCTATCTTGTTTGCAACCAGGAGATGGTCCAGCTCCTTATCAGAGATTTCAAGGAAAATGTGCTTGGCAGGATTAGTCACAGTGCAGGCTGTGATTGTGCCCACTCCAGAACAGAATCAGGCTGCTTTTGGATCTGGTGCTTGGGCTAGATTTTCCTGCATCACTAAATGATAATCCTTAGATCACTACAAGGCTGGCAGGAAGAAACAACAGTCAAGATGGCTGTGCTCATCCCTGGAGGATGACAAATCATACGGTTTTAAAAAGCACTCTCTGGTTGCAGTAATTGTTTCTGAAAAGCAAACCAGAGGAAAAACCCCAGCAGATCTCTGCTCAAAAATACCCCCAGAGCGTGGGGAGCTTGGAAGGACTCAGGAGGGACAAGAATAGAGCTGGCTGTCCTGATGCCATTGATTGATGGCACTCTTTGACCAAAAACCAGCTAAAACCAACCCAGCAAAATCAAGCCAAGCCAACCCACACAACCAGCACTGTACTTTCTTTTGGAGGTACTGGGATAGGGTTCAGCCTGGAAGAGGATAATTCCATACCCAAGTCCTTGTTGTATTAAATTGCAGGAATTTTAGCAGAATGTGAGAGCACAGGCGTAAGGCAAAGAGGGGAAGGGGAAAGACATCAAGAGGAGGAGAAAGCAGTGCCCAGAGACTGTGTGGGGAAAACAGTTTATTTCCTTTTTCTCCAAAAATGAGGAGAAATAACGCTAGTGATGCTGTCAGTGTGGCCTCTTGCAGGCCTGGGGAGAGGCCTGGCATCTGGGGTCCCTTCTCTTTGGAGGACACTGGAACCCCCCAGGGGAGCTGTCCCTGCCCTGTCAGGGCGTGGAGGGGCTGCCCTGGCCAGAGGGACCTGTCACCAGCCCCTCCTCCTGCCCCAGATCCTCCTGGGGCTGGTCCCACTCTAGGGGGACAGGCAGAGGTGGGGAATAGTGGGGACCCTCACAAAGGGCAGCCTCCCTTGTGCCAGCTTCTTCCTCCTCCACAGAGACTGTAGGGCTGCTGGTGGGAGCATCCATGGCCATCCACGAGCAGGAGCTCAAGGATCTGGAGCTGCTGGAGCTGCTGCTGGATCTGGGCTGTCATCGTCATCCTCACCCGTGGCAGTGAGGGAGTGCAGCAGCCGCTGGGCCCCTGGGCTGCAGTGTGTCACAATGATGCTGATGGTGCCCTGGACCAGTGGCACTGTGTGCTCCTCCAGGATGCCCTGCAAACTCTGGATCATGGCCTCCTCGTTGGGGCCGTGGGTGCAGAGGCAGTGCATGATGAAGAACAATGTGCTCTCTATCAGCCACCATTGGTCCCCATACATGCTCTCCATTCTCTGCTGCAGCCAAGTCCACACAGGGGCCAGCACATGCTGCTGTTGATGGAAAAGTTCTGCCCACACCTCAGGCAGGACAATTCCCATGGCCTGGAATGGTGAGTCCCATGCAGAAGATGGACAGGACACCACAGGAGGATGGGAGCTGTTCTCATCCAGGCTGCTAAGAGCTCTCCCTCCCTGGTTGCTGCCATCCAGCAGCTCCTCAGGGACTGTGATGGTTGTCTCCAGATAGTCGCCTTCTCCATAATCAGAAAATCGGACAGTCACTATTGTTCTGCAGAGTGGGCACACTGGATTTCTCTGTGTCCACCGCAGGATACAGCCCAGGCAAAACTGGTGGTGGCAGGGCAGAGTAGAAGCCACGTCCTCACAAGTGTCCTGGCAGATGGCGCAGTTGCTGTTGCTCTCTGTGGACATTTTTGTGCTCTGCAGCACGCTTGTGGAGAGATAAGGATCAGGGGCTGTTTGCCCTCACTGTGTCACCTCCTGCAGGAGGGAGAGGCCATGGGCACTGGCTGTCCTGGGGCAGGGAGGAAGAAGTGGCCAGGCCCCTGGCAAAGGCCACCCTCCCAGCTCCCTGAGTCCCATCACCCACCCCACAGCCACCCCAGAGGGACATTTTCCTTCACAGCTCACCCTCAGTGCTGCATCTGCAGTGCTTGGCTGCCTGAAGCAGGCAGGGCAGTGAAACAGGAGTGATGGCTCTGAGACTGGCACCAAGATCTGGCAGTAACAGCCACCACCCAGCAGTAGAGCAGCCTCCACAATGTTGCTTGGATGGACTTCAGGCTGGAGCCAGACTGGCCCAGGCTCTTTTGACTCAGAATTTAAGCAGTGAGGGATAAGAGTTCCCAATCCATCTGCCCATGATGTTACAGCTTGGTGGCAGCAGCTGCCACATCCCTGTGCTGTCACTGAAGTCCTTCTCCCCCTGCAGGCACATGACATCAGCTAAAACTGGGGAGCTCATACTGGAGACCCAATCCTTTTTCTCATGAGCATTGTCTGGCAGGGACGAGGTATCCCAGCAACGTTTTTGACACCTCTGTTTGGGAGCTTCATGGCCCAGCTGGACAAAGCCCTGAGTACTTTGTCTAGCCGCAGCACCAACCTTGCTTTGACCAAAAGGTTGAAGCAGAGGTCACCTGCACTCACATCTTCTGTGATTTTTCCCTAATCCTGTGAGGAAGATCATGTTTAAGATGGTGATCAGCACAGTCCATATCAGAAACTTTAGAGCAGGTAAAAAAAATACTGGGGTTTGGATTCACATGCTATTCTTTTGCAGCACTTGTCAAAGTGTGAATTTCTCTCTTCACACAGCCTTGTCCCACACTGCAGCTCCACCTCCCTGGCCGTGCAACAGATGAGCTCAAACTCAGATTGCCAAAAGTACTTCCCTCTGGATTGATGGATAACTAGTCATGAGGGATGTTTGCAGCAGACTAATCATCAGCTCCCAGGGCTTTCCTACAGTCCAGGCAGTGAATTCTGCCTACATAACCCTGTGGATGGGAGCAGGTAATAAATCTTTGTATTTACATAGCAAAATGCTTGTTTTTATTTGAGATCCACTTAGTAGTGTAGAGAGAATGCTGTTCAGGAGAAACTTTAGGAAAGGAAGTATTTTCTTGGATTTTACTTTTTGAGGGGAGTCAAACTCTCCTTGAGCAGCAAGAATTGGACTGTGAGGATTGTTTCTGCCACACACTGCAGGACAGTGACAGTGACAGTCTGGCTCTGGGTGTCCAACAAAATTGGAAAAAAATTTTGGGGAGAGGCTTGGTGAGGAAAGTTGGGTACTGTTTGTGAAAGACAATGTATTTGACCCATTCTAGTGTCAGAGATGGGCTCAGGAAAAAGACTCTATTAAGAAAGATTACAAAAAAAAAAAAAAACCAAAGTATATATAAGAAACCTTACTAGCAGTATTTTCTTACAAAGGTGTTTTTAGCAATGTTTTTCATTCAGTTAATTTAGTCATTTTACTCCTATTTTTTATGTACCCAGTCTGCAAAATTGCAGGGTTGTGATTCACCTCAAGCTTGAATTCCTCCTTATCTGGTTTTCAGTGATCTTCCAGTTGGATCTCCCTTATTTCTCCTTCTTCTTCTTTAAGAAAAGGAACTTTACATATAAATGTCTTGTCACAGGGCATTAAACATATCCATATCTTGCTGGATCAAAAGCAAGGGGATTTAATGTTGGTTTTTTTTCTGGGCCCATTAATTATAAAACACACGTGGATTCTGAGGGGTGAGAAAAGTAATCAAATATTTAATGGCATCTGTTTTCTGTTTATTGGGCAGGAACCTTCCAAGAAAATATGTAAGGCAATGACAAAAGAGTTTTCTTTCCATGGCTCCATAATCTCAGGCACAGCACCCTGGGGGGAGGACTGAGCTTGTACTTCAGTGATTCCTATCACATCTGCTCCACTGAAATGTCATTTCTAAGCTAAGCTTAGCTGCTGACAGGTTGGGGTTGTGCAGGTTCTTTAGTATATATCTGGGCTTTAAAGTGGCTTTCAACTCCCACTGCTGGAGTGGCTGATTTGAACTCCTGAAGAGAATGAACTTTTTTTTTTAAGTGGCTAAAATAAAATTTTTAGCACTGCAGGCAAAGCATGAGCAATGGGATTGTATTTTCCCACCCATTTATGAATTTTTAACTTATTTTAATGCTGAAAATATTTCTGTGATAGCTTCACAATTGTGCTGGCTTTCCTCTGCCATCTGCCCCCATCAGAGGCAGAGTGGGAAGGGTCAGAGCAAGTGGTGGGGCTCTGTGTTTTCCTCACCTGAGGAGGGTGAGGTTGAGCCTGAGGCACTCAGCTCTCCCTGCATCTTTGATCAGATAACTCTGCTGTTTGAAAAAGCACAGCAGTGTTTCCTACCAGCTGATATCCCCCAGGCTCTGCTTGAACCAGGCCCTGAAACACACCCACCTGACATTCACGAGTGGTCTTTCTGCCTTCCAGATTTACTGATGCTGGCACTGCTGGAGCTGCATGGGGCTGGACTGTGCCCCCAGCCACCTCCAATGCCACTGCATGGCTGGCAGCAGGCACCTTTGGTTCTCTGGTGGGTGCAGGTTGTCCCTGGCACTGACAAGCTGTCTAGGCTGCAAAACTCCCATGAGCATTGCTCTGTTTTCTACTGACCTCCATTTCTTCCAAATGAAAAGTTGCCTGTGGCTTTGCCATCTGTTCAGGTGGCGGCAGCTCTTGTCTGAGAATCCTGCATGTGTGTTATATTCATATATAATGTGGACGTGTGTGCATGTCTGCTAGGCTGTGAGAGGTTTTACACGTGTGCACCTTTTGTTACGACTTCCACCCTTTTAGTGAAAAATAAAGGAGAAGAGGATAACTGTGTTCTGTAAATAAGTTCCTTTGTGTTTGAGCAGCCACGGGAATGTCACAGCCTGCAAAGAAAGTATTGCTGTATTAAATGGAACGTGCTCAAAGTTCCTCCTACAGTTCTAATTTGGAGTCTGAAACTATTTTCTAATTTACTCAGATGAAAGCCAGGTTTTCCCAAAAGATTGGTTCCTGTTTCAGAATTTTAAAAAAGATGGATTTTTTTGGAGTTAACATATTTTAGGCAGAAGAAATTATGGCCAGACTAGACCAGGTCCTCAGAGATGTAAAAGCATTTCTCATCTGCTTCAAATTCTGAATAGGCACCCTTTTGTCAGAGAAGTTCCCACCCACTGGACATCAGCTATCCATAGTTTTTTCAAAAGCTGGTCTCTCATGACAGTGCCTACATGGAAAACAGACTCTGCTGTGAGAGATGCCCTTCATTTATGCAGAGGTGGAAGTACCAATTTGTATATTGGCTATTTCTCCGCATATACATTACTTAATGGCAGTTTTGGAATGATTTTCAGTATGACTGAATAGGAATAGCATTGGCTTCCTTTTTTTGCTTTCAGTGCAAAGAAAACTCAAAACATAAGCAGTAGGAAGTCAGACTGTGGATTATCTCTCTTTTGAAAATAAATTGGTAAAGCATATCTACTGAAAATATGATATGTTTGTGATTAATTCCTCACAAAATCTATCTGAACTAAGGTAGATAAGCAAATTACTTTGAAGGGGCATGAAATGCAGCTGTTCAGATGTTCTATTTAAGTTGCTTGCTTTCTGTTTTGACTCCTTCTCCAGCTGCACAGAAGAACTTGGTAAAAAATAGAGTGCAAATTAAACTTTATATCCCACACCATAAAAAGGCTTGGTGACAAAGACAGCTTCCAGTGCTTGTAGTTACCTACATATTTTGCTTCTGTACTTCCATTTTCTACCTCAAAAGAGAAACTGTCAGAATTCTAATGCTGTCAGAGTGGCTGCTACCTGTTTTAAAAGCTAATGCTGGAATAAGTTGTACAGAGAGGTTGTAGATCCATCCTTGGAGATACTGAAAAGCCATCCAGGAACAGTCTTGGACAGCAGGATCAAGGTGTCCCTGCTTGAGCAAGGAGGTTCCAGATGAACTGCAGAGGTCCCTTCCAGCCACAACCAACCTGCTATTCTCTGAAAAATCTTGAATTGCTCCCCTTTTCAGGCCAAACCAGGCTGGGGCAGTCGGTTTATTCCACACAACTGGTGGTACACCAGGGCAACACCTGGTGTGGAACACCACCTACCAGTGAATAGATGTTGGTGCAGGCAGGAACTTCTTATTCTAATTTTGCTGCTAAAGACATCAGTAAATAATGCCTCTCCAGCAGGTTCAAGTGAGATACATTTCATTCTGGGTAAATTTAGAGGATGAAATAAACAAAGTGAAGAGTACATGGAAGCTCTCATACAGGCTCAGGATTCTTGGATGTACTGGATTGGCACACCTCCTGAAAAATGTACACTTCCTAGGACCCAAACCACGAGAGAGTTCTGAAAAATCTTGCTTGAAAATCAACGCTCTTGGAAAGAAAACACTTGCAAAAATACTGCTTCTTATTAGTCTTACCCTAATTGTGGTTTTAGCAGTGTTTTAGTCAAAGATCAGGCACCGGAATGAAAAATACTGTTTCCCAGAAGGCTCGATGGATGAAAGTCAGGAGTTGGTTGTATGGAGGCTCAAAGCACTGTAGGATAAACAGCTCAAGGAGTGATGGCAATGTTATATTAGTGAAGGTGGAAAAAGAGCTGCATTGCCAGCAGGATCTGGAGTATAAGATCAACCCTTCTTTTGCTCTGTGGGAAATGAGTGAGTGTTTCTTTCACAGCAAGGTAAGCTGGAGCAGCTGAGTGTTGCAGAATTCTAGAAGATAAGGGGATAATATGTGTCCCAAATACGTTAACTGGAGGCCATGGAGCCCAGCAAGGGCTGCTGACCTTGGCAAACAGGGGTTGTTTGTAACCACCAAGTTCTGTTGTTGTTAACACAGCCATGAGAAAAAACAGGATTTGGCTGTGAAAGGGGAGCCAGCAGAGATAGGGCAGCTCTTCAAATGGACAAACATCATTGTTGGGGTTCCTGGAGATAAGCATAAGGTGGTACACAACAAGCTCAGGAATGAGGACAAGAAAGTCTTCTGCTGCTTAGTTAAATGTCCTCATTGAACAGAAGGAGATCCATTTTTGATGGTACAGCTGACTCTCTGTCCAGAGTAGCATTTGACACAGCAGAACACAGGGTTGTGAGAGTTTCTTATTTCCAAACTACACCTACAAGAGGTTTTTTTTCCTCTTCAACATCAGACACACACTCTGCTAAATGCATCTTAGCAGTTACCAGAAATTGGTGTTAATTTACTCCTGATTTACAACACTTTAATCCTAATCTTATGTGAAAGATGCACATGGATGTCATGTTGTGGCAATATTCATACACCAAACTCCTTGAAGCATCAGATCATAATGTTTTTGAGGAAAAGGTATCATTAAACTAGGCCAGCTACATGTTGTGATCCATCTGGTCAGGGCCCAGGCAGCCAACGATTAGCACTGCCATAAACAATGTTTTGAAGATGGAGTAACAATCTGGAGGCAGTTCTCAGTTTCTGCAGGACATAAGGTGCATTTTGAAAATGAGCACCTCTGAAATGCCTCTCTCAAATTTGTACTGCTGGTGAAAGAAAGCTCATTACTAAGACATGTGAGGAATGTGACGATGTAAAGACTCAGAACACAGTGGAATAGAGACACAGACATATTAAGGACAACCTTAAGGACAGCAGGACAACCCTATTTCATCTCCACACTTCAACAAAATATATCCATTTATAAGCAAAGCTCAGAGACTCTGGGTTCTGTGGAGAGCAGTGGCACTGAGAATGTCTGCTAAATCAGCATGAAAGTGCATTGGTGGCTTCAAAAAAGCAGTTTGCAAATGTCTGAGGTACTTGATGCACGTGGATATCCTTCATCTGGCTTTATGGTATGCTCATTTCATTCCAATGTCCTGGCTCAAGGGACAATGTCATTATATGTTGCCACATTTGGATATTCTTGTAATAAATTAAGTTAAATACTGAATCATCATGCACTTGACAGTGAGAATTTTACCCTATAAAACAGTTAAATTCTCCTCAAATTGAATTGCGCCCTACTCTGCTAAAAGCTCCTATAAAGAGAGAGATTTAAAAGATATTTTGTCAAATTTCAAGACTAACAAAAGAATTTTTTGCAGTAAAATATAACTAAATCTTACTTTTGCTACCCAAATAAACTTAAAGTATACTAAATTCCTCTAAAAGTTGGTGTGGAAGCAGTTAAATGCACTCAGTAACTAGATATGTCTGATAGGGGTTGTTTTACTACTATTTTCATCAAAGAAATGATAATTCAAGTTTAGAGTGCTTTATGGGCACATGAGAAGCACATGATCACTCAGCTGCAGATGCCCTCTAAGTCTTTGGGTATATTTTTAGGTGAGTCCTATTGCCAGGAAAAATGAGAAGTACTTCTGCAAATTAACTATGTTAGTAAGGATTCTTCATGGCAAAAAAGTTCTGGAGTTTTTAACTACAGTATGTTTACATAGGGTATCTCATGGGTAATTGATTTAGCCTAGGGAAGTGTATCATTGTCTCCACTTGCTCAAAAAAGTTTCACTTTTGTTAATCATGCCAAACTGATATCCCACTGCAGAGGAGTTATCGTGCTTTGGAATCCAGTAAAAGGACATTTTCCTTTTTATTTCCTCCGAGTAACACATGCTTGTTTTTAGCACAACAAACACAATGGCACTTTCAGGAACGCTGCTGCGCCTGCTGAGGAATCCATGTCGTTCGCACTGAGCATGAGCAGTGTGCTCATGAATATTTCAGCCGCTGATCCAATTTCACCTGGGTACGTGTGGGAAGGCAGATGCAATGTTTTGATCAGCATTAGTTACGGGTCAAAGTGAACCCTGACAATGATTTCCACCTGCTTCTGCTCTTGCATTCCTGTGCATGGTAGGGTGGGACACTGCCTGCTTGTGGAAATTTTTGGTTTACTTTCATTACAGCTTTCATATCTATTCCACTTAATGTTGTATTTTCTCTTGTACTTAGGTTTTTTAAGACACCCCAAAGAAATGCAAAAAAAAGAGCACATACAAAGAAATACAGAAATAAGAGCATTTTTCCTGTGCATTTCATAGTGATCTATGGATTTTGTCATTTGAAGACAGTAACATTAGTGGACATAAAAGAACATTATATTTACAGAGCCACTGAGGTTCTGAGTGTGAATTTGCTGCAAGTGCAAAGATCATGCTTTGTATCTAAGCTGAACAATAACCAGTCCATGATTCTATGAATCTGTGGGTGTCTGCTGAGTATTTTTTCCCTGTCTGATGTGTTATCCTCATAAAGTTGGTCATCCTGGCAATTCTAAAATGAAAATAGTGAGCCATTCATCACACTGTGGACAGGGACTAGCAGTTTAAGCATTTCAACACAGCATGTCAACAGCCACCTATGCTGGGATGAAAACAGAAATAATGACAGCATTTCTGGGGTTGGTTCTGAGATAGGAACAATGGAGTCATCATAGAATATTTTTGGTTACAAGGAGCCTTTAAAGGCCAATCACTTTTACCCCTGTTTCCATAGGGAGAGACATCTTCAAGTAGATCAGGTTGCTCTGAGTCCTGACTGACCTCAAATACTCCAAGGGATGGGGCACCTGCCACTTTTCTGAGCAACATGTGCCACTCTTTTACCAGCCTCATTATAAAAACCCTACCTTGTAAATATTCTATAGGCTAAGAGAAGGGCTGAGTGCAGCCAGCAGCCATCAAGCTTTAAAGCTGTTCCTCATACAGTTAAATGAGGTGACATTCAAGACTCTGTGACACAAAATATTCAGGGTCCTCAGGTGCTCTGTGCTTTGTGGTGCAGCTGCAGACAATTGAGACTTGCAAGTCTCCAGAGAGGGCTGGAAAAGCCAGTTGTGTTTGTGCAGAGCATTTGCCTCCCTCGCACAGCCTGGCTACACCAGACTCCTCAGGGCTGCCACCCCCAGGTGTGGGCAAGGATGCTGCTGGAGGACAAGCTCCTGGGAAAGGGTTACAGGCTGCCACAGGCTCAGAGTGGCAAGTATCTAAGTAAATAGGAATATCTTGAGCTATGTTTTGACTTGGGAAAAATTCCTGCTATTTAGGTGACCACAGTATTTATCACAAAAAAAAAAAAAAAAGAAAAAAAAGATTGAGATATTTTAAAAATTCTTGCATTTGTGCCCAATTAATTTACAGCATTGTTTTTTAAAAACAATGCATTTAGAAATTTTGGGTGCTGTTAGTCACAAATTGTTTCAGCAAGGCCCTGGTTATACTACATTTAATTATTGAAAACTGCACAATGGATTATTTCTGGATAGGATTTATGGACTGCTTATTTCCAATCTTTAATATTCATACTGACACCAGATAATATTCATTGAATGCCTGTGGTTTATGTGTGCTGCTGTATGCTTCTCTCCTTTGACTGCAGAAATTCCTGCACTTGCACATTCAGAATTTCAGTTCATGATTTTTTAAAAAGATAAAAGATCCTGTTTTTTTGCAAACTCTTGCCAGTGAACAAGTTCATTAGCATACCATGGAAAATAAAAATAGGTAGTGTACGAAGCTAACAAACTAACCTGAATTTCTTCTTCTTATCATAAGAAAATACTCTCAAGCATTTATATTTTAAATTAATTCAGTCAAGATTTTTGTGGAATTAGGAAAGTAAAATGATGACTGAGAAAAAAACTATAATCCTTCTACACCCTGCTCTGGTGTGTTTTGTAGAGAAAAATCATATGATTTTCAAGCTGGTTTTTAGTGGCAACCCTTAGAATCATCTCTCCTCTGAATTCAGTATGCATAACAAAGCATCCCGTGTGTGTATCACAGATTAACTGATAGCTATTTAAAGTACAGAGGGAACATCAAAGGCTTCACAAGATTCATTTGCTGCTCTTTGAATAAGAAAAAAACTGCAAACACAGGGCAAAGGCTGCCACAATCACAATGGAAAGAGCTCAGACTGTACCTCACAGCAAACCGAACAAAGATATTGAGGGACAAAGCAAACACCCTGGGTGCCTCCTTCCTTTCCCACTATTTCATCTGATTCACCCATCTCCCATGCCATGTGCCAGCCCTGGGACAAACCTTGCACAGACAGAATGTGACCCCAGATCCCCTCTTCCTATGGCATGGATTGCATTTCTGATTTGTAGCCTCACTGAAGCACTCTCAAATATAGTGCAGAATCATTTAAAAATGTCTCTTTTTGTGCCTGAGAATGCCCTTGCTGTGTAAACACTCTGGCCAAGAAGAGGGGCCAACCCTAGCCAGCCATGGACTGGTTTATCTTTTTTGTCTGTCAAGGGCATTTTGCTTCTGGATGTTTCTCTTCTGAGGTTTCCTGTTTCTGCACAGAAACACTACAGCATTTTTTAAGGATGGTGTCTTCCTTTGTGTCAGGTTGTCCTCAGTGTCCAGCCCTGTGTTCAGCAAGCTGTGGGAGAGCTGAGATCCTGCAGCTTCTGCACTCAGTGGTGTCTGACTGTAAGTTTGTGCAGGAAAATGCTTTTGACCTCGACCACCACAGCCTGGTTCAGTGCCCACAAAATTATGACAAGCAGCTGCTCAATCTCTGCTAAATTGCCTTTCTTCACTCTTCCAGTGATAGCTACTGTACTTACTCTGAACAACAAGATTTTGACCAGAGAGTATTTTTTTCTGTGTCTGAAAGAAATAGCCTAGCATTTTGATCACTGAGAGGGAAAAAAATCAGCCTCCTTGACACATAATCAAAATTTGCAGTGTTTTGTAACTCCTCAAAAATTCAAAGAGAACTCACTGCTAGATTTCCATGTTATCAACCATTGCTAAATTTATCAACATACAAGTTGATAACTTTTATTCCATTTTTAACTTTCTTGTTGCTTTAGTGCCCTACTGATATTCGTTTTAACCTTTTATGCCCTGACCAATGGCTTCCCCCACCCCTCCACCCCCACCCCCCCTTGGAAGAGATTTATTTTCAAATGCTTTCAACTTTTATTAAATAGTTGGGTTTGTGTCTAGATTATTATTCTCACCAATTTCTGTTTTTCTGTTGTTCCCAAATTATTAACTTTGCCCCACATATGCATATTTTAAAAGATGTTGTATGAAATAAGTGATAAAGCACAATTTAGCTGTTTGCTCAGCAGAAGTCACAGCATTAATTGTCCATTTGCACATTTATGGGGCTATCCATATTCTGTAACAGCTAGAACTGAGCTAAAAGCACCAGATGAGGCACTTTGAAAGGAGATTGAAAATGTCTTTTCATTCATATGGTAGTATGGGGTAAAGTGGAAGAGAGGGAAGTGAAAAACTCTTGCAATAAATGCAAACTTCAGCTTTCCTCTGTTATTTCTTGCACTTGGCTGCTCTGTAATAATTCTGTCATTGGCGACAACCATCCCACTAAACTGTTTTTAAATTGTTCTCAGCTTCTTCTTGATTTTCCTGTGTGTCATTTCTCCAGGGAGGATTTCACTTTAGAATTGTTTAATCAAAACTCAGATTCTCTCCTGATGTCATAATAGTCTCCTTCTCAGCTGGTGGTGACAAAATTGATCTTTCCAGGGTAGAAGCCTTTGCATAAAAGCAGCCCTTCACAGTGTCAAGTCACTGAAATATTTGTTAGCACCCAAAAGACAGGGGGAAGGTTCAAAATTTTTCATTCTGAAATGTGACAGTGGGAAAATGTCCATCACTCAAATATAACAATTCTTTCCTCATCTCCTCATTTACTTGATGCTTTCCGGTAAACCAAACTGCAAAGCTTCCCTCCGTCTGCTTTGAAATATGAGAGATTTTGTATTTTATTAATTTCCATTAAGAACAGCAAAAAACCTTTGTGATCAGGACCTGAAAGGGTCTGGTTTTAGTGACTGAAATCCTACACAGATTTGAGACAAAGCAGCCCCTCTCCTCTCCCAGTTTGGTCTAGTTTCAAGAGGAGACACACACTTCATTTGGAATAAGTATTGGCCAGTTAACTTCTCAAGCTCTGTAAATACAGAATGAAGAGCAAAATCTGGAGGCATAAAAATGACAAGCCAAAATGTGTTTGTCTTTGTCTCAGGTCTGTTATATCAATGCAAGCCGGAAGGGAATCTCTTTCCTCAAATATTTAATTTCCAGCCCCCAATTGCAGTCAACTATCTCATTGTTCAGCTCTTCAAATTAGGATGCTCTTCCCCTTCTTTTATGTGCATTAGGACAAGGACACGTTTTCTGTGCCTTTGCCAGATGAACTGCTCTGCTATGCACAGCTTGATGTGATATGACACTTCCAGATGCATAAAATATTTTCTTGTTTCAGATGTGTCAGTGCATCTCTGCATGAAAGCATGGAACAAATCTGCCCAGAGACACAGACCATCTAAGTTATAAGCCCATTAACTCACTCCAAAGATACCAGTTGCCTGTTCTCTCCTGAATTTTTCCTTCCTCAATGATGTGGCAGTGCCACCACAGAGCTTTTTCTTCGTGCTGCTGTAGTCCAGCCCTCAGTAAAACTCTAGATTCCCATCACTGCCTCTCCAGCCTGTTTACCAGAGCCAGTGAGTTCACAAGGGCATAACTGAACGTTCTATCCTGCCTCCAAATCTATCACTACATCCCCAGATTCCTGCTCTCTTTTGCCATCACTCCCACCT
Source organism: Ammospiza nelsoni (assembly GCF_027579445.1). Lineage (NCBI taxonomy): Eukaryota > Metazoa > Chordata > Aves > Passeriformes > Passerellidae > Ammospiza > Ammospiza nelsoni. Next base: position 6,902,641 of record NC_080669.1, read on the forward strand.
TTACCAGATTTTGGCTGTTTGAGGACTTTCCACTGTATGCTGACAGACTCATCTCTTCCCCACTGCAGGCAGCTATGACACAATCTTGTCTTTCTCTCCACAGAAAAAAGTTATTTTGCTCAAAATCATTCAGCTCTGGGATTTGAAAGGAAGCTCAACATTCAGTAAGATGGGGAAAGTGACAGTACTGGGAGTTTGACTTCTGTGTTCTGTGCCACTAAGGCACCTCAGCCAAGGGCTTCAAAATATCAGCTTCAAGCAGGATTACAAAATGATCCCATGAATGTTATGTCTGCCAGCTGGAGATGGGTACTTGTGCTAATACAGGGAAACTGGTGTATCACTGATGCTCACCCTTCAAGGTTGCTGGAGCCAAATGTTACAACCTGTGAGGATGACTCAATCACACTCCAGAAGTTCTGATATAAAGGGCAAATAATTAATCCCTTATTTGTGAGACACTTTGATTTGGTTTTGTGCCTGAATCCTGACCTGCAAAGAGCTTCTCTAGCTTGGACTCCAAATAGATACATGGATGTGAGGATTTATATTATCATAGAAATAGCTGTGGTTGGAAGGGACTTTTAATGGTCATCTAGTCCTTCCCTCCCCAATGAGCAGAGACACTCTCAGTGAGATCAGGTTGCCCAGAGCCCCATTCAACCCAGCCTTGTTTGTCTCCATGGATGGGGCAGCCACCAACCCTCTGGGCAACCTGTGCCAGTGTTTTACTGCCCTCATTGTAAGAAACTTCTTTATACCTAATCTATAGTGACCCTCCTCCAATTTAAAACTATTCCCTTTTGTCTTCTCATGACAGGTCCTGCTCCAATAGATCCATCTCTTTGTTGGGTAACCCAGGCATGCCATGAAGAATGTCTGTGACGGCGTTCACAGGGGTTTTCAGATTGGGGAAGAGAAAAGGATCTGACTCCACATTTCAGAAGGCTTGATTTGTTATTATATGATATATATTACATTAAAACTATACTAAAAGAATAAAGAAAAAGTTTCATCAGAAGGCTAGCAAAGAATAGATAGCAAAGAATGATAGCAAAGGTTTATGGCTCGGCTCTCTGTCCGAGCCAGCTGACTGTGATTGGCCATTAATTACGAACATCCAACATGGGCCAATCACAGATGCACCTGTTGCATTCCACAGCAGCAGATAACCACTGTTTACATTTTGTTCCTGAGGCCCCTCAGCTTCTCAGGAGGAAAAAATCCTAAGGAAAGGATTTTTCATAAAAGATGTCCGTGACAAATGTCTACAGCTGTCTCAAGAGATATTGAAGGAAACTGACTGTCTGATTTTTCTCAGTGGAGATATTTGGACCATACTCTGGGTCACAGGGTGTGGCTCTTTGGGATGGTGCTGTGCAGGGTCAGGAACTGGACTTGATGATCCTTGTGTGTCCCCATCAACTCAGCTGATTCTGTGTAAAGAGGCTCTGCTGGCATTGTCCAGTCTTTAGTCTGGTTTAGCTGGAGGGCGTACCCAGAGCTCACAGAACCTACACCAGAGTTCATACTTACCTGGCCACCTTCATTCTGCAGCAGAGGGAAAGTTTCTGTCCTGCAGGAGGAAATTGGTGAAGAAGACAAAGTTTTGTTTTGTTTTTTGGCTAAACACCTGGGTGACAAGTTCCAGCACAAGTTAAGGATGCAGTGGCTTGGTGTCAGCTTCCTGCCCCAGGTGCATGCCAGACTTAAATTCCAGAAGACCAAGGGTCTCTCAGTGTAAGAATACTGATCATTTACTTTTTCCCGTCCCAATGAATAAACTTTCCTGCTTTCCCTTTCCAGAAACAAAACCATGCTACCTTTTTGACCTCTGAGGGTTTTTTTCATCTGTTTGTTAATTCACCCACTTGATCTAAGGAATCTCCTTGCTGCCCTGGCATTTAAAATATTTTATTATTTCCTTTAAATTAGTAATCACTACTATTTTTTTATAATTTACCTTTTTTTTTCTTTTGTATTTTTTTTAATGAAATGTCAAGACAGGGCTAGTTAAAGTACATAATCCTGGTGGTTACTTTGAAGATCTGCTTGTGGCCTATGATTTGTCTTTCAGATTAAATATTGTAAATATTGTGACAGTTTTATAAGGAGATTTAACTGGAAAAAACCTCATTTAAGCTCATAATTGGTCATTTGAAAATCAAAAATTTACTGAAAAAATCCCTTTGTCTCTTGACTGTAAATACAGATCTTTTTCATTGTGGGAACAAGAGGTTTTAGATGAATGTGCTATGCCATGTAACTAATTTGTGAGGATGACTCAATGGAAAACAAAAGTCTTTTTAACATATATGGCAATCAGTGTAATGAGCTGAATTTCATAGCAAGAGACAACATCCTGGCATAAGGAGTACTCAGGTGAAAAAAAATTTTAAAAAAGGAAAGAAATAAAGAACCCTTATAAAACCACTCCTCTAACATTTGAAATGAAAACAAAAAGCCAAAGTCCTTACCCTTGCAACTTAAGCAAATATGTGGTAGGTGGGATTAGGGAAAAAAATCCAAAAGAAGCTTTTTTCCTTTTGCTGCTGAAAGAAAGCACTTCCACTCCTGGGCCATGGGACCATTCCTATATACCCAAACCTGAACTATCTCCACAGATCTATTTTGTTTGCAACTCTGCTCAAATGTGGTTTTCCTACTCTCACTCAAACTCTTCTTCCCAAATTTAAGGAAGAACCTCAACAGCTTCAAGAACAAAATAGCTCCTAGAAGCCTGAAGTTATCTTGCTATGAGCCTACATGGAGTCTAGCACATGGTATCACCAAAGAAGAGATCTTAAAATAAGTACCTTGTCATAAAGAAGGTTTGGGACAGCTTTTTGACTGATGGATAAATGTCATGGATTATAACTGCACTTAATTTTTCATGCAGAGTTTTACTTCCAAAAGTTTGTCAACTCCTGTTGATAATTGTTTTCTGCTCTGAAGAGCTATTTTAAGGCTGAGCTAGTAAAGTTGTGTGCTGCCTTTGCCAGTGTTTCCATCAGCAGACTTTTTTTATCCTGTTCTTTCACATTGCTTCAGGCAGTCTGAACACTTGCAGATGCCCAGTGTAACTAAAAGATCTGTGTTGCCAAATGAATTAATTGTGTTGCCTCTTAAACTTTGCCAGCTGCCAATACTGCCAAAAGCTACAAAGACTAATGGGTACAGTAGAAAAACAAACATAAAGGGTTACCACTTTCTTGGCAAAGCTGTTGATGAGGACGTATCACTTGAATCTTGGAAGCTGATTTTCTGTCAGATACTCCCACACTTTGTGGGCAGAACTGTCACAAGCAGATATAACTGAAGATTTTTTATTTTTTTCCTGAGAGTAGTGACATTTCATTCCTTCCTTTCTTCTAAAATAATAAGTGTAACTAGTGCTCCATCTCAGATTTGCTAACCTTGGAAGTGAAGGCTGTATATTCCCTTCCATAAGACAAATAGCAATATCAGTCTCAAAGATCTTTGCTGGTTTGGAGCCAAGGTGATCCTTGACACTTTCCTGCTTGCCACAGAGCAAGAATGAGGGGACCTGACTCCTCCAGACTGTGTTGCAGAATAGGTGTTCAAATCTCCCTCACTTAAATTTTAAAGGCTACCTAGATCTTCATAGCATTTCAATATCAGTTACAGAAATTATAATAGGTGGTATTTGTGAACTTGCTCTAATTGTCCACTGTGGAGAGTGGATTGATACCAGTGGCTGACATTTCTTTGCATGACATATATTCACCATAAGAAAATATAGCCCAAATATGTCCCTATAGGTAAATGATTCATTTATGAGTCAAATGAGTCAAATTGACAATTCTGTCACAGCTGTACTGAATTTCTCAGTAATCATCTCCTTTTTGCTTGAATTTCTTTGAGTTTTGGAGGGGTATTTTAATAGTGGGATGAAATGTATATTGAATACTTAATATTAATACTCAAAAGAGGATAAAATGGGTTTTAATTTGTTTTTATTTATGCCCTGTGATCATTCTGTGTGCTTGTTGGAAGAGCATGAGCCATTTCTCTCAAACTTTTTCTGTTCAAGAATATAATATTTCCTTTGGAAATAAATAAGAACAGTATTAGGAAACTGATGGTTCATTTGGATTTGGGTGGGAAAATCTGTTTCAACAGTTTATCCACAGAGACATCATATGGAGTCACAGCAAAGACTAACATAACAAGAACAGGAACTGTGGTTTTTTTACATATCGGGTTGAGTTGTTCTGAAAGTGGAATGGATGTTGGAGAATTAGCTAAGAATAAATTTATTCTCAATGAAAATTCATCACTCTAAATTAAGCATGATTGTAAAATATTTGCCTTGTTTTACAAGTACTTTTTAATTATGGCTTAAATAGATAAATAAATCACAACTAAAATTTTCAGTATTTGAAATAGTACACTCATTTTTTTAGAAGGACTTGAGCTTTTTTCAAAATGTCTTTCCAACCTACTAAGCCACTAGTCTTAAGGAATTTCATATACAAATAAATTATCCTCTCCCCAGCATTTTAGTAAGGAATGTTGAACTGTTTCTGTGTTACACTTGACAGGTATTTACTGACATTAAAACCAGATTGCTGAAGATTATAAAAAACAAAATACAGATGATTTGTAAATGAAGTTTTGAGATGAGCACAAAAGATAAAATTCCATCTGTATTCAGTGACTGAAGTTCAGGAAGACACCTGAAGCTGTCTGAAAACATTCTGCTGAATTGAGTGAAGGCAGGTGATTATCACAAGACTGCAAAATGAAGGAGGCAGCTTTGAAAGAGGCAACACTCTGGAAATTTTAATAAACACTTGTTTCCTGCTAGAACCAGAAAATTTCAGGAAAAGCCTGAAAAGGAATTTAGGAGACATCTTAGTGCAAACTCTGAAAAGCTTAAATATCTTGTAATACAGTATCTGAAGATTCTGACTTGATTCATCTGAGCTGGGATTGATTAATGCCATTAGAAGTAGCTGTTTAAGCAGCCTTGTGATGCTATGAAACACCACCATCCCCCTCACACACGTGCTTTCCTTTGATGCCAGTTTTCAGAATAATTTTAGGTATATGCTGCCTTCAGTAGCTGTGTATCAAATTGTCATTTTAACCTTCACTACAGTGTTTTGCATTCAAAATGCAGATTTCAATAGTGAGAATTCAGATTTTAGTAGTGGGAATGAAACACTAAACAAGAAGTATTTCTAGCCTTCAGCATTTTAGTTCTCTACAGAAACATTTTGATTTCCAGACATGGTATTTGTTAACAGTCTTTAGAATAGGAGGAAGGCACATTTGTAGGCGCAATTATTATTTAAAATGGTGGTTGGGAAAACAAAAAATTTTAAGCAAACAAGCTTAAGCCTCTTGCCAATGGATATTCCAGATCATACAACACCAGGGTCATGGGTAAGACCAGAGGGCTGCTCTTGCCACAGCTGCCATTGCCCAGAGATTGACCAGGCATTTATCTGCTAAGGACAGGTGGTTGTGTCACTTTAAAAAACCCCAAAAATAAACTTCATTTTTATGAAATGGGCTTTACTTTGGCCCGTGGGTTTGCACCCTCCATGGAAGTGGCTCTGTGGGTGCTGGCCTTGCTCAGCCCACAGCAACCACAGAGCATCTCGAGGAGTGACCTAGTTTGAGGTTTTTTGTTCCCCCCCAAACTTGAAAGCCACAAGAGGATAATTACAACTTAAATTCCAGAAAAAATAAAAAAGACCATTAAAAAAAAACTTGCTGTGTATTTTCTAGAACCACGTAAGTCCTATTAAGAGACAGTTTAAGGAATGTATGAATTATGAATGACTATCAACATATTTTCTCAGAACAATATATTTCTTTCATTACTGTTGTATAATTTTAGCCTTTAGGTGAATAAAAATCCTATTGTGTTTATATTAATTATATTGCACATTTATGGCATTATAGCTTATCTTCACAGGAGCTCCACAACTCTTCAAAAGTATTAATTTAATTTTCTGTCTCTCCCAAGGGAAGGGGTTGATGTCAGCAAAGCAAAGGGCTGTGAAGCAATTCTAATTGCCCAGCATCCAGTTTCCAAACTAGAGCCTATACCCATGTAAGCCCAACCAAAGTCCTTACTTTGGTATCTTTGGAAGCAACAAGTGACAATACCAAAAAGGATGGCCTGAAAGTTCCTTCTTCAAAAGTGTTTTGCTACTTTAGTGCTTTTGCTACAGTAGTACATATCCTAAAAATATTTGTTGTTGAGTTATAGATTATTCTCAAAGGAATACAGGCAAGTCAAGCACTGATATATTGTTGTTTTAATTTTCTGGCTTAAGTTATGTATAAGTTACTTTACTGTATATGGATTTTTTAAATAGAGTACACATTTTGTGTCATGTGTTTAGTTAACAGGGTATTTCAAAACCTTGTAGGCACTTGCACTTTCCTATGAAAAGCTGTGTGAACACCTTTTTTTTAAAGCTGTGCTACAGATAATACAACACAAATTTATACTGAATTAATATTTGCTGTTCAGCAGAAAAATCTCCATATTTTCTCTGTGAAAGCAGCAGCTTCTCTTTTTGAACTGTCTTTACTCCAAGTAAAGCAAAAAGACATCCTCAAAGTCCTCCCATCTATGACAACCTCCTAAAAACAGGGATATGACTTCTTTGTTCCAGGCATCCTAAGCTAGTAATAATGCTGGGTAGAAAAGTGAAAAAGTTATTGAGTAAAATTTTAAAAGCCTTTTTTTTTTTTTTTTTTGGAAGGATGGCAACAATCTACTTCAGAATTGATGTGAATGTGAACTTCTTATTTTTATTTGTAACGTAAAACTATTGTCATTGCTGCATACAGGAGGTTTCTGTGATGCTTTTTTTTTTCCCTTTTATTTTGTAACATGGGATTTCATTTTTGTGTTTTACATTAACAACTGATTTTGGTCCAGGTAAAAACCCAGGACTGGCTCAACAGTGCTGTGCAGCCTCTCACTGCATGTGACCTTGAAACTGAAAAAGCAGAGAAGCAGATGTGCAGGGAGGAGCAGCACCTGCCTTAATGAGAACTCCAGTCATCCATGTGCTCCTAATGGTTTTAGCTTCCCAATGATCAAGCATTATTGATTTTCCTTCTCTCCTTTGCTCATGCCAAGATAGTTTTCTGCAAGTTAAATGCTAAGAAACAGCATCAGCAGAAATCCTTCTTCCACTGCAGTAATGGGGAACCATTCAATTTTAGGGTGTTAACTCCATTTATTTCTGCTGCTCCCTTTTAATTTTGTTTGTTTGTTTGTTTGTTTGGCTGGTGTTGCTAATTGCAAATGCCTATAAAAAAGCACTGGGGCAGCATCTGCAGCAGAGCAAACCAGGAGGTTCCTGCTCAGCTCTCCCTGGGCTGAGCACCGTGCATTATTCAGCACTGTGCATTATTCAGCACCAGGCACCCTCCGAGTGACGCTGGCTGGTAATTCCTTTGGTTGGCCTCCCTTTGTTGTCTCCATGGCAACTGTTTCCATTGCCAAGAGCATCTCTGGGGCCCGGCCTTGCTCACACACACGTCTCAGCTTCTCCTCTCCGAGCACTGCAATTTAGTGGCTGTGCCATCGCTATATTTAGAATGCCTTGTGCTCTCTGTATTATTTATCACTGGGACAAATCGCAGAATTGCAGCATCACAGGATGGTTTGTGTTAAAAGGGACCTTTGAAAAAGCCATCACATTCCAAAACACCTGCTGGGGGCAGGTGCATCTTCTGCTAGTCCAGGATGCTCAGTGTGGCATTGACATTTTCTGAAAAATCCCTTTGTCCATGAAAAATCCCTTTGTCCAGGATTTTTTTCCTGGGAAGATGAGAAGCCTCAGAAAGAAAGGAAAACAAATTCTTATCTCATTTGCTTCTCCTGTGTTATGCTTACATGTGGAATGTGTTTGGAGATTATTTATCCAACAGGTGATTGTCTCATTGGTTTCTGCTGTGAATTATTTTGATTGATTGGCCAATCAGGGTCAAGCTGTGTCGGGGCTCTGGAGAGAGAGTCACAAATTTTCATTATTATCTTTTTAGCCTTCTGTAAGTATCCTTTCTGTATTCTTAAGTAGTTTAGTTTAGTATTCTTTAATATAATGTAGTATCCAAAAATAATAAATTAGCCTTCTGAGAACATGGAGTCAGATTCATTGTTCCTTCCTTTGTCAGGGTACCCTGCAAATACAATAGTTCAGAGTCCCATTCAACCTGGCCTGGAACACTTCCAGGAATGGGGATTCCACAGACTCTCTGGGGAATGCCTCACCACCTTCACGCAGAAGGATTTCTTCCTTAAATCTAATTTAAAGCTATTCTCACTTTCAAGCCATTGCCCCTTGTCCTGTCCCTACATTCCCTTCTCAAAAGTCCCTCTCCAGCTCACTGGGAATCCCTCTGGGTGCTGGAAAGGGCAGTGAGCTCTCCCTGGAGCCCTCACTTCTCCAGGCTGAACAACCCCAGTTCTGTCAGCCTGTCTCCACAGCAGGGATGCTCCAGCCTGGGATCATCTCTATGGCCTCTGGACCCACCCCAACAGGTCCATGTGCTTCTAATTCTGGGAGCTCCAGAGCAGGATACAGCACTCCAGGAAGGGTCTAATGATGTTCATGGTGGCCCTGGCTGGTGTGGGCTGTGTGGCTGCCTTCATCCAGGAGGTCACTGCTGGAGTCCCCTCTGTGCAGCCCAACCCGCTCTGGACAGAGGAGCCTGTTGGTGCTGCTTGTGAGCATCAGCCTTTGGACCATTTGTCTGCTGGCTCTGCTCCCACCCTGACCTCCTTTTTTATGGGAAATGAGCACAGAGAGGCATCATGGAGGGCCCTGGCAGGAGTGCAGCCCCACTGGCCCTGGTTTGAGTGATAAAGCACAAACCCAGAAGTTTAGTTTCTCTGAGTTTCTCCTGGTGTTGCTTATTCACAGCAATATGTTGTGAAATAGCCTCCAAGATATGGATGCATATGTAAAACACCATATAAGGATGTAAAATAAATTTTTAAATGTTGTAACACAAGAATCTCTGAGTAACATCCCATGCTGTATGTTATTTAGCCACTGGAAATATTGGGAACCCTTCCTCATGCACTTTCCTGTAAAACGAAGGTTTCAAGAAGAGTTGTGTTAAAAAGAGAAACACAACATTTTGAAATACTAAATTCTGTAGTTTGATTTTAACAAACAGTATCAGTCAAGTTAAATATAAGTAAAAAATAAGCGTTTCACAAGAATCCATAAGGTTCTAATGATTCATGAGGTTTCTAAGAAGCTCTTCTATTCTAAATTAATTTCTGCCATTTGATCTTTAACTTGATAAGCTTTCAGTGTTCAACTGCAGTTTCACCGACAGACAAATTTTTATTTGTTTTATTGCAGAATCCAAAGTAACTTGGAAAGCTTCCCTTCCCTTCCCTTCCCTTCCCTTCCCTTCCCTTCCCTTCCCTTCCCTTCCCTTCCCTTCCCTTCCCTTCCCTTCCCTTCCCTTCCCTTCCCTTCCCTTCCCTTCCCTTCCCTTCCCTTCCCTTCCCTTCCCTTCCCTTCCCTTCCCTTCCCTTCCCTTCCCTTCCCTTCCCGGAACTTCCCTTCCCTTCCCGGAACTTCCCTTCCCTTCCCGGAACTTCCCTTCCCGGAACTTCCCTTCCCTTCCTGGAACTTCCCTTCCCGGAACTTCCCTTCCCTTCCCGGAACTTCCCTTCCCTTCCCGGAACTTCCCTTCCCGGAACTTCCCTTCCCTTGTAAATTTCATATTTGGCTTGGACTTTTTTCGAATGTCTGCTGGACTGCAATATACAGTGGGTGACTACTTGAGAACTAAATTAAAATACATGCTTTTGTGCAAAAATTATCATGTTGTGCAAAAATTTATCATGGCTATGCTAAACAGACAAACCGTTGAATCATAGTTTAAATTGTTTTTATCACTTCTTCAGATTTTAAAAAAGGGGTTTTTTCTGGTTATTTTAGGGGGAAAATGTTGCGGGGTTTTTTGTATTGGGTTTGGGTATTTTTTTCTTTTATCCCTTTATTATAGCTCTGGAGCATCATGATAAATCTTGGGAATGTGTCCTAAAGAGGAATGCACATATAGCCCAGCTCAGACTGAGAAACCTGCATGTAGCACTGTTCTTTCCCAAAGACTTTCTTGTACCATTGAGCTCATGGGTATCTGATGCTTTAAATTCTGAAAGGGATGGAAAATCACTCCAATAAACCTCCCCTTCTTATTTTTACCTTCTCTGTAGCTATATTCATTGAAGGTGTACTACAGGCATTTAGTAACTGGTACTGAGAATTGGTGATCTCACTCAGCGCCTGGGAGTCGGTGAAGATCCTTTGTGATCCCCTTCTACAGCTGCTGCTGCTGCAGCTCTGCTCCCCCTTCCCTTCTCCTCAGCTACCAGAATAAAGACAAAGCTGTCTGAAGTCTGCCAGAGCTCTGGCTACTGTATGCTCCAGTGCCCAGCCAAGCAGGTATTAAAAAGAAAAACCCAAAAAGCAATAAAATCAAATAGGCTGCAGAATTGTATTAACAGCAAATGAGGCTGCCCCACAAAAACAGGCAGTGCTCAACAGAGTGAGGTAAACTCAAACATGCAGGGCTGGGCCAGAGAGGGAATCTAAATGCAGCAGAGGACAAATGGGTGTGGGACATCCAGCTCAGTGCTCTGTAGAGCCCCAGCTTGACTTCCTCCATTCCTTGTTTTAATGCAGTTTCCATATGTTCCATCGGGGCCCTGGGTTGCTTCCCCAGGAACTGCTGTTGCAGTTCCTGCCACCGAGGCCGCCCCTGGCAGATGGAAAGCGGCTGGGCCTGGAGGCTGCTGCTGGCAGTCATGGCCTCACGGCCAGAGCTCCATCCTCCCTGCCAATCCTCCAGCTGGATGGACCACCCGTGGCCTGGGCTGGCAGCATTTCAACAGGGAAGCTCTGTGGAGAAAGGGGAACCTGGTCCAGGAGGTGTCTGGGACGTTTATCCATGTGCTGTCACCCCCGACACCACCAGTGCCACACGCAGGGCAGCCATGGCCTCTGAGGGCACTGACAGATAGGACAGGCTGGCAAGACAGACAGAATTCATTAAAACTCTGATGTGCCTGCTCTAAAACAGCATTCAACATCAGTCTGGATGAGGCTTTGAGCAACCTTCTCTAGTGGGAGGTGTCCCATGGCAGGGAGCTTGCACTTAGGTGGTCTTTAAGGTCCCTTTTGGCCCAAACCATTCCATGTTGCTATAATTTTGTGATTGTTCATGTCAGAGAAAGTGATATGGGACCTTGTGTCCCTTGTAACCCGGACAATGAACTTCTGGCACCTCTCTCAGCCTCTGCAGTGTGTGCTCATCACTTCTGTGAATGCAAACAAGATGTAAGCGCCATCCTAGCACAACTCCAAGCAATGCACCGTGCTGGAGCAGGAATAGATGGCTCCAGTGTTCTTACCCAAACATGCCCATTCTGTGACAAGGAAGGTGTTTTTTTCATTTTTTTCATGGTTTTGCGTTGGTTTGGCTTTTTCCACAAGAAAAGAAAACCTCTGGTGAGCTCTCTTTAGGCCTCAGCTCAGAGACGCAGAACTTTGTATGTAGAAATATTGTTTAATTCCCTTGCCAGACATGATAGATCACATATATTTATTGCTGCTCATGTGGACTCATGTGGCAAAGCTTGAACCAAATTTAGACTTTTCCTGTGTTATGGTGTGATTGAATCCAGTGTTGTGGTTCACTGCTTATCTGTGTTTACAGAGTAAACTATTATAAATGCCTGGTGGTACTGGCAGTCACTGACCAGATTCAATAACCATTGACTGAAGCAAAAAAAAAAAAGAAAATAGAAAAACTGGCTAGATGTTTATCACCATTAAAGCTTGCACAGCATGGTCAAGAGAAGTGTGATGTATTCCTGGTGAACATACAGTTGATTTAAGAAGACAATACCCATCTGAATCACGTAAGTCAGCATACACATTTGTACTTTTCCTTGAAGGCTTTTTAAAAATGTATCTAATCAACTACTTGAAGAACAAGTGATAAAACAAAGGAAAAAAAAAAGGTGAAACAAAGAAACAGGCCTAAGCTTCTGTAAGTTAGAGCTAAAGAAGTGTTGCTAAATTCAGATCGGCTGCTAAATTCAGATCTGTGCTTCATTTCACCCAGTCTGGACTGAATAAGACTGAATAAGAAGTCCATCTGGTCTAATCTTCATTAAGAGGGATGCAGCATCAGAGGTTTGATGGGGAGGTTTCTATGCAAAATGGCTGTGTGTGGTCTGCTGTCAAAATCTCTTTTTGTCAAAAAAAATCTTTTAGGTCTGGCCATGATACAATGGTATATTTTTTCCTAGAAGACAGAATAATGTGAAATTTAATTAAGAAGAACAGAGTCCTGGAATGCTGGACTTTTCCCAGTTGAACAGAGTGATTCTGAAAATAAGACTGTATGCAGGTATGGTATATCAGAAGTCATTGCTAGCAGGTGTGGCTAAATATACAGTTTTAAAATCTTTCCCCAATAAGACTGAAAATTCTGTTGTTGTTTTGTGATCCTGAATCCTCTCTTGGATGAATCAGTCATTTGGATCTCATAAAATCCAGAAAGATCATCCAGAAAGTGCATCCCTGAAATCATACCATGTGCTTTTTATTGAATTATTTCCTAGGTGTGTCCAGTGGTAAAGATCTAGTTTCAGATTGCTTCCAAATTAGGCAGAAATAAAAGGGAATGGATAGTGGTATAAATGGTATTTTAGCACCATTTCCAGTCACCAGGCACTAAGTTCAGATTCTCAGGGAAGTGAAATCCAGGAGGTACCCCATCTTGCCTGCTCACACATCATACATAATTTAGTTTCTAATTTAGTCTGCATTTGGTGATCTTTTCACATACTGTTTGTTTTACCTTTATAATACCAAATCTGTTGTTTAAGGTGAACATTTTATTTCCTGTTGATACCAATGTCTTAGTGTTTTCTAGCAGCTCTCTATATCCCATGTTTCACCTTCTGTTTTAAAATATTGTGGTTACAAATCAAAACCAATTTACAGCAGCGGGAGTGTAATTAAAAATAATAGCCACAGCAGATGTATTGAAAAAGCAGTCTCTCCCTATATCAGTTAATGACAGATCTTGTGCTAATCTGAATGCAAAACATGCTCCCTTTAAAGGCTTCTTCCAATATGAAAGGGAAAGGAAACCCATTAATAACTATATTCTACTGCAAGGTTTTGAAAAATGAAGGAAGACCTCCCCCCCTCCTGTCTCCTGGAAATTGCATCCCTGATGTCTGGGAATCTGTAAAATGCAGATGATTTATGCCACCAAGAGTTTCCTGGTCCCTGAGAAGCAGCAATGGAAAGCTTCACAGAAAGTCCCCAGGGATTCGGGCACAATCATCTTCAGTGGAAGAATTGGGCAGAAGGATATTTACTGTAAGAGTTTCTCAGACTATGGCAAAGAGAAAATCCAGGAATGAAAGGCAAAAATTATGAGAAAAAGAGGGGGAAGGCTGTGAATTCAAGGTGAAATTTTCTTATTTTCCACAGAATCCCTAGCTGAGGAAGATTGGGGCTGCAGAGGCAGTAGTAACTCAAATTATTTTGAAATGGCTGAGGTTAATAAAATGAAATTCTGAATGCTTCAAGGATTTGAAAATGAGATCTAAAACTTCTAAAAATTTTGACATTTCCCTGGGAAAATGCTTTCCTCTTCTATTTAAAACTGAATATCTCTGCAGGAATACATGAATTTCTGTTGTTGTGTACTAGATAAGCCTTGATGCGATTGAATATTTTTATTAAAAAATACAATCAAATTTTTAATTGTGAATACAAAATAAATTTTGGAATGAAACATAGTAACTATTTAAATTAACCAAACATGCTTGTTTTGAAAGTTTGCTTTCTGTGTGGACAGAAAAGATGATCCAATGCTACTAGAGTTTCCCCTGCAGCTAGATGAAAAAAATGAAAATAGAAACAAACAATTGAGGTAAAGCACAGCTCTAACATGAAGTGCTCCCCCAGGGCAACTACTTTGTCAATTACTTTTATCCTGAGTATTGCTTGGAAGCGGAGTGTACAAACTCATTCCATCAGCACAATTTTAGGTTTGCTGGTGAGAATTTATGGGAGGCCACTAAGAGCATTCTCAGGCACCCTTTTAGTCATTCTTCCATTAAGGGAAGGCAGAGCTCTTCATGTAATCACTTTGGCAGCTGGGGGCAAACCCTGAGTGTATAGGGAGGGTGGTTTGCCATATCTGCTTTCCATAGACCAGTTTGGGTTGGAAGACACAAATAAAAGTCCAAAACCCCTACATAGACCAGGAATGTCTCCAGCCAGATTGTGTTGCTCAAAGGCCCATCCAACCTGATTGTGATCCAGGGATGGTGTCTCCCAGTGACACTCTGGGCAACTGTGCCAGTGTTTTGCCACCCTCATTTTCACCAGGCTAAAGGAAAGCATTCATGAAACAATTCTCAGGGTTCCTCTTGACATGTACAGTGTGGTTTGGTCCATCAGCAGTGACCAGTGAGCTGAGGTTCTTTGTTTGGGCAAAACATCAAGTTTATTTTTCTTAAGCTGGGATAGTCACTTCAATTTTTAAACCTGGCATAATCAATACTCAAACAAAAATGAACTTCCTTGGTAATTTGGGAAAAGGGAGACAATTCTAGAAGTGTCTTTTTATAAAAGGAAAACCTGCAGCTCATACGAGGTGAACTTTCATTGAGGGGCTCCAGCTGAACGTTTTAAACCTGAGAAGGTTCACTCACACTCATGCTTTTCCTACCACTTCCATAAATTAACTCTTAGATGAATCATCATTCTTAGAGCCATTTTAGCAATTGGGTTAACACCTATGCCAATTGTCTCCTTATTCCTTCTGCTACTCTCCATACAGACACTATATGGAATCACAGGATGTTTTGGGATGGAAGGGACCGTAAAGATATCTAACATGCTCTGCCATGGGCGGGGACACCTTCCAGGTGCTCAAAATCCCATCCAAACTGGCATTGGACACTTCCAGGAATGGGGCAGCCACAGCTTCTCTGGGCAACCTGTGCCAGGACCTCACCACCTCACAGTGAATGTTGCCTTCCCATGAAGAAACTCTTTAGGGGGCAGGCTGGACTGCTCAGAATTCAGTGGAAATAAGAACGTGGGGTGAGAGACCTCAGCCATGTTGGCCATGTGGTCTTTAGAAACTGGTTTGGTTGGTGAGGGGTGGCCTTGGGTGGCACTCACAACTGCATACAAGAGAGGCAAAACAAGGATGATAAGGAAGCAGAGGTGAAGGATGGTACAAAGAGATTATTTTTATTGCATCATGGAAGCTTGTCCACTGCATCTCTGGACAGCCACATTTGCAAGCACTGGCAATCTTGTACTTCCACTCATGATTGTCATCCCTTTGTTGTTTCAAAACAAGTTCTTGTATCCAGTGCTCAAGAGGGTGACCCATGCACTGAGTGGAAGTAATTATTTACAGTTCTGTGCACAAAGGGGCAGCTCAGTGGAATATTCACAAAGCCAACATGATAAGTACCAGAACTTTTAATTCCAACTTTTCATTTCAACTTTTTAATGTATTTATATATTTCAGTAAACAAAGTAATTAGTGATCATTCACTACAAGTTACCAAGTTCTCTTCATAATTAGTATTTTGTAGTATCTGCAGTTAGTTAATGATCCTTTCACTTCTCATGCTAATTCATCTGCATGCTCAGTCTTTTCAGTCAATGGTTCTTGAGTGGGTGGCCATGGTCTGCTCCTGCTGGAATGGCCTTTTACCCTGCCAGAGCTGATTCAGCACAGTTGCTGCCTTGGTTTTGTCAGTTTGTTCCTTTATCTTGAGAATTTGTCCAAATGTCCTGGTGCCCATAAATTTTGCTTTCTTTGTGTCCACCATCAGTGGTGCATCCTTGTTCCCAAACCTCGCTGACCTGCCCTGTGTCTGAGGTCACTGAAGCCTGTCAGGCCCTGCACCTCCACAAGGCAATTCAGCCAAGAAGTCACCTGCCTTTCCAAGGCCTGGCCATTGCTTAGATCTCTGTTGGCTGCTTTCTGATCCACAGATTAAATCTCTTTTCTTGTTGATTAGGCTTGAAAGTACACTGAGATCAAACATAAAGAGTACCCTTGCTTAAGAAATTTTTTACATATACCACATTTTGCAATGATCTCTCTTTGGAATTAATCTAATCAATTTCTTAGACTATTGCCACCCTTCTGATTCCAATATCCCCAAATAACATATTCACGTACACTGGGTAACTGCATAGATGCAAGCAAACACCACCAAGACTTTAAGTAACAGAGATAAAAATTTATTGACCCATAAATTCAGATCAGGGAACCAGCATGTCAACCAGTTCCAAATTTCAGTAAAACCATAACAAGTGTCATCCTTTCAGAGGGCCATTTTCAGAGTTGCCTGTAACTGAATGTTTACCACTGCTAAAGCTGTGCATTCCCCCAGATGATTGGATAAATTGTAGGACCAGATTTCTGTGTGTTATCTTGAGGAAACAACAATGCATTATAAATTCTAGAATTTCCAGATCTATTCAGCAAGAAAAAAAAATCCACACTGATAAATGCCTGTTAATAGTAATATAAGTTGCTGTGGACAATCTAAATACTCCCAACACTTCCTTCAGCACAAGTACAATTCATTTAAGATTTTCAGTCAGTTGTAGTTTTAGATCTTGTAGTTAACATTTTTGTGAAATCCACTTATCTTGTTCAGATATTGGGGTCCTTTTTTACCTGAGTGTAATGAATCCAGGAATTAATTCCTTCTACTTTTCAGCTATATATAAATATAAATAAATATTATATATAAATAAATATATATATATATATATAAAAATAAATAAAACTACATAAGGAGCTTTTCACTTTTTTTAACAAGGTTCAATCTTCCCATGTTCACACATAGACTTGTGCCTTTCAACCCCCTGGTTGAAAGATGCAGATGGCTGCTGGTTAAGATACCTGTACAGAGAGGACCAAACCCACAAGAGAGATAACAGATAATTTCTCAACACATCATCACCTTTCACATGCATTTGATCACCTTTCATCACCACAGTGTCGACTGGACACAATCTGTCATTCAGAATTTCAAATGGTCTCACCCCTGCCAAGGACATGGGATGATTCAAATTATTATTAAAGCAATAGGAAATACATCTTCCTCCTTCATATAGGTTTCTTGACACAGTTTTGCAGTTTTTCCTGATAGTACAATTCATCCATTTTTCCTTTCCACTAGATTGTGGTTTCCACGCGGTGTGCAAATCCCACTAAAAATGAAAGAGCTTAGACAGTTCCTGCATCTCTGTGGTGAAATAAGGCCTTTAGTCTGAAGAGAAACCCTCCGGAATTCCAAATCTAGGAATTATTTCTCCCAGTAAAATTTTGACAACCTCGCTGGCTTGACTGGTGTTGCAAGGGAATTCCTCTGGCCATCCTGAAAAAGTATAAATTAACTTATAGTATGCACTTTTAGGGAAATCAGAGAAACCTATTTCCCTTGAAGTTATTCCCCTTTTCACCCTCTCCCACAGGGGCTTTCTTTATTATTATAGCTGCATGGAACTGCATTTTTGTTTCTATAGCATGTCTTTTGATACTGCTTGTCATAACATCTGAGTTTCTTCTTCCATCATTTTCGTGGGACCTTATTGATTCACAGTATGTGAGCTGGCACAGGCAGTCAGGACAGCCACAAACCCATGGCTAAAACACAAAGAATAAATTTATTTCTGTTTTTCTCACTTAGCAGAGGGATTCCCAAAGCAAGCTCTGGGCAGAGGCTCACACACAAACATTGTTATGCTCAGCCCACGCCAGAGGATCACTGGCTGTTGTTCACACTGGGTTATCAAGGATTATTCCCAGGTGCAAGGTCATTTGAATGATTTACAATCCTCCTTGATAGTCTTCTGCTTTTAACCCATTGCTCCCAAAACAAAGCAATCCACCAAACTTCTGAAAATATTTTTTTAACATCTCTGTGTTTCTGCCAATTGATCTTCTTTCAGCCACACACTGCAATACAAGTACACTTTTAATGTTAGCTTACCATTGTTCCAAATTTGTTTCAAATATATTACTAAACAGAATAGAGCTTGTTTTGGGTTTTATTTGATTGTTTTGGTGGGTTTTTTTAATAATCTTTGTGATGCTACTCTCCAGCACAGCTGCACTTTTCTTTATCTTTTTGGATTTTTCCACCTCTAACACACGAGTTTCTCTCTGCTCATCCACTGAAGTACAAAAGAAAGCAACTTTTCAGTCTGAAACAGTCAAATAAGTATTTGTCCATGTTTACTTGGTTTATTTCTCTTAAATCCTCTACCAGCCCATACTGGTAATTCCATACCATAACTTTTTTACTGACATTAAATTCACCTAGGCAACATTCAATACCACATCCAGGATATCATGGTCAGGATCCTGTGCGATCTGGCTCATCAGCAGACAGATTTGAGTCTTTCAAGGCTTTTCTCGTGAGATGTGCAGCTGTACAGATTTTTCAAATGGAAGTTATTTGAGCATTTAATTTGCATTATAAATTTTGTCTTAAAAAAGGGAAGGGACATTCTGGCCTACAGAAACCTGTGAGTCAGTTTAGTATCTCTAATAATTCACTTTCCAGGAGTTATAAGAATTTTTGTAAAACTCTTTTTTCCCATTGCCCTAACAATCACTGCTGTAACTTAGCAAACCCTTGCAGATGGTTTTTTCTGAATGCATGGCTCTGCTGCCAATCAAAAATCTACTATTCCATTCACTGGTTTTGCTGTAACTAGGGGATCTGCTGGACATTCCCTCATTTCTTTTTCCAAGCCCCCTGTACTTGTAAAAATTTCTCCAGCACCACAGCACATACATTTTCTAAATTATCCTTCCTGCCTATAAACAGCACATGGATTTAGGCCCTGTGTGTGTGTGTGTGTGTGTGTGTGTGTGTGTGTGTGTGTGTGTGTGCTTTTCAGACCCAAACCTTCTCCACATCCCTCTTCTTTCACCCTCCTTAGCACCAATCTCTTCCACATTAAAATGTATTCAATATAGATGACATGTCTCCCCCCAGTTAGGATTATGAGTCAGTACAACAGCTTCCAAAGCTGATACATTCCTTCAGGATTCCCTCAGTATGAACCAACAGATCATTTTCAGTCCAACTAATCTGAATTAGCAAAAGGGGCATATGTAACCACTGGCAGGCTTTCTGTCCCCACTGTTTGTTTTAAAAGTGCCTGGAATCAGTGGCTGAAGATGTCCCTGAGTCCAGCCCACAACAGGACTAAAATTCTCATTTCCTATGTATTCATTGTTTTGATCTGTATCCTTTTGATTCATCCTCTGTGCAAGATACAATCTCCTGCCTCTTTCTCCTCTGCCTGCATGCACAGTGTCACCAAATCTGTTCCAAATTTACACTTTTTCTGAATACCTGGATCTCTATACAATGTCCTAAAAACACCAGCATAAAACAAACCTCATCCCATTTGCCAAGTTAACAGCAGAACCAAAACAACTCTACAACACATATTCCCTATTCTCCAGCTTCTAAGGTGGCTGTCATTGATTGCAATGACATTAATGCCTTTGTTTGCTAAAAATGAATTAAAAGTGAAAAGTTTTGGTGCAGGTGCAGGCTTTGTGGATTTACCACCCAGCCCCTCCTCCTGCACAGGGCTGTAAATAAATCAAATTCCTTGATTTCGTGTGTGTATTGGTCTCTTGTAAACCAGGTGAAAGAGCCTTTCTTGGGGCAACATATTCACAGCTCTGGGACAGAACAGAGTTTTTGAAACTCTTTGTGTAGGACAGCATGACCTCATATATGTTGCCATGCTCCAACATCCTAAGTTCTTTCGCTGAAGTTTTAGCCATGTGGTTCACCACCCTTTTCAGCACCTTTTGGTGTACCCTCACACCCCAGGTACACCTGACACTGCTGGGCAATTGTGAAAAACTTGCAAGGCAACTCAGTTGTGTGCACATTGCCCTGGGTTAGTTACAGAGTTTGAGTGAAGCCAGTGTTGAGTGTCCTGCTTTGTGACAGCTGCAACGGTGCCTAGATAATGAAAATATTGTCATTGCTATGGGCAAATGGACAAAACCAAACCAGCTGGTCAGCAGGTCCTGTAGGCTCAGAGGTGGATGGGATGGGGTTGATTTCCTCATAGCAATGCTCGTCGTCCTGTGCTTTTCTAGGGGAATGGTGCTGGTGACACATCTGCCTTTGGCTGCTGCCAAGCTGTGTTTGAACAGCACAATCTTCAATCCACCCACCTTGAGGCTCTTAGGGTAGGGGTTGGAATGGGATATCACCAGGACACCTGATTAAGCTGACCTAAGGTATATTCCATACTCTGTCACTTCATGTACAGCAATAAAAGCCAAGACAAAGGAGGAGCTGGGGGGCACATTAATTTGTAAAAGATTTGTAATCTGGAACAACCATTACATGTTCTGAGGCCCTGCTTCCCAGAAAGCAGCTGGCTATCACATGATGATGGGAAGTAGAGAATAAATATTTTTGTTTTCCTTTGCTTTCATGTGCTACCTGCTTTATTAAATGGCCATAGTATCAGAGATCCATGAGTTTTTATTCATATTTTATTCACCCTGCCCCACTGAGTAGGGGGCGAGATGGAGCACCTTGGTGGGTGCCAAGGTCAACCACCACAGCCCTGAATTTCCCTTCAGCTGGTTCAAATCTTCAGTTTCTCACCCTGAAGTGAAAGGTGTTAACAAGGCAGATCTGCACTGCTGGGAAAGCCTGGCACCTGAGCAGGCATTTCAGGCGGCAGAATGTGCACAGGAAATGATGGTGAAGAAATCAATGACATCAGCTCAAAATCATGAGCACCATCAGAGTATTGGGCATCTTTGAAAGAAGAGCCTGCTCCTCATGGTTCCTTTCCAACTATTCCTGAAGTGGCAAAGCAGGCACTTAAAAATTCTGGGGTATGGCAGAGGTTCCTTCAGGATGTGGTAATGAACATGTGGGAAGATTAAGACAGAGCTGTGAAGGCAATGTGCCTGCAGGAGAGCAAAGGATGGAGAGAGCACTGCCTTGCACTCAGTGAGATGCTCTGTGCTACATCTTGAACAGCTCTTTAGCCAGGTGAAGAGTAGATGTGAAAAACTGTTCTAATTTACACTGGAAGAGCAGAGAGTGAAAAATCAAATGCCATCTTAGGGGTGTAACATTTGGGTGCTCAGAGGCCACAGTGGTACAATTTATGAACCTGGATTAAGGCCTGGCAGCTGCCTCTGAACTCCATCAGCATGATAAAAGCAATATTCCACTAACTAAAATAACGACAAAATCTGGTGCTGACAAACATCATATGGGTGTGCTGATTTTCTTTATTCCCTTTTTTTAGTGGTTTTGTGTGCACAAACCAAACAACTCCCTTTGTTATTTATTTCCATTTGCACAAAATATCCCCAACCTTTAATTAATATGAGAGCAGCTTTGTCAGCCTTGTGCCTCCTACAGGAAATTGCTTCAGCCTGGAAGGTGCAGAGACCCCAACAGTCTGGGTGGGGGGGAAGGGTCTTCCCATCTTGTCTCAAAAGACGTGAAAGAAATGAACAAGAAACTTTATCTTTTAATAATGGAGGTGGCAAGCTTTGCCTGTGGAATGAAACTCAGTGAAAGAAAGTTCAAGAACACCTCCCAGAAAGGGGGGGAGAGAGAGAGACGGAGGAGATAAACACATTATCAAAAACAACCTCAGGAATGTTCAAATAACTTTTCAGCAGTCTAACTTGTGTAACGTAGCTAAGTCTGCTTGTCCTGAGTAAACGTTCATGCTTACACATATGCAAAATGACTTGCTAGAAATAGAAAAATTTGTTCCTCATCCTCACACAACTGTCCAAAACAGCTTTATTCTTTCTCTTCTCAAGTTTGCATCTCTAAATACTTAGGAAAAAAATTATTCACATGAAAAATTTGATTTTAGTTAACATTAACTCTTTGTGTGGTGGAAAACAGGCTATCTGCCTGTGTTCTGTTAAATCCTGAACTTTTACTCACAAAAATTAGTTCCCTCACAAGTAGAAACAAGTGAAAGTTTTCCTAGGACTTAAATGACTAGGAAAGGTCATTTAAGCATACCTTCTGTATTTCAGAGTCCTGGAGTAAATCAAACATGATTTATCATGGGGTTGTGTTTTGTGGCTTGCTGATTTTACTTGTGGTTAGAACATCAGAAGGCTTCAAGAGCTGCTTGAAGCTTTTGCTGCATTTTAAGTTTTTAAAAAGTGGTTTTGCTCACACACAGTTTGAAGTTTGAAATAACTTCTGGATGCACACCTGTGAAAAACACAGAAAAGTGGTGAACCCATCTACTCACTGGTTGTGCTGTCCCAAAGAACAGTGAGGTCATAGGTAAATTTGAAAACCCTCTGTCCAGCAAAAACAATGTTCCCCTCCCCTCTGCTCCTCACATTGCATAGCAGATGATAGCCACGTTTTTCCAGCAGTCAGGAAAATGCAGAATTGTTGAGATTAAACTGTGCTCCTTTTGGGGAACATGGTTCTGCATGTTCTGCAAGAGGAGGAATTTGAATTTGCTCTTTGGAAGGCAGCAAGTGAAAATCAATCTTGCACTGCTCAACACCAAACAAATCTTTCCCCTCAGATGCTGCGCAGTTAAGCTGAAGTCAGTGCATGAGCATTTTATCCTTTTGCAATATGGTATCTGCTCTCAAATTACTTGCACTTGACTGAAATCAGATTTCATTCAACAACCTTTGGAGCTGATAGCAGGATGCCCCTTCCCTTTGGTCTGTCTTAGACAGAAGTCCTTACAAAGGAAACATAAAGAGCCCATAAGCCAAATCTGGGAAGTAAAGCAGCAGACAAAACACCAGGTGTATGTGAGCATTTGTGCTCCCTGTGATCCGCAGTAATTCACAGCAGCCACACTCCCTTCACTTTGTTTTATTGATGTTTAAAGTAATTTTAGGTAACAACAAACATTTGCCTTCGCAAATCCAGCAGCTGATAAAATGTGATGGTCTTTTATTAAGAATGCAAGTCAGCAAGATTGCTTTGATTTATTGTGTGAAACTCATTAACTATAATAAAAACTGCAGTACTGCACAAGTTCAGGAATACTGTTGCACTTACTTTTAGCAGTTTTGGGGGTTTTCATGCTTTTTTGGTGGGGGGGGATGGTGTGGTTGTTTTTCCTTATATTAACAAACAATATGGGTACCAGGAAAAGCATCTTCTACAGTATACTTATTGGTAGAAGGGGAAATGCTTCAACCTGCAGTGGGTGAATTGCAGCATATTGAAGAATGGTCTCCAGTCTCTGGTCATTTTGTCATTATGCATTTACATCAAAGCATCAGTAGGATGTAAATTATTTTGAATTATATTATATACATCTGTATATACATACATTTTGAATTAAATTATATACATCTGGGTGTCTGTGTTGATGTTGTCAATTAGACCTCTTCCAGGAACACCTTTTCTTGTGCTGCACCTATTCCCATGTGAAGATAGCTCTGCAGTCTTGTGAGATTTGAGACCTTGTTTCAGGTTTCTTTGTGTCACAAGGCTGGAAATTATTTATTATCATTCAGCAGAGAAGTTTTAAAAAAATTAGGACATTATAAGACCATGTCTTTTCCACCTCATTGTTATTTGAAAGGAAAGAATTAACTCTGCAATAAGTCCTGGAACATGTTACTGTTAAATTTTTTTTCGTGAACTGAAATCGGGAGATTTTGCAGGCTCTTAACCCGAAGTTATCTTTTGTCAGCATTTACCATATAAAGTTGCTGTATGCCTGAGTCATAAATTGAATGTTTTTAAAGATTGTTTTAATTAAGTATCATGACCTTAAAGCTGGTTTTTATCCAATAACCTAGGTTCCTGGCCACACAGACAGTGGATATAACAGGAAGGAAAATCCCAAGCTGTGTTAATGTGCTGTTTTTCTAGACCCACTTTTCCATAGTGTTTGTGTGCCCATATAGATTGTCTATAGGGATGCAGAGAAGCTATGATTGTGGGAGAGACTGTGGGGATGCATCTCTCTCCCCATCCCGTGGCTGCACTCTGAGAAGTGCTCATTAAACTTTGGCCTTGACAAACTGCAGCTAGACTAAACCTCTCTGGAACTTATCAGAAACACTGCCTGTTCCCAGGAGCTAACAGGTGTCTAAAGGGGACCTGTTTTTTAACAAACAGCCTTGGAAACTTATTTTTCTTGCCTGAATAACAACCTAAGGGAATTATATTTCTGTTACTGAACTTCCAAAGAAACTTGAGTTGTAGCCAGGGTAGAAAAGTACCATGGCTAAAGCCCACTCTTTTGGGACCCTCTAAACAAGGGTCCAAAGTGAGATCTTTTTGAGTTCTCAATTCCCTGAGGATAAGGGGGTAATATGTGTATCTCAAACACTGATAAGCAGATGGCTGTGGAGGAAACCAAGGTCTGCTGGAAATAACTGACAAGAATTGTTGGGAATAACCAAGGATTGTTGTTATTAACACGGCCATGAGAAAGATCATGTTTTGGCTGCAGAAGGGGGGCCAAGCAGAGATAGGGCATTTTTCTGTGACAAACAACCACAGCACAGCACAGCGCAAGCGCAGGAATGGGTGGCAGGAAGAGGGCATGGATTATAGCGTGGGATTGAGACCACCAAAGAACCCCAGAGCCCTCCAACCCATTTCCAGAAAGATCTGAAAGAATGGAGTGCGCATGAGACCTAATTTACATGGAAAGCGGGAAACCCATCTTTGGGGTGGGGAAACCTGCCTATAAAGGCCCAGGCAGCATCCTCAGAACTCTGGACGTCTCATCAACCAGACCAGGACAGCGGCATTGACTCTGAAACCAGGACCAAGATCCCATCATCTGGATCAGCGCTGGAACCAGGGCTGGTAAGGTCATTTTCTCTCTCTTTTTCTCTCTTTTTCTCTCTTTCCCTTTCCCTTTCCCTTTCCCTTTCCCTTTCCCTTTCCCTTTCCCTTTCCCTTTCCCTTTCCTCTGTCTCTTTTCCTATTTATTTTTCCTTTATTTTCTCTTTTTCTCACTTTAATTCATTCCCCCTTCTTTAATTTCTCTCTTCCCTTTCACCCTACCCTTTATCTAAAACCCACTGCAGCGCGCTTATGTAGTAGGTCAGGGACTACCGTACCAATTTCCATGCCAGGTGTGTAATTTGCTAGTAGAACTTTGTAATTGTTTGTGGACCCTCTGACTTTTGCTATGCCTTTCAACCAACGGGCATTTACAAATGTTAGGGCTTCCTTCCCGTTAAGGGTGGGCCATCACAGATGCTATGCTGTTGTTGAAGGGATGCCTTTGGGATATTACCACTCCATCTGTGATTTCTGGGTAGAGAGTGCTGGAAAGTGGCTGTTAACAGCCAGGAGAGATCGGAGCAGCTGAAAGCCAAGACTGTCCAGGAAATGTCAGTGTTTGACTGCTTCTGGTTTTGCTAAAGCTGAGAGAATGGGGAAATGGAAATTGGTATAACCCTGAGGCTGAATTTAAACAGATAAATGGTGTGTTAAGTGAAGTGAACAAAATTTATCAAAGGGGAAAGATGAAACATTTTGGGTGCACTTTTGGAAGCAGCTTTAACCACTACCCAAAAATACAGGTATGTCACCATGAAAGCGAAGGGGCTGCTCACTGCTGAGCATGATTGTGGAAAGGAGTGCAGGCTGCAGGCAGAGGCATTCCTCACTGCTGAATGTGGCCATATTAGCCACAGGCTTCCGGCAGAGCTTCAGAATGTGTGTGAGAGAGAGAAAATCTCATGGGGGGAATGTCAGGATTTAAAAACCTTTAGTGATGGTCAGGACCAGACAATTGTTACTGAAATTGTGCTCTTTTTAGTGGCCAAGATAGCAAAGTTCCAGGAAAAGCATAGCATACTCTCACAGGAATCTGAAACTGAATGTGCTTGGAAAGTGATGGAATTGATTGAATCAGGTTGTCTGAGGCAGAGGGCTGAGAGGGGCAAGAGTGTTTTTAATGGTGGGTGACCAGAGAGAACTGTGGTCCTTAACTTAGAGGGTTTGGATCCTTTAGAGTGGGATGATCCAGGATGGGATAGAGACCCCAGCTACAGATCATGTGATGGAGAGTGCACAGGAGGCAGCAGGTTTGCAGTTGATGAATGACAGATGGTCGGTTCTGGGACAACCCTCAGCTGTGTCACTGGTTGCCAACCCAAATATGATGCTTCCCATGACCGGAGGTTTGATAGATGTGATAAAACACTTTGTGATACAGCTACAAAAACACTTGAGGTGAGCATTAAGCACACAGAGAAGTGGAAAAGGGAATCAGGGAGGGGAAACTCTTTATGTGAGGGGGAGACAGTTCAGGAGCCAATTGGCTACAGCAGCAGCAATCCGGAGATTGGAATTGCAGCAGGGATGTGGACCTCACAAAGCAGCAGGGTCCTAGTGTCCGACAGAATGTGCTGTGTGTGGAAGGTGTGCAGAAGGGAGTTTCTCAGGAATTCTGGATGAATTACCTGCTGCTGTTCTTGAGAAGGAAGTACAATGCCTGGGGAAAAGGAAAGTCACACTGCCTTGCCACAGGTGGGATAAACAGGATGACACGGGAATTAGAACTCCACAGTGTCCGAGAGAATTTTCATTCCTGTGACTCCACAGGCTGGTGTTGTTAATCAGGAGCTGGGAAATTATTTCGTGCCGTCCCTAATTAGTGAACAGGGGAAGAGCAGATGGAAACATGTAAGTTGGCTCACCAAAAATAAAACTGACAATGAATGAAGTATTAAAGACATTATTTGTTTCTGAGACAGAGACAGGAGATAGGCTGAGAATGCAAATTGACAAATATATGATTGAGAATGATCATTTTAGGACTCTTCTTGCTTTGTCAGAGTGTAAGGAAAGATAATTATTGGGGAATTTGGATAACCACAGTAGAAAGAAACAAGATCTGAGAGAGGAAATTGAGGGGAGGAAAGCAGGTGAATTATTACTGTCATTGAAATTTGAGCAGCTGCAGAAACGATTGAAGGAGGAATAAAAAACCCCAAAAACTGGAAGAAAAGGTAGAGGTGATGCTTAAGCAAGTTCCCAATTCACTTGGCATTGTACAGGTTCCAATTCAGGTGATTGTTTTGTCAGGATATTATGTCCTCAAACCAAGTGATATTGAAATCTAGCAAGGGGAAATCTATCAAAGAATACATAATAATGGCTCAGACATTCAGATTACAACTGGTTCTCCTTAACAACTAACAAAATTTCTAATAGAAACAGGAGTTCTACATTCAATATTAACACAGTGAGATGTCGAGAAGCTGAGTCTCTGTCCCAGACAGCAAAGAGTTAAAAACACGAAAGTAAACAGCAAGTGTTATCTGCCAAAGTGCTAAGCTTAATTTACTGCTCCTGTGTGGGAAATATGCTGACTACTTGCTTTGCAATGAAAGAACACAATATAAATTTGTGTTTCAGTGTTCTGAATTATAGAACCTGGTGTTTGCTTGATGGCAAATGTGGTACTTTGGAAATTCAGACTGCAGTGTGCTTGCTCTGTGCAGCGCCTGTGCTCTGATGCAAGGATTGCTGGTGTATCTCAGTCCTGGATGTTTGCTGTGAAGCAAGTTGGGATTTCTGAAATTCTGGCTGATTTGGTGCCACTAACAGCTGAGGTCCCCATTATTGCCAATCTAGCAAGCACAAAACCAGCAGGTACTTGCACACTTACAGGGTTGTAATAGATTTGGAGAAGGGAGTGGCCACTCAGTCACACTCCCCTTCTAACTCTCCTGTCTGGCCAGTGAAAAAGCCGAACTGACAGTTGTGACTTACATGTTTATTACAGGAAATTGAATGACAACACTGTGCCTTTAACCACTCCTGTGCTGTTTTGCAGAACTGGTAACTCAAATTCAGAGAGCATCCTGGTTGTGGAGGACAACTCTCATTGCAGGAAATCACCCTGAGCCCCAGAAAAGGTGAGGGAGGCAGGAACAGCAGTGTGGGAGCCACTCTGTGAAGTGGAAGACAAGATTCCGCCTGAGGGATGTCAAGGCCAAAAATGGTCCTGATGGAC
Source organism: Ammospiza nelsoni (assembly GCF_027579445.1). NCBI lineage: Eukaryota > Metazoa > Chordata > Aves > Passeriformes > Passerellidae > Ammospiza > Ammospiza nelsoni. The sequence goes on from NC_080669.1 coordinate 6,930,753, forward strand.
CAAAGAGATCCTTACTATTCAATTCATCTGGGTTTAAAGAGACAAAGCATATTCTGAGTGGGGAAGAAGACTTGTGTCGTTTGTCCAAGCTGTTTAACAAACCTGGCTGAGGTTAGTGTTCTAGGAATGATGTCAGCACATCCTACTGAAGATCAGGCTAAGCATTGAAGGACAGCTTATCCTCCTTGCAGGGGTGATTATTGTCAGCACGAACCAAATTTGCCTCACACATGAATAGGATGAGCAATCTTGACCCACAGAGGGGAGACCCTCACTTCTTTTATTTATGCTAAGCAGTTTGGCACCCATAGTACCTTCTGCACCCTAGTTGTTTATAAGCTGTGGGTGCAATTTATTGTGGCAGCAATTATAAAGGAATTAAAAACAATTTTTCCTTTGAAATTCAAAAGTTAACCTGGAATAACCCAGCTAAATTTAGAAGGAAATTCCACTGTTGGTGGTAACTAGTCAATTTCAATGTAGACCTCACTAACATTAAAGTCACAGGTTTTGTTTTAGTAATAGACAATCCTTTGGTATATACCATATGGCCAATTATTGTGCCAGAATTAAATCATAATGGAGGTATATTCTATCCCCTGGAGCATAGAGTGTGGCCTGATGGAATGGATGAGAATTCATCCTGATGAGAATCCCTTATTATTTTGTGCTTGTAGACAACCTTGTTGTACCTGCAAGTAATCAATCTAACATTTGTGTTCGTAAATTAGTTCAAATTAAGGGTCACAGCTGTAATTATTGAGCTCCAGTTACCTCTCACCATTTGCTGAAACCTGACTATGTCCTTTTCCCAGACTAACAGCCTGCTCCTGTTGGCATGATTCTCATGTTGGTAAAGAAGCTGCCACGTTACAACCTGAGGCAGCTGTTGAAGGAAGCACAAGACAAAGGACAGAAGTTGGATTCTGTTCATTACAATGTGAAAGGCGGCCACTGAGTGATGGAACAAGTGAAGACAGAGGGGGAACACCACTTGTGGGATGTTTTATTTCAGTCATTGCCAACAGCAGTGAGGATTTTTAACAAAGTGTTGCACCTTTTGCTTGTCTTTTTGATGTTGATCATTCTGTTTTTCATTTTGGTAATAGGTTTGCAAATTGTATAGAATTGTAGATTACCCCCAACATTAGAGACAGCTTACAGATTTTATTTGCCCCTCTGTCCCTCTCCCTCTCCTCTTCTTTTTCCATTTCCTGGAATCACCAAGTTCATATCAAAGTTTGAGCCACAGGGTGTAGTGTAGAAGCCCCATCAGTTTGCAGAATGTGCCTTTTTCTTTTTTTTTTTTTTTCAGAAGGCAACAACGACAGGCCTCAGGGCGCTGAGGCTTGAGTTTATGGGTTGAGTTTCCTGCAGCCAGTTCCCACCAGGTGCTATTTTGTCAAGGCTCTCTGACCCTGTCAGGTGCACCAGGGTCAGGGAGCAGTTGTGGGGGATATCAGTGCTCCCCAAGGACACACAGCTGGCGCATGTGGTTGTTAAGCCTGGCTCATGTGCATGGCAGGAGATCCAGCACCTTCTCCTGCATCATGGACATCCAGATGGTGTTGTGCACATGGGGCTGGTTGCTGCCCCGGCCAGTCTGTTAGATTTCCAGCTGCATTCCACAATCCCTCCTTCCCAGCATCATATCCCACTGAGATTTGTTGTAGATTTCCAGGAAACTGGAGGAAAAAACTTCCCATTTGGCCTTAGGTGGAGGCACATATCTGTCCAGGTTTGCCTGGATGAGCAGATGAATCTTCTGGAATACTTTGGTAAACTCTGGGTGGGAACACTTTGAAGCTGAAGTTGTAGTGGAGCTCTGGGCTGCACTTTCAACGCACGTGGGACACCTTTGGGCCACTCCAGCACTAGAGCCCCAGACTTTTGGAGGGTGAGTGCAGGTGCCACAGCCCTGCTGCCAGCCTGACTGCTTTGGAACCACTGGCAGCAGAACACAGGGATATTCCTCTTGAGTTCCTGGCTTGAAGAAGCGCTACTCTTTCTGCTCTTCCAGGAGGGTTTTCTGGAATATTTCCAAGTCCCAGAGCTTGGCGACATGGCCCACATGAACCCACAGATGCTCTTTCACCATGCTCAGGCAAGGCATCATGATTTTCAGCCTCTCCCTCAGCACCCATTCCCAGCCTTCAGCCTCACCATACTCCCGCCTCCGCAGCTCCTCTACCTACAGCCACCACTCCTCATCTGCCAAAACTGTGGACTTGCAACTTCTGTGCTCCAGATCGATCTGAAATTCCAACAGGTCCAACTCCATGGAGCCCACCCAAATACTGAGGTTTTATACCCTGGCATTCCTGCCCCTGCTGCTCCCTTTGGCGCCCCTCCAGCTGCTGCTGTAGTTTCCCACTCCTGCTTCTCTATCTCCTGGTCCCAGAGATTCTCATAGACTCTCCAGAGCAGTCCCTGGAGACCCTCCACTTGGCTCCACAGCTCCAGAAGCTCTTGGAGGGTGCCAGAATGAAAAGGAGCAGAATTAGGGCAGTCTGAAAGTAGACGTTCATACAAATGTTTTCTAAATTTTAGTAGCTGGTCACTTCTTTTAATATTGGACCCAGTGGCCTTGTTCCTCTGTCAGATAAACTGGTGGTAACTAGTTATGCTGAAACAACTCCACATCTGCCCAAATGCAAACATCTTGACTTGCAATATGTGCAAAAACTGCCTACTTGGAAACATTCTGTGTAAACTGGGTATAAGGGAGGGAGTCTCTGCCCCATATTGGCAAGAAACTGTTCTATGAAGAGAACCCATGATGTTTTGTACTTTTAGGTACTGCCTGCAATTTATTCACCTCCTTGCAGGCAAATATTCACTCATCCAGTTGAACACATGGCTTTGTGTGTACATAAAAAATTTCTCTGATTAAACATTTTTTCCACTTGAACTTTTCCACTACAGAAATGTTGAATAAGCCTTTGTAACTATATAGGTGGACTCTAGATAGGTGGACTGTGATCTGACAAATGCTCATTAATCTTATAGAAATAAGCACTCAATATCAAGGGATGTGACTTTAATTATCCAGCCCCTGTTACAACACAGGAATTACTGCAATCTACCTGCACATACTGTTGAGATTTACTGCCCAACCCCTTTGGGATGGACCGTGCACTAGTGAAAAAAATCTCTGCAGCACGATGACCTGTGTCGACTGCTGGAATGCACCCGGAGCAGTGGACACAGGACCCTAATCACCATTCACGACAGTACAGAAAAGATGCATAGCACAGAAATTATCTTGGAAAGAGCAGTGGGAACATCACTAGTGGGACATATGATTTGGGTGGTCATCAACTGCAACAGGAATTCTAGACAGTGTTGCACTTTATTGTAGTTTTTGTGATTTATGTTGTATTCTTATTGTTGAATATAGTTCTACATGTTAGAGTGTGTATACTAGCTAGACATGCACTGCTGTGGCACAGACCTCCTCACCTATAATATTGTTTTATCATATTCAAAACAATCCTTAAAAAACACATTATTTTGGTAACCTGATCAAGAATTTCCATCAACTTAAAATTGGAGCGTGTTACATTTATTTTATAGGCACAGAGGTAAGAGGTGACCAGACTGCTAATCTGTCAGTTCCCAGGAACTGCTGCTGTCTAATGAGCTCCAGCTTTTTAACCAACAGCCTTGGAAACTTATTTTTCTTGCCTGGAAAAAAACCCAAACAAAACCAAACAAGTGGGACAACATTTTTATTATTGAGTTTTCAAAGAAAGTTACTGTCCTGAATTGAGGTCTGGATGGAAAACTACTCTGACTAAAGCCCCCTCTCTTGTGACATTATAAACAGTGGTGCAAAGTGAGACTCCTTGAGCTCTCCTCAGGGGCTGTGATCAGCACCTCCCTCTGACTGGGGCCTCTCTCTCTCTGGAGCCACAGAACACTCAAGCTTGCCAAATTTGGAGGACGAGCTCCAAACAACAATGATGATTTCTGAGCTCACACCCCACTCCTCAAGGCTCAACCTTGAGCCCACTGAAAAGATGCAAAGGCATGCAAAGTGACTACTGCACTGAATTCAAAGGGATTGTTTCACAGGTATACCTTGAACAAAGTCCTTATGTTTGTGTGCATGGAAGTGTGAAAATGCTGGAGCACATACACAAGGAAGGTTGCTCTAGCTTAGTATTTTAGAGTTGGGGCTGTAAGTAGGCTAGAGTAAATTTTATATTCTGTTCTATTTCTATAGTAAATTCTCTCAATTGCTAAGTAAGTTAAATTATCTTTTAAGTGTCATTAAATGTTAAATACTGTTAAGTGCTGTTAAGTTTATGTCCTGTTAGGTTTAAGTGCTGTTAAGTTTAAGTTTGTTAAGTTTAAGTGATGTCAGGTTCTGTTAAGTTTAAATTATATTAGGTTTAAGTTATGAAGAATTTAGAGTTAGTTGAGTTCTGTTAAGGTTAGGTTCTGTTAAATTTAAGTGATGTTACATGTAAGTTCTGTTGATTTGAAGCTCTGTTAAGTTTAATTTCTGTTAAGTTTAAGTGAAATTAAGTGATGTTAAGTTCTGTTAAGTTTAAGTATTTTAAGTTTAGGAGCTTCAAGTTTAAGTGCTATTAGGTTTAAGTGATGTTAAGGTTAAGTACTGCTAGGTGTTTGGAAAAACTGTAGGCCCAGTTTGGGTCCAGTTTAACATGGGGATAAACTCTGAACCTTGTGACCCAACACAAGGGGATTGCACATTTCTCTTCATCCTTTCCTCTTCCTATCCCCTTCTCTTCCCACTCCTTTCAACACACCCTTCCCTGTCCTCCCACTGATGCCTAAAGAAGCCATCTGGAACAGAGGCTAGACAGAGTTAAAGAATAAAGTAGGTGTTTATTAAAAGGCCTTCAAGAATACACCCTGGGCAGTACAAGAGCCTGGCTGAGGCTACCCCCAAGATGAATGATCAGTCACGAGTTTTCACACTTTTATAAGTTTTCATCCATTTACATATTGGGGTTCATTGTCTAATTACAGCTTCAGGTTATGAAGTCCCATCCTCCTGGTTTGTGTTCTTCAATTTGCCTTTTTGTCCCTGAAGCTGCAACAGTCTCCTTGATTCTCAGGCTGGAAAAGAATTGTTTTGTCTAACTACACTGTGAAGAGATCTTGCTAACACTTGATATGAAGTTCAGAGCTAGTTACTAAAGCAGTGGAGAATCTGGAAAATATGAGAGCTAAAACTTAAGGCATTACCACCTCCCCTCTCACCCACCCTCCCCTGCCTCCTGCCAGCCTTCACATAGGTAGTTTTAAACTGGTTTTAGATTTTTGTTTGCTTTTTCTCTCTGCTTCAACCATCTAGTTAAAGATGTTTACTCTCTAATTATTAGAGCAAACCTTGCCAACACGCTTTGTCATGCTTTTACTTCTGTAATAAATCTCCTTTAGCAAATACTTTTGCTGGTGATTCTTTAAGTGACTTTAAAACACTTGCTCACAGCAGCCTCTAAAGAGCTGATATGGGGGTGGCTTTGGGCGTGCTCCTCACTAGTATCCATGGCCTAACTCCTGCAATCCAAGATAATTGCTGGGAGCTGATGTGCTTGTAGGTGGCCTGGAATAACCTGGACTCCACAGTTCTGTGTTGTCAGTGATGCTGCCATTCCAAACCTCCCAATGCCCACACTCATATTCATGTACACACACACACACACACACACACTCATTCATTCTTAAGACACTTTCATCTCATTTTGCCTCTTACCCTGGAAGAGCTCTGCTGCAGATGTCCTGTGCCAAACACAGAGTCATCTCTGACTTCAGGATGTAGCTGGTGTGAAAAACAACTGGTTGTGGCACAAAATGTGTTGCATGTGGGGCATGCAAACAGCTTCCTATCTGGGACTGATGGAATGCCCATTTCCCCCCATCCAAGAGCTTCATTTCCAGAAGAAATCTGAACAAGGTACAGAAATCTGAACAAGTTACATTTGAGCAAGTGCAGTGAAGTCTCAGGGGTGAGTGAGACAAACAAATAGATATTACATGCCAAGTTGAACTTGGGCCATGTATATCACCAAATTGCTGATTATTGGTGATTATTAGAAGCATTATTAGTGGCTTTTCACCATTTATTGCAGGTCTCTAAATGGATGACAAGTTATTCTAAGACTTGGACAATATTGTTATAATTTTAAGTAGCTTTTTCCAAAAACATTAGATTTCATAGCTGGTGCAGGTACGAGTTACTGTTCATTACTCCTGTTCACCAACCACATGTGCAAAGGACACAGATCTTCCTGTAAGAAAAGACACAAGGTTCTAAAAGGAAGGTCTTTATATGATGTTGAGTCAAGTCAATATCATGTTATCTAGTGGAGATTTTGTTGGGTTTTTTTTTCACTCTGAGCAGCAATAACTGGCTATGACATTTTTTTCATGTTTGGTTTTCATTTACGTAAAAGGGACCAGCTGTTGGCTTATTTCTCTGAAGGAGCCCATAATGGAATTGCTGAAATATTTAAGGCATAAGTGCACAAAATGCTATTTCAAGCCTTAATATTGATGCATGTCTGCCACCAAAAATTCCAAGATGTTTCCCAAATGAAAAGTGGGATGAACATTTGTTAGGCTCATGAAAACGATTTTTGGAACAGCTCCATTTTTGTTTAGGTTTCTGCTCTAGTGGCAGATATTGAAGGGATCCTTATGTTTAATAGTAATGCTGGCTCTCATCCATTTCTTGCTAGCCATGAAATTCACTGCATCTCAGCTGTAAATTCCGTGACTGCTATAAGCTACAAGTATTTCTCAGAAGTACTGATCACTTAAATACCATGCTGCTCTTCCCTGTGCTTTTTACATTAAAACAGGACTAAAGTAAGCTGGAAATAAACAAACCAGCCTCCCGTTATTAAAAAGACTGTGCAGCAAATAAGAATGTTAAATCAGTGAGAAACCTCATTTCTCAAAATGCAATATGTGCAACTCATGCCTGTGATAGAGCCATTTATTGTTCAAACTCCCTTTCATTGAGGGAAAATCGCATTATACGGCAATCTGTGTGCCATCGGAATATATTGCTGTGAGTAATGGCATGTGTGTCACTATGTGCATTGTGCCACCAGGGTTTTGGGTCACTCTGTACTATTCTACCCCCTCCTGATGAAAAAAAAACCCCTTGATAAAATATGCCAGTGGGCCAGATTGAATTGTGTTCTGCATGTGACCCCCAAAGGAAAGAAGGTCATGGGGCCGTTCAAGCCTCATTTCTGCACCTTTTAATGAGATTCTGAAAGGGCTGGGGAGGAGGGAAAGACCATTTGTCACTTTGGAAACAAAGGAAGAGGCAGCAGAAGCAGAATCTGAATGCAAATGAGACATTTTCCCACTTGGGACAAGCTGATTTCCATATTAACTATTTTTTCTGTATTTGTCCAAATACATTTCCTTTGTTATTTGGTATTCAGAAGGCAAATGATGATAATAAGTCAAATTTACACGTTTTCAAAGGAAATACTGAGGATGAACCTACATGGTTTAATTATGTTTCACAGCATTTTGACAGTCGTATCTTTAAGCAAAACTGAAATCTGTCAGACCTGATGACCTGTGCTCAGTGTGTGCTTTGTCTCTTACTTTGTCATCACCCAGTGAAGAAAGGCAGATGAGGAGAAAAAAAAAATATAAAAGTATCTTTTAAAGCCCCTTTTATGTCACTGAAATTAGTCACAGTACTATTCTGGGATGTAGAAAATACACATTATTCACAAAAATAACTTAAAGAATAAGGAAACCTAAGCATGCAGATACAGTTTCAGATCCTTTCAAAAGTGCAACTTTCTGAACTGTTCTGAGGAATTTCTGAGCATTGCTGGTGGTGTCTGGTCTCTCCTTGGTTGATTCCAGAGGAATCTGGGGAAAAGCCTGAGGGGGAATGTTATCCATGTGTATAAATATCTGATGGGAGGGAGTAAAGAAGTTGCTATCACATTCTGTGGTGAAGGGTAAGAGTCAACAAGCACAAAACAAAGTACAAGAAAATCCATTAAAACGGAAGGGGAAACGTGTTTTATTAGGAAATTGGTTGAACATTAGAGCAGTGCCAGAGAGTTTGTGGAGCCTCCATCCTTGGAGGCATCCAAGCCATGACTGGATGTGTTCTGGGTAACCTGCTTTAGTCAGCCAGTGTCTGCACAGGACTTTGGACTCGATGGCCTCCAGAGGTTCTTTCCAATAACTGCAATTTTGTGTGATTCTGTGTTCAATCTTCATCCCAATCTTCTGGCAAGGAGCTCCTGGTCTTTCAAGGTCAAGGGCCTGGTTTTTCCCTCACTTTTCCCATTACTGCTTGGTGTAGTGCTCTCCAAGTGCTGAGCAATCCTCAGCCATGGCAGAGCCATCTAGACAGGACCTTCAGTTGACTGATGTACCAGGATCTACATAGTGTATCCTGATTTATCCATCCCTTGTTAAAATCTGTTTCCTTTTTTTCTCAGTTTTGGGTCTGGCCTTTGCCCTCTAAAACAGGGGCTGCAGGGTTCAGGCATTATCAGAGTGTCCAGGGCATTCAGAAGTGTGACCCAGAACTCTCCTGTCCCTAGAAATGAGAAGTGGAGCTAGCAGCAATAAGATTAATGTTTGGTGCTTGGTTTACACCTTCCCTGCTGTTAGCTCTTCTGAATCCCCTCCACAGAGGTTGAGTAGTCCTCCAGCATCCTCCCCCTCTCCCCTAGCACCATCTTCATTTACTGTTGTCAGATTTTTCCAGTCACAAATGATAAAGAGTCATAGGACTATATGAACAGACAGATTGTCTTCTCAGTCATGCAAATATTGACATTGTTTTCATTCCCCTTCAGCTTCTAGATCTGTGGATTTGTCCTTATCCTTAGCAATTAAAACATCTTTCCTGAGGCAAACAAAAGGAAAATAATACAATAATAAAATGAGTGCTTGCATCTGCCTGATGTTATCTTGACACCAGATGATGACAGATACATTAAACAATGAAAGACCTTCATTGAAATACAGAATTGGAGGGAAGGAGGCAATTCAAAGGATAAAAAACAATCTCTCTGCTCACTGTGGTTTGATAATAATTATAGCAAAATTAATTACTCACCCTTCACAGGAGCTGAGCAATTATACCACTTAGATCTTCCAAGTCCTGTATGTTTATTTATTGCTGAATTAATTAAATACAGATGGTTTATGACTTTGTTACCTTAGTGCAGTCACATTAAAAAATAAAATCCCACTGGCATAAAAATGAAACACCTGGAAATTTTGGATGTGACTGTTGTTGTGTTCAGCACTAACCATCAGTATCCAAGCTCTCCTCTGTTCTCCCTGGATGACACATTTCAGGCTAACAGTGGGGGAAAACATTGTCTGTCTTCCTTTTACTCCATGCTAAAAATACTTGCAAAGTATCAGTGTGGTAAAGCAGCCTGAGATAACTCCAGTGCTGCAATGATTTCTGGCACTAACTCCCTGTCTGGAGATAAATTGTGACATTATGAGAAATACTGCAGGGACTACACGACCGTGACAGCACCAGAAGAGATGAGACTTGCTGGTGCTGGATGCGGAGCACCATTGCACAAGGAGATTCCGGTATGAGTAAACCCAGAGATGAAGCTGCCAAGTTTTCCAGGTGGTATTGGCAGCCTAATCTGTCATGAGTTAGACAAGACATTGAGAAGGCATGATAGACAGCAGAAGGCACTGAAATCTCAGAGGTAAGCTGCAATCTGCCTGGTTTTCAGGGAAGGGTGACACCCACAGACGTTAAAAAGGAAAACAGCTACAGCAAACATGAATAACATGAATGGCTTATAAGACTCATTAATAACCTCCTTTTCCCATGCTGCAAAATTATCTCTGCAATTGAAATACTGCAAAGCAATCTTTAAAAAGCCAAGGATGCTGATCAGTTTCTGCCTGACAGTTTCCCTTGGTCAGTTTTCCTTTTAATTATGAACAGCTATACCTCCTGTGTTTCATCTCCTCCCTGCATATTCACAAAGTATCTTTTATAAAATTAATAGGAAATTGCAGTGGTCTGACATTTCAACAGATGCTGTGTCCACCATTCCGAGAAGGGCTGTTTAATAGATTTGTCTCAGAAGCCATTGATCAGGAGGGGATTTGTGCTGAGGCAGCATCTCTGTTCCATAAAAATGGAGCAAGCCCTTCTGGGTCTCTCAAAAGCAAGCATGCTCAGCCAGGCTTTAATTACCTCTGATAAGCTCTTTAGCAAACTACAAGGTTTTTAAAATCTCTGTCTGAGGGACTTAGAAGATTATGGTCTTTGCTAATAACAGGTATTAGCACACGGTAAGGGGAGAGCAGTACTTTTCTATTTTCAATTTTCAGACTCTTGCCATAATTATAGAAGCTCAGGCACACTGTAATAGACATGCACGGTGCTCTCAAGAAAGTAGAGAAAACGAAAAATGAAATCTGCCCTTCTGCCTTTCCCTGTTAGGGTAGAGAGCCACATGGGGTGACATTTGCTAGAAAGTTTCCTGCTCTCAGGTATTCCAGTCCATACAGACAGGTACTCACATACCTGTGTGGCTGATATCAGTGGATTTTAGAGTGCATCAGTGCCTAATTTTTTTATCAATGTGCAAGTATTCTGCATGCAGCAAAGCTGTAAAAACTGAATGTGAGGCCCTCAGAAGCTGAGAAATTTCTGGCTCAGGGCTGCCCCATTAGCAACAGCAGTTCAGCTCTGATAACCATGGCTCATGGACAGTCTCTGGGGGTGCTTTGACCCAGAAACAGGTAACGCAGAAAGGATTGGGCCTCAGACACTTCTGCTTCCTTGCCCGCCCCTGTAATCCTGCCATCCTCTGACAAGGACATAGTGTAAGTGCAGGAATGGAGCGTCCATCCCAGGGAGTGTTTTGGTAAAATCACCACATGCAATCCATCCTCTCAAATCAAGCTATAATTATGTTTTCTTTATAGAATAGTGGAATCACAAAATCATTTAGGTTGGAAGAGACCCTTAGGATCATCCAGTCCAAGTGTTAACCCAGCACTCCAAATCCTGACACTAAAGCATTTCCCTAAATGCTACAACTATATATTTTTTGAAGACCCCTGGATTTTTTGACTCAACTTTCTAAAGCCTTGATTGGCCTCTGCTAGCACTGTCAGAGCTCCTTTAATCTCTTCAAAATTTAGTGTCACCCCTGGACTCCAAAGGCAGTGCTTCAATGACTGATTTGTTTGCTTCTTGATTAAGGTACCACTTTTCTGTCAGATGCCATGAGATTTTCCTCCCTTTGTGCTTTTACCATCCATCTTTGTCCTGTCTGTAGTCTGGATTTCTAGATTTTTCTATTGGCAGGTTTATATTCACACGAAGAGATGTATCTTATTCTGTTCTCTAAGGATTAAAAAACCACTAGCCCACGTCTGTGTGTCTCATGCATCAATACCTGAGTGCATATTGACTTTGAGATGCCAAATCCTTCAAAGCCTATAATTTTCTACTGGCAGTAAAGTACCTTTTTAATTTCTGTTTCATGTTTTATAGCCAGACTTCCTGAATTCTTTTTGTGATTAATATGGCTTAATTTTTCAGCTAGTTAGTACTCTAATTTACTTAAACAATTTTACCTAGAGTTTAATTTTCTTTCTTCATACTAGTAAAAAAATCAGAAAATAATGGTATTTTTGAAATAATTTACATTGGCTATCTTCTTGGCGTGTCCATCTGGGAATGGGCCACTTTGTTCAGAAGAAACTCTTTTTTTTTTGTTATTTAATATGTTGGCATCTCAGTTTGCTAAAGGCACACAACACAATGAACACCCTTCAGTGCCATTAAACCCCTGAGATTACTGCCAAAAGGCATCATTTTGCCTCCAAAAGGCATTCAAGAGTATTGGTTTCTGGGGAAGAAATCATCAAACAATGAGTCAGACTGTGTATTTGTTTATTGCTTCTATTTCTCCAGTTCTCTTCCAGCTTTATCCAGCATAAATTTCTCCAGAGGCTGCCACAAGAAGTTATTGTAAATACACTTTTAGTGACACTGACTCTGCCTGCAGGAGCAGCTAAGATGACTGGACAGCAGCCATGTAAAAAAGAGCAACAATTATGAATTCATTACCCTTCTACAGCCACATCCACAGTGTTTTTGCTGTGATAATGCAGAATAAAAATTGATGTTGCTTCAGCTCTCTGGATCACCTGACAAGACATGGATCCTTCCCTTATTAAACAAAGAAACACAGATGGGGGCTCTTGAACAGCCTATTTATCACTTTCAGCAAAAGCTTGAATTCACTGACATTTTTGCAGGGTATTTCTCACCTTTTGGCCCTTTTTGCAATCTAAAATCTTTATTTTCCATCTGTTGAGGTATGAGAATTTACCATGGCCTAAAGAGAAGTTTAAACAATTCCTGTCCTGAGCATAATTACTTGTTTTCTGTCAACAGCTGCAGGCAGACCCCTTCAGACCACTTGAAAAGAAAGAACATAATTTTTTCACAAATGAGGAGTATACCTCCTTCCTGTTGTCTTAACCTCAGGATGTACATGACACTGTCTGCACCCAGATGTAAGATGGACTGAATGGGGAGGGAAACAATTTGGAAATCAAAAGAACTGTAGACAGACAGGCAGACAGAACTCATGGCTGAGTTTTGCCATTTGCATACCCAGCAAGAAAGAATTTATATTTATTTATACCCTTTGGACATTATTTTATCTCTCCTGTGAGTACATTAAGACCTTGGAATCAGAAAATACTTGAGTAAATGCAACCATCCATTTACTAAGATGGCTGTTTGATTTTGTACTCACGTGCTGTCTTACATTAGGGCTTTTTGTTCAGAAGTAGGGGATGTATCAAATTATTAATAATATGAAATTAAAAATATTCACTCTAAGGCTTAAATACTGGAAAAAAGACAACCTGAAAATATAACTCTATAGCTGACTACAGTGAGACTCTGAAAATTTTAAAGAGAATGAGCATTTTGTTTAGGCTTTCCTGGAGTTTTTTTTTAACGCACAATATGAAAATCATCTGTAACAAGCAATTTCAGAGGCAGCCTCTGAAGCAGTCCAGCTGACATAAGTAAAACAAGCACAGATTTTATTCTATGAGCACTAAAGTAGTGAAGGGAAGTGCCAGATTGAAATACATTCAGAGCACTCCTGTGATTATTTTCATACAGGCTGCATTACCTGTAGGTTTCATGGGTAGGTGACAGTGGATTCCAAAGAGGAAACATAGAATCACAGAATCACAGAATCGCTAAGTTGGAAGAGACCTTAAAGATCATTGATTCCGACCCATGCCTTAACACCTTAATTAAACCATGGCACCCAGTGCCACATCCAGTCTTGTTCTAAACACACCCTGTGATGGTGACTCCACCACCTCCCTGGGCAGACTAATCCAGAACTTCATCGCTCTTCCTGTAAAAAACCTTTGCCTCATGTCAAACCTGTATTTCCCTTGACACAGCTTCAGACTGTGCCGTTGGGTTCTGTCAGTGCTGCCTGGTGAAAGAGACCAACCCCCACCACTGTAACCACCTTTCAGGAAGTTGTAGAGAGTGATAAGGGCACCCCTGAGTCTCCTTTTCTCCAGGCTGAACAGCCCCAGCTCCCTCAGTTCTTCCTTATGGGGCTTCTGTTGCAAGCCCCTCTCCAGCCTCGTTGCCCTCCTCTGGACACGCTCAGAACCAGAGCTGGTGGTTTCAGAATAAAAGCTGCCTTCAGAGTAAAATATACAATTTTTATATTGGAGAATGTTTTCTTAAAGAAGAGGCTACAGGCACCAAACTCCCATGGGAATCACACTCAACTGTCCACCACCTGACTGTGCTAAAACAGTCCCTTACAAACTCAGAAACTGCAGAGCAGGAGGCAACAGGGAGGGACTTCAGGCTTTGGTGCTTGCTAATATCATCCATAATCTGTTTCCTCAGCAGCCTTGAGCCATCTCTTGTATGAACAGCATATCTGGGCACAGTCCTGTATTGCAGTGTGTTGTAACTTCCTGTTTTACTTCCTAAGTCACTTCCCAGGTGTGGCAATAACTCTCTCCCTTCCCCTTCACCCCCTTGCTGAGTGAGTTCTGTCAATCAGTTTTAACATTCCAGCAAGGCCTCGTGTGGTTGGTCATGCTCAAAGGATGCCCCTCAGGCCTGTTTAGGTGTCCCTCGTTCCTTGAGACCCTGCCCCTCCCACTTGGTTGGTGCTCACCTGTCCCTTCTCCTCCCCCTGTCCCGGAGCTTAAAAGCCCAATCAAGCCATGCATGCTTTGGGCTGAGGGACTATGCCAGAGATCACTGGAGAAATGATCGCAAGTAGGATGAGAAGCAAGCTTGGTCTCATGGCATCTCGAGACTGCACACGAACAGCAGGATCTAAACTGGTACAAGGAACTTGAGACAAACATGTATTACAAACTGTTCCAGATAGGAGGCTTAAATGGAATTTCCTCCAGAGAATGCGTGTGGTGTTTCCTTCTCCAGGCAGCATGAGCAACCTGGGGCACTTCTGTAGATTTCTCTGAGACTTTGGGAACGTAGGGCTTTACCCATTTGGAAGGAACCCACTTTAAACCAGAGGGGGTGGACACACAGGTGTATCCATGTCCCCAAGTAACCAATTTGTAAGGTCCCACCGTTTTCCAAGTCTCAGGGTCCTTTACTAAAACTGGAGGTTTTTCTTTCATCAGCCTATGACTGCTCCCCCCAAAATGGCGTAGGATGGGCGGGTTCAGGCTGTCAAAGGAACAGTTCAGAAAATTGATTGTGAATAGCGGCCTGGATAACCGGATGTGGGGAGGTTCCACCTTCAGAACCTGTTGTTGCTGGTCCAGGACTCTTTTAATATCACGGTGAGTTCTTTCTACAATGGCTTGACCTGTAGGGGAGTAGGGGATGCCTGTTTTGTGCTCTACTCCCCATTGCTGCAGGGCTCACCTGGTAGCCAGAGCAAAAAGAATTATTTATACATATATATGTATGTATAATGTTCATCTATATATCCATACATATACCCGTTGTCCTGAAGGCGGATGTTTCTCAGCTATACATCAGTTTTAGAAAGACACTGAGCTTTGAAGCCCTAAAGCAATACAAACCCCAAGGCGCAGCAGAATTTAAATTATTTTCTCTTTTTTTACAAGTGGGTGACAAGTTGTATGACCACATGGTGTGATATTCAATCGGTCAATGTTCTTATATTAAAAAAGAAATGCATAGCTCCTGAAGTGCTCTGTGGAGGGTTAACCTTGTTACCCTGCCTGCCAAGTGCTTATCCAGCCACTCTCTGATTCCCCCTCCTTACCAGGACAAGAGGAGAAAATAAGAGGAAATAGCTCAAGGAAATCACTTACTATTTACTGTCAAAGGCAAAACAAATTTGAATTAGGGGCAGTTAATTTATTACCAAGCAAAATAGATTTTAATGGTGAGAAATTTAGTCTATTTTAAATAGTGTATCTAATCTATTGGGTTCTTCAGAAAAATACCCCTCTTTTTGGTGACTGCTCTGTGAGAATAGAATAGAATAGAATAGAATAGAATAGAGTAGAATAGAATAGAATAGAATAGAATAGAATAGAATAGAATAGAATAGAATAGAATAGAATGAAAATTAGATCTTTGTACTGACAGGGAAAATCTGACCAAACAAGACTCACTTTGTCATGGACGCACACTGAACACATGGAACAAATACCTTCCCATTTAACTCTAAGTGGCTGCTTGTGATGCCATTACTACTGTGGTCCGATAGGAGGGAAGAAAAAGGTAAAGAAAGAGGCAAAGAAAGAAAAAATGGTCTGAAGGAAGAGACAGAGACCCCACATGCAGCTCACATCAAAACTTCCTTCCTTGTTTCCAGAAGTTATCCTAGTGAAAATACCTGTAAATAGCTTCATCTGTAAAGTTAAAAAAAAAATACTTGCACTTCAATAGCTGTTCTCAGAAAATTAGACTGTCTGAGTCATCCCACAGGGAAAAAAAAAACAAACCAAACAAAAAAAAATTCACCCCAAAGCAACAAAAAACCGAACCAACCAATCCCACAGACCAGAACAAAAAGCCAGACCAAAACCCAAAATGCAGCCTTTCACCTTAGTGATCCTTTGTAGGCCACAGCAAATACAAAGCATTAATTAATACCCTATTAATGACTTGCATTAAGCAGGAGCAGTTTATTGTCTCCTCAGTTGTGCAATAGAGTGATGTCCTGGCACAGAGGCAAAGCTTCCACCTCGGTCTCCACAACATTCCTGCTCTGGGGCATTGCAGCAGGGTTTGGGGCTGTGTGTGGTTCAGCCTGCAGCAGAGAGGGCCTTGGGACACCCAGCAGCATCCCTGTGTCAGTGGGGAAGGAATGGAGGGGCCAGGGCCAGGCTTTGGCTGGAAACACCTGGTGGGAGTCCCAGGCGCGAAACACCAGCTGTGCGCTGAGGAGCTGGTGTGCCCTCTCCTGTGGATCCAGACTATTTAATCCACATCAAATGGAAGCATTCCTAAGGATGTCCTAACACTGCCTCACTGCCTCTCCAAAATCTGCTTATATTTTTATTAAGTTCAGCCTCTTTTTTTTTTTTTTTTTTTTTTTTTTTTTTGATAGAAAGGCATACAAGATCCTTTCTCCAAGGAGAAAACAATGGGGTGTATGTTTGTTGTGTGGTGATGCCTGTGCAGGGCAGGAAGATGATGCACTAATTTGAGGTTGAAAATAGATTACTGCACTTGCCCACAAAATAACTTGGAGTAGCATACAAATGGCAGCACTACGCTGAAACAAAAAGCCTGATGTCTGACAGCAGCCAGCAAAACCTTCCAGAAAGCAGGACAAACTGATATTTAGAGTGAGATGCCCTCCCAGGTCTGCAGTACTTTGTGGCTGAAAGGTTTCTTAAGCAAAAAAACCTCTTCATAGTGAAAGAACACAAGGAGAGTGGGATTTATTCTCCCTATCACTGTTAATTTGCCTTTTGAACCTATGTAAACTTGGTCCATGTAGCCTTTAGCATAATTCCTCAGCCCTCTAGGAATCCTGGGTACAACAGGTAGATTGGTAGATTGGATTAGGACTAGGAGTTCTCTTTCTAATGTAGCTATTTTTAGAGTAATTTCATTTTTCTTTGATTCAGTTTCTTCATAACTAAAATGAATGTAAACACAATGTTCATCAAAAATGCAGATTGATGATGAAAGGTGATGTGAAATCATGGTAAATTCTAGGTATTACAAGGGGAGAACTTTACAAGAGCTCATAGTGGGTGAATGGGATCAAAGAAGTGAATTTGTAAGCAGAAACAGGAATTTATTTGAACTGCAAAGCTGTGGAAGCACCTGACAGGTGAACTTCTTTCTCAGTTATCAGGCTGGAATTCTAGATTGCTAAAATCTGACACCACATAGCTCCACGAAGACAGGAGAGATCTGAAGATGGGTTAAAGAAGCCATTTTGTTCATTGGATTATGGATATTTGGCTAAAGGCTACTATCAGAACGAAGATTTGAAAAGAAGTATTTCAACAAATTTTGAGAGGTTTGTAAGTTTTTAGAATCTTTGTCTTTCTGCCACAACAAAAATAAATATGGTGGGAACAATATCAGTTTGAGGAAGGGTCTTTTTGGTAATTGTTGTGGTTGAACCCCAGTCAGCAGCTCATGCTCCCTCCCAGTAGGATGGGAGAGGAAATTGGAAGAGTTAAAGTGGGAAAACTTGTGGGGTTGAGATAAAGACAGTTCAACAGGCAAAGCCACGCACAGTTTGGGGCGCTCTGGTACTGCCCCATGAATAAGATGCCACTGATTCAGCTTGCTCACTGGTGGGGAGGTGTGAGAAACAGAAAAGATCTTGGCTCTGTGCAAGTTCTGTGTCTCTGTATTACAAACCCTGTGTACAGCACAAGTGCAGAACAAGACCCTACATCACCCACTTTGAAGAAAATCAGTTTTGTTCCAGTCAAACCCAGTACAAAGGTGTTCGTGCCAGCAAAGTATGCTTCATTTTAGATCAGGAAGCAAAGATTGCTCAATGATATTTGGGATATCTGTAGAAATAATAAAAGAAATGTTTAATAACTCTTTGACTCATTTAAACAACTCTGTTATGAGCTTGATTACACAGGAACCAGTAAAACTCAGCTTGGGAAATGCCTTAAATTAGCCATTTTCTTTGAATATCTGTTACTGTATTTAGTGAAATGATCTAATTAGAATGGGCTCTTTCCAATACAAAATGTTTTCTTCATTAAAATCCATTCACACATTTGTACATCTCATAACACTTCTCATTCCAGCTGTGCAGATTAATAGTTTGGGGCATTTCTTGGCCTACTTAAGATAACTTTTGTATATAGGTCTAGTTCTGAACTTTGTTTAGAAGAAGGTATTTTGTGTGCCTCAAGTTGCAATGGACATTTTAACAATTGGAAAGTGACTCTTCCAAGGAGAGACTTGTCTTGGAAACTATTGGATTTTCATGGCAACACCTGAAGCATGCACTGCATACTCAATCCCAGGCACATTGGCCAGAGATTTCATCCTCTTGGATCGTTTGCCTTCCCAAACCCAGCTTGATGTCCATTGATATCAAAGGCATCCTTATTTCACTGACATAGTTACATCACTGTGGTAGCAAAAATTAGTCACTGGAGGATGTACACCCAGTACAGGTTCAGATTCTGTGTTCCATGCAGAACTGTGGCTTGTTTTTATTTTTTTCCCTCAGGCTGTTTTCTCCAGCAGAATCTCTCTGTCAGAAGTGTTTACCAAGGCCCAAAGAAGCAAAAAATGAAATAAGCCCCAGGTTCTGCTTTTTTGTTGTTTCTGTAGGTGGCCAGTATAAATTTGGTAGCATCACAGAGAGTAGCAGAGCTCTGGAATGAAGAGCTGTTGTTCTTTTTTCCTACTTCATGACCATATTATTGACATAGCATCACACTTCAGTGTTTAGCAATGGGAATATCAGCAACAGGTACACGGTTTTTAGTCAGAGAAATGAGAGTCTGGGCATTGTGGACAACAACCTGGTCATCATTTTGCTTTATTTGCTTGATGCCTCTTTTTGAAAGCTGAGCAGTCACAGCCAGCTGACTGATCCTGAAGCTGATTGAAGTCATGAAAGCTGGCATCAAATTCTACCATGAACAGAGCTGCAAGCTGCATGAGGTTCATGCTGTTAACTCTACTGCTGACTGTAGGTGAAAAAACAGATGCTCAGTGTCATAGGAATCTCACCACCATCAGCTGAGGGCCTTGAAAATTATTTTCTTAGGACACTGGTACCTCTGTCAAAAACTGGCAGTGTAATCACATAGTAATGAAAGGCCTAAGGAAATAAAAACATTTCTTGTAAAGATGAATGATTGAAAAATCATTGAAAAAAAGAATAAAAAAAGACCAGCTTTGGTTTTTTTTTTTTGGTCAAAATTGGGGATAGAAAAATTTTCTATTTCAAGAGGTCTGGACAAATCAGCTGGGTGGCCCTGCCTCAGTTTCCCTTCATCTGCTTTCCTCATTGTATCCCGTTTGGTTTCCTGCTTTATTGACTTTCCTTTCATCTGTTTGGTCTAATGATAGCAAATTATTTATCTAAACCTACTCATGTATTTATTTATCTCTGTCTTAACTGGAGTATGTCGCAAAAGAAGAGGGCTGGAAATCACCTGTCCTCTCTCACATTAGCCTTTTATGTCAAGTTGTACATTCTTCTAACTCCTGGTGCGTCTATCTCCTCGTTTCCCAGTGCCATTCACTCTCTTACTCAAATTTTTCCTACTTACAAAATCATTTAATATAAAACCAGTTAAAGTTTTGTATTACTTAGACACAAGAGTGAGTGGCAGGGAAGATCATTTGGTCTGTGGTATTCTTTTTGCAGTGTTTAGCAATAATTCATTTGGATACTCACAGTATTGAGGGTGTTACACTGAAGAAATTAAGGTGCTGAAATACCAAATTTACAGAGGCTTCTTAATCATTTTGGCTAACACCCCAGAAAATGGGTCACATGTGAAAAACAAGTCCATGAACATCCTTCCTTGTACCCAACCACAACAGTAACTCCTAAACTGCAGCTGTGTCAGAAATGTCAAATGATAGAAAATCAGTATAAGAAAACTGCAGCTAAGTAACTTTTTATATATTTATTACTCTTGAGATACTCAAGATTCTCATACTGTAACCTGGATAAAATTGCCACTCGCGTGAAATGCAAAATGTTCTTTTGTGTTTGCTTGTGTGCCCATTTGAGGGAGAAGCAAAGAATGCTCTGCAATACTTTTTTTGAGTCAATTTATAGCACTTGTTTTGAAAAGAGATGGATGTCTGCACACTGAGCAGTGATTGCTTGCGTAGCCTTTATATTTTAATGGAATCAATGAACACTGGACTTCCCAAGGATTCAAATGACATGGGAAGTCCTTTAGTGCATGCAAGCGCTTAAAATTACCTCAACTTTAATCACAGAGTCTTTCACAATACTGCACCTCTCTTTTTAGCATTTATGTTTGAAATGTCAAGATAGAGGTTTTTCAGCCCTAAGCTTTCCAGATTTCTCTTGGTTTCCTTCCTTTTTTTGGAGGCAGGAATACAAAATCCTTGAGCTCCCTTGAAAAACCAGGAGCTGTCAGATTTTCAGCATCCTCCTTGAGTTATGACAGCACTGAAGCAGCAATTGACAAATCCCTTGACATGCAAGGTCTAGTGATTTCCATCAAGGAGACGTAGCACTCAGGCACAGCTCCAATCAGTTTGTCCTTGGTTGACTGGGTTTCATTTGTTTCTGGAGGACCTTGCTGATTTTTAGGCTTTTGTTTTTAAAGTATGTTTCTGTGCATTTTGAGTAGTATTACATTGATTAGAAAGAACAGACTAAAGTACCAAGGTACACCCACTGTGGCTTGAAAAGTTAGCAAGAAAAACTCAGTGTTCCAGTGAACTTGTTCACATGGTTTGTTATGCTCCTCTCTCTTCTTTACAGATAGGGTGAAAGTGGAGTAAGAGAGGCAGAAAAGGCTGAAAGCAGATAAAAAATGGCACTCTAGTGATATTCTGGAACCTTCCTGAGCTTGCTTGACCTGCTGTGCAAACACTGCATGGAGGGATGGGCTACAGAGAAGAGGGGGAAATTTTCTGTGGAGCTTGATAAAACACTGCAAAAACTTGAGCAGATAAAGAATGTAACATGTTGATGTGGCCACAAGTCTCTGGCTCCTCGGTGATAAGAGTTATTTGTGGTTTAGACAGGAGAGAGGTTGGACAAACTGGAGGGGATGAGCAGAGGTCACCCTGATGGCATCACATTTGCTTTGAGACCAACTCTTTTTTGAAGGAACCTGTGTTCAGTTTAGTTCCTTTTTTTCTTTTTTCTTCTTCTTTTTTACATTTGTCTCTTTTTGTGTTTTTTTTTTTTTCCTTTTGGTTTTGTTTTGTGGTTTCTGTTTGGATTTTTCATACCTCATTTTATTTGAAAGGTCATGAAAAGCATGTCCTCTCAAAAAATGGAGCTCTCCTACCTAAACATGAATCCCTGGATGGAGCAGAAGACAGTTGGGCTGATGGCACTGCACTTTCTAAACCTGTGCAACCTGGGGTAAAATCCAGCAAAACCCAACCCACACAACCACTGTTGTACCTTCCCTCCGAGCTACTGCTGAGCAGATTGAGCCTGGAACATGACATTTCCCTATCAAAGCCTTCCTGGTGCTGTGGCTGTGGGCTGTCAGGAGAACATGAGGGCACAGGATACAAGCAGAGAAGTGACATTTGAGCACAGACCTCTGGTCCACATCTGCTTCTTCCCAGCTTCACCATCCCTGTCTCTTCTCCTCTGCTGATATTTCCACGTCTTGTCTCACTCCACCTGTGTCCTGAAGTAAAGATGTACTAAATATTGGAAGCATCCTGCCACACCTGCTCAAAGAAAGCATTTTGGTAGAAAATTTGGCCATGTGGAACTTCACAAAGTGGCCATCCTCTGGGGGAAGTGGAGAGGAAAGTGCTGACCTCTTCTCCCTGGGATTCATGGCAGGACATATGGAAATGACTCAGAGCTGTGTCAGGGGAGGTTCAGACTTGACATGAGGAAGCATTTTTTACCAAGAGGGGGGGCAAAATTTGGAACTGGCTTCCTGGAGAGATGTTCAATGCCCCAAGCCTGTCAGTGTTCCAGAGGCATTTGGAATACTGTGTTTTTAATGCAACATTAATTTTGGGTCATCCCTGAAGGGATCACGGAGCTGGAAGAGATGATGGTTGTATGTCGGTTTCTCGGCTGTTTTAATGACCTGGAAAGGCTCGGGGATGGCCTTGGGCAGCCCGCGCTCCAAAGGATGAGAAGAGGCTTCAGGTTTTTTCTCGGTCTTCAGTGTTTATTAGTTGTTTATCTAAAAGATTTTCTCTCGGCCCAACAGAGGTCTGCACAGCAAGCCAGCCATGAGCACACTGAGAGCCCCTGGGGCAGTCACTTATCTTTATACTCAAAACTACGTATACAATATTTACCTATTTTCCCTAATACCTTTCACCCTTATTGACCAGTACACCTTTAGTAATAACCAATCCCAAAGTGCCAACATCACCACAGAAGATGGAGGCTAAGAAGAAGAAGAAGAAGGACAGGACACGCCCCAATTCCTCCATCTTACTTCTCCAGACCCCCCTGTACAGAAATCTTAAACCCTGTGTCTCACACTCTAATTAACTTATCCCTTCACCATTTATCCCAGTGAAATCCTCCCATCCTCATACAGGTGTCGTCTCCCGTGTAGGATCAAAGTCCAGCCACCAGACACTTCTGGCAACATTCCAGGACTCCCGAGCCCCCCAAGGGTGGTCTCGGTCACTCTGCACCTCAGTCCTGAGGTGCTGAGATCCCACAGTTGTAGGTCCTTTCAAATGAAATATTCTATTCTAGTAGTCTAGTCTGTAGTCTCTAGTCTCCAATCTCTTTTCTCTATTCTAATTCAGAAATGGAAGGTTTGCACGGAGGTGCCGAGATAGTTTTTTCCCCCAGGCCTCCATCTGCAGCAGTCAAAGTCAAGTGTTAATGTTTCATCTGGCTGGTACTTTTCCTGCTGGAGAAAGTCAGGTTGGGTATGAAGAGGGTAAGTGACAAACAACTATGGCTTGGCTGCTGTGATGGTAAGCAGAAATCACCCAGAAAGTGACAAATTTGTTCTCACATCATCTCCCTCTGCCTTTGTTTCTCACTTTCACACTGCAGGCTGTGGGAGCGCAAATGTTCCCTCACAGTGAGGGGTCTGGCAGAGCCTCTGAGGTGCTGTTAGAACAGATGTGGCCAAAGGGAGTCTTGAACAGTACAACTTGCCAGTACAAGCCACAACCAACTGACTTCTTTGGGATCATGAGATTTCCCTGACGGGATCTCTGTTGACACGACGTTGATGGTGTCAACCAAACTCAAGGGACTATGGTGGCTGATTATTGTGTAAAGTGGTGCAAAGCCTTTGAAAATAAAAAATTAAATTATTCAGAACAGAAAAAGTTTCTTCCCTGCTTGCCTAAGGTGACTAATTTGAATAGAAGTGAGAAAAATATCATTTTGCCCATTATCGGCTCTACACAAGGTGGATAATGAGTTTGTTCTGGGCATATGCTGGGGCTTTTAATAAAAATTCTCCCAAATAACTGTCTCAGGCTGCTATTCAACTGCAAGACATACTTATCATCATCCTCCTTATTATTATTATTACACCACCAGCATTACCATCACAATTATCCCTCAAAACATCCAATAGCTCAATTGTGGAAGATCCCAAAGGACATGACGGAAAGAAAAATCCAATTTCCAATTATCCTGTTGGAGCTAAAATGCTCTCATTACTATCAGCCCTGTTCAACAACATCTGAGAGACTGAACCCTTGTGAGAGATGCTGTCAGATAAACACTGGCACAGCTCTTGGGGCTTTCAGATGGAAAAGGGGAGGATGGCAGGTAGAGAATGGGCAAACCAAAGAGACCAAAGCTACATCTTTACAACAGAACAGCCCAAGGACCCAGATAACAGCACAGTGATTTGCCCAGATGTAGGGTGATGCTGAGGGGTGCTGTAGCCTTATTGCCACCCTCCTTTTCCAAGATGTAGAGTCCCCTCCCAGTGACTCTGCTGTGCTTTAGGCAGAGAGCAGTGATGGATCATTCTCGGAACAGTGCATTCCTGAAGATCACTGCTTTAACTGTGGGTTTGGTGATCAACACAGCCCACCAAACAGGATGTTCTAATGTGTGCATGGCTTGTATCTGCAGCCACAAGTTCCTCTCTGGGCCAAAGTGCAGTGAGGGGGGCACTACAGTGCCATCTCTGTGCCTTGCTCAGGTACACATGCTCTAGCAAGGCCTTTTCTTGGTGGCTCCCACAGGAAGGACACAACAGCCTCCCACCAGCTGTCCCTGACTGAGTGTCCAGCTGTGTTGCATTCTTATTTCAAAAGTCCCATACCTTCTCAGTGATTTCTCACGGACATTTCCTCACAGCACAACCAACAAACTCCATCTCTCTTCACAACCAACTAACCCACCCTTTTGTAGCACTCATCTTCTTACTGGACACAGCTGTGGTATTAAGGTCAGGCCTGTTCCTAATGTTTGTTTATTAGTACAGCTGCAACTCCTCAGGGGTGAGATTCTCTTACATTCTATCCCTCCACAATTCCCTCTTTTCTTTTAATTACAAAATTGCAGCATCTCTAGAAAGATATGTTCAAGCAAATTGATATTATAACATATTCATATATCTCACTTAGGACAAACAGTATACAAACGTTCACTATTTTTTATTTTCTTACATTCTATCCCTCCACACAGCTGCACACTTGAGAAGTCTCCACCTGGGGGTATACTCCTTTTGGTGTAAACTGTATGCAGAAACAGAGCAGTTTTCCACTGAGGCCCCATGGAATTGATGCAGTTTGTTTTGGGGGGGGGGATCCCTGGGGACCCTTTAAGCTGTGTGTTCACTGGTAGCAGCAGGCAGGCAAGGAGACTCCACACGGCTCCTGAGGATGCTGAGG
This sequence comes from Ammospiza nelsoni, assembly GCF_027579445.1. NCBI lineage: Eukaryota > Metazoa > Chordata > Aves > Passeriformes > Passerellidae > Ammospiza > Ammospiza nelsoni. The sequence continues at coordinate 6,955,771 of NC_080669.1, forward strand.
GTTTATTGGAGGTCCCACCCCCAGGAGCAGCATGGTTTTCAAGGAAGGAGGGGATAAAGAGGAGGAAGGGGGAAAGAGGGAGAGCCTAGGGGGAAAAGGGCCAAGAGAGAGCAAAGGGTCAAGAGACTTTCTCTGGTCTCCCCCCACAGCTTAACAGGGAGATTCAAAGTGGGCATGGAATAAGATTTGTGCCAATGGGATTACAGATCCATGATACTTGAGGGGAGGATCACAGGCTTGGAATAAACTGTACATTTCTGATGGGTGAGACAGACCACACCATTTAAAATAAAATGTAACACCACATGGAATCATTACTGACACCCTGCATAACCCAGGGTTTAGTGAGAGTGTAAAACTCCTTTTGCTGCCCTTCTTTCCCAGGCAGAGCCATGGCGCAGGTGCTGCCGGGCTGCAGAGAGCAGAGGTGGGCAGGGAGCTGCAGGTGCCTCCCTGGCTCCCCAGGGCACAGCCCTGCTGTGTCTCCCCTCTCCACCCCACTGACATTGGCACACACTCCAGTGCATCCAGCACCAAGGCGCTGGGGCCTGAGGCTTTGGCCAAACCAGCTGTGCTCAGGCCCAGGGACAAGGATGGGGCAAAGGCAGCTGAGCTCACAGGCTCTCACTGCAGCTTGGTGACCATCAGTTCCTCCTGGAGGAGGACAAGCCACCTCTTGCTCCTTCTCCAGACTCTCAAGACCCCTCTGGCTGCCACACGAGCCTCCCACCCTTGAGTCTCACCTGCGAGGGACGTGCCCTCTGCCCACTGTCTGAGGGGATACTCTGGGGCCAAAAGCCTTTTGCTTTTTACTTCTTTCTCATCTAGTTGTAGTTTTGTAGATAATTCTCATCTAAGTCTCTAGTTTCTTAGCTAACTGCAGTACTTCTCCTTCCCTGTTAGACAAACACATTCCTGGAATCCCCTTTGAAACTTGTTTCTTCAGTGAACCAAGGACATTTCACTTTCCCATGTATTTTGACACAGCCAGTGGGGGGAGTTAGAACCAAGGCGAAGCCTTCAGCAGGGCTCTAAACCAGGAAGGGGAATAACTTCATTAGCTGCGCTTCTAACTGGGGATTCTTGTCTGTGATGCCCATTTGCAAAACTCCTACAAGTGCTGAAGCCCTGCATCAGGTGTGCATTTGGCCACAAGCACACCTGGAGGAGCGCCATGAAATGGTGAGTGCTTTTGGTCATCTCAGTCTTGTTTTGCTCTTGATTTTAGGGCCTAGAAGGCAACAACCCATGCCCTGCAACACTGAATGCCAACAGCACCTGCAGGGGACAGAACAGGTGCCTTGCTACCAGGCAGCCTCTCCCCAGGGCCTCCACAGCCTGGGGGAAAAGCCACAACAATTTTGGCCACGATCTGTACACTGCTGCTCCTCTGTGTGCCCCTCAGCCCAAGTCAAGGCTCCAAAAGTGTCCCAGTGTGCATTAGGATGTCCCATCTCTTCAGAGTGTGACAGCACACCTCCATCACACGGGCTTGTGCTCTGCCTTTGATTTCTAGCCAGCCTTCTTAGGCAGCACATGGGCTGCATTCCGGCCTTGGCCTGGGGCAGGAGGCTGCCCCTGGCTGTGCAGGCCAAGGTGAAAAATCAAGGGGGGCTCTTGATGGGCAGGTGATTTGCCCATGCTCAAACCTGAAAAGCAGGATAGGAGCAAGCTTAGAAGCATGGACAGGTTTGAGTTGGGGTGTCCTGAAAGAAGGGAGATTCTGTCTTGCCACTTTCCCAATGGCAATTGGAGATTTTCTTAGCAGGCCCTTGCAGCTCCTTCTCCTCAAACATGCAGCTCTACTGCCTGCCCAAACACTTTTATGGTTTCTTGGTCTGCTTTTATGAACCAGAGGATCAGCTGGGCAGGCCTGCCTGTTTTCCCCCAGCCCCCATCAGCACTCCTTGCCAGAGTCCTCCTGGATCCTTAGGCAGGCAAATTGCTTCCAAGGACACCAACCAGCACCTGTTTCAGTTTCAAAGCTTCACTGACTGCACCTTGCTCCAGCAGCACTGCCCAGAGAGAAGTGCAACAAAGGCAACATGAGTCGAAAAAGGAAATGTGTTACAGGTTTTACCTGCACTTCTTACAAAGTAAAATACAAATAACAGATTCTGTTACAAGCTTGCTGTACGTAGTTCTGTCCCTGCTGACTCCATGGCAAGTGACAGATCACTATGACCTCACACCATCTCATCACTGACAGGTTACACAGTGGTGCCTGTACAGATCCATGTGTGGAGGGAAAGTGACAAACATCCCCGGCCCTCTCTAAATACCCACAGAGCTGGGAGAAAACTGTATGATGCAAGGCAGGTTTTCATAGCAGTTGAGAGATAGAGATAACAATCTGTGCTGTATAAATACACTGACTCTAGTATAAAAGTGGCTCTACACAACGCAAACCCATATAGAGCTATACAATCAATGACCAAAGTACCCAGCTGCACCTCTAACTAAAGACACAGAACTGTGTATAGCTCTACTGCTCTGTACATGCTGAGGTAGAACTGGAGACAGACAGAGACATAACTCTATACAGGCACAACGCTAACCCAGTAGAAATAGGGCTAGGACAAGAGGGAACAGAGGGAATGTGGCTGGCCCATCTCCCCTCTCTCCCCCTTGGTCCTGCACAGAGAGTCCTTTCTGGAAACACCAAGCAGACAGAGATTTCTCGGAAGCAAAGGGAGCACTGAGTCACTTGTGGTGTGCCCTCAGCCCCACCATAGCCTCAGCACATCCACAGCCTCCCCAGTCCCTTCAAAGCCTCCAAGCTCATCAGTCCCCACAGTGCTGCCATCCCTCTGAGTGCCTCCAGTGCCCTGAGCCCTTTTTAAGGCTCCATTTTAAGCCCAGCTGCACTATACTCTGTATGTACCTAGATGAGTAGGAGTCAGAAACATTATTGTTCAGTCATGTTAATCTGGTTCTGTGCACTGTCTTCTGTGTAATCAGAGCATCTTCTTCCAAAGGTTGTGCAGCTCAGCCTTTTCTGCACCTTCCCTCTGCTTCATTTGTATGAATTCTGATGTGTTTCAGCCACCTGCCAAAAGGGTCAAATAATCCACCCTGTCACCTGTGGTATTTTCTGTTGGGAGGAATGATGAATCTGACTCCACATTCTTAGAAGTCTAATTTATTATTTTATTATCTATATTATATAAAACAATACTAAAACTATACTAAAGAATACAGAAAGGATACTTACAGAAGGCTAAAAGATACTAATGAAAAACTCTTGACTCTCTCCAGAGTCCCCACACAGCCTGACCGTGATTGGTCATTAAGTCAAAACAATTCCCATCTCGGATAAACAATCTCCAACCACATTCCAAAGCAGCAAAACACAGGAGGAGCAAATGAGATAATATTGTTTTCCTTTTTCTCTGAGGCTTCTCAGCTTCCCAGGAGAAAAATCCTGGGCAAGTGGATTTTCCCAGAAAATATGATGGTGGCAGTCACCTCTAAAGAGCTGGAGGCCTGAAACAAGTTTTCCAGCTACTGCCAACATTACCACAATAGGCTGGACAATGGATTAATGTTGAATGTAACAAGCCATATTTACCTGCCTCCAGCTGAGCAATAAAAAGTCTCAGGGCATTGTGTAGGACCTGAATCACAGAATCACAGAATTTTAGGTTGGAAGAGACCTTTAAGATGATCGAGTCCAACCCATGTTCTAACACTTCAACTAGAACATGGCACCAAATGCCACATCCAGTCTTCCCTTAAACACATCAAGGGATGGTGACTCCACCACCTCCCTGGGTAGATGACCTGTCCACCTTCCAAGGCACAGTACTTAAATGAGGTCACCTCAAGAGTACAAATTTTGAGTCTGGCTCTCGCACGAAGTCAACAGTAATAGTAGACCCAGACAAAAGAGTAGACCCAGACAGCCCTTGGATAAACCCTTAAGAAAAAAAAGAAAGCCTCATTGGATCTCTAGCACTACGAATACAAAGAGAAGAGCAGCAGCAGCAGCAGCCCATGTTGAAATTTCAGTGTGGAAAAAAAATCAATAGAGCTGAAAAAGAGAAAACAGGGCCCTCGTTAACTGCATTTAACAGCTCCACCTCGTGGTAAGCTGATTATTTCTTCAAAGCAATGCTGGAATGGGACCGGGAGTGCTGGGTGGGTCAAAGCCAGGGGTGACCTGAGGTGACTCCTGTCCTCATCATCTGCAGGGAAGGCAGCACACAAAGCATGGGTAATCGAGTTCAGGATGTGTAGGAATCCCACCTGCCCCTCTTGTGATAAAAATTAGGTAGTTCTGATCAAAAGGAATTTCCTTCTTAGGACAGAGATAGTGAAGTACTCAAACTGCCTCTAGACATTTATTTTCTTCATAATTCCACAAGCTTCCTACATACATAATTTCTGCTGGTCCTCACCAGAAAAGAGGAAGAAAATCCGATGCAAACATGCTAAGTTTTCCAGAAAATACAAAAATGGCTTTCAAATTCTAACCAAACTTAGCAGGTTCAACTGCCAAACAAGTACTACTGAATACCCTAAAAGTTTTGCTCATTACTGCTGAAACTGACTAAAAAGAAAACAATTCCTTTAAGGGATTTTTTTTTATGAAAAAAATTTTAAATTATGGAAACAAATTGAACACTCCAGTTAGTTATAGTGACAGCTGAGAGGCAGATTTGTCTAGAACTGTACCTCTAGGAATAGGATGACATATATTTAATGACCTTAAAGCAGGGAAAAACAAGCCTACTTGTTAATGCAGGGAATGATTTAGCAGAGCTAAATGCTTCAAAGCACTGAGTTTAGTCAGAGGATGGAGGACAACACAGAATTCTCTTAACTACTAATCTCAAGTACAATTATTGCCCTATGAAAATGGAGAGGATCAAGAAACTTTTTACAGTTACAGCATGCTGAGACAGCAATGCGGCAAGGCTTTTCTAGAAATTATATCTAATCTGTGTATCAGCAATGGCATCCACTGGATTAGAAATCCTAGGAGTGAATTTTGGCATTCAATATCCTTTGCCTTACATAGAGTTCCAAGAGCTTTTGATCTGCTCCCTTTGACAGCTGTTTGGTTACACTTCTCATAGGAGTTTTCATCACCTTAATAAAAAAAAAAAAGAAAAGAAAAAAGAAAAAAAGAAAAAGAAAAATATTTGGTTGTAAAGTTTACATGTCATGAGAACAAATTCTGTCTACAAAACTTACTCCATCACCTCCTATGAAGTCAAGTGTTAATGCAGTAATCACTGAGCAGAATCTACCTTGATACTCCTGCACAGCCTTCTGAGTCCTCTTATTTTAAATGAAAAGCTTTCCTAGCTTCCTAAGCTAATTACCAACAAATATGTGAAACCTGTATATATTACATAATCCTGCCTGCACAACTGACAATATACAAAGCACATTAAGTCATGCCATGAAAGATCTACATCCAAGCATGATACTGTCTTGTGTAGTGGTAAAAATGCAGAATCTGAATGCAAAACTGAGCAATTTCAGTATCAGGCACATTTAAGTCAGGCACCAACAATCACACTTTAAGAAGGTATTTATATTGAAAACACAAAGAACTTTAGAAAAATAGAGATTTTTGTTGCCATCAGACACTGACTTAATATGCAAACTTATGTGTCACAAATCTCAAAAAGGCGCCCCAAGTGCATGGTAAGTATATACTGCAACAGGCTGTCATGCACCATGTTTCTAAATACATTTAACATTTTAAATACATTTAAATAATTAACAGCAAAATTCAGTAACAATCCACTTCATGCTGAAAGCTGGAAGAATGAGAAAAACAAGAAAAACAAGATGAACTGTATAAACTAGTTAAAGCAGAGAAGCATTGTCAAGTGTTTCTTCAGCTACAAGCAGAGACATTTTCAAACATGGATGAATTTCCTTATTTGTTTCAATTTATGTTTTCCCTTCTAAGCTTCACTGCTATTTAGCCTAAACAATAAATACAAACTTCAATACACTGAAATTAAAGTTCACTATGGTTCTACATTGGACACAAAAATAATACATACCTCAGCTTCTCTAAAGCTACCACAGAACTAAAGGCCTCCAGAAAACATAATCCAAGCCTGAACTCTGCTTTGTTCCTGTATTCAACTCCATATTCACACTTTTCAGGGAGAGAAAAAGTGGATCTTGACCATGACTGATAGTAACTGGTCTGGTTCAAGATCAATAGTCTTCTTATATTCTACTTTGGCCTGATCAGGTTGCTTTAAACCAGCAGCTGCCAGGCCAATGAATAACTAAGAATTGTAGATATTTTTGTCTTGCTTCAAGACTACCTTCAATTTTAAGTGAAAAATGAGTGAAATGCATCTTACAGATCTGTGGCCTGTGTTTTGTCATTACAGTTTATGAACTATTCAATCAGGTAATAGTAGAGGTTAAAGTAAATTTTTTGAAAGAAATAGTAAATTCAGCTTTTCCTGCCAGAAAAGGTTATATATCTGAACTGTTCTGTCAGTAACCATACCTGGAGCTCAAAGCTCCTCTGTGGGGTGTAGATTAGAAGAGGGTTTTTAATACTAGCACTCTACACTTCATATTCTTATCACCACATATAAGGAAATGCAAAATGAAAGGGAATAAAAGTTCACCTGTGCTCTACTAACATGAATCATCAAGGAAGTTGTGAACATGAAACCTGAAAATCAATTTCAACCATTATGTCAATAAGGTACTCCATACTCCACATTACTTTACACCTGTATGGGTAGGAACAGCCAACAAAATATGCAAAAAATATTGCTTTCCAAGTAATAAAATTAACTTGCAGTTCTTTGAGGTTTCCTTATATCCTTTATTTCATATGGTATCTCCAGTTATCTCTTTAACATTGTTCCCACCTCCTTATTTGACATTATGGACACCAAGTAAAAATTACATATAATCAGTTCTTATACAAAGATATACTGAACTCAAAATATTGATTATATCTACTATAATTGCATAGAGATTATTTTAAACACAGTGCAAAATCTCAAATTACAGTCACACCAAGAACTGCCAGAAAAAAAATGATATGCCTTAGAAATGCTCAAGTTTAGTTCCAATACAGGATTCAATCAATGTTCCAAGCAGCTAAATGATACAAAATAATCACTCCAGAATTAAAGCTTTGTTAAGGTGTCAGTACATTCCTCTGGGCATCCAGAGTTGCCAAGGACCCCATCAGGGGGCTCGAAGACCCTGGCATGCTGCCCAGCACACCTGGGGATTCGATTTTGACCCTTGGAGCAAGTTGCCAACTTTGTAGGAGGACATGAAAGTCACAGAGGTTTGAATAGTGTAATAACAAAATTATCACTGGGAGAAAATGCAGATTTTAGGATTTTTGGTATGGGGTTATGGGGACAAGATCGAGGAATCTGGGCATGTCTAGCCTTTGTCCTTCTTGTAGTTCTCCATTTTCTGCAGTGATGTTGGCACTTTGGGATTAGTTTACAGTAGAAGTGCACTGTCCAACATAGGTGATAGGTATTGGGAATTAAGTGTAAATATGTTATATGTAGTTTGTAGTATAAAAAGACAACACTGCCTTGGGGGCAGTCAGAGTGCTTGTGGCTGCCCTGCTGAGCAGATCTCAGCTCTGCAGAGAGAAAATTTTGTAGATAAGAATTAATAAACATCCTCAAGACCAAAAAGTGAAGATTCCAGACACGTTCTTCAGTTGCGTGGGCCAAAGCATCTTGGGGCAGTAATTATCAACAGCAACCCAAGACTAAGGTTTTAGATAAATTTAAATAGGGAGAGATGTGTTATAGGACAGGCACATCAGTTAGTATGACACCCTTAATGTAGCCTCTTTTTAAAGAGGAATTGCTAAGCAATGAACTGTTTCCAAGAGACATTTTGCAGTGGACATGTGCTCGAGTGATTCCTGGGGACCAGGGCTTCTCTTGCCAGCCTTTTCCATGGCCAGCCTATCACTGGCACTGTGTGGCCCACAGTGCTCCTCTCCTTTACACACACTTAGAGCACTTCCAAATACAGCCAGGGAGCCGAAAAGTGAAAGCATTTAAGGACACACCACAGAGGCATTCGTGTTTTTGAGCTCTTGTCAGGATAACCATGCACTGTTTTGGCAAATGTCGAAGTGTTTTGCCTTAAATGAACGTTAGAAACACCACAGTCAAAACCGTCTGAGAAACCATGGTAGTGGTGTCAGCACAGAAAAAGAAAGGAAAAGCAACCAGCTGACAAAGAGAAAAGATCTTTCAGTAACTGAAATGCAAAAGATAAAAGAGTAACAGAAAGCCCCAGTGCTAATTCTGTAAGATAAATTAGTAGATAATTAGTAATGAAAGAAAAAATGAGGAAAGCAAATTTCAAATGTTCCCTTGGACCTCAAAAAGTACTGGGAAAAGTCTCTCCAATTTACATTGATCAGCATCTCCTGGAGAGACATTTGTGCCCAGAGAGGCACAGATGCCTTGGCCACCACAAGTGCCCTCCGCTGCGGCCCCACTGTCACCCACGGCCACAAGGGACACGGCAGCAGCCGGACACAGTGGGAGATGCAGCTCCTGCAGCCCCAGTAGACGGTGTGAGCTGTAGCCCTGGGTCATGCTGCTCCTTGGGGGCCGCCTGTGGCTCCTGATAAGCGGCCGCATCCCGTGGGGAACAGGCCCATCCCATGGGGAATCACGGTGGGGATGCTGTGACAGTGGTCACAAGGGTTGCAGGATGAAGAGAGAGACAAGAATGTTGATTCCATGCTCAGAAGGCTGATTTATTATTTTATTATATATATACTACATTATGACTATACTAAAAAGAATAGAAAGAAAAGTTCTCAGAAGGCTAGCTAAGCTAAGAAAAAGAAAAGAATGAATAACAAAGATCTGTGTCCCGGCAGAGAGCAAGAGCAGCTCTGCCATGAGTGGTCAGTAAACCCAAACATCCACAGGACACCAATCACGGATCCACCTGTTGCATTCCACAGCAGCAAATAACCATTGTTTACATTTTGTTGCTGAGGCCACAGCTTCTCAGAAGGGAGAAAAATCCCAAGAAAGGATTTTTCACAAAAGATATCTGTGATAGGATGCCAGGGCAGCGAGAATGCAGCGAGAGCTTCCCGCGGGGTTTGGTACCAATATTGGCTCTGTAATACATGTTAGAAATAATTCATGCTATTAAAGAATGTGTTTTATAAAGATTGTGAAATCCGAATGTGTCTCTGACCACACACGGCCCAAGAGTGGATGTCCATTCAGATTCTGAGATTCCCGGACACAGCTAAGATAACGATCGATGCTTTAGTGTAAGAATAGACACTTCCAGGATGATGATCACCAGTATCTCGAGTCATCGGATACCGCCTAAGAGCAATCATTGCCCTGCTGATAGCATCAATCAAGATAGCCAGCAATGCCAGAATTATATATCTGAATACAAAGTTCCCCCAGAGCCCATCAACGCTGACTATCCACCTGGAGACGATCTTTGTCCCACTCTGCACACTGAAAGGAACAGCAATGAATGTGAAGAGTTACAAAAGAAATTTGGACTCCTTCGCCTCAGGCACAATAAACTGTATAAAACCTTGTCGCTAGACATGGTTCTTGTGAAGGGAGAAGGATCCAATGCAATAGACGTTGGATCCAAGTTCACCCAGTGCCGATCCCGGGCTTGACGCTGTCTCTTGGGCTGTGGTGGTTTTGAGGACCATATTTTGGTTGCGCAAAAAGATAAATAAATCTTTTCACATATTTTGATAATTTGGCTCGTGATTGATCATTTGTAACAGGCTCTGTTCCCGGGAATGTGCCCCAGGCTTGCATCAGGCCCATGGCAGGGGTCAGGCTCCACTCGCAGGTGGTGGTACCAGGTGTGGTACCCACGGCAGGGCATGGCAGCTGCTCCGGGAACAGAGATGCTGCACGGGATGAACCCTCTTCCATGGGCTTGGAAAGCAGAAGGGAAAGCACGGTCGATAAAAGCTGTTGTTCTTGGCATGCTGTGTCCCAGGAACTTTAGGGATGGGATGGATTGTTCCTCCAATCACACGTGAAAAATTTGACTGAGTTAATGTAGACACGTCAGGGGGTAGGATGGTTGGGACGGACAGATAAGATGCTGGGCCTCACATATTGTTTGACTCAGGCTTTTATTAATTATAAAAAACACTACAATTCCAAATAAACCCATCTAAAAGGATACAGGAACCAGTAGCTTTTATGAATTTCTAGTAGCTTTATTATAGTGAATTTATTATTCATAAATTTTTATCAATAAATCCAATATCAATCAAGACAGGTAGAGAAGATTATTTTTCATTCCCAAATACATAGTGTATATCCCAAATACATATTTTCATTCCCAAATACATAGTATATATGCACATATACTATATATATATATACACTATATATAGTATAAATACGCTTGTGAACAGCTAAAACCAGAAAATCTTTTACCATTTTCTCACCACTCTTCTCTCTGTTCACCCAGCATACTGGACCTACTTTACTCACAGGAAAGGGGAAGTCTTGGTTTCACTGCCTCACCAGAGCCATCCTTACTGAGGAATCCAAAATAAGCTCCATGCTATTATATCAAAGGCAGATTAACTATTTTGATTGCACTAGTGGAGAGCTGGAAGTTTCCATAGCTGGGTGTTATTGAAACTACCATTTTTTTCCTGGAAAAAATAACCTGCTTCAAATTCTGCTCTTCAAAGGCCTGGGCTTTCTTTTGAAAGTGTGCCTGCCTCAGTAGTGGGTGGTGCTCTCTCTGGAACGCTCTCACTTCTTAAGACAAGTGTGACAAATGTTTTATTCTCAGTGAAGAAGGCTGGGCAGAAGTGTCAGGTCTGCAGAGCAGTGCCCTGTGGCTTGAACAGCCCCCTTACAGCTGCTGTGTTATGTTAGGAACACCCTCTCTGCTTCTCACAGTGCTTGCTGGTGGGATGTGCTGGCTGGCAACTCAGCTCCTAAACTGCTTCTTGAGGTTAACCAAGTGATGACATACTCTGCTTGCAATGCAGCTTGAGATCCTGGATGTCATGTGCTTGATAAAGTTGCTCAAAATTAGGATTCTGCTTTAGGTCCCTCAAAACCAACAAGTCCTATACAGTCCTTGTAGAGTGGGTCTCCAGAAAAAGCTGCAGTGTTTTCATATTCTCAGTCTGTTCAAGCAGCTTCTTTCACTCAATAGACATGTTGCCTGGGCAGTAACCAAAGTGGCCTGAAGCTGCGCAAACAAACCCTTTCTGTGTTGGAGAATGTTTTGAGTAGGTGGTTGACAGGATATGTCAGTTGTGTACTTTCTCAAAAGAAGTTTCTGGTCCAAGTCCCTTTTTCAAATTCCACCTTATGATTGCAGCTTTATTTCCAGTTTGTCCTACACAGTGGCTGTTCCAGTTGCCAGGTATAGTGGTGTACCAGATGAGGCAATTAAGTCTTTAGACAAACTTGTCTGCAAGCTGATTCCAGCTGCTGGGATGTCATGGTTAGCTCTACTGGTGCTAGGTGAAATTATTTATTCTACAGTGCTGTGGTATCCAGGAGCATTTGCTGCCAAAAAAACATAAATTGAGGGAATTTTTTCTTCTGTGTGCATTCCCTGTTATGAGCTCTAAAGGGTAAAGAAAATTACATTAACTATGAACTGATGAGTGATGGAAGAGTGGCTAGTGAGGTAATGAAGAGCTTCCGCTGTAAGGTTAAAATATTTGGAACAGTGACATTGTAAATGTAATATTAAAACATTTCAGTAATTTACAAGAACTGTTTCCTACAGTAGAGCACAATTTCAGTGCTTAACTGTTTTTGGGTTCTCTATGAGACCTCACAAAGTCTAGTTCTGTGCAGTGTCCTTTGTAAGTTGTCACTTGGATGGTTAGTGCCTATCCCTAGGGAATTATGTGTCATAGAAGCAATAGCAACACAGACTCTAAATTTTTAGGTTTGGTTTCCTTAATTTGCTCGGGATGGGGGCCTTTTTACTCTCAGAGATTATTACAGAAATTTCAAATAGTAAATACTGAAGTGTTAATTTGGAGACATATCTCCTCAGCTACAAAAAGAGCGGAGTACGAAATTGATAGTAAGGGTTATCTGATCTATATTCTGGAAAAGATGAAGACAGAAAGAAGCTTATGCACCTGATGCTATATCTAATGTCTAATGTTCAATGTAGGAGAACGTTATGTTAAATATAGCTTTTGTTTGAAATGTTTGTTTTTAAAAAAGATTCAGACTAAAAAAATTTTAAAAACCACATTTTCTTAATAAACATGGTAGATTTTCGTGGGAGAATCATCTCTCTTCAAGAGCTGTGCCAGTGTTTATCTGACAGCACCTCTCACAAGGGTTCAGTCTCTCAGATATTGTAGAACAGGGCTGATAGTAATGAGAGCATTTTAGCTCCAACAGGATAATTGGAAATTGGATTTTTCTTTCTGTCGTGTCCTTTGGGATCTTCCACAATTGAGCTATTGGATGTTTTGAGGGATAATTGTGATGGTAATGCTGGTGGTGTAATAATAATAATAAGGAGGATGATGATAAGTATGTCTTGCAGTTGAATAGCAGCCTGAGACAGTTATTTGGGAGAATTTTTATTAAAAGCCCAAGCATATGCCCAGAACAAGCCCATTATCCACCTTGTGTGGAGGTGATAATGGGCAAAATGATATTTTTCTCACTTCTATTCAAATTATTCGCCTTAGGCAAGCAGGGAAGAAACTTTTTCTGTTCTGAATAATTTAATTTTTTATTTTCAAAGGCTTTGCACCACTTTACACAATAATCAGCCACCATAGTCCCTTGAGATGGGGAGAAGAATGACCTGAGAACCTCCATGCAAACAGTATGTTGGTGAATTACAGTAGAGAAAAGAAAGGAAAAGAAAGGAAAAGAAAGGAAAAGAAAATAAAGAAGAGGAAGGGGGAGGGGAAGGGGGAGGGGCAGGGGCAGGGGGAGGGGAGGGGAGGGGAGGGGAGGGGAGGGGAGGGGAGGGGAGGGGAGGGGAGGGGAGGGGAGGGAAGGGAAGGGAAGGGAAGGGAAGGGAAGGGAAGGGAAGGGAAGGGAAGGGAAGGGAAGGGAAGGGAAGGGAAGGGAAGGGAAGGGAAGGGAAGGGAAGGGAAGGGAAGGGAAGGGAAGGGAAGGGAAGGGAAGGGAAGGGAAGGGAAGGGAAGGGAAGGGAAGGGAAGGGAAGGGAAGGGAAGGGAAGGGAAGAATAAAGGGTTTTTTTCATTTGGAAGAGACCTACAAGAATAATCTCTTCCAACTCCCTGATCCTTTCAGGGATGACCCAATGTTAAAGTCACATTAAAAACACTGTGCAAATGCCTCTGCAACACTGACAGGCTTGGGGCTTTGATCATCTCTCCAGGAAGCCAGTTCCAAAGTGTTCCCCCCCCCTCTTGGTAAAAAATGCTTCCTCAGGTCGAGCCTGAACCTCCCCTGACACAGCTCTGAGTCATTTCCATGTGTCCTGCCATGAATCCCAGGGAGAAGAGGTCAGCACTTTCCTCTCCACTTCCCCCAGAGGATGGCCACTTTGTGAAGTTCCACATGGCCAAATTTTCTACCAAAATGCTTTCTTTGAGCAGGGGTGGCAGGATGCTTCCAATATTTAGTACATCTTTACTTCAGGACACAGGTGGAGTGAGAGAAGACGTGGAAGTATCAGCAGAGGAGAAGAGACAGGGATGGTGAAGCTGGGAAGAAGCAGATGTGGACCAGAGGTCTGTGCTCAAATGTCACCTCTCTACTTGTATCCTGTGCCCTCATGTTCTTCTGACAGCCCACATTCACAGCACCAGGAAGACTTTTTGCTGATATTAAACAGAAGGAAATTGTTGCTATACTTAGCTGTATTTTTGTTTTTCAGTATGTATCTGAAGTTCATGATTTAGGACAAGTCTGCGTGGTGCTTGTTAGAAGTGACAATTTATGTAATCATTCTTTCTGAGGTGTATTGTGAATATATGAAACTTGGATGTGAAGTAGTAAGACAAAACAGAAATCTCTCTTTTCTGTTAACCTCATCTGTGCTGCTGTAGCTTTTCAGTGTTTTCAGAGTACAGAAAACTCTTGTTATATGGAAAACTAACAAATAGCACTTGCTAAGAAATAAATTCCAAAAAAGTGGACATTTTTTATTCTGTCTCACATTGTGTCTTCACGCACCACTGTAAACTACAAAAATGTAAATGGCTTACAACAGCTTTCACCACATAAAGGCATCAGCATTCTCTGCTGCTGAAGAACAGAATATTAAGTTTGAAAGTAAATTATGTTTATTTAAAACAAAAAAATCAACTTATGGAATTTATGCAACTTATGGCCTTTTCTATTACGGGACTGTAAAATCTCTGTGTGCAATAAAATCAGAAATACTTGGAAATGACATACAAACAAAGGCTGACAAACATGGATGTCATTGTATACAGGGTTGTGGTTCTTCTAGGAATGGTGAGAAGTTTTGGGGGATAAGGAGAGCGGGGGGGGGAAAATATTAGCAAAAAGCAAAATCTAGCTTGCACATGAAGGAAAACTTTCTAGGTGCTAAATGCTAGGTGAGATGTGTCTTGGAAAGCAGGGGTTCCTTTTATTCAGGTCACAGACAGAGTTATAAGATCTCTGTAAAATTTTCCTCATTCTTAATCCAGCTAGAATATGTAAACTCCATAGGCTGCTGAGGTCCTTTCCACCACTGTTTACACATTCCCAGTATGCGAACCACCATTTGCTGATGAATGCCACCATTTACTCACCATTTGCTGATTCTTCTGGAGTGCAACTGTGTTTTGAAAATGACAAAGATCAATCTCTCTTTTGAGTGCATTGATGATGAACTTAGAACTTAAATTAAATTTTAGGTCTGCTGGGGAGATAATACAGAACAGAGTACCAGCAAAATACGCTTGTGAAACATTGTGTTGCTGAGCAGATGGTCCTCTGCATTTTGCACAAGGTAGCACTTTTTCAGGGCATGTGGCTTCTTTCATAGGCCTGAATTACCACAGAAAACAACAGGACTATCTTACACTTCTTTATAACTAAATGGATCGGCACCTGCTCAAAAAAAAAAAAAAAAAAAAAAAAAGAAGAGTACTATAAAATTGGTGTAATGTACTGAATTCTTTCTATCAAGGTGTCAAGATCTGTCATGCACTGTCCTGAAGACCTTTATAGGTGAAATGAATTTCTATATTGTTCTGTAGTGTCAATAATGACCAATCTTTATGGTTTATAGTTATGCTACAGCTAATGAGATGCTACGCCAGTATTTCTGTATTTTCTATAGAGTAAAACTGTAGGAGATGATTCTGCAGTACCCCCTTAAAAAAAAAAGACATGAGCTGATATAGCACATATTTCTGGCTCCTAGGCTTTGTTTCTAGCTGATTTTTGCAGGCATCTTTTAAAATAGCTTGATATCTGTGGAAGCAGAAGGAGAACATGAAGGAGGTAACAGTGCTGTGTAACAGATTAGCCTCTGTGTTTCTGGGACCGCAGACTGAAAATGATAAATATATGGTAAAAGGTTTTAAATTACATCTGCTTTTTTTGTTTAGTTTTGGGAAGTTTTGTGATTTTTTAAAAAAATGTGTTAAATTTAGTTGCTAAAGTATTGTAATTTCTTCTTACCTTTATGTAACATATGAAATTATTGAAATGCCTAAATGGCTGCAGAGGTGCACTCAGTAGATTATTACTCATTGTACACCAAGAAATTGCACAGGAGAGTTCTCAGAGCAGGAAGTGAGAAAACTGAAAATATTTTATTATGCTGTATGTACAGGGGCAGATGCCATACCTGGTAGGTTATGTTCTGATTTGTTTTTTTTTTTTAAATATTGATAGGCTAGACTTTGGCGGGGAGGAAGAAAAAAAGATCTGGGAATAAATCATATGGATGTTGCTTACCCAGTCTACAAGACAAACTGCATAACTTTTGAATCTTTTGCAAGTTGAAGTGAGAGTACTCTGTAAAGTAATCACAAGAAGCAGTCAGAGGCACAGTAACTGCAGTGAAATATGGAATGTTTCATGTGACTCATGCAAGAGGAACTGAGGAACTAACTAAAGAACTAACAAGAGGACCAAGTGTTGACTGAAATTATGGAAATAGTTGTGAATGGGACAGACTAGCAAAGCAGAGCTGCAGGGAGAGAAAAAATTTAGGGCATGGATGAGGTGCTGTTGTGCATGGACTAAAGAGTAAGGTTATTCCTGAAGTCTTCCTTAGCAGCATATTATTGACAGTTTAGAAGAAAGCATTAATTGGGCATTCAGAATTCTTCCTAGTTTGCAGTAAGGTTTTCATACATAAAAATGATTGTACAAATTGGTCTTAATTTACAGGATTGGAAACCACGATTCCCTGGGATTTGCATGCTCCCTCACTGGTACAGAGGGGAAGGAATATTTAGAAAGTACATTTTTCTTGTGGCACATGATATATTTTCAGCTCTGTGAGATATGTGGCTTCTTACAAAAACAATTTCCTTATTACTGTTACTGTCATCAACACAGCTACGGGGAATCATTAGATTCAGAATTATTTGCTGTTAAAAAAGGAGGTTTAGACACAGTCTTTGCTAGCAGTCATGCCTAACAGTTTACTGCAGAAATTATAGCAAAAATGCATCCAGGAATAATATTAAACATGAAAGGACGGCAGGTTCATTACCTTATCAGAGAAATTTCCATTGTGAAGGGTCATGTGGAAGAAATGTGATAAAAACTCCATATAGGAAATGTACTATTGATCTGGACCAGCAGGATAATATGTAATAATATGAAAATAAGATATTATAATGGATGTAGTTCTTACCTCCTTGGATATGCAGGCACTCATTATGAGACAGAGAATGAAAGAAATAAGACTGACATTAAATTACCTTAACACACATGGAAATTAACATTAATAGTAAATTTTTGAAGTGATCTGTGATAAAACATGTAGGAGATTAATCTTATTGAAACTGAACTTTAGAGGGTTTATCTGGGATCTTTTAAGCTAGGGCTCAGGAAAACATTCTTTGCAATACAGACTGCAAAACCTGTTCTTTCAGAACTGTCGTGTAAACTGCAGAGGACATGTGTTTCTGGAGAGGACATGGATCAGGAGATAAAACTGCACTTTTGGCAGTGAAAGCCAGTGAAAAATCCTGTATTGTTTCACTTTCATTTTCTAAAAGCAGAATAAAAGATTTGTCTGCTTGTCTCTTCTCAAATATTTGCAACCAGTTATCCAGTTGAAAATAGGACATAAAATCTGAATAGCTTTGTCTTACAACTATTTATATCAAAAACTTATATAGATAATGAGTTTTAAAACACTTGTATTTTACTTTGTGCCTTTTCCCCAGATAAAATAATTGGTCTGCAAGAATTCAGTGTAGTGCTGTTTGGTATTTTTTTGGGAAGGAATTGAATGCAGGAGTATGCACTCCTTGCTAAGCTTGAGAAAATGCACCCTGGGAGAGCTACCAGCGCTCCTCAGGATAGGCTAAAATCCAAAGGAGTCTTGATTAGCTGGAAAAAATACCTGAAAACAATCAGGTAAAATAATCATGGACTAGTTTGAAGTAAAAATAAAAAGGGAAGGGAAAAACATTATATTGGTGAACAAAAAACTGTCCGAGCTGCATTTTTGCAGTTCAAAAAAAGTGCAATACGCCTAGAAATTTCAGAGAACTTGAAGCAGAGCATTAGCCAACCACATGATGGGGTGGGAAAGGAAATGAGTGACATGTGGGTATGACTTCAAGGAGTCACAAGAGGCAACTGTTTTATTAACTGCAGTGAATGCTCAGGGCATCAATTCTGCTTTGTGACTTAATCTGTTTAGAAGGATCATAAAAAGATGAGAGCATTTGGAGGAAAATAATACAAACACGGGACTTGCAAGTTGTATGAGGTATCAGCTGTCAGAGGAACCTTGAGGAGCCCTCTGCAGCGACTAAGGCTTCACAACCTGGAAAATGCTGCCACCCAGAGCAGGAAAGAGAAATTCTCTGAATGAGAAGAATATCTGGGCAATTTGTGTAGCAATTGCCATCCCGCTGATCTTACAGGCTTTTTGAAGTTTGACAAGGAAACACAGCGGGAAGAAAATGAAATGAAATGAAATGAAATGAAATGAAATGAAATGAAATGAAATGAAATGAAACGAAAAAATAAAATAAAAAAATAAAATAAAATAAAATAAAATAAAATAAAATAAAATAAAATAAAATAAAATAAAATAAAATAAAATAAAATAAAATAAAATAAAATAAAATAAAATAAAATAAAATAAAATAAAATAAAATGTGCCCTGCGGCAGGGGTAATTTTCTTTTACCCAAAATAGGGAAAAATTATTCAGAGCAGGGTACAGCAGTGAATTGCCACAATTTACAAATCCAGCTCTGTTTCCAGCTGTAGAAGGAGTCCTTACACTGCTTGCAAACCCCTTTGCTGTTCCCACCAGGTGGCACTTGGCAGCAGGGACAATTCCATCCATGCTGTCTGCAGTGACTCAGAAAATATCAAAGCAGCCAACCTCTTAAGAAACTATCAGGAAAAAAACTGTTAGAAGGCTAAATTACTCTGCATAAGCCTGGAAACAACCTTTCCTCTTACTGACTGAAATATGCTCACTTGCACAATTTGGAATTGCTCCGATATCTCAGGATTCTGTCTTGGGATCTGTGAGGAGGTGATGTGACCCATTTCCTCTTATCTAGGGGAAGAAAGTAGCCTTGAGTGTTTTCTTTTGGAGGGCCCCTGACGTGCCAGTGTAGTCCTTAGCCTACATTTGTTCATAGATAAGCGTGCAAGTATCAGCTGTGATAGGAACTTTTTGGCTACTGATTGCTTGCACAGTTTTAGGCTGCTCGGGGTACACAATGTGCTGCTGATGGTCTCAGTCAGGTTTCAGAATGGGAACCTGGATAATTCATTTGTGCAAAATCCAAGCTGAGTGTAAGTAGTCATCTAAACGAGCTGGAGGTTAGATGTATTCTAATACTGGTTGGGAGATACAAACAGATATGTGTGTACACAAATACGTATGTATATGTGTGTATGTTTCTGTTTCTAGAGATGTATGCATTTATATACACAGGGTTTACAGAAGCATCTCAATAAGCGAGGTTTTAATTACAGGCTTCTGCATTTTAGTGTCTTTGGCAATTTGGAAAGTTTATAGGGAGAGTCAGCCAAAAGGTGATAGCAAAAACTGGGGATTTCCTACTCTGGTTCCTGTGGTTAGCTTGCTTATTGCCTGAAAAAACTGAGTGTGAATGCTTTACTGGATCATCCTGTGAGCCTGGCAGTGACGTTTCACTTTCTTGGTAAGACTGGGTGGCAGTTCCTTGAACTGGAAAGCAGGGAGTTGGTCTGAGCAGCTGATCCCGTGCAGATCAGCTCACAACTGGTCTTGGAAATGCCACACTAGCACTCAAACCGGTCTCCCCAGCACGGTGGCTTAAGAGGAAACCTGCATTTGCTGATCCTGAGGAGAAGCCGCGTGTGGCTCTGAGCAGGGCTCTGGGAGCAGGCCGCAGGACTGGGCTCACGGCGAGGACAGCAGCAGGGGGAACTGGAAGCTCTGCTCCTCCCTTATCAGGCCAGCCCCAGCGTGCCCCTGGCTCTTATCAGCCCTGGCAGAGCCAGTTTCTGATGCACTGAGCCTCTACAGTCCCGTCACAGCGTGCTGCAGGGCCTGGCCCTGCTGCGTCCAGCTTGCGCTTAAAGAGGGGCTGAGAAGCACCTTGTGACACATGGGGACAAGGCAGGGCAGCGGTGACAGACCTGAAGGGAGGCCATGCTGGACCTCATCATCCTCACCCTTCATTTCTTCATCTGCTTTCTCATCTTCATTGCAATCTGGTATGGACCAAAGGTACAGTGCAGCCCCCTGCAGCCAGAGAGACACCTCCTCCTCCCCCTATCCATGTTTACCCTTTCTGTGTTTATAAAGACCTGGTTTGGCTTTGTTTTACTGAGGAAGCAAGGTTGTATTGGGAATTTGGGAAGAACTGGAACACAGTACCTAATTGCAAGTAAATTTAAAGGGAAGGCTGTTTTCATAAAACTGCTTATGTTCTGTCTTGTGAGAGGGAGAGTCTGTTATATGTTTGAAATACATAGGAGGAGGGAAGGAAAGACAGGAAAATTTACTAGAAATGTCAGGTTGAATACAGCTTCTCAATAAAAAATGTTTTCTTTCCTTTGCAGAATAATATTTTATTAATTTTAATCACTTTATATTTCTAACCATAATATTATGGAAAAGTATTGGATTTACATGTAAATGTTACCTGTTGCATACCTGAACTGTATAGTATTTTACATTGGCCATCCTTATATTTGTTTGCACGTGTGTTTTGAGGGGTGAAAGTGGTTTAGGTGCAGAGTAAACAAATAGTGATTGAGAGTTTATCTTGCCTGAGCCTCAGGTATCTGGTTTCCAGCAGCTGGTTTTCCTTGTCCTGTCAGTTCTGTTAGTGAACACAGTAACTGAACATTGTCACCAAGCTCTTGTGCTTTTCTACCTCTGCACGCTGACAATCTTTCACTGAAACCTTCTCTCCCTCTCCTCACATGAAATCCAAATGTGAATTGCTTTCTAAGTGACCTTTTAATTTATTTGTTTGTGTGTTTTAAGGATGTGGATTTACACAGCTCAAGCACAGGAGGAGCTGAAACGCAGCCAGATGGTCTTATATTCATTGGCAAAGAAGATGACATAAAGAAGTCCCAAAGAATAACACCCAAAATCGATGGCAGAGAAATTGTTGTTTTCTACCATGAGGGGAAATTTCATGCTCTGGATTCTCGCTGCTACCGTAAGATATTGGCCTGTGTGATATCAGTGTTGTTAGAATTGAGCATAAAATCTGCTGCATAAATTAATATGGTATTCTGCCATGTTTCAGATGAAGGAGGCCCTTTGTGTTTTGGAGAAATAGAGGTATGTAAGCAAAATAAAACTAATGCAGGGGCGTGGAGTCATGTGAAAACTCCAATGGATTTTTTGTAATGCTTTTATCTGAACACTATATAGAGAAACTTATAACCTCAGACAGCCTTACAACCAAACATACATTCTGTCCTAGAAGATTACTTGCTATCTTTTCTTCTTCTTCCTGCAGGATATCGATGGACAAGCATGTATTGTTTGTCCTTGGCATAAGTTTAAAATTACCTTGGAAACAGGAGAAGGACTGTACAAAGGAATAAATCCTCAGGAGCCATCACCAACACCAAAGTGGCAATCAAAAGGAGTCAAACAAAGGATTTATAAGGTCACAATAGACAGTGGAAATGTTTATGTGAGTCCCCCAGATTTTTCTGTGAGCTTTGACTCTGATTATTATGCTGAAAAGTACAAACAAGGTGGTGAATTAGCTATAGGAAAACCAAGCCGCTCAGAAGACATGGAGTAGGTCATGGCCAGACAGCCAGAATCCTGGGGAGTGCACAAATGAAGAAATCTGTTGAGAAATAAAAATGGACTGTGCCATCAAGATTGTCTCCAAATTAAATTCTAATATTGTTATGTTAAAGCATTGAAATACATAGAAATAAGTAAGATAAGAAACCTGCATTGTCAGAAATGTGACTGGTTTTGCGCTGAGGATATTTTTTGCACTTGCATTTCAAAAAAAGACTTAATTCCAGCAGAGTGCCTCACAATATTTGATATTTTGCTTGAACTATTTTAATTTTTAAGAGGGGATATAGTATATTATGGCTTATAAAACTTACTACATAATTAAAAGTAGATAGTCAGGTGTAAAGGTTATCTTTATATATGTAACAGTTTATACTTCTAATGCCTGTGGTAAAAATGTCATGGAAACTTTTAACTTTTGAGATATTTGTGTGATTTCTAGCTATTTATTAAACGCCACGAAGGGAAGCACAGAATTTCAGAATTTTTTAGCACACTCTTTTATGCCTATTTATGCATTGACACCTTGAGTATATAAATGCAATTCTTTTCCTCCTTCTCACTGAATTCCTCTTGTTAGTTCATCAAATAGTGCAGCAAGGATTTATTATGTATACCTTGTTCTTCCTGGTTCTGTTGGTTAAAGAGGGAGCTGTTTGGCATGATATATAAATTAGTGACCCTTGTTTGCTTGTTTTTCTTTATTGTAACCACATTTTTCTGCATTCATTTGAAAAAAAAAAAAAAAAAGTGTTGTCTGTGTAGAGGCAAAACCTATATTTTTCTCTCTGTGTTTCTGTCCAATATCAGATCTGCCCCAAAAACCCCTTCCAAGGAAGTTTCTCTCAGGGCTCTGCTGCACTCCAGGATGTGGTGGTGTGATGGTGTTCACAGGGGTCTTAGACTGAAGGAAGAGACAAGGATTTGACTCCATGTTTCAGAAGGCTTGATTTATAATTTTATGATATGCATTACATTAAACGATACTAAAAGAATAGAAGAAAGGATTTCATCGGAAGGCTAGCTAAGAATAGAAAAAGAAAGAATGATAATAAACGTTTGTGGCTCGGACTCTCTGTCCAAGATGGGCTGTGATTGGCCATTAATTAGAAACAACCAACATGGGCCAATCAAAGATCCACCTGTTGCATTCCACAGCAGCAGATAACCATTGTTTAGATTTTGTTCCTGAGGCCTCTCAGCTTCTCAGGAGAAAAAATCCTAAGGAAAGGATTTTTCATAAAAGACATCTGCGACATGATGGATTCTACTGTTCAGCCTGTGGAGTGCAGAGACAGAGCACAGAGTCATTGAGGCTGGAAAACACCTCTACGACCATCAAATCCAACCATTAAATCAGCTCTGCCAAGCCCACCACTAAACCCTGTACCCAAATGCCACATTTACACTCCTTTTAAATACGCCATCCTGCATGGCTGCAATTCTTCAGTGTGGGTTTTTTTTGTGTAATTTTCTGGGTTTTTTGCAAAGTTCATTCATAGCCAGATTCAGTTTGAAGTGCCTGCTCTTCATCTCTACGTTCCTCTTGTGTTTGCAGCAGGCTGTCTTGCTTTTAATGCCTGTCACGGGTAACCAGGCCTGTGTCAACACTGCTGTTGGTACAAATGTGTTTAGAAGTAGTGAGGCAGAGGGAAGAGTCAAAGGAAAATTTGTACTGCATCAATCACAACAAATAAAGCAAAGTACATGATCAATTAATTTCACTACAGCTAAATTGAGAGGAAACCACCTCTGGTCGTGCCTCCGTGACATAGTTTTTGCAGTTGACAGGGAAAAGTGTTACCTTGAAAGTGCCGCTGGGCTGACCCACCGCAGTTCTGCATTTTGTAAAAACTACAGCACAGAAATGCTTTTCTTGCCATCCTCCTCTTCCTCCTCCTCCTCTTCCTCTCCCTGACCACTCAACCAGCCACTGCCAATGATCAGATGCAAATGCCTGCCCTCCTTCAGGTGAATCATGTCTTGATTATCTGCTATGAAATGCTGTTCTGAACTGACCAGTTCTGTGATTTGTTGGGGTTTTTTTTATCACAATTTGTTTGCTTTTAAGTGAATAGATTAATTTTTTTCTCTTGAAGCCACTGGGTAATAGGCAGGAAGGTGGAGCAGGTACCTTCCTGCCATCTACTCCAGGAGGTGCCCCAAAGGGCTTGGGTGTTGTCAGGGGGGTGCAGAATTGCTGCCCTTCCTTCCCTCCTCATGCAGATACCTGCACCTGAGATTAAACTCGACCACAGACGTTGTGTCCTAGTCAAAGACATGGATCATATAAAAGGAGAGTATTCCAAGAATTTCAGATACACCTGCATCAACTCATGTGATTGCTGAGATGGTATTTTTACTGACTTTTCTTGAAGTAGTGCATTACTAGAGTGAATTTCTAGTAAATAAAATTATTAAAGATGCAGTTCAGTTTAAGAAAGCACTGACTCTAAACAGTATGCTATTATCTGTATGATGTTTAGAAGAATGATGGAAATAGGAAGTTTTACTTGAAAGTTTCATGGACATGTTCATACTAGTGGAAGAGTACTCAGGATTCTGCAGAATTTAATTTACTGGCTAAAATTCAGAAAAGTGTTTAATCATGGGCTTACACTTAATCACATTGAATAAATGAAACTGCATGTCCAGGCATAGGTAAATCCTTTTTCTTCAGTACTTCTCAAGCATAATAGCTATCTGAGAGAGTTCATAGTTATTTTGCCTTTTTTTTTTTTTTCTTAAGTGTTCTTTCCCAGGAAGTTTGCCCACTGAATTTCATTCCCCTCGATTTTCCTGTTGATGATCACAGAAGGAACAGAAAATTATTAACTTAGGCGGCTGTGAACAGAGTAGGGAAGGTTGGTGGGCTGTTACTTTTTTATTTTATTTTACTCTTTCACCTTCCTGCTTTCCCCTTTTTTCCTTTTCCCTTTTTTTATTTTTTTTCTTTTCCTTTTTTTGATTTTTGACAGCAAAGAACAAAGCTTCTCTTTCAACATATTAAAGTCGCTACCTTTAAAAAAATGCATGCACTGTTCTGAGCTTTGAAGTGCTAGACTGTACACCTAATTTGAAAATAATTTAAATATTTAATGCCCTATAGTTGAACATTCTGAGTCTCCTACGTGGCATTTAAGGCACAATGAAGAGGCAGAAGGAATGAGTAGCTGTGGGTGGGAGGTCAGTGAGTGAGTGGCTGGATAATTATTGCTTCCTAGAGAGGTGTGTTAATGACAGCAATCAACCAAGCCATTCCAGAAGAGTGTTTTGTTTGCGGGAAGGGAAGTTTAGTTTAATATGACAAATGAACAAATACCATGTGTTTTTCATCACAGATCAGCCAGGCAGGGAGCAGAGAAATACCTTCTGTGCTTTGGAAGGAAAATTTTTGTGACTATTTGGCAAGGTACTCAGTCTCTATAATAAGCAAGCAGCTTGAATACAATAAATAAGTAATGTTATGCTATCATGGAATCATCTTTTCTAAAAAGACAGGTGAAAACTGTGTAGCAGTTTGAAGCGCAGAGTGAGCCTTGACCTGATGTACCTGCACTGCAAACTCATTAGACGGTGTTAGCTGTAAATCTGGGTGCTGTCCTTTCCCTTCTATTTGTAGTGCCTTGATATGCAATACACCCCTGGTTACACGTTAAATGAAGGACCCCTCCAATGTAAAACATGCCATCAAGTTGGGACTGAGAAGTTCATTATGGAGCATATAACTTGGGGGAGAACAGTTTGTGGGATGGCAGAACAAAGAGAAAAAATGTACATTCTGTAAGAAAGCAATTTTAAAAACAGTCTTTCACCACTGAATCCCTTTTCAATAGCTTTGTGCAGTTCATAATTTTATACTTAATATTGGAATGAAATCAGTTCTGAATTTTGCATCCCTGGTTCCTGAAATAATCAGAATTATCTCATGTGCCTCCCTTGTTGCTGGTACAAACACAGACTGTGAAAGTCAGCGTTCAGCAAATGCCATCACTCTGCCCCACTGGCTTGGCAACTTCTTCCCAACGTTACTGGGGGAAGCAGGGGATGGCGAATGGAAATAACATCAGAGGAGAAATTCTTCAGCCCCTGTGTGTGTGTGGAGAGGCTGCCCTTGGCTGGCAGAGCTCTGTCAGAGCTGCTGCCACTGCAGACCCGGCCACGGCTGCACCTGAGGTGTCGGTGTTACGAGTATGAACGAGGCCAATCTTTCTCTGGAGAAAGACGTTCTCGTTTATTAAAATACCTGCAAGAAATGGAGTACCCAGGATAAGCCCAGGCACCCATACAGCGAGCCAAAAATAAAACTGTGCTAACCCCAATTGCACTGGGGTCTCCCCAATAAACAAGCATCCAAAAAGAAGAACCCTGACCCAACCGAACTCTCCCCATTTATAGCCCCCTTCGAGTCCAGGATTGGTCCATTTTGGATCCGTATGGTGATTGGTCCATTTCCAGGCTTCTCATTGGTCATTCCGGACCAATCATTTCTGCAGGGCTTCGAATGATTGGTCAGATCTTCCATCCAATCCTTCTTCGACCTCACCTTGTCCCGCCACACCGCCCTTCCACCAAACCCTGGGCCCTTCTCCTAGAACATTCCAATAACCTCCTCTTCTTAATACAATTGCTATAACAAAATTAATACAATATAATTGAACTATACCCTATTTTAACTTAACTTTTGCCTATAACAACTGGGTTGTGGCTTTCTGCTGGGCCAGCAAATCCAGCCAGCTCCATCAGCAGATGAGCAGGACCATGCTGAGGGAGGCAGGAGTCAGTGAGGCTTCAGGGGATGTGACAAATTGGGTTAGCTCTTCAAACTCCGTTCTGCAAACGCTCTTTTTGATGTGGCATTTAATCATGCAAAGGCATGGATTTCATTAAGTGGATTTTTTTAGCTGAATGAAGAGATGAGCACAGTTTTCAGCCTGCCATCTATAAACTACTGAAGTAGACTAAAAGTGAAAGTGACAGTTTTGCCTGTCGGGAAGAAAAACTGGAAAAGCAGTGTAGATATTCTAATTAGCCGAGTGACTCCTCCTCCATGAGATGAAGAGAATTCCCTGACAAGCAGTACCTGAACAGTGGAATTGTTCTCCTGAAAGATGTCAGAGAATATAGTTTATTGTTACCAACAATACTAGTTAGAAATTCAAGATTTAAGAAGACAACTCCAGAAATATTTATTCTACCTGAAAATAAAAAAATATTTGTTATCTTTTTTAAAACAAATAAATCAACCAACAAAGTTTTAAAATTAATTATTTATTAATTAGCTATTAATAAATAATAATTTAACTGTTCAAATTACAATTAATTTTTGCTGCAGCTGTGGGTGACTAAGGATCCAGATAATGCAGAGATTACCAGCAAAGGTGATCCCTCTTTATTAAGACAGTCACTACAGTGGAAAAAGCAGTGAAGCTTTTACCCCTACTAAGGTAGGTCGGCTGCACCTGAAGGTTTTCTGATTTTTAATGTTTATATGACAGTTGCTCAATGAGAGGTTTCACCTCTGCACACATATGTCCATCTGTGATTTCAGTTAACATCTAAGAATTACATTCAAGGGAAAACTACTTTCTTAAATTACAGTGTGTGCTGAACATCCCCCTCCCACCCCTTCCCCCCCCCCAAAAAAAAAAAATTACACCTTTATTTGGCACAGATTTTCCCAGGAAAAACTGAATACTTGTGTAGCTTTGTTTTGGCCCAGGAAAGCACAGAAGAACAGAGAAGTAATGCCCCCCCTTACATTCATTATAAGGCCTTGAATATTCCTGGCATGGCACTGGCTCAGCACCCAGGAGACCAGCATGCCATCATTTGAACAGCCAAGGATGTTCAGGATCAGCTGCACTTCCCTGGAGGCTGTGTCACCTTGCAGTGCTCATGGTATTTTTCACGAGACTCAGCACTGAAAGAATACCTGAAGCTAAAATTAAGTTTGGAGGCGCAGGTGTTCACACCAATTTTCATTATCAGTTTTCTTGTGCTAAGCAGAATGGAGTTTTGATGTTAACTGAATGGATATGCAAGGTCCTGCACCTGGATCAGGGCAATGCCAGGCACAAATAGAGGCAGGATAGAGAATGGAAGCTGTGAGGAGAAGGACTTGGGGTGTTGGGAGATGAGAAGCTCGAGATGAGCTGGCAATGAGCTCAGACAGCCCAGAAAGCCAAAAATGTCCTGGAGCAGAAACAGCAGCGTGGGCAGCAGGTTGAGGGAGGTGATTCCACAGCTGCACTCAGGTGAGACCCCACCTGCAGGGCTGCATCCAACTCTGGGGTCCCACTGCAGAAGGATGTGGACCTGCTGGAGCAAGTCCAGAGAAGGCCACAAAGATGATCTGAGGCTGGAACCCCTCTGCTATGGAGACAGGCTGAGAGAGCTGGGGTTGCTCAGCCTGGAGAAGAGAAGGTTCTGGGGAGATCTTAGAGTCCCCTCCAGTCTGTAAAGGTACTCCAAGAGAGCTGCAGAGAGACTTTTGACAAGGGCCTGAAGTGACAGGACAAGGGGGATTTGCTTCAATCTGACGGGGGGCAGGTTTAGATTGGGCATTGGGAAGAAATTCTTCTCTGTGAGGGGACAAAGCCCAGACACAGGGTGCCCAGAGAAGCTGTGGCTGTCCCATCCCTGGAAATGTTCAAGGCCAGCATGGATGGGGCTTTGTATGAGCAGGTCTAGTGGGTGACATCCCTGCACATGGCAGGGGTGTTGGAACTAGTCACTCTTTAAGTGTCCCTTGCAACCCAAACCACTCTGTGATTTTATGACTTTATGTGATGTGATACTCTGGTTACTTTTCCCATTGTTTTTTTAATAGCTGATGGCTGTGAAACTGAAACAGAAGTAAACATTTTAAATGTTTCCTAGTTTTGGTATAGGGTATTAGTCTTCTATTAAAAAAGTGCAAATACTCTAACTGAAACAAAAAAAATTACTAAATGTGGTTTTGGCATTTACCCAAACACTCCCCCCCCACCTCCCTACTGCAAAACTGAAACAAGAAGGAACCCAAAATTTCCCTTGGGCTAAAGAAAATAAATCTTGACTTCTTGTCTTTTGAAGTTCAAATGGGACGAAACCAGAGCTGTTCTAAGTTCCCTTCCTGAGATGACAGATAAACAGTGAAGCACATGGTGGCTGCCCCCTGCCCAGGGCAGCAGCTTTGCTCTCCCACAGTGGTGACAAGCTGTCCTGTTTCCACAGCTGTGACATATTTACCCTCTCCTTAGCTGTACAAGGCAGCTTGTCAGAGAGCTCCCGAACCCTCCCTGTCCCTGGCTCTGCAGAACTCACCTCAGAGCAGGTGTGGCTTGGTCCAGCAAGTCTCAGATTTGCTTGATGGCCTGTGTCTGAAGGGTTCTTGTACCAGCAGGTTCAGCTGGAAACACAGGTTTACAGTCTTTGGCCTTGTGGAATGCACAATAACAAAGGAACAAAGCTCCTATAGAGACACTTGATGGGGTTTTATCTCTGTTCTGTCCAGAAGTGAGTGTTCCCCAGACTTTCTACATTACTACAGTTACTAACATTACTACAGTTAATGTAGCCTGCAGACATTCCTGCAGGGAGTGTGGGGGTTTGTGTGTGTTCCACTCAGAAGCTGCCTGCAACTTCATGAGTCCAGTTGTCCCAGTCTCCAACAGCATTTTATGCATTTTTGCTGGCAGATGTGCACCAAAACCAAACATCTCTGCTCCCCCATCTCTGGAATGCATTAATTATGAGAATGCACAGGCAGTCCCTCCTGCAATTCCCTTCTGCTGTTCCAGTCTTAGGACAAACCACGTTGTCCATCAGAGATGGTGGGGGAAAGGAGGAAGGAATAACTTTTGCCACTGTCACATTCCACCAAATCCCTTTCTGCAAGAGTTGCGTGTGGGAAGAATATCAGTTTATTTAGACAGAGTTGACCCAGCTGAAATTAAAAAAAAAAAAAAAAAAAAAGTAAGTTCACTTTGACAGATTCCTGGTGTTTAGATTTAAATAGCTGGATGACATGCTCTGCAATGTCATCTCTGTACCTCAGGAGTGATATAAACATTCATTATGAGTGAATACTGGCTGACAAAAATCACTCTCAAGATCTTTCATGTATCACCCATCTACAGGTTTCCTTGCATCCAGGGAAATGGAACAATGGAGGGCAAGCTGCCTGACAACAAGCAGAATTCAGGCCTTTCTTTCAAAGGGGAGGAATTGAGTTTCCAAAACAAGCTTCCTTCAGTCCTTGTAAGAGCTTTTCTAGCCCAGCAGCACTTGACAGCTTCCACATCTTAGCTGATTGCAGCTGTGTCCCATCCTGATGAATGTGGGGCATGTGTGATGCTTACTGCTGAGAAGAGATCTTGGCAGGACACCCTGTGGTACCTGGCAATACACCCTAGTCACAGGCTTATTTTATTTAGGAGTAAGGTGACCTATGGTACACTGCTATGCATATATATGTAAATTAGGCAAGGTTTCTGAGTAAAGAAAGCTCTGTCTGTCAGGAGGCAGCACATGGTGAATTGCAAATGAGATATCTTTGAGACCCTGTCTTCCTTCAGATGTTCATCCTTTTCAGAGCTTGATAATCCAGATTCCAACAGAACAATTGAAAGCCTTAGGAGGAGGAGTATTGTAGCACCTGTACATCAGTGGTGCAGCAGAGCTGGTGCCTCTCCCCTGTCTCGTGCTACTTTCAAATAGGCAGCTGCCCATGGACAATTTCTGCCTTGTTGGCCCTGTGTTCCTGCTCCCTCTGGGTGCCTGAGGAGTTGCTTGTGGCCAATCTCCTCCTTCTGAAGTGGCTGCCTGGCCCTTGTCCAGCACACTGGCCACAACGCAGCCTCCAGCAGGGTGACCTCCAGCCATCTGTGTGGGCCAAATCCCAGCCAGCAGGACGAGGCCTCCTATTGAAAGCCATATGGAGTTGATGGAGAGGATGTCTCTGGACCAGCCAGCTGCAGTCTTCCTGTCCCACCAGAGTCTGGGAGCTCAGAAGTCCCTGGCAGCCTCATCTCTCCAACAAGTGCTGGTGGGGAAGCTGCTGGAAGGGCTGCTCCACATCCACAGCCTTCTGTGCAGGGGGGCTGCTTCACAACTTTTCAGGCTTTTGGGCTGATAAAAAGATTTTGATGTGTGCAGGTGAAGGTGCTGGTGGAGTCTGTGGTTGAAAACTGTGTGGGGAGGTGATGGCTGGCCTGTCCTGTCCTTCAGCTGAGGAGACCCCCATGGGCACTGACAGGTATGAGGAGGAACAGAGTGCTCTCACAGCCTGAGGCTTGGGGTTCCAGAGACCTCAAAGTCAAGATGACAACATGGGCTTTGCTTCAGACTTCCGAGAAGACACTGCTGCACACACTGGTGCTTTGTGGAAAAGCATTTGGAATAGTGGAGCAGGAAAGCAGAACAGGTGGGATTACCAGGCAAGACCTGGATGGATCCATCCCCCTCTCTGCCAGACAGAGAAGATGGGAGAGACATGGGTGGAATCCAAAAGGCAGGTGTATGTCAGCTCCACAAACACTGGAATAAGGTGTCTTGGGCAGTGAGGTACTTTCTGCTGTGCCTCCCTAAAGCAGCGCATCTCCTGGGATTACTGGATTCCTCGTGCCACTGCAATAATACATTGTAACCCCAAATTGGAGTTTTCAATCAAATGTATTAGGAATGTGTTTGTGTGGTGTTCACAGGGGTCCCAGGAAGAGGGAAGAGCCGAGGATCTGACTCCATGTTTCAGAAGGCTGATTTCTTGTTTTATAATATATATTATATTAAAAAGAAAAGATATATTAACACTATACTAAAAGAATGGAAGAAAGGATTTCTTCAGAAGGCTTGCAAGCAATAGAAAAAGAATGGAATGATAGTAAAGTCTTGTGACTGACCAGACAGTCTGAGCCAGCTGACTGTGATTGGCCATTAATTTGAAACAACTCTGTGAGACCAATCACAGATGCACCTGTTGCATTCCACAGCGGCAGATAATTATTGTTTACATTTTGTTCCTGAGGCCTCTTAGCTTCTCAGGAGAAAAAATCCTAAGGAAAGGATTTTTCATAAAATGTGTTTGTGACATCCGTTTAATCAAATACAAAACTTTGTCTGGAAAAACAAAGTGTAGCTTCAGAGTCAAAAACAAAGTCAACTTCAGAGGATTTTTGCTCAGCTTGTACTTCATCACAGCTTCATCCAGTCTGTTTTGGGGTGGGTGGACTGTGCAAGATGTGAATGATGAAAACCAGCATCTTCTCTGCAGAACTGAGGTGGTGATTTGGCAATTGGTCACTGACACCTCTAGGCTGCCTTCTGCCAAGCATTAACCCCAAACTGCCTGGTTTAGGCACCTCCAGCTTTGCTTCCTGAGAATGTGGCAGAGTCCCTGGTAGATGTGGAACGGCAGATAAGCCTTTCAGAGGAAAGGATGTAAATTGACCTCTCTTTGGTTAAAAACAAGAATTGACTCTAGACAATAGTGGCTTTTCCTGCCTGTGGGGTGGACAAGTTTGCAGGATCCTTCCAGGAAAATGAAAACCAAAGGCAAACAAAAAGATTGGAGGCCAGGGAAAATGACAGAATGTTGGCCAGTAAAGGAGGACAAGAGAGGAAGAAGGGGACAGAAAAAATGCAGGAGGATCCAGCAGGTCAAGAAGCCCAGGTGTATCCCAGGTTCTGCTTCCCAGGCTCTGCCTTTCCTAATTCTAAGTGCTGCTCTAAGTCAGAATGAATGACATGGAGCCGTGTCAGGGGGGTCTTAGGTTGGATATCAGGAAACAGTTTTCCATCCAGGGATTGGTTGAGCACTGGAACAAGCTTCCTTTGGTCATTGTACCAAGGCTGACAGGGTTCAAGAAGTGTTTGGACATGGTGGGATTCATGAAGCTGTGTTGGTGCAGGGCCAGGAGGTGACTTCCAGATCCTGATAGGTCCCTTCCCAGTCAGGACATTTTATGATTCTAATTTGGCCCAAACTGGGCCAGTGAAGAGCAGCACTGTGCAGGGTGTGGAGAGAACTCCATGGCCCCCTCATCTCCATCCTGAGTCCTGCTGTGTGGCACAAGGGCCCTGTGAACCTCTGCATGGGCACAGGGCTCTGTGCACATCACCCACAGGGGGAAGGTGCCAGAGCCACCCCATCATCAAAGCCAGCACTAATTCCCTTCTGGTCTGTGGTGACCCTGCCCTGGGTGAGCTCCTGACCTTGAAGAACACTGGCCTGGTGAGGAGACAGGTCAGGACCCTAAACCTCAGCAGAAAGAATTTCCAGACATACAAAGAATTAGTGGGTGAGTTCTGCTGGGATGTCTTTAGGAACAGAGGACCTGATCAGAGCTGGCAACCTTTTAAGGAGACTTTTCTTGGAGCACAAGACCTTTCCAAGCTGATGTGTGTCACAGACACATTTTATGAAAAATCCTTTCCTTAGGGTTTTTTTCTCCTGCAAATCTGAGAGGCCTCAGGAACAAAATGTAAACAATGATTATCTGCTGCTGTAGAATGCAACAGGTGGATCTGTGATTGGTCTCATAGAGTTGCTTCTAATTAATGGCAAATCATAGTCAGCTGACTCAGACTCTCTGTCTGAGACAGAAGCCTTTTTTATCATTCTTTTTTTTCTATTCTTATCTAGCCTGCTGATGAAATCCTTTCTTCTATTCTTTTAGTATAGTTTTAAGATATATCATGAAACAATAAATCAAGCCTTCTGAAACATGGAGTCAACATTCTCATCTCTTCCCTCATCCTAAGACCCCTGTGAATACTGTCACAGATGTGTAAGGAACCTAGTAAGGTGGACAGTAAACTTCCACAGAAAAGCAGGGATCTTCTCCTGAAACTGAGGAGTAAGAGCAGGAACTGGTTACCTGGGGAGAGTACAGGGATATTGTTTGGATGTGTAAGGATGGGATCTGGACGGCCAAAGCAAAAATTAAACAGGGCTTGGAAACAGGTGTGAAGAGTAACAAGAAAGGATTCTATAAGGACATCAGTTGGGAAGAAGGGCCAAGGACAGTGTACCCCCGATAAAGGAGAAAAGAGAATTGGGGACAGCAGTTAGAGAAGGCCGAGGTACTCAGTAAGTGGCCATCAGACTTCCTGTGCCACTTGACTCCCTGAGGCTGCAGGTGGGGGTTGGTGAAGAACAGATTCAAGAGCAGCTGATGGAACTGAATGGGCACAAGCCTCTGGGGCCTGGTGAGAGGCACCCCAATGCCCTGAGGGATGACATTGTTGCCAGGACACCCTTGTGATGTTTGTAAAGTCACAGCACCCAGGAAAAGCCCCCAGTGACTGTGAAAATGAAAGCATCATTCCTATTTTTAAACAGGGAATAAAGGGACTACTGAGCAATCTGTGGCCTTCTGTAGTGACTGCAAGGACTGACAAGGGAAGAGTGACTTGTGTCATCCATCTAAACTTCTGTAAGGCCTTTGATGCCACAATCCCACATGGCATCCTCATGTCCAGATCAGGGAGACATGCAGCTGAAGGTGGACTGCTGGATGGATGAGGAATGGCTGGGTGGATGCAGACAGAGTTGTGGTCCATGGCCCAGTGTCCAGGTGGAGGCTGATGACAAGTGGTGTTCCTCCGGTGTCTTTGGGCCGGTGCTCTTTGCTGTTTTTGTTGATGACACAGGCAGAGTGATTTAGTGGACCCTCAGCACTTTTGCAAATGACACCGAGCTGGTTGGTGCAGTTGGCACAACAGAAGGATGGGATCCATCCAGGGGCAGCTGGACAAACTTGAGTGGTGGGCCCATGACAACCTCATGAGGTTCAACAAGGCCAGGGGCCGGTGCTGCACCTGGGTAAGGGCAATCCCAATCATGAGCACAGACCTGGGGAAGAAATCCTTGGAAGCAGCCCTGTTGAGAACAATGGATGCTGGTGTATACTGGTGGATGAAAAGCTGGACATGAATAACCCATTTCCAAATACAGATTTAGTTATCTCCTTTTATGAGAAGCCATTTCTCACACCACATACAGAATTAAGACGCGGCAAAGGCTCTAAGCAGCCAAACACCTCTGGGAGAGTAAGTAATATGAGGGTGCAGGATAATTCAAGAGGCTACAAAGCTAAAATCAAGTTAATTTCTCAAAGCAGTAAGGAGAACATTCAAATCCATGAAGAACATTCAGTTATCACACACTGTTCATCCTCTCTTGCTGCCCTGATAATTGCTTCTGTATTTACAGGTATGCAGACAGAAAAGGAGGCTGAAAACTAGAAAATAGCAGTGAAATCATAACGGAACGGAAAACAAGAAAATAGAAAACAGGAAATTAAGTTAAAAAGGAAATAGCTGATTAAAAGACTCACTCTGAAATGACTCTGTGAATTTCAGTAAATTGAAAGGTTTTCTTAAATATTATTTTTTAAATATGAAATGGTCATCCAATGGCAGATATTTAACACCTGTATAATGAAAGTTAGTTAACAATGTGCTATGCCTTTTGATTCTGGAAAAATGAAATTATATAAAAATTAAGATTTTTTTATGATTCATTGAGACCTTACAACTTTGATAAGTGAATAACTCTTTTTATGTGCACAGAAACTATTGCAGATATTTGTATATCTAAGTATAACCTTTGTTTTTAAATTTTCTCTTAAATAAATCTTTGATCTTTAAATTTCTCTTTAATTTTCTCTTAAAATAGATATTAACTCATATTTTTGCTGACATTATTAGATAATTTTCATTTAACATAGCTAAGGAGCATTATCTGCAATCATATTGAATGTTTTTTGTAAGAAAAAGTGGAAACCTGATTTTAGTAAGAAAAACTAGAAACTTGCAGCCTACTGAAAAAACATGTGGGCAGACAAAGGGCTGAGCTTCTGCAGAAACATGTTAAAGCAGTTTGAGGCACTTCTCTCAGTAAAATTCATGTGCTGAGTCACTCAGTCCTAAGTGCTTATCCAGGGGATCATAAGGTGGATTAAAATAGCTCAGAACTTTCAGAACATGCTGAGTGTATGCCATCCCTTCCCTGGCCCCTAGTATCAGCAGCATCTCTGGCCAAGGTGGTACTTTTCTGAGAGCCTTGTGGGAGAGGACACCCACAAGGGTGAGATTTGTTGAAGGGTTTTGTTCAGTGTGTGTGGCCAGGCGGTGCCAGAAGGGATCTTTCCCTGCTCTCTAGTGACACAATGGTCTGTGTCCACCTTGTGGCAATGGCTTCCTTTTCTAAAACAGCAGAAATTACATATGAAGTACTTTCTTTTATCCTTTGACCTTCATTCTAACGCAATTTGTAACACTTATTAAACTATGACATAAGAACTGCAGGGTGCAGCTCTGCACCTACAGTTGGGGATTTTCACCAGTATGAGTGGGGTTTCTTCTTGTGCAGCATGCTGTGCTTTCAGCCCTTCCCCTCTGAGGCAGGCTGGGGTGTTTAGGCACCAGATGGGTCCCCTGCTCATGGCACCAGGCCTTTCTTTCACTGCCAAAATCAACCAGCTTGTTGAGCAATTCTTGTGTTGCACATCTGCAGCAGCAGACCTGGCTCTTGTTTTCCACATCTCACCCTCACAGAGTTAGCTGCTTTCCACAGCTTGCTAGTTACTTGCACTGCTCTATTCTGCCACAAAATGGATCTAGTTTTAATTTTAAAAGTGGCATACATTTTTATTTCTCCTTCTCCTCTCATCCGATAATTTCCCACTCTCTTAATATTTTTGTTTCAATATTGCACTGATGCCTTTTCCTTGGTCCTAAAATTAAGAGCCAGACGTGGTTAAGGGATAAAGGGTTTTTGCTTTGGTATTGAATAAGGACTTTTATGGTGTGACACTTCTCCAAGGTGGAATACTCAAAAATGCACACACACAGAGTAGATCTCATATACAATTTTAGAGACCTTGTAAATTAGCATGTCTAACAAAGATGCTCTAATGAGAGATTTGAATGAATAGCATGATATCTCCTTATCCTGAAGTATTCCCCCTTAGATGGGCCTAATCTTAGTTTACAGGGTGCATTCTAGAGAGGATCTTGGTTTCTCAAGATAGTGTGGGATTTCTGGCCTCCAACTGCAAGGCCTTTGGGATATTTGGTTTTGGGTCCTAACAGAATACTAGGACTATGCTAAGTTATCAGACTTAAGGAATTAAATGCATGCTAAGGGCACTGAGAATACATAAAAGGTGTATAAAAGAAAAGGCAAAAAAATTGTCATGGCATCAGCACTGGTACTCCTCGATCTGATTCACTAAGACTAGAAAAAAAAGTAGTAAAAATAGATGTTAATAAATGGGCAGGATTAGATAAAATTTTTGAGAACAGTCATAAGAAACTGTGGCGAGAGACTGTGTCTGGGGTCTGTGTATCATAGGAGGCCACCAATATAGTCAAAAACTCTTTTAGCAAGGCCTGGATAATGCCAAAGCAGTGGGAGCAGCTACCACTCCTGGTGAGATGACAAAGTCTGAGAGAAAATGAGATCCAGGGATGAACACAGTCTCTTGGGAAGCTATTGGAGAGGCTCCAGTGAAGTTCAGCATCACTGGTTTCTGAAGGAAGAGTGGTAAGTATGCCAATAAAAGGGGTCGTGTGGGCATAATAATCCTCTTGCACTTTCAAAAAGCCTTTGAGAAGCTTTTTGTAAAGCTTATTAAACTTTGTAAAGAAAATAAGTTGCCACAAGATTGGATGAGAGGTTGGTTTTGGAGTTGAAAGCTGGTGTAAGAAGAGGAAGTGAGGGACAGGGCTTAGTGGTCACTCTCCAGGAAGGAGGAGATTTATGCAGTCAGGGGATAATTCAGGTTGGAAGGGACCACTGAAGGCCATCTAACCCAGCCTGCTCTCCAAGCATGTCTAAAGGGCTAAGGTTATGCAAGGACTTCTTCAGTGAAACTTGAATGTGCCCAAGGATAGCCATTCCATAATTTGACACAAAAGCCTTAGAATTTGAGCTGTTTTTTCTTGATGCCTCCATCTAAAACTCTAGAAAGCAGTGGAACCTGTTGGGCTGGAGAGGCACACACTGGCTGTGGTTGTAGTCACTTGGTGGTCCTTAAGGTCCTTTTCAACTCAAACCATTCTATGGTTTATGCGTGGAAATTTTAAAAAATTGCTTCCAAGTTTGAACAACACTGCATGATTTTTCTGGCATGGTTATGCTGAGAAATACTGCTGACCCTGAACACTGTCCCTCCATTCATTTCCCACCCACACACACAGATGGCTTTTGTTGGTGGGGATGTGGCAGATGGCTACAACAACAGAAAACCTCCTTTTTGTTTCTGGTGCTTTGTCCAAGCAGGGGGTCTTGGCTGGCAGATCCTGCAGCAGCTGTGTCTACTCTGGACAAGCACCAGTAAAACCAAGACTATCACAGGACATTTTTTTTGCAGTGTTATCAGGAAACAGGCCTATACAGCAAAGTGTATTAGTGTTATTTGGAATTATATTCTATCTTTGAAAAAAACCCCAAACAAACTGGAA
Organism: Ammospiza nelsoni; assembly: GCF_027579445.1. NCBI lineage: Eukaryota > Metazoa > Chordata > Aves > Passeriformes > Passerellidae > Ammospiza > Ammospiza nelsoni. The sequence continues at coordinate 6,993,651 of NC_080669.1, forward strand.
ATTTACCTGTCCTAGAGCAACATGTTTTCTCTTGCACCTGAAGCTGACTACACCAGCATCAGCAGCAGCAGCTTTGTGCAGTGTGCAGACTCAGCTAATAAGCAGGTTTGGCAACAACTTTGACTTCAAGTACATTAAATCTCCTCGCTGTCCTGAAAATACAAGCTGGATAATTCTGCATGGATCAATGCACATAAGGCTACAGCTTCCACTAGTGAAAAAATCCTTCTCCTTGACTTGCATGCACTTATCTCCTTTCACTAGCAAATATCATTCCCCTTTGTCATTAAGGACTGTGTATTTGTTTTCAGTGCTTTATCTGAGCTACTCACCGGAAAGCTACGACGGAAATGGTTTGAAAAAAAAAATGTTCCAGCACAAACTACACAAGACCGAATACGCGATTGTTTCCTGGACCTTGTCAAAGGCTCCCTTCTCTGCAGTTTAGTCTTTGTTTGTCAGCAGCAATGGCAAATGCTTGGTGGATGAAAGGTTTGCTGATCACAGGAGGGTATTCAACATTCCGATTGCCAAACAGAGAACAGTCAGGCAATCCTCTGTAATCCTCTAGGTTAAACAATCCTTTGCAGCTTTCCCTTGCAGTGCCCGTGTAACTTGTAGAATGCTTCTAGGGTAGAGGTGCCAAGCAACTTCCCTGTTCGTGGTATTTATTATCCTGCCAAAGTGAACTCCTTTCCTTTCCTGTTTTGTTTGTTTGTTTATTTTAAATGCATTGCACAATCTCTGAGCAATGCAAGCAAAAACAGGGTTATGGACCTACTTTGACAGCAGAACAGACAGCATTCTCCAATTTTAATCCTTGCTTTTTAAACACTGCTTTCAGTCATCTGATTGCTGGACAGCCGTTATTAAGACAGTGTATTTCAGTGTATTTTATTATGTAAGCTTTAAGTGCTGTTCATCAGCTGAGATGAATCTCATGTCTCCCATCTGCACAATTTGCAAAGCTGATGGGACTTCTGTCAGTCCCAAGTTTCCCAGGTGGTTGAAGGAAGAAGTGAGAGGAAAACAAAAATGTTTGCTGTGACCCTCTATCTCAGTTGGTGCGTGACCCTCTGTCTCAGTTGGTGCTGCTACCCTTGTCACCCCTGGGCAGCACTAGGTCTGCAGCAATGAATAAGCTATGCTAATTGGAGTTTGGGTTAATTGGGTCACCCCTCATTAGTACTGCCTTATTTACCAGTCCGGTTTTTCTTGGTATTACAACTACCTATATGAGTGTCCACATCTGCATGGGTGTGTTGTATTTATAACATCCATGCATGCATTTTAAACATATGTTTATATAAATCTGTGTATGCGTATTTGTGTCTATATATGCATGGGTGTTTTTATTTATTTATGTATATAGCTATTTATGCTTTTATCTATACCAGATCAGGCTCGTTAGTGATGTGAAGAACTTTTCTCCCATAGGTTTCCTCATTTTCAATGGGTAGATTGCTACAAGCGCAAATTTAAGAATTCCAAGGGATCTTCAGTGACTTTTAAAACATACACAAATAGTCATGGTTGCAAAATGTTGGCTGCTCTGTTGACTCACAACATCATGTACCCAGAGTCTGGACACCACTGAGGCTTTGGATGTGGACAGTGATTCATCACAGTCAGAGGATCATCTGGGGAAAAAATAGTGGTTTCCTGTGATACTTTTTAAAAGTTACCTATGAAACAAGCATTCTAACTTTTATTTCCAGGATGAAACAAAACAACAACCTCCACTTGTCATTTTTATTTTGGTTTTCTAGAGCAAAGCTAGATTGAAAAGCAGAAGCTAGAATGGGATAAAATGTGTGAAAACAAATGGGCTGGGGGATTATCTGTTGTTTTGTTCTTTGGGTTTTTTCTTTTTCAGTAGCCCCTATACAATTTATAATTAAAAAAAAAATTAGCATTCATTAGCTGATAATAATACTTACGTTTTATTAAAATGGTCTTGCTGTTCAGTACTATGTCTGTATAAAAACTTTGTTAGTGGCATCAAATGGAATCTCCTAAATTTGCAAATAGTGGAATAGTACTTTTCTCAAAGTATGGATTGTTGCAAGCAAAGCTCTATTCATTATTCTGTTGATAATCGTATCAAGTCCTGTTTTGAATGAGTTCTTGCCCGTGGGATTAACAGCAACATGTGTTCACATAACACAGACTATTGTGTACTATCTAGTATGCTTAAAACATTTTTACTCTCTTTTTTTTATGTACACACTGGTAAGTGTACATTAAAAAAACAGAGTAAAAATGCCTGTACACACATACCAGCATGTACATAAAAGGAAGAGAGTAAAAAGAGTAAAAATGTTTTGGGCATACTAGATGGTACACAATACTCTGTCTTCTTACTCTGTTTTTTTACTCTGTATTTTTTCTCTGTTTTTTTAGGGTACACAGTGGTATGTGACAGCTAATGGTATTTTTATATTGGATCTTGTATATTTCCTGTGTAACCTCTACAAGTGACCCTGCATTGGGGGCTTGGCTAGGTGATCTTCAGAGGTCCCTTGCAACCTAAACCATTCTGTGATTTGTGTTTGTTTTACTCTAACGCGACAGCATCCTTTTGGAAAATTGTGCTTTAAACATCGCATGAACGCTAAAAAGTCCACGCGGCATTTAAGAAATTGTATTGCTAATAATCCTACTATTGAAAAGGTAGATATTGTTTAAATACTAATTTAAAAAAAAGTTTACTTTAAAAGAGGAAGTTTACACTGCTCTCTCCTTCGGCTGTGACAGCCCCAGGTCCCGCCCCCGGTGCAGACAGGCGGTGCGGGGATGTTGGTCCTGTTGGTGCGGGGCGGGAGCCGGCTCTGCCCCAGCGCTTTCCCTGCCCTGCTCACCTGGCGCACCTGCCCTCGGCGCGTCACCGCGCTCTGCCCATCGCCGCTCGGGGCTGCCTGACGTCAGGATGCGGGGCCCGGGACCGCCCGGCCGGACGCGGCTTCGCCTTCCCCGACAGCGCCGGGGCACCGCGCCCGCCGCAGCCCGGGCTGCTGCTCATCCCCCTGCTGCTCATCCCCCTGCTGCTCATCCTGCTGCGGCTGCAGATTCTGCTGCTGCTGCTCATCCCGCTGCTGCTCTTCCTGTTGCTGCTGCAGATCCTACTGCGCTCATCCCGCTGCTGCGGCCGATCCCGCAGCTGCTGCTGCAGATCCCCATCCTGCTGCTGCCGCTACTGCTGCAGATCCCCATCCCCATCCTACTGCAGAACCCGATCCTGCTACGTATCCCAATCCTGCTGCAGATCCCCATCCCGGTGCTGCCGCTGCTGCTGTTGCTGTTGCTGCAGCTCCATCGCCCGGAGTTTCCCAGCCTGGCCGCAGCCGGGGCAATGCGGCAGGAGTCCCCGAGGTCACCGCGGCGAGGCTGAGCCTGGACGCCGAGGAAGGAATAACAAGCCAAACCCGCTGGGGATTTGAAATGCAAGAGGCCTTTCCAAGTTTCTTTTCCACTTTGCTCTCACCCTGCTGTTGGATTTGAGATCATGTATGTGGTTTTGCTGTTGATTACGGGAGGGTGTTAAAATCTAGGGAGGGAAGAGGATTCAGAGGGATTAATATGTTAGTTTTGATTTAAGGGGATTTTATTTTCTTTCCCCTTATCCCTGCCCTTCATCTTTGTTAACACAACTTCGTCTTTATTATTTTTATTTTAGGTCGGTTAATATTGTAGCTTTTGGGAATGAAAGAGATGGTTTTTCTGAGGACAATCAGCAGCCCAGCCTGATCTGGAGCTATCTCGGGAGAAGTGCTCTCATTTCCCAGATCGACAGCAGCTTGTCTGCCAGTCATGTTGGAAACCCAGTTTTTACTGAGTATCAAGCCTGCGTATTTGGAAATGTCAGACTGGTGGTGCACGACTGTCCTGTCTGGGTAAGAGATCCATCTCAGTCTTTTTAACTACAATTAACAGTGTGAACTCTTTTAGTAAAATGAAATAATGTTCTACTTTTAAATGGTTTTCATTGTTGTGGGATTTTATTTGTAGTTTTATTACTGCATTTAGTAAAAAAGAACTTTAAAAATGTAACCAGGCAAATGCTGGGAAATATCAAAGGTGCTATAAAAAGGTTCTTATAAACAAGCCTCTGCTTGGCCTCCCCTGTAATAAGGTGTTTTTTTCAACCATATTGCCCAGTGGAAATTTTGTGAAAGACAATCCAGAAGTAAACAAGAATGTCTTGTAACAATGCACCATAAGTTCTCTCTCCAAATATTTGCCAATAATAAAATGAAATTTTCTGTAAATAAAGGCAGTAAGTTTTCCAGCTGTGAAAAATAACAGATTAAAAGATCTGATTGTTTATATATTATATATTATATTAATTATATATTATTCATATAATAATAAAGGGAATAATTTTACTCCTCCTACAAAGAATAATCATGTCTTAACATTATTACCTTTATCTGATGGTAAATAACAAAGATTTTGGCACTGTTGCTAGTTGCCAGCACTTTTGTCAGTAAGTGAGAAAACTTAGTTTGGAGTGTGAGCAGATCAATGATTATGTAAGAAATGATACTGATAATCTAAATTAAAACATATTTAATGACTACTTAGCAGCCTTAAAAAAAACCCCTCAGTTTACCAGCTTTTAGAAATTAAAACAATAATCAGTTTCAGCTCCATAATTCTATTCTTTGGGTGATTTTTGTACTCCTGTAAGGGAAACCTTTTGTAGAATCTGCAGGAGCCATGACAGCTCCATGAAATTATCAGAAGCCAACAATCTTAAAACTAAACAATCCAGTTTAGCTGTCCTTCTGCTCTTTATTTCTTTTTGCCAGCTGCTTAAAGACACCAGTTCAGATGGACTGGAGGATCCTGTTTCTAATCTGAAGCTGCATGTGACCTGCACGTGCAGTTTGCTGGAGTCACCGGAGCGCAGCAAAATCTCCTGAATATAAATGAAGTCTGTAGGGCTTTGGAGGCTGTTTCAGAGGGATGGAGGGAGGTGGGTAAGGGAGTTGGGAAGGTGAGTGGGGGCACCTGGAGAAGGGGAAGCAAGGACGTAGATTGGAGACAGAGTTGGTGTGTTTTTACATTGCTTTAATTGCATTTGGCCTTCTGCAGATCAAGGTTGTTCAGTTCTGGACACCTTTTAATTTCTGCCTTTCAAAAGTTAGCTTGTTGTTGTTGGAGTCACTGCATTTCTGTGTCCTCAGGTTTTTTTCCCTCTATCAGTTAAAGGAGGCAGGAGATATATTACTGAGAATGTTGAGGACAAATTAGCATGTTTCTCTACGTGGAAGACGCATCAGATATCAGGACTGGACTCTGCAGGAGATTATGTGTCGTGCATAAAGCAGTGTCCTTGCTAGGGTAAGGCAAAGCAGGACCATTTCCCACAGCCTGGGTGCTTGAGGTTCACTATATCACAGTGGATCCTTCAGAGCTGCTCCTCTGCCAGCCTGGGGAAACAGCACAGAACAATTCAAGATGTTGACAGATATCGCCTCAAGCCATATTCTGCATGGAAACGATCCCTGTTTCGTCTTACCAAAACACAAAGGTGGTGGTGTCGTGGGCCCTGCAGTATTTCAGCCTCTAATATCTGAGGCCAAGAGAGATTTGTATTTACCTGGGATTTGTACCTCATCTAGATTAAACCCAAATTATTAAGGCAAGAGAGTCCTAGACATGAACTTGGCAACTGAGTACACTGATAGCTGTGAGTCTCAAAACTCAAGGGTGCCCAGCTGTTCTTTGTCTTCCACAGCCATGAGTCTGGAAAAGCAGTGTTGATGTGGTTTCACTGAGTAGAGTTCCAGAGAGAGTGGGGGGATCCTTTTGCACGGCAGATTGTGGTGCAGTTTAATTTTATCGAGTTTGAGTCTGCTGCTGCACCTGTCTGTCAGCCCAGGATACTGCTCAGCCTTTTGAGCCTGCAGGAGGGTCAGCAGCTCAGGTGTCTTTGGGAAATCACAAAGGTAAATTCATGTTTGCCAACATGCAAACAAAGATAAATTCATGTTTGCCAACATGCAAACGAGCGTGTTGTGAGCACCTCTCCTTCCCCTGGCAGCTGCAGGGTGCAGGAGGGAAATGCTGACTCTGGGGACTTTGCAATGTCACAGGGCTATAGAGACAGCAGTGGAACACCACACTTTTCAAAATCTGGGGGCAAAATGTCAGGGTTTCCAAGGCCAGGTTGCTCTTTGTGTGCTGCTCTCAGGGTGTCCCACTGTGGCTTGCTCTGGCAGGGCTGTGTGCAGGGGACAGGAGCACAGAGCACTGACATCATTGTAAATCATGTGGCCTGAAAATGTTTTCTCAAAAAACGCAAACCTAGGGTAAGAGAAGACATAAAGAACTAAGGAAAACACGTGTGCTAACATCTCTGCTGAATACTGTGGTTTTAATAGCTGATCAGTTGCTAATGTAGCCTTAAGCTGCTCTATAATAAGGCATATTGAATAAGAATGACCCAGTTTTTCTAATTTTTCAGAGGTGAACCTCTGTATGGAGCTAATAAATCAAAAGGAGAAATTCACAAGATGAGTTTTAAGACTTGCTTTGGAAAACACTGCTTTAATTAACAATCTGTGTTAGATTTGACAGTCTTCAGGACCGAGATGCCATTTTATTGACCTACCTGTATTTTGCAATTCCACTTTACTCTGAATTCATTTAGGCTTCTGCAGAAAAAAATGCAGGCAGAATTTTTAATATCTAATTAAGTTAATCTTTCTCAAGTTCAGAATTTAGCATAGTATAGAAGCTGTAATTCATGTTTTGATTCACTTAATTGTAGTGCTGGAAAATAAGTGGCAAAATAACAAGTCCTTTGTAATGTTCCCTGCTTGAAGTAAGTCTTGTCCTCCCCTCTCTTACCTGGAGCAATACCCTAAGGATATGAGAGTGTTTCTGTCCTGGCCTGGGGGTCCTGCTGCAGTTTTTAACTTTTTCTACTAAAACCCACCTGGTTTTGTTTGTTTGTTTTGTTTTTGTGGCTTTTTTTTGCTTTGTTTGGGTTTATTTTCCCCATGAGAAACAATACCCCCCCCCCAGAATTGTTTTATCTTTCTCCTATTGTATAAAAACTGCTTCTAGAGAATTACTGACATCATCAAGCACAGAAATGTTTACAAAAGGGGAATATGGAGCAGCTGGGTTTTGGAGATCGTCTTGTGCTGGGTTAGATATTTGAAGAGGGGGGCATGCTCTGCTGTGTCTGCTCAGTGCCTTGCACGGAGCTGCAGACCTCCATGGGGCTCACTAATACACAAATTTATTAACTGCAACTTAAATATATTAACCACAATTTTGAGAAGGGGCTCTGTGAATTTTTTTTCTAGTTCTCCCTTTCAACAATCTCTTTCCCTGAACCTTTTTATATTTTTTCCTTGTTATTTACTGTACCAACAGGAGTCATCCCTAAAACACTGTGAGTTTTCTTATGTCAGCAATATCATCCATAGTGTAGTTTTCTGTCTTTTTCCTCTTTATCCTTATCCTTATGCTGGCCAGCCCTTACCATGTCTAAAGGTACAGGAATCTGAGCCATGTTCAGATTTTATTTACTATTTTTAGAAATCTAGACATATTGCTGCTTCAGTAAAAAAAATGACAGCTAGAAAGTAACTTTTCATTTTTCAGTAGGTCATCCCTCCTCATTTTTAAGCTTGAATGGCTGAAGTGGCAATTTACAACAAATTATCATATCCTGGTAAAAAATACTATTAAATTCATTTATGAGAGGATGACAGAGGCCAATATGATCTTCCTTTGTTTTTTGAGGGGGATGTTTAGGGGGATTTCTGGAGGAGATACTTCCCTCTGTGCTGTAGATTACTTATCTGAGTAAGTTCAGGGGACGACTAAGTTTTGGAGAGTACACCCATAAAGTTTGTCCTGCTGCAGACCTGATAAGAAACTGCAGAGGAATCTTAAAAACAGAGAAGGCTGTGGTATGTGGTGTGGAGGACATCAGTGTGAAGAAGGTTTTGGTTGTGGAGACTGGGTCTGTAAATGGATTATAGAGAGGGATAATTCTCCAGTGTTTCCAATGCAGTTCTCTTGGATCCTGGGGAAATCCCAGGGGAACATTCCTGCGGGGTGTCCAGGCTCCCTTTTCCCCACAGAGTGGTTGGCATTGCTGCTGCCTCAGACCCAGGGCTGGGGTGGTTGGACGTGGGGACACTTATGAGCAGAAAGAGCGTGGGCATTGCAAGGGTGCTTGTGTGAGGAATTTCACTGCCGTTCAGAAAGGCATTCATAAATAATTTTTAACAAAGCAGGTATTGTTGTCTTCTGGGATCATGCGATTTTGTAGGAAAATCATATCTTCAGTGCCTCTGAAAGCTTTATTTTCAACACTGAGTCTTGAGAAGTATAATTTACTAATGGCAAGAATGTGTTATGAGACACTTAGAATGCATGCAAGGAAAAAAATGAAGATTTTTCCTAGTATGTCCTGAGTGGAACAGCAACAGAAATATAATTAAAGTTATAATTATTAAGGTCATAATAAAATGACCTTAGCTGTACATATACTTCTTCCTTTAGCCAATGTCTGACTTGTGAAATGGAGCAGGAAACATGATGAGGAGTAGCTGTTACAAAAATTTCATACATGGAACCTGAAATTAAGGTTATTCCTGAATCTGAATGGCTGTTCATCATCTGATGGCATTCCCCCTGTCATTTTTGCATGAAAGGTTCCCTAAAAGCAATAATGAAGGAGGCTCTAGATGCTCTGTCTTAGGCATGTCTTGTGCAAAAAACCCATTGTCAGAGATATTTCTGGAGGATTTTCATGGCACATGAGATTTACCTCAGTTCTACCCCTGAGTGAGTGGAAAACAATATATCAACATACCACAAAACCAATATACAAACAATATAAAAATACATATATTAAATTCCATAGGAAGTTTCCATAAGCATTTTTTATTACTCATGCTTAAAGCTGTGCAGTTGCAGTGTATTTGTGCACCTGTGCTCTACTCTTTGCTTATGATACCACCCATTGTCTCCAATCTTGTAGAGATGGGCAGGTGCAAATCTGGGCTGATCTTGAAAATGGTCAGCTGGAAGGAAATTGCAAAGGAACAGATGTGCTTTCTGTCTGCCAAAAGAACAGAGAAAATAAATAGCCCATGTTATTTTTGGGGTTGTGTTGTATTTTTCCTTTAAACCTTTGTTGTGTTAAATGCATGCAGCTCTGTTAAAAAATCCCCATTGAGATCTTCATCAATTAAAGTGTACTAAAGCTTTCCCTTGAAAATTCTCGGTTTTTGCCTGCTTGTGTGATCAAGTTCTCCAAATGTCCATCTAGATGGCTGTCTCTAAGCACTGTAGCTGGTAGTCCTACTTCTAGAGGCGCTAAATGTGCATTTATGTGTAAATGTTGTATCATTAACCGGGCCTAAATGATTGTATTAAATGCTAATTGACACTGTCCTTACCCTGGGTTTATAATAGTCTCTAACTGAGTTGTCTCAAAAAAACAAATATCAAGAGCAGTGCACTTGACCTCCTCTATTGTCAACATGGTTAATCATGTGAGAGCTATTCCTGATAAATTGGTAATTCCAGTTTACTTATTGCAGAACAAAAGCTTCTATTACAGACATCAATGGGAATGTGAACTGTAATTTATTTCCTGACTTATTTCTTTGTAAGGTCAAGACCTGAATTGGGAATGATGTGAAGTGACACTTTAGGCAAATACTCGCTGACTTTGACTTCCATCAAGGTCATGCTACTTCTTGTAGTTAAGAGCATTGCAGCTCCCTCACCAGATTTCAAACAATGACCCTTTTGAAGTGGTCAAAAATAATTATGTTGACAATGCAAGCCATGCCACTTGTTGATATTACTAATCTTTTATGTACTTCACTCCCATTTGTAATGCTCTTATTTCTGTACTTGCTTTACAAAACTCAAATTGCTCCCCACTACCAAACTTTTGAGTTCTGCCCTTTTGTCACTTTTTCTCCACTCATTTATTCCTTTTTTCACACTGTCTGTATTTCATTACTGCTAATTTCCCCTTTTTTCCCCTCAATATCCCAAGTTCTTCTAGTTTTGCCTCACATGCTATGCAGGGCTGCCATAGAATCACAGAATCCCTGAATGATTTGGGTTGGAAGGAACCTTAGAGATCATCTCATTCCAGCCCGCCCTGCCATGCTGGGGAGAGGCTGCACAAACATGTGCTTGGGAATTGTTAGCTCTTTCCTGCCATGCACAGGAACACCTTCCTCTAGACCAGATTGCTCAGAGCCTCATCCAACTGGGCCCTGAGCCCTGCCAGGGATGGGGCACCCACAGATTCTCAGGGCAAACTCTGCCAGGGCCTCACCATCCTCTGTATAAAAAATGTCTGTCTTATATCCAACCTAAATCTACCCTTTTTTAGTTTAAAACCATTGTCCCCTGTCCTATCCCAACAGGCCCTGCCAAAAAGTTTGTCCCCATCTTTCTTACAAGCCCCCTTTAAGTACAAAAAGGGCAAAAAAAGCCTCTCTGTTCTAAGAGGAGATAGTATTTCGGGTCATTGGGGGTTTTCTTCAGTTCTCTGGACCACTTCCAGACTTCTCTCAAGAGTTTTCAATTCAGCATACATTCAAAGCCAAGGCTCCCCTGGTATTTATGAGCTACCTGCAGGTGAAGCAGAAATTGTGGAATCACAGTTCCGTGACAGATATACAAGTAATAACTGTATATTGCATGTGGATACAGCGCAGCTGTAAATGTACAGAATATCAAACAGTTTTAGAGGTTAAGTCCTCAGCACAGAGCAATGAAAATTTGAATGTGAAATTGAAAAAGAAAGTTTAGGTATGTGATTTAAGTCCTTATCCTGAAGACATTAACACCTGGTGAAGCTATGTAGAAGCTCTAGGGACAAAAGTCACACTGAATTATTAAGTTTGTATTTAAAAGTTCATAGGTACGTAGGATAATTCTGTGTAACCCTTTCTCTAAAATGATGTGATTATTAATGTTTTTGTATGTGTTGCTGAAAACATCTACCACTGAAGGTGTTTTCATTTCCTAAAGGAAACAGTTTTAAAGTTAAGTAATTAAAGCAGCAAAGATTCTTCCTGAAAAGAGTATTCCCTGATAAACCCTATTTTTAATTCTTCTGACAGAATTCCTGAATTAATGGAAAATATTTATGATTTATTATAACAAACAACTTACTCTCCAAACAAGGAAATTACAAAGCAGGAAGTCTGCTCATTGTTGCATGTCTTCAAATAAGATCTAATCAGACAAAAACAATTATGTAGAGTTTTGCATTAAGAATATAGAATATTTCATCTTTAAGTCAATTCTTGATCGGTGTTTTTTTTTTCTTTTTAGGATATATTTGACAGTGACTGGTACACTTCCTTCAGGCTCATTGGAGGAGCTGATATTATTGTGATTAAATACTCTGTCAATGACAAGACTTCATTTCAAGAACTAAAGGACAGCTATGTGCCAATGGTGAAAAAAGCACTAAATCACTGCTCAGTTCCAGTAATAATTTCTGCTATTGGTGCAAGAAAAAACGGTATGTATCCAGCCTCCTGTAACAACAGATAAAATCTCATTTGGAAGTTGAGTATAATGTAATTTCAGTAGAAGCTGGCTATTTTTCCAAGCTGCTAACAGAAACAATTAGTCTGTCAGGATGACAGTAATATGCACATGCATTTTGGCTCTCTAGACTGATGTGCTGGCAAGAACACTGTGCTTAATTAACCTCAATAATGATAGGCAACCTATCCTTCTTTGATCTCTGCAATGACTCTTCTTGTGGAGCCATCACACATGAGGATTAAATTTAGTAATTTGGATTAAGCAACATACATTTGGGTATAAAGTATCTCTAGTGTATGAGATTAAAATTATATCCAGCATTCTGAAAACACTGGAGAGTGGTTGGGAAAAGCCTTGAAATTCTTTTCCCAATTTTCTTCCTAAAGCAATGAATGAAAACTACAAGCCTGGCTTGTCTTTTACTTCATGATACTTTACTAAAACAAGTGGTTCTGAGCATCCCTCCTTTTAATAAGAGACATGATGAATGTATATGTAGATATTTGTTTTGTACTGTACAGAGAAATATTAATCCATATGAAGTATATCCTCTGTGGATGCTCAGTGTTGCTAAGGTCTACTTATAAATCTTTTAGCTCAGTGACAGATATAGGACAGTTAAAGAGCTGCATAACAGTTAAATATTTATTTTCTTCCATTTAGTAATTCAGTGATCATGACCAAGAACTTTCATGCTCTGATATATACAGGAGTAATAAATCTCCCATTCTAAATGCTAGGTTTTGGTAAATTTTTTGTATTCCCCAAGCATTTCCTTACACTTTATGTTTAAGACCAGGATATCACCAAACTCAGTGACTCCTCTAGTGGTTATTTTTTATTTTCCACTTAGTTTTTTTTCTCTCTTCCTCCCTAAATAATGTGGCCATGAGAGACACCAGGCTGGACCTCTGGGTTTACCCTGGGACCTGTCAGAGCAAACTGCTGTGCACACACAGAGCCCTTTTGTTTCTAGGAGATATTTGTGAACACAGCAGTTTGCTCATACAGATTACTAAGATCTTAATCCTCTGTAGTGGTAAATGTTGATGCCAAAACAAATGATTAACAAAACCCAGAAAAAGCTGTTTTATTATGTTATCCATAGGTCTAGGCAGAGGACATTAGCAGGGAGCAGGCACAGCACATTTGAAAGCACATCCATGGCTGGCACATTCTTACTGTCATTAAGCAAAGCTGACCCAATGTGGCTGGAAGATTTTTAACATTTAAATGGCATAATCTTAAAAGTTCCTATTTTGTGTTTTTAAAAAATGTATGTGAAATACATGTAGATGAATCAGATCCTGCAGTACATACAAACCCATCAAAGGTTGGTCTGAAGTGGAAATTTTCTTCTTTCACTGCTGTGTGTACTTCCTGCATGGACAGGCCACAAGAATTGAGTAGGTTTAAGGGTGACATTCATGAATGATAACACCTGCAGGCTAGTACAAGACCTGGGCATGCAAAGCTATTGAGCCAAAGCCAAATCTGGCATCCATAAGTCTGCCTGAACTCTTCCAACTTAACAAAATCAATAAAATAATACTAATGTAATGTATTCAGTGGTTTGTAGAGTGACTAGTGCTTTGATTTGATTAATATGAAGTTGGGTTTTTTCTGTCATTACAGATTTCTTACTATAAAATTCCTATGTTTTCATTTCCCTCTTTGTTCTCCTATAAGTAAGATATCTTTACAGTTTTTTCAGAATCTAAGAATTCTGCATTATTTGGCCAAAATGGTTATTTTCCATGACTGTTTACCCCAGGAGTGCCCTGCACCTGTCCCCTGTGCACTTCAGACAGGAGGAGCTGTGTCACAACCTCTGAAGGAGTCCAGCTTGCGAAGGAACTCGGAGCCACTTACCTTGAGCTGCACACCCTTAATGACTTCTACATCCAGAAATACTTTGGAGGAGTGGTGAGTGAGAATCTGCAGCTTTGGAAGCAGGGTGGAACATGCATGAGGTGCTTGGCAGATGTGAGGGCTTCAGAGAGCCAGGGGAGGCACACCATGGCCCTTCCACCAAGTGTCGAGTTCCCACCAAGGCAAAATTCAAGTTAAATATTAGAAAGAAATTCCTCCCAGTGAGGGAGGTCAGACAGTGGGACAGAATGGTCCAGGGGGCTGTGAGTGTCCCATCCTTGGCAGTGTTCTTGGCTGGGTTGGAAGGGGCTTGGAGCAACCTGATCTGTGGAAAGTGTCTCCATTGGAAGAACTCAATGGTCTTCAAGGCACTTTCCAAGGCAAACCACTCTAGGATTCTGTGAGTCTATTGTGCTATCTGAATTAGTAGTACCAAGGCTGCTCTGGTTTCAAGTAGGAAGATTTAGGAAAGCTATTGGTTGCATTGCAGTAAGTTTTCCTCTTGTATTCTTGTCCTTTTATCTTGCTGGCTAACATCCAGCCGAATGAGGCCACTCCCCAAGATAGAATTAGCATCTTAAGAGGTCGGTAAATTGAATATCTTTGTGTCTGTCAGTTCTAGGAAGATTAAATACACAAGAATCAACCACAATCATTTGAATAAATAGTCTTTTAAATTGTGCTAGTTCTATCTAAATATGTATGGTAGCTTCTCAGAAATGAGTTTTGGTACTCTCCTGGATGACTGGTAATAGTGTCAGCAGCTTTAGACCTGCATACAGAGCCTGTTATACCCCTAATTTGATGTATAGGTTGTTATTAAGTAAGTTTTTTTTTTTAAAAATATTTCTTGTCTTAGCTTGAATATTTTATGATCCAAAGTTTGAATCAGAAGTCATCTGAAAAAATGAAGAAAAGGAAAAAGATGCAGAAGTGCCGTCGAGTCCAACCACCTCAGCTTGAACAGCCAGGTGCTCATTGATATCTGGTCTCTAGTATAATTCCTTATGTGTGTCACTTTCTTTGCACAATCAGTATATTTTACTACATTTTTTAGTAACAATTGTTACTATGAGCTGTGTTATCTATTATCAGCTGTTGCGGTTATGTTGCATCACCTTTTAGTGATATTTTAATTTACTTGGCGAGAGTTGTATGGCAAAATATAACATCGCAATAGATTTCTGGTTTATTTTAGGTATAACTAATAGAAATGGTTTCCTGGTGGACTTACGAAAACATAAATTGATAAAAGCTTTACATAAAGTCTTAGCAGACAGATTAAAAAAGAAAGTTGTTAGAGCATGAATTATTACTCTACAGTATAATCAGATAGTGTTTTTGTTTGCTGCAGATGAAGCAAAGGAGAGAAGTACGCACCTGTATGTGATTTCTGAGCAGCTGATGCATTTGCTCAGTGAAAGAATTACTGACAAGTAGTTACCTATAAACCTGTAGTTGTCTCTTCTTCCATGTTCTAAAAATTTGCTCAGACCTCTTAGATTTGGAATACACAGTCAAAGTTTCTTTATAGTGTAATTTTCTATAGAGGGCTCGTGAAAGGACAGACACTAACTATTAAACTAAGTGTTTCTTATCTTACTTACTGTATTAAATATTTGAATATCTTGAGTATTTTACTCAAGATATTCAAACAGCATATAAGAAATATTCTTATTGAATGTCTCTTTTAAAAAATAAACTGACCTGATAAGGTCAGTTGTCCTGTGGTTAGCACTTGCTAAGGTTGCAAAACTTAGGTTTTACAGCCTGACTTCTTTTGCAGAAAAGATGCCCATCCTAAAGGGTGAAGCCTCGCACTACAACGCAGACCTGCACAACCTGCTCTGCTGCTGCCAGTGTGCAGATGTGGCCTTCTACCCCGAGGACCTCAGCACGGTGGTGGAGGCTCACAAGATCATCCTGTGCTCTGTCAGCCACCTCTTCATGCTGCTGTTTGGGGTGAAGAGCCCGTGCGATGTGCACGACGCCTCCGTGGCGCAGCTGGCTCAGAGCCTCTTCGCGGTGCAGGCCGGGGATCCCTTCCCCTCCTCGCCCCAGGGTGTCCCACCCTGTGTCCCACCAGTCAGGGTGGTGGTGAAGGACTCTGTCTTCTGCTCTTGTCTCCCAGATATCCTCCACTTCATTTATTCAGGTACCTGCTGGGAACAGATCTGGCAACTTGTTTCTTCCTATTGTCTCATGAAGGAATGTGTGCATCGCCCTAAGGAACTTGGCTTTGCTGTTGCTAGATGATGTCTCACCTTGTTTCCACATCTATTTTATCCCTTGTGATCACCATGCACAATGAAAACACCACCACCTATAACAAAAATTATGTTACTTGTCATTCCAGATTTAATGGACCTAAATTAAATTAGTCCCTAGGCTAACATCAATAACATTCAAAATTATGCCAAAACAAATTTGGAGTTTGAGTCAGTTTCAGATCCTAGGCTTTTAAAATATTGTAAATGCTTGCATGTTCTAAACACAAGGGCAAGAGCGCAGAGTTGCTTAAGGAAACTCAAGTAATTTTTATTCTGAGTATGGTGCAGCTGAAGAGAAAACAGTGAAAAAGTGGCTGGACTGTGGAGACCTCTGATGTGTTGCATGAGTTCTGCTTCCAGTTGGTACAGTCTGTGACCTCACCTACCTAATGCCAGCTATCAAAATGGCACTGATATTTGTTTAACTTTTCAGATGTTGCTTAGAATTACTCAGCAGAAAGATCTGGGTTTTTTTTCTAGAAGTAGCTATCGCCTGTTTGTTCTTTGTAAAATATTTTTCAACCTGTCAGAGAATCTTTCAGCTTTCAGTTGGAGTTTTTACATCAAAGACACTTTCCAAAATAGTAACAAACATAAAGAATAGATGAAGTTTTTCACTGAATAAAGATGCATGAATAGATTAATTTTTTTGTTCTTATTTATTTGAGCCAAGGATAGGGGATGAAAACCAGATTTTCAGCAGGTAATGGATAAATACAATATTTTTAATTCATAGAATAATTTAATAATTTGTGTTGGAAAAGACCTTTATGATTATCAAGTCCAACCACTAACCCATCACTGCCAAGCCCATCACCTAAACTGTGACCCCAGGTGCCACATCTTTGAAGTGCCTCCAGGGATGGTGACCCTACCACTGCCTTGGGCATCTTGTTCCAGTGCTTGACAACCCCTGAGATGAAGAAATCTTCCTGATACTGAATCTAAACCTCCCCATGTGTAACTTGAGGCTGTTTCCCCTTGTTCTGTCACTTATTACCTGGGAGAAGAGGCTGTCCCCAGCCTGGCTACAACCTCCTTCCAGGCAGTTGAAGAGGGCAACATGTTCACCCCTGAGCGTCCTTTCCTCCAGTCTAAATATCTTTGTAAACATCTTCATCTGTTACCATCTACAGCTTGGGTTTAGTGCCTTGTGTGCGCTAATTTTCCTTTTTTACTTTCCTTCATGTCAGCCAAGGAGCTGTGAAACTTTGCAGTTGCAGGCAGAGCTCTGCTTTATGTTTTGGTGCCTCTGAGAGGTGGAGGCGCTTGAGGTAGAGGTAGAGGCTGAGAAGAGAACAAATAATGAGTTTTCAGATTTTCAGGGCTGTGACATGATGCTCATGAGGTTATAAACCCTTAACCAGTGTGGTACAGATGGGAGATAATTGAGCTGAGGATGCTGTGTGCTGTAGATGCTGATTGAGCCTCTTGACAGCATCAGCTGTGCTGAGTCAGGCTTGTTACTGAGCTCGATCTATTTCTGTCTCCTTCTTGTCCTGGGTTAGAACTGAAAGAAAGTTAGCACAAAACCCCACTTTGCCTCTGAGACTTACTCCAGAAAAGTGCATAAACTATCTTTGTTTTCACTCTCTTAATTTTTCCAAGAAAGCTATTGAGACACCTCAGGGAATATCAAGGCTTTGACTGCAAAAACAAGAATAACAGAAATTCTACTGTAAACTTTGTGCTGATTTTAGCTGTGAGGACTAAGAATGTAGCTGTGCATTAAATTTTTCTAGTTCCGACCCCTACAGAACAATACAGCCAGCAGCATGAGCAGAAGCTAAAAAATTTCTACAAATGTTGAAACATGAAGGATTTTTTTTTTTCTGAATCTCTACCTGCAATTTGTAGTGACTGAACTGGGAGGAATTAATAGATTGAGTGTGAAAGCAAGTGAGATTTTATAGTCTGTTGGTACTTGGTTACACTATAAAAAGTACCATAGAAATTTAATGTGCAAAAATTGCATTCTGCCCTTCCTAAAAGCAAAGATCGGGCTGATTTATGTGCAAGCCCCCTACCATTTCTGCAGGATGTGTTTGACATTGATGTCATCTTTCCTCTGCCTGCTGAGGCCTGTGTCTTGCTGATTTATAATCTGTCTCCCCCTGGTTTTGTGGTAGGTGCTTTCCAGTGGGAACGATTAGAAGAGGACATAAGAAAGAAGCTGAAGGATCCAGATAAAACAGAACACGTGCTTGAGAAAGTTAAATGCATCCTGAAAACTCCAGGAAAGGTACATCTAACTCCTTTGTGTCACTATTAGTTACTTAAGTTTTTGAGATATTGTTTTGTAGACAAGGTTTTCCTGTCAGTCTTTGTTTTAAAGTCACTTTGCATTAAAGAGCCTGTACTTTTTCATGCTTTCAGTGAGTAGTTTGCAGGCACATACACATAGATCCTGATGTAACATCCAGAATTAATGTAATTGGTAAAAACCACACAAGCAGGTATTCTAAAGGGATTACTCGTATTCGCAGCTTTAAACATTGTCTGCCAATATGATTATGTGTTGCTAATTCCCATGTAATAGAGGCTGCCCAGGAAAGATTTGCTCCTGAACATAAGCCAAAAGTTGGGCTTCTGCAGTAGATCCAGAGAAGGGTGGTTTCTCATATAAATGCTGTGTTGTGGAAAGTTGTCTGTAACTCAATATATTTAAGTCAGTAGAAGACCACACAAAAATTGTAAAATATTATTAAGTTAATATAAAGTCACCATGCAGAATTAGTTTTAATATAGAATGAGTTTTTACAGACATTTTTTCTTGGAGCATATACATTCCCTGATAATACAGAACTTGCTCTAATGATTTCTGTTGATTTAGAAAGGAAAACCTCTCAGATTCTCTAGGAACAATACAATATAGACATCAAAAGGTCACTGGACTGTTTTCAGCTTATGACTGCTTTGTTTTAGGCTTAGCAGCCCTTAGAGCCCACAGCTAAAACATTTATAGGTTTGGCCTTGAATAGCCTGAAGACTTTTAAGATAGCAAGCCTGAGCTGTTGTAGTTTCTTTTATTCTATTTATGCTTTCAGAGTACTCTTATTTCTCATTTAAGCTTTTTTATTTTTGAAGCCAATAAGAAGGATCTGTGATTTGTCTTAGTAAAACTAAAAATTTTATAAATTTAACCTTTTAACCATAAATTCAACCTCATCTGAATTTCACTTGTCAGAATCTAGCAACACGATTTTAATGCAGTTCCTTTTGTCAGCTTTAGGTTACACTTTTAAGGTAAGAAAACCAAAATTGAAAACTAACTGGCAGTACTGGGTTTTGGAGGGCCTTGACACTACCAGGTTATTCTAAGAGGAGTCTGTGCTCCAGCCTGTGAGCTCCCTGTGCCTCTGTGGAGGTGACTCCAGGGCAATATAAACACCAAACTTGCAGCTGCCTTGCCTTTGTACACAGCATCACACTGCGGGGTGGATGTGTGTCCCATCCCTGCTCCCCCCAGAGCCCTCAAACCCCGTTCTGCTGCAGCATTGGGTCTGCACAGGGAATGTCTGCAAAGGTTGGGACTCCAGAAAACTGGTGAAGCCCAACCTGCCTGTAGGGGCTGGATGGGGGAGGTCAAGAATAGCAAACTTTGGTGTGACTGTGAGGGATAAGAGACCCCTCAGAGCTGCTGCACTGCAGGGAATAGGAAATTAGAAAGCAAAAGATGATTGCAGAGGAATGCACATGCCAGAAGCTGTTGTTTATTTTCCCATAAAAATTACGTTCCATAATATTTAGTTCTGTGGGCAGCCACACATGACAGTGTTTAATTACCAATTTATTTTTCAGCTAAACACTGTAAAGGACTGCAAGTCTCACCAGATAAAACGGCTCTATAATACTTCCCTCAGGCTATTCTTTAACACACCTGTGCTGGCTGATGTAATCTTCAAAATACAAGGTACAGTACCACTTGGCATCCATCCTTTACCCTTTTTCCCCTCTTCAAGAATGCGGGACATGGAGGTGACCGTGGCATCAAAACTAAGGAATTATGAGTGCTTTGCTGTCACTGTGGAAAGCAGGGAAAGCTTGTCCCTGTGGATGCCCTGCACCATGGTTCATCTGGGCTGAGCCTATGGGAATTCCTCTCCGTGATTGACATTATTTTTTATTCTATTTTATTCTGTTTTGTTTTACTCCAAATGTGCTGCAGTGTCAGGATTCAATGTTTTGTCTGGAAATTAAATATGTTCATTGTTATAACTAAAGATGCAGTGTGAGAAACATGTTGCATGCTTTTGTAAGAATAAGAATGAGATGTTTTTTAAAAGCTAACACTATTTCTTAGTCTGTCCATACTCACCCTTCATGCAGAAATGGCCTTCTAGAATTAGATAATTATTTTCAGATGTATATTTCAGGGACAGATATGAAGCATTAACTCCTCAAATATAAGCACAGGTCAAGGAGACTCTTTCTAGATGTTCTGTTTAACACACAGAAAAGACTGCGCAAAAATATTGTTGTAAAGGAGAAGAAAATACTGATTTTGACCTCAATGACATGAACAATTCACCTCAGTGTCCCATTCCTGAGAGTCTTTGCGGGAACTTGACTCCTTTTGCAGCCTTTTGCAGCTTTCCCAAAACCCTCTAATTTTATAGATTCCCACACAACACTATATATTTTACAGAAATAAACCCCAAATATCTGGGTTGACGAGTATTTTTAAAAAGCATGCTTATCCACTAAAAAATGTGAACTGTTTTTCCTAATAATTGATACATCTTCTAAATTTTTTTTTCTCAAATTCATCAATCAGAGCAATTGTATCAAAATTATATGACTACTAAAGAAATTGAAGGCCCTAATCTTAACCAGACATACAAATTTGTAAGGTTTTGAGCAATTCCTTGGATACTTAGCATTGCTTTGAGTTTTCTAGCTTGCAGAAGTATGGAAGCCAGGAAAAACTGGAGCCCATTGTGTCTGTGTAGAGACACAGAGCGTGACTGGACATCTTAATTAGTAGATGAGTGTCCATTCACAAGCACATATAGGACATATAGCATGCAGCTTAGACATTTTGAAAGTGGAAGTACAGGAGGTAGAAACAGAACAAAAGACAAAAAATGCTAGAAGATTTCAAAAAATTACTCAGGTACCAATGTTGTGATTAAAGACATAATTAAAACAGTAACTTCTTTGTAAGTATATGCATTATATTGCATGTGAGTTGATCTGTTTATTATAATTTTGATTAAAACATTTACATCCAACTCTGAATGCTCATTTTGGGTTTGGCTGCTGTCCTGACTGGCACTTGCTTGGCACTTGTTGCATACTGAGCTGGACTGCTCAGTCCAGGTGGACTCTGCAGCCCAAAAGGCCTCTGCCATCCTGGGCTCTTGGCCTCTCCACGTCTTCCAAAGACTGTAGGAAAGCAAAGGGTTCACTTGTAAATAATAGAAAATTGATACATTTATGGGAAAAAATCATCAGTGGTTTTTTCATAAGACAGCCATTCAGGAAATTCACTTAGTCACAGTATTTAATTTAGTTAAATTTATACTTACTGGACTTAATGGAATTTCATCTGGAAAAATTTGTCTTTCTCTGCTTTCTTTGGTCATTCTATACAAACATCACTTACCAGCAGGGTTACTGGTGCACATAAATGACTCCTCATAGAATCATTCAGGTTGGGAAAGACCCCTAAGATCATCAAATCCAACCATTAACCATTTGCATAACACTTCATAATATGGCATATTTATGAAATGGGTTCAGTTTGTGTGAACAGATTTATTCTATTTTGTCTATTCTCAGTTGGTTTAGTCTATTGCATTTTGACTTAAATAATTCTTTGCTTGTTGATTTTGTTTTATTTTATTATTCATTATTCATCCTAACCAGTATGCAGTGAGCGTGTTGTTAGTCATTGTCAACTTTCAACACTTTAATCACGTTCAGTGGGGTGAAGACCTCCTAAGAAGACATGAACTTTAAAATGAAGATACTTCTGTGTTGTATAAAATCATTGTATATTGATTTTTGTCTTGCATCCTGCAGGTGCAACTGTTCCAGCCCACAGGGCAGTTCTGGTGGCTCGCTGTGAGGTTATGGCAGCAATGTTTAATGGTAATTATCTAGAAGCAAATAGCATTCAGGTTCCAGTGTATGGCGTTTCCAAAGACACTTTCCTGTCCTTCCTAGAGTACCTTTACACTGACTCCTGCTGCCCAGGTAAGGAAATACTGTAAAATACAGTTCTATATCTGTAATTCATTTTTCCACAGCAGGGCATGGGTAGAGAGTAATGTAGCAGCGCCTATTTGATTGAAAAATACCAATATTTGAATGTGCAATGTCTCGAGAAAGATAATGTTTTTGTATTGTGAAATAAAAAAAGAAATCCGTACTATACAAGTAAAATAGAAAAAATATTTCTAATAACATTATTTATTTGCTTTGTGCTCACATAACAAGACTCAAAGAAGTTTCAATTTCATTTCTGATCCATTATAATATTTGTATTTTTTTTTTTTTATGTTACAGTAATACTGCTTTCTAGTCTGGATTCTGTGTTAAATTTAAAAGTTGTCATTTCTTGAACACACATATAGCTGAGTGTATTATAAACAAGGCTAAATTGCAGGAATATCTTATTTATACACATGGTTATTTTATGTGTATGTCTACCCAGAAAAATATGCCAACAGGAGTGTTTTGCAAGAAAAATTGAGCTAAAATATTATTTATGTCCCAATTTTTATCTTTCTTATGAGAAGAAAATCTGAATACTAAATCTAAAACATTATTTAAATTTTGCTTATTTTTCCATGATATAATGAATAAAAGATATTGTGATATGTATTTTTGCTTTTGTTTTATTTTGAAATAATTATTCTACCTTATTCTTAGATATTCCATGTTTCTCTTTTCACTCCACCTAACATTTCCTTGTTTATCAGTTTAAAAATGCAACTACTGTGCTACATTTTAAAAAAAATATTGCTCTTTTTTTTGTCTTTGGACTTTTGGCTATATTTTCTTGTATCATAAAAATGCTTTTCTGAAAGAGAACTTAGCTAAATTCACTTATTCCTTCTCAGTTACTCTAAATAAATCAGCAGCACTTGACTCATCATTTTCAAGATCCACAATATTGACAGCAAGTCTTTACACCCATCTGCCAAAAATTTCTAAATACATTTTTTCTTCTTAATTGTATAGCTTATCTGGAAAAATAAGGTGATACAGCAAAAAAAAATTATAATAATGAAAAAATAAAACAAGGTGATCACAGGAGTCTGATTTTGTGTTTGTTGTTAGGTATTTAAAATTCAGCTTAGTGAAAAATAGCTTTGATTATCTTGTCAGAAAGGTAAAATACATGTAACTTGTGTCTTCTTGTTTTTTAGCCAGTATTCTCCAGGCGATGTCTCTGCTGATCTGTGCAGAGATGTACCAAGTAATGAGACTCCAGCATATTTGTGAACTTTACATCATCACGCAGCTCCAGAGCATGCCTAGCAGGGAATTGGCTTCCACAAGCCTCAGTATTGTTAGCTTGCTCAAGAAAGCTAAGGTACTCACTGTATATATATCAAATGAGAATATATATGTTGACTGTTATAAGTTGTTTCAAAATTTTTAAAAATATTAAGAGCAATTTCTGTTCCTAAGGAAACGTGTTGGTATAAAATCTGTTTATTAGGATAACTGGTGACACAAGGGTGGCCAGAAGAAATCCTTCAGCCTTTAATTGCTGATTATGCAGTTACAGAATCACAGAATTGCCTCTACCACTGTACCCAAGCCTGCTCCAGAGCTTGACAACCTTCACCATGAAGAAAGCTTTCCTGCTATTCAACCTAAACCTCCTGGCACAACCTGAGGCTATTTCCTCTTGTCCTGTCACTTTTTATCTGGGAGCAGAGACTGACCCCCCAGCTGTCCACAGCTTCCTTTCAGGGAGTTGTAGAGAGTGATAAGGTCTCCCAGAGCCTCTTTTTGTTCCAGGATAAAAACTCCACCTCCTTCAGCTGCTCCCCTTAAGATTTGGGCTCCAGACCCTCTAGTCACACCCTCATCTCTAGAATTCCTTTTATCATGGACACACTGCAGTAATTCAATTTAATTACAGCTTCTTCCAGGAAAGATGGATTTCAGGCAAGTAAAGATGCGCTCACTCTTCCTTTAGACAAAAAAGAAAATTATGTGGTATGGAGGTGACAAAGGAGTTCCAACTGCATAGAATATTGAGAGAAATGCATAGAATAAGGAAAAGAAAAGATTAGATGCTTAAAAAAGAGAAACAATAAAGACATGTTTGGAAAACAGAAGAGGAAAGTAAAAATTAGATTGAAGGATATTGCCTTAATCAAATAGGATTTAGTGCAGAAAGAGGAGATCACAGAACCAACATGACACATTCCTTCCCTCCTTCCTGTGAAGTTCTGTCTCTGTGCAGATGTCAAAATTTCCAAATTCATGATACCTCAGGGTTTTTTTTCTACCCCTGGGAGAGGGACTTTGTTGATTTGTTCTTGGGTGTTCACCTGTTTATGTATTTCCATTAAATTACTTTTCTTTCATTATCTTCTATAGTCAAATCTTTATTTAGTAAATTGCTTCACAATGGAAACCAGAAATATTTTGACATGTGAGATGTGGTTATATTTTAGACATGATAGCATTAAGAGTTTTTTTGTCTTCTTTTTTCCCACAGTTTCACAATTCTGATTGCCTTTCAACTTGGCTTCTTCATTTTATTGCCACTAACTACCTCATCTTCAGTCAAAAGCCTGAATTTCAAGAACTTTCAGGTATTTTTCTGTTCATTTTGAAAAGACAAATGTTTTTATGTTTTGCTGAGATAAAAAGTGATGTTCTGGATTATACTATTTTTGCATGAGAAAATAATTAAGGTTTCTTTAGGATATTCCAGCAGGATGTTTCACCACCCTGGCATGGGATCAGCACACAGCATGACACAGCCAGCATTGCATCACCATTTTTATGGGTCCTGTTGGGATGGCCAGGTTTCCTACCCATAACTGAATTTGCTGGACCAGTTTGGTCATTGTATGTCAACCCCTTCATATTATCATGCTAATTTAAATCAAGGTAATGGGTCATTTTTGATACTTCTTCAAGTGCTGGTTTTTAAAGGGTCTTTCTTTAAGAAAGTAGGATTTTTATAGTATGCTCCAGCAGATCTTATAAAATTAAAAAATTATGGCCCATTCAAGTAAATAAACCCACCTTCTTCCAGGGACCTGATATTTATTTTTCCAAGCATTTGTATTTGTTTCTGGTAGTGTAACTAGAATGTTTTGCTCATTGCCTGTATGATTTTCATTCACCCTGATGAGGGGTGCATCTCTTTGACCTGTGGCACCTCATCACCTCGAGGTTCAGGACAGCAACACAGCAGCAGGCAGCAGCTCTCCCAGGGCTTTCCAAGACCTGAGACCTTCACAGAAATGCAGAATTAGCTGAGTTGGAATAACACACAAGGTTCACTGAGTGCAACTCCTGGGTCTGGACAATGCCATCCCCAAGAGTCACACCATGGAGCATTGTCCAAAAGCTTCATGAACTCTGTCAGGCTGGTGCTGTGACCACTGCCCTGGGGAGCCTGTGCCAATGCTGAAATACGCACTGGAGGAAGAACCTTTACCTAATCCAGCCTAAACCTCCCCAAGGAGGTCTGAACAAAACTTCAGGCCATACCCTTGGAGTGTCTGCCCCTCTTTATCCCATCTGCCCCATCTTCTTCCCCTCACAAGGAAGTGGCAGACCCCACTGGGGTCTCCCCTCAGTCTCCTCCAGGCTGAACAGACCAAGTGCCCTCAGACGCTCCTCACACAGCTTCCACTCAAGGCCCTTTGCTGCCCTCCTTTGGACACTCTCTAATCGTTTTAATGTCATTCTTACACTGTAGTGCTCCAATCTGCCACAGACTTGAGGCGGTGCCATCCCAGTGGGCAGCAGAGCAGGACAATCCCCTCCCTTGCCTGGCTGGCCATGCTGGGCCTGGTGCCCCCAGGACAGGAATGTCCCTCCTGGCTGCCAGGACACTGCTGACTCGTCATCAACCAGGACCCCCAGATCCCTTTCCAGGGCACTGCTCTCCAACATCTCATTCCTCAGTCTGTCCATACATCCAGGGTTGCCCCATCCCCGGTGCAGAGTCCAGCACTTTTCCTTTTTGAACTTCCTATGGTTGGTGATCACCCAGTCTTCTAACTCACTGAGGCCTTTCCGAAGGGCCTCCCTGCCTTTGAGGAAGTCAGCAGCTCCTCCCAGGTTTGTAGCATCTGCAAACTTGGTCAGTGTCCTTTCCATAAGTCTTCCATCTGGGGCACTTATGAAGATGTTGAAGAGCACAGGGCCAAGGATGGAGGCCTTTGGAACCCCACTAGTGACAGGTCCCCAGTCTGATGTCCCACCAGCCACTGTAACCCTTTGTGCCTGACCTGTGAGCCAGCTGCTCACCCTTCACCTGATGTGTTTATCCAGCTGTGGGCTGGACATTTTGTCAAGAAAGATCCAGTTTTGGTGAGAAAACGTACCAAAAGCTTTACTGACCTGCAAAAACCTTACATCAACTGGCTTCCCTTGATCGGTTAGGTGGGTTACCTTGCCATCGAGGAAATCAGATTTGATTAGCAGGATATTCCCCTGAGGATTGCAGCCCTGCCTTGTGCCCAGGTGAGTGCAGTTTGCCTGCCCTCAGGCTCTCCCAGCTGTAAACTCTCTGCCTTCATCTGAGGCCCTCAAGGAGCAATGGATGCAAGCTGACTCTGGAATATCTGGGGTTAGGGAGATGAAAATGCATCTTTCTGCAAATGCAGAGAAGAGTAATCTACACAGTATGGGTAAAAGACTCTTATATGACTATGTCAGTGATTAAAAACTGTATGCAATAAGAGATTAATGTCTTGCTGGATTCTTAGCTGAACTTCTCACCTTGCTTTCTGTACTGATCTTGAGACAAACTACCTGTACAGGAATTGATATACCCTGCTTTATAGTTCTGCAGTATAAAAAAAATCCTTGCATACTACATATGACTGTTCTCTAAGAATAAAGTATACTCATCTTTAGAAATATCTCTCTGCTCTCCTTAATAAGTATTGTATTCATTTTTTCAAAAAAACTTTTTTATTACTAACTTAAAAATAAGGAAACATTGTGTGATAACTCTTACCTCTGTGCCATAGTAGAGCTCAAAGCAAAACAGGCAGCACTCACCTTTACTTTTGTAGTTGTATTTATATCTTTAATGGTTTTTTTATCTATTTTAAAATACTTTTTATAGCCTGTGCATATGTGCTCTGTGTCTATATATTACATTTAATTCCTTTATTTCTTTTTCTAGTGGAAGAGCGCAATTTTGTAGAGATGCACCGATGGCCTTCAAACTTGTACCTGAAGCAGCTTGCTGATTACAGGAACTATATCCACTCTCAGAAATGCCACTGCACAGTAATGTAAAGAGACTGAGTGCATACAAAGTACATTTCAACTGCAAAATTTCAGATTGGGGATTATACCGAACAAAAAAACCATGTCAAGAGTGAAACCTGATGCTCACCTCCTCTGGAAATTACAGACATTCTTTGTTTTGCTAACAAATCACTCTAATTTTTACCTTGAAGCATTGAGAAATGTATGTTGAAGATTAATTTTAAGCACAATGACTTCATATTCATGGGGATTAAATGTATTACAGGACAGTGCCGTGACTGGCATCTGCTCCCCTTTCTAATTTCCTTTGTGTTTATTTTATTGTTTTTCATGGTTGTTTGTGGCTGCTAAACTGAATCTGACTGGTTTTGTAAATCTGTGTGTCATAGAAACATAGGAGTACAGTAGCAGTGCAGGGAAGCTGAAAAGCCAGGTCATCATAAGTTCTTCATATACTTCAGGATGCAAAACTTTTCTGCAGCATTTGTTAGTTCACAATATAATAGGTAGGCTTAAGAAGCATTGTAGTTACTGTTAATTTATTACTCCAGAGAAAGCCTGTAGTTCTGTTACAACCCTATGAGTACATATTTTAATTCCAGAGGAATGCCTATGCATCATGGTATTCTCTAGTGCCTCCAAATATCTAAAGAATGACATAATTTTTCCTGCCAGTATGTAGGAGAAGAAAACCTGTTTTCACAATCTGCAGAACACCTTTGTTAGTGTGGCCATATTGTATTTTATCCCGTGAGGATTAAAGAGAGGGAAAACTATGTATGCTCAGAGCATATATGTATGGTACTGATGGACAGGGAAGAAAGGCAGAGGGGTCAACAGCCTTTCTTGGGGTTTGAGCAGAAAAACTCACTAGTAGAAGTGGCTTTTTTGGGAAAAGTGTGTCTAGTAATCATAGTCACCACAATAAATGTTAGCTGTGCTGGCCATGACGGAGGTGACCCTCACAGATTTGGGATGTTGGCTTTTGTGGTGGGACTTGGAGCTCAGACCTCCCCAGCAGGGACTCAGTTCAAGTTTAGTTATCATCGTGTGCTCGTAAGCTACACCGTGTGAGACAAACCTAGCTGTGGATCCTTTCGGACACAGGAGAAAAACCGAGAATATTATGACTGGCATGATCCTTGCAGATGCTATTTATCATTTTCTTGACCAAAACAACTTGTCATGCTGCTGACTTGTATATACATGTGCTAATGCCAAAATTAACTGAGCCTTTTCCTGAGCATAGGTGCTTTTCTAGAAGCAAAATCTAATCAAGGAACTAAACACCTCATTATCATTCTTGTACTTTCAATTCTGGCTTTTCATCTGCCTTTGTAATGTGGTATGTAGCCTGAGACTGTGGCATTTCTGCCACATCAAATGTATCTGGAAACTGCATCTATGAGAAGGTGTAAAAACAAATTACTGGAGCTGAATCTTTTTTTTTTTTTTTAAGGTATAAGAATTGTTATATTTTTCAATACCATTTTCTAGATAAATTGTTCTTTTCAAATTCCATTCTAAAGTCATAGAGATTTTTTTTGGTGATACTTTGCAGAACTTGAGAGGGTGTTTCCTTCCCTATTTTTGTATACACACAAAATAAAAAAGAGTTTATGACTCAGCTGGCTGCTGCAGACTCAAAATTCCAAGGCTCCTTTTAGGCAAGAATGATTTAAAAAAAAACCAAAAACCTGCATCTGCACATCCTAAAGTTATTTAAAAGATGAATAAATGTATATACATTTTGCATATAGGGAGCCTAAAATCTAGAAAATGATAATGCTTTTTCAGGATCATGAAAGAAAACTGAAATTATTAACAAAAAAATTAGTAGGAAAGTAATATGTATGAAACTTACACCTGAAAAAGTAGTTTTTATAGTTATATAGTTATTAAAAATTTAAGCAAAAATAAAATTACTGGATAGATATTAATAAAACTGTAAGTTCTTTGAAGCCTAAAGTAATGAAAAAATTTGTGCATACAGTTAAACTACAGCTTGTCTAGATGTCTGATAGCATCCTTGGGTGCTTCTACCAGAAGTCAGCTCAATTATCAAAAGTAGGGATTAAATGCTGTATACTGACAACCTGTGCAAAAGTGACACAAAAGCTCTGTGAATGTTAATCTAAACTTCATGTAGTCCTGCATCTCTAATATTTTGAAAGCTTTCCCAGTTTTTTCACTAGGAATTAGTCTGTTGCCAATGATTTGTGTGTAGATAACACATAAGAAAGTACTGGTTTTAATATCTGTAAATGTTTTATAGGTATTTAAAAATAGGCTTAGTGGAAATATAAACACTTTATATCCAAACCAGAGAAATATTTTGCTATTATGCATTTTAGACAGTGATAGCCACAGGTTTTATACAGACAAGTTAGGCAGTATAAAATATTTAGTATTTATTCAGAGATTCAGAGATTAATGCTTACTACTGTTCAGACAATAAACCAAGTTTCCATTTTACTGTGTATCCCCATAATGCTGCCTGTATCAGGTGCAGATGTGTTGTACTTGCAGACATACACCATCTGATAAATTTTAAGTCTTAGAAGAAATCTTACATTCTGAAAGATGATTTTCTGTAGAAAAGAATGTATATGTACCTTAGAGCTATTTTTAAACCTTTTTTAGCATTTGGAAACATGACTGAAAGTAGATAATGATGCTTTGTGAGTTGCTATTCTTAGTTGGTTTTAGTGGAAGCTTTAGGACTGTATCCATCAGAGATAGTCAGGAATTAGGGAAGTACTGAATTTGGTGTTTATTTAAAACTGTGTATGGCATAAAGTAAAAACTGCTTTGATATAACCCCCCACCTTATACTATGGTATAAAGTAAAAACCAGGAACCAATTGGAAAAAAAAGTTATTTAAGGAAGTGGTTTTTGAAAAATAGAATGTTTTG
The DNA here is from genome assembly GCF_027579445.1 of Ammospiza nelsoni. Taxonomy (NCBI): domain Eukaryota; kingdom Metazoa; phylum Chordata; class Aves; order Passeriformes; family Passerellidae; genus Ammospiza; species Ammospiza nelsoni. The sequence continues at coordinate 7,023,707 of NC_080669.1, forward strand.
GGAATGCTTCCACTGGTTCCAACGCCTCCCAAACTCCCCTGGCACTGGCAGCATTCAAATGAAAGAAAGAGGTCGGTGGTGAATTTGGATGTCCCTAGGCAGTACCTATAGCATTTCAAATTATATATTTAGGCTTAAGTTTTAGACTTAATTTTTGCTATCCTATATATGTGTGTTCTTGTCACAAACTAGCACTAAGCTTTATAGAGACAAAAAAAATCTTTTCTGCACTAGTAAGGTTTTCCACAGGATAGTCAGAAAACCTTTGCTATTGTTCTTAAGCCATGGTGGTGTTGATTTGAAAAAAAAATACACAAAAACAAAACCAAACCAAAACAAAACAAAAAAAAAACCCCACCAACCTGTTAGAAAAAATAACTATTTTATTAGGCATGTCCTGAAACACTTGTATGTTTTTCTTTTAATGTACCCTGACTAAATTACACATTTTTGGATTGAATGTGTAAAAATTTTGATACAAAATTAAAAAAAAAGTTCTCCTATCAGTCTTATGTGATTACTTATGGATATATATTAACATACTTGGCTTTACACTGGTGATATTTTTTGTAGCATATTGGAATCATAGAACCATACTGACTTGGGAAGAGCTATTGGCTTGAGTTGCAAGGGACTTAAAGATCCTCTTGTCCCAACACCCCTGTTATGGGTAGGGACACATTCCACTAGACCAGGCTGCTTAGAGCCACAGCCTCACCTTGGACACCCAGATCCTCAAGTGAGCACCCACTGAGCCACAAGAGCAGCACTGAGCACTGATGGAAGCTGCAGGCAGTGTCTCAAAAGCCAGAGTGTGTTCAGGCAGCAGGGGGAGAATTTGGGAGGAAGGGAAGAAGGGTTTGGTTTATGAAGCATTGAAGAAAGAGGGAAGAAAGATAAAAAGGAAGGGGAGATCAAATACGAGAGGATCACCAGTCTTGGGTCCAGCATTGATCCAGCTTGTTCCCCACCCAGGCTCTGTGAGGGTCGTCTCGGGTTGCTGTTGATATTTGCTGCCCCAAGATATGCAGGATGTCTCTGCTTTCGCACGCGTAACTGAAGAACGAGTCTGGACTCTTCACTTTTCGGTCTTGAGGTTGTTTATTAATTCTTATCTATAAAATTTTCTTTCTGCCCAACCGAGATCTGCTCAGCAAGGCAGCCACAAGCACTCTGACCAGTCCTGAGGCAGTGTTGTCTTTTTATACTACAAACTACATATAACATATTTACACTTAATTCCCAATACCTATCACCTACGTTAGACAGTGCACTTCTACTCTAAACTAATCCCAAAGTGCCAACATCACTGCAGAAAATGGAGAACAAGAAGAAGAAGGAGAAAGGCTGGACACACCCAAGTTCCTCCATCTTGTCCCCATAACCCCCATACCCAAAATCCTAAAACCTACATTTTCATCCTGTGGTTATTTTGTTATAACACTATTCAAACCTCTGTGACTTTCATGTCCTCATACAAAGCTGGCAACTTGCTCCAGGGGTCAAAATCAAATCCCCAGGTGTTCTGGGCTGCATGCCAGGATCTTCATGCCCCCTGACGGGGTCCTTGGCAACTCTGGACACCCAGAGAGACATACTGAGTCCCGACATGAGAGTACCTTTTTATAGGTAAGTATATGTAGGCTCCCTGCATTTTTTTGTTACCTGTCAGACTTTTCCAGTGGTTCTGAAAACAGGAGGCAACACGGACACTATTAAGACTCATCCCATCTTCACTGACACATCTGTAAATCTGTGGCAACCTGCTCATCTTTTTCCTAAAAGCTTGTCTGATGAGATTTTTACTATCTTGTTGCAAGTGCAGAACTGCAAGAAATTTACTGTGGAAAGGGATGGATGGGTGGATAATTAGAAATTATGCAGAGGATTGGCACTAACTTTGCTGTAGATGGCTTCTTCTTTCCAGGGTTGTGACATGATATTCAGCCATCATGGGTTACCTGAGATCGTTTGTGCCCACTTCACTGCAGTGGTATTAGGGGAAACTCTGCTGGTGGAGAGCAAGTAGCACAGTATTTGCTGTCATTGTAAGTCCCCAGCGTCTCTTAGAAAATACTACAAAAACTGGTGTCAATACAAAGACAGACGTATCGGCCAGTCCAGGCCTGCTCCAGAAGCCTCAGGTTGAAGACAGAGAAGGCAAACACCTAAGGCAGCAACACTTCACCCAAGTACAGAGGATAGTTTGGGGTAGAAGGTTGAATTCTGGTCAAAGCTTTATTTTTAAAAGGTTTACAGTTATTCTTCCTGTCTGGGTCATTACTTCTGACTTTTCAGTAAAGTGGTGTCCTCACAGAATGTTTTTACTGCATGTATTTTGCAATCAATGTTATTAATATGAAAATGGCTATTTTGAAAACATGTATCTTATTAAGTATCTTGACGCCTCTCTTAGCCTGTATATGTGACTGTCACATTTGGAAAGGAGGAGGAGGTTCAGGTCAAGTGGTGGGGAAAAACATCCAATCCTCCAGTACTGAGATCCATCCCTCTTCTCAGTCCTGCTCCACTCCCAGCCTCTTATTCAAGGACAGCTGAAAACAATGGCTGAGGCCAACAGGAATATCACTCTAAATGTCTTCATCATGCACAGGTTGCTGGTCAAGTCCTTTGTGTGTCAGGGATGCAGATGTCATCAAGAGGAAAGTCAACCCTGATTCTGACTTTTGTGGCTGTCAGGGTGAAGACTGCTTTAGGGTTTTTAACCTGAAAGATTTTCCATGTGACCTGGAGATTCACCTAGGAACTCCAAGCTGAAGACATGAAATTCTTACTATTGTTTGCTCAAAAGGATAAAGACTGGGGGGCTGGCTATAGGCTGTAAATGCAAATCAACAACTACCTACATTCCTTTATATGTTCAGCCATGCTCAGCTAACAGGAGAAATCAGCTGGACAAGCCTGGGCCATGACATGCCCATTGTTTTGAAGACCAAGGATACTCCAGTTCATATACAAACACTTTCTAAAGGTTGGGACATCTTTTTATTCTTTAACCTGATGAGTTCTGCTTTTTCCTACACCAAAATCTTCTTGCCTGCAGCAGCAGGTGAGGACCACCCCAAGCATGGGTGCAGCATCACTAGCAGCACTGCAAGCTGGGAATGCTCAGATCTGTTTTGCACCCCAGGTTATCCTAACTGTGAGCAGGCATGGGACATGTGAGTGGTGACAGGCTTCTGGTGAAGCCACCAGGTGCCAGTCCCCATCATATTCCTCTGCCAAGGACACTGTGCCCCGCCCCACTCCCAGGGGTCTCAAGCATCTGTCTGGTCCTAAGGGATGCTGCTGCTTTGTTCCCCCTCAATGAACTTGCAGAGTTACATCCAAGCCACACAGAGCCTCATGAGTTCATAAATTAATTTTTGATAGGCATAAAAAGCAGCTCTCCAGAAACTATAATTTATTGGATTGATGGCTTTTTTATTGTAAAATTAAAGTTTTTTACACTGAAAGGTATTGTGTTTTTCGAATTTTTTCCCTGTTGGAGTAATGTCTTTTTATTTTTGATTTGGTTTTTAAAGGAATCTGGACCAAAATGACAGCCAAAAATACCCAGGCCTAATAAGTATGTGGACACTATGCATCCTAAAGGCAGTTTACAGGAAGAGTGAAATGTTACTCAGAATAAGGATGTGCTTGTAAAACATCTGTCTCAGCCCACACTCACCAGCAGCATTCCTGCACGCTCTGTCAGCCAGCAGCAGCCACCAGGCCAAGGGGAGGCTCCCCAGCACAATTAATTCCCCCCATGCCCCCCATGGCAGCGTTCCTGCGGCTGCTGTACTGCAGAGCTGACACAGGCAAAAATGAACACAAATTTCAGGGTTTAAGAGGTGACACGTTGCTGAACTTCACATGGACAAGAATGGAAGGGCAAAAATTGCTCAGGTGTTCAATCTCAAAATGCCACAAGAATTCTCAGGAATGGGAACTCAACATTGTTGGGACAGAGATAATACAGAAATTTGTAGAACACTCTCCAAGGAAGAAGGCCCAACTTGAGACTTCCCAAATGTTATCCTCCCTCAGTCATTTTCATATCTCTCCCAAAAGAAGGTTCTGGCATTGCCAGCCACACCTCTACCCTCTCAGCTGAATATATTCCTGACAAGAAACTTGGGAAAGGGTCTAGACTTCAAAGTCCCCATAGGTCTGTGCAGGAATTATCATTCATGTATCTCTACAAAGATGGGTTGTGACAGAGTAGTTTGGAGAAAACTACAAAACTCATTGAGATTCCTTTGGGGAATTTGAATCCAATTCCACTTTAAAACCCATGGAAGTACCTTTCCTCCAACACTTCTCCATGTGTTTTATAAAAGTCTTGCAAAGATCTAGATATTCCTTGGCTCACTGTCAAGGTGAGGCCGTGATTTACAAGCAGTCCTGAGAGCTGCTTCAGCTGACACCTTAGAGCAGCCCATGTGCAGTGCTCTGTAACCCTCCTGAACAAGGTCATTTGGGGAGGGGGTTGTCCAAACTTCATGCCTTTGACCACTCAGGGAAAGAATTTGCCTTAAAAACAAAGGTCCAAAACCACATGTCCTAAAAACTTCCATCTACCACAATCTTTTCTTAAAAGGAGCAAAATTTCACAGTAGAGGTAGTGGGTTGCCATCCTCTACTGATGAATTTATTTCAGTGGACAAACTTAAGACTTGAACAGAATTGATCAGAAGAAACACACTCCAAATATAATACAAGCAACAACGAGAGAAAGAATTACAAACAGTGAGATTTCTTTATTGTTAATGTTCAACACTATCATCTTTCAACTTCTTAAACTTACTAAACTTCTTTGAAATAATTCTATGCTTTTAAGAAATAATCTACTACTCAGTGCTAAAAGAACCTACTGTACAAAAGGAACTTAAAAAGGCCTAAAAACCTAATCTTGTAGTTGAAATAAAAAATCCAGGGTTCGCAAATTTCAGGAGGCTGAAGCAGGTGTCTGGTGCCAGTACTCCACTTACAGCTGGTCAAATTCAGAAATGCGGCTCTGAATATGGGCCAGCTTGTTGTGGAGGTACAGGCACCTGCTCTTCATTTCAGAGTAGCTGGGGCTACCCTGTGAAGGAGAAAGCAAAAGAAAATCAGGGCATGCAAACACTTCTGCAGAGTCTACACTCGGATGTCCTTTGTATTAGAAAGTCTTGAGGCAGACTCAGCAGTTACCATGGCCCCGCAGCTCTGGTGTCACACGTACCTGATGTAACTGCTGATAATCTGCTAGGATTCGATGATGCAGTGCCTACAAGAGAAAGAAAATGAGGAGTATTTCACCACCACTATGAAATGCAAACGTTGGTAAAACACTAAATGTTCGCTCAGTCTGACTCTAGACTTTTCCTTCCCTGTCAGCCACCACTCTTCTGGGAGATTTACAAAAACAAATGTCCCCCGCCCAGCAGCACCCAAGATCTGCAATTAAGCCTCTCAACAGGCAACAGAAGGAGCCCATGCTCTAAGACTCTGCTTGGGACACCTCTCCCCTTACTGCTCCTTCGCAGACAGCTCAAACAGGGGCTTTTGGGCACGGTCTGGAAAAAATCAGACCCAGCCCAAGCAGTGTCTGACCATATTTGCCAATTTGCAGGTTCCCATTGTTTCACTGAGCAGCTGCAGGGAATCCAAAACACTGCTGTGATGATGAAGCACAGTCTTCATGGTTTTGTCCTTCTTTACCTGATGGGATTCAGAGCCTGGAGTCAGACACTTCCATTGCTCCTGAAACTGTCTGAACTTCTTTGTGATCTTCTCAATCTGAGAATGTAAATTCCGGTATTCGTCATACTCTGCATTGAAGTCATCCTGGTAGTGCTGGCGTTGCTCCAAGGAGACGATGGCTACGTATTTTCTTAGGGAAAAAATGAGTCCATTTTTCCATGAGTGAACTCTAAGAGAACATTCCAGTATGTTTCTAGTCCATAAAACACATGTGTAATTTTACACCAAGCACTCGGTAATGCCAAACACAGACAGCCAAGATTTGAGTCACTTGCTCTGGGACCGACAGTTTCTACTTTCAAGCTCATGTGCATGAAGAGAATGCAATTAGGTAGCTCAGGAATCTGTCACATTTCTATCACACTTAGTTACTAACACTTGACATTGCAGAGGTATTCTTCATAAGGAAGTGGAGCCCACTTAGAAAACATTTGCTTTAATTTCAAATGTCAAAGGAAAAACACAGCATCTTAAGGAAGAGGAGATACATTACTAAATTAAAATCTCATCCTATGTAGGAAAAGCTGAAATTAGTTACACTTTCTTGTGACAATACGTCTCTAAAACCTATTTGTCAGGGACCTCATTTATGGAGTTGAGTGCACAGAGTCGGACTTTTGAGCTACATTCTTTACTGTCTAACGTCAGAGTTAATTATAATATTGGATTCTTCAAGCGGACAGCAGTGACATCACTGATCATGGAACTGAGGCATTTGCAATACAGCCACAAAATCAATCTCTAGATCAGCCTGAAACAATACTCCATAAAGAACATCTGCTCCTAAGGAGGGCACAATTCATTAATGCTTCAGGCCACTGATGGGAGTCAAACCTTCTTCATTCCCTTCTCCTTCAAATCAACAGGCATGAGGTTTATCAAGCTGATGATAAAAATCCAAGATGAAGAGGCAATGAGAACAATAGATGCCACTTCCCAACACTCTCACACCAAAGCTTCTGCTCCTCTAGGCCTTAAGATCTTGCTCTTTTTCAATAACAAAAGCTGCCTCCACATGGGAGTAAGTACTTCAAACCATCCTGAGACTGATATAAAAAGGAGTAAATTTTTAACAAGGACTGAAAACAACTGGTGCCAAGGATGCATTCCAGGCCAGACACACCTGACTAGTGTGCAGGATAATTTTGAAAAGAAAACTACAGATGGCTTTCAACATTTTGGGAGGCCCAGGAGCAATGTGACCCAGGGCCCTGCCGCGCCTGCTCCAAAGGCCGCGGCTGTCCCAGAGCTGCAGGAGGCCTGACTGCCCTTGCCAACATCCCTGCTCTCACACAAGCTGGCAGCAAGTTCCAGTCTTTTTATACCACACACACAGACACACTTCTCCCTCCCCTCCTGCACTGGAAATTCAATGAGGGGATGCAGCAGCACTGCTGCAGCTGAGCCTGTGCAACTGCAGTGCAGGAAGGGAGGGCCCGTCCGGGCCTAACCCACCTCGGTGTTCATCTCTGCTCTGAGCCTTCCAGGCCCAACTCAACCTGCTCAAAATCACCCTTTCAGCACAGGAAAGAGCTGGACACTGCACCCCACTGATAGGAGCAAGGGTGAATTGTTCTTTTACTCACCTCAAGTCATCTGGTTGGTCACTTGTTGCAGAGCATGTGGAGGCAATAGAAGTATCTCTTCCTGCTCCTGCACAAAAGCACAATTTTGACACTCTTCATCAGGAGATCTTTAAAATTTCAATAGACCCCATTTGGACAGCCTTGAAAAGTCCTTCAGAGCATTCTTCTCACAGCTAATTACTCACAAGAAGCAACAACAATGAATAATACGGCACAAACAACCTTCTCCAAAGAACCCATTCCTGGGAATTAGAGGCAATGGCCACTTTATTCTACTGGTTGTGCATTCCCATAGGGTTAGTCCCAGCTCAGATTTTGTTATTTGATGGCATTATGTGGCATCTGCACAGCCAATGAAGTCATGCAGCAAAAGATGCAGCTTCACAAAAGACAACAGCTTGAGAGAAATCAACATCAAGGTTCCAACCAGAAATAAAGAAAAAAGCTGAAGTTGTTCTCATGACATGTTTTTATCCCCACTTCCCTGCCAAATCCAGAGGCCCAAAGTTTCGATGAGTGCCTGCACTCTTGTCAGCAAGAAAGCCAATTCCATTCTATAGGGCTTACTGGCACTAAGGCTCCAATACCCTGCAGACCAAGCCCAGTGCTCCTCATTAACGTGGCAGGATGGGGTTGGAAACAGCTCTGCACTTGGGAATTGCCCTTTGGCTCTTGGCAGAGGCATTTGGGAAACAGTGCACACGTAACCTCTCAGCCCTCTTTCCAAAGAAATGTTCAAGAATTACCATCATAAGAAAAAGAGCTGCCATAAAGACAAGGCAGCTGAAACTGGAAGGAACAATCAAGATCATGGTAATCTCTCTCTGCTTTCCATTTCAGGTCTTGTGGCAAGCATAATAACTCCACACGATCCGTTCCATTCCTTGTGACCTTCCATTTGCCATTGTTTGCAAATTAATCTTGTGAAAACTCAGCCATTCTTGACAATATTGAAGATATCTGAACTTCAATTCTTGAGGAAAGAACTGTTGTGTGATGTTCCACTTTCTTTTCTTGATTTCAGTTGTATAGCAGAGGTATAAAAAGAAGAGTAAAAGTGGGAGTAAAACTGGACAGAAAGACCAAGAGTCACAGTATGTTCAGAGCAACTTGGAAGAGCAGCTTTGCTGTGAGCATTTCATTCCTAAAAGTACACTTGCTCTCATGCCTCAGTCCACTGAAAATTTCAACCTAAGCCCCAACTTGAAACACGGAACAGATTTTTCCTTCACTTGCTGGGCAGAATTTGGGAACTGGCTCCTGAACAAAGCTGCTCACGAGAGTTTATAGATTTAAGCAAAAATCTTTCCAAAGGCATCCCAAGGTTTGCAGGTACCGTGTCTGTGTCCAGAAGAAATGTGGAAAGACCATCTCAAAGCACCTGTCTCCACAAGCACACCACCACTTGCAAGAGGCATCTGCACACTTCAAACCTGCCTCCAGGCTGAACCCAACTTGGAATTTGCAAGCTCAACCTCGAAAAGAGACAACCCACAGATTTAACAAAGCAACTGAACTGTGCCTTGCTGGCTGTGTCCCTGTCATCAGAAATCAAGGGTTCTTTATGCATTTCTGTTTACCTTTTCTATGTTGTTTCCAATCTGTACCACTTCCACACCTTTTGAAGAATGAAATTCTGCAGCTGGGATGGAGAGGAAACTGCCAGCGCAGTTCAAAGTAGAACTCCAGGAAACCACAGCCCAGGATTTGTAGCTTTTGCAGTTTCCATGAAAAGGCTGAGGTCAATGAAAACAACCATGGAATCACTGAGATTTTATCAATATGTATCAGTAAACGAGTCTGCAATAAATGTGTGACAGGTTTCTGCCTTCAACATGAAAATCTGCTGATTGAAAAAGGGCTGACTCAATCAACACTTGCGATTTTACTAGAAATCAGATGGAAAGAAAACAATCCATTGCCTGTGGCTATCCATTGTCTGGCTCTTCCTTTTAACCAGCTTCTCCTAACAGCAATCTATTTCACAATTCATTGTTCTTCATTGGTTTTGAACTATTTAAAGAAAGAAATAATTTCTAAAAATGAGTTTAGAGATTGTAGTTTTTTTGTAGTTTTCAACAAGGTTCCATCAGCACAGGTTCTGGGCTTTGTTAGAGTTGTCTTTTAAACCAAGAGACAAAATCTTATGTAATGGCAGAAATAGAAAGAAGTCTTGATTTATCATGACCATACATCAAGGAAAATGATTGAGCAGTCATGCAGTGCAGCGCCTTTGTATATCCAGTGCCCGCTTTCAAAGCTACCTTTTCACAGGGTGTAAAAACACAATTAACTATTTCAGAACACTGACAAAGAAGGATTTTCCCATAAGATAAGCCAACACAACAGGAATGTGAGAGAAACACAGATGGCAAGAAGAAAACCTCCAAGTCTTGGCATAACAGAAGCGGAGGTTTGCAATTAGGACACAAGACAAAAACCTCCACAGTAGAGACTGTGGGTAAGGAAAATTGCTGCTTTCGTGGCTTCTAGCCCAAGATGTGGGGACAGCTGTGACCACCCTGTGGATACTCCAATCTTGGACAGTATGAAGGTGGCACCTCCAGAGAGACTTGGAGATCCCCACCATTGAGAAGACCAAGGGTGAAGAAGGACAGGCTGGACAACAGAGAGTCCATTTGATGATGTTATCTCCACACTTAATGTCTCTCTCTTCCCCTCACCCTGCTTCTCTTCTCTCATTTCTTTCTATCTCCCTAGTTTGCATTTACTGTTCAATAACATTTTTACTATTGACTGTAGAAAAGAGTCATGCTTGCACCTTCATTTAGGCAGAAGCTTCCCTTAATACCAAATCTCTACACCACAGTTATCCACACAGGAGTCAGGAAAACCAGCACATCAATACCTTCATCGAAATCCAAGCGGTGCCACTGCTTCAGCCGCCCCAATTCATTTTTCTCCCCGTTTGAATTGGGGATCTCCTTCTGCTCCCTGGCAGGTGCTGGGACGCTGGAACTCGGAAATGTCTCCGTTTGTTGCACCACATGGGTGCAGGGGGAAATGGAGCCAGCACTTGGAGACATGTCCAAAGGGAAAAGAGATGTGGAGGGCAGAAGGCAGGAAGAAAAGTGGCCACCAGCTGCTGGCTGGACATGACTGTGCTGGTGGCCAATTCTCCTCTTCTTGCTCGTCACAGGACTGGAAAACTCAGAAGCCAGAGGCCGTTTCTGCATCAAGAAGAAAATAATTCATTCATTCACCAATGATTGGGATCATCTTTTGCGCCCATTCTGTAAAAGCAGCGCTTCTGAACATGCAAAGGTTGAAAACACGATTTTTCTGCACTAAAAAGTGCATTCAAACCAGGAAGTACTGCAGGTAAAGGAAGTACTGAGGGTCTGTCTCACTCCTACTTTCTCATCTTAGCACTCAGCAAGTCCTACTTCATATCAGTATCTAAAAAGCTTTGGGAGAAAGACATTCCCTTTGGGAGCTCCATCAAAGGATTCCCTGAAAGGGAACGTCCTGCACTTTCACATCACAGCTTTTACACCACCTGCACATCTTCTGAAATTTACCATAGAGTCCAGAATTTTAAAAAAGCACAAATATACCTGAGCAGGTCTTGCTGGAGCATCTGTCTCAGAAGGCCCTGGAGATGTCTCTTGGCTGGTGTTGGTGGTGTTCTGAGATGGAGTCAATTTTCTGTATGGATGGGCCAATATTTTATGTTACAAAGCCTAAATATCAACTGTCATAGTACTTTCCTTGCAAGGAAATCAGAGTCCTTCAGTGTCAGGACTCAAGGAAACAGCATGAAGCTGAGTTGGGGGAGCTTTAGGCAGGATACCAGGAAAATGTTCTGCCCCAGAGGGTGCTGGAGCACTGCAACAGGCTCCCCAGGCCAGTGGCCACTGCAGGAGGCTTCAAGAAGAGTTTGGACAACACTCTTGGGCACCTGGTGTGATTCTTGTGGTGTCCTGTGCAGAGCCAGGATCCTGGCAGGTTCCTTCTACCTCCCCGTATTCTAACAATCTAAGCTTCACTCACTAGGGATTTTTTTCCCTTTCTCTGAGCAACTGAACTTACCCAGAGAGGATTAACTTCAAATTCTGTCTGTCTATTTCAGTGTAGCCAGGCCAATCAGTCTGAAGGGTTTGAAAGAGATGTTCCTTCAGACTGAAGGAATTATCCTTTGCATTCCACTTGGCTACCTACAGGCAGATATGTAGGAAAACAAACCTTTATTATGCTTGCTGCATGCCAAACTACAGAAATATGATTGGTCCTGAACAGCTGCTTGTGAGAACCCAGTTTCAACCAAATTATGTCTTTTAGTACAGAGCTTGATTATTCCTCTATCACATGAGTTTTAAGCCATATTACTCTTTCACCAATAGAAAACACCAAGGATCTCCATCCATATCTAGCAAGAGTTCCTTTGAAAACAACATTGAGAGCTACAGTGAGTAAGGAGAGGGGATCAAGCCCAGGGTCCCTCATCATGTGGCAGAGCCAGGGTTCATTCTAGCAAATCCTGCCATGAGAAGGCCATGCATAGGCCTTGCTCTTTTCTTCTGAACTCAAACGAGGATCATATCGTCCTCAAGACAAATACAAAGTCTACTCAAAAAGGTAAATTGTGGTAATAAAACCTCCAGACCACTGATCTCTAAAGTTCAGGTTTTGACTTCATCCCCTGACACCTGCTCAGAGTTCCACTGAAAAGTGCATTGGGAAAAATCTCCATCAATTTGACCCCTGCAACACACTGCATAACTCATCTAACACACCACCACCATTTCTCACAACTTTGACTTTTTGCCTTGAAAACATCATTTATGTCTATATTGATGCCTATCTACCCACAGCTAAAAAAGAAATGTAAAAGTGACAAAGATATCCAGAATCAGGGATTGACTCCTTAGAAACAGAACTCAGGCTGTGTTGGAAAGGAAGCAAATGTGTGTGTACCAGATCTCAGCAAACTCAGTCTGCCCATTTGAGATTTCTACAAAATAAACCCCCACTTGCTCTGATGTCCACTAAAGTCTGAGCAAGGTATTTCAGGCCGCAGGGCTGCTCACACAGAACTTTCACAATGCAAACCTGGACCCTGAGGCAGTTCACACCTCCTACAGCACATTGACTCCAGGGAAATATCAAATATTGCAACGGCACAGGAGAAAATGTTTTCATCCTTTACAATCTAAGGAGCTGAAAATTTCTAACCAACTTGAAATCTAAATGAGCTACTTCAGTTGGGGTGGCAGAACAAGGCTCTCATTATATTGTGAATGTCTTCAAGGTGAAAAAGCTCTGCCACGGCCTTGAGCAAATCCAGCAACAAATTTCCCAGGTTCAGGGATTGAGTTCTTAAAAGTCACTGTGGGATCAACCAAAACTGTATCCATGTTGAATTCTCCTCCTTGGGCTAGGTTCCAAGACACTGTTTTCCTAGATAAGGAGGAAATGTTGCTACTGGATATATTAAGGATGGCATCATTCAGCAACAGCCATGGGGAACAGGGAATATTGAAAAAGGCAGGAAAGAACCACTGCATCTTTCAATGCAAGTGCATCCTATTGTTGGCTGTAGTAACAAAATAACCATGGAATTCAGAGGAGTACTTCAGAAGTTGGTAAATAAATGAGATCCAAGGAAGATGGAGCTTTAATTCACATGACAGCAAAGAATCCCTCTGCTTCAATTTTCGCTACCATCTTTAACATGGAGGATGTGCCTGGAACACCCTGGAAGGCAATCCCCACAGATCCCAGCAGAAGCCAAGTACCATTGAGAGGCCACCAACACTGTTCAAATGAAACACTGGCCTCTGCAGTTCCTGAACTTCTCTGGTCTGGAGCTTCTCCCAGGAAATTTTACGTGCCATCACAAACCATTTCACACAATCAAGGAACACCTGGTACTCCATGAAGCAGTTAAACAGTGCATGGAAAAGAAAGAGAATGCAATAAGGCACGAAGACCAACAATGTTACAAAGTGTTACTGATTGCCAGCCATTCTAGGAAAACAACAATGCCTCAAAAGTTTTGAAGTTTTCCTTCTTTCTGTCAAATGGACTTTCAGTTTGAGACCTCTGGATGAAGCCGATGGAAGAACTTAACAGGGAGCATTCCCTAACTTGTTCATGGGTATCTAATTTAAAGAGACAGAATTTAAAGTGTCAATCAGGAAAAGAATAGAGTGGTGGAAATAATGCTGGCACAAACTGCACAATCTCACCTGCTGAAGGATCTTTGCAAGGCTGCCCTTGTCCTTTTGCATGACTCCATCTCTCTGCAAGCGAGCAAGCAACTCTGGCTTCTTGTAAGCCCTCAGAGCAAGTAAATGAATCACCCTGTCCCTGTAGGGTCGGCGATAAACAGCACTGCAAGGATTCTGTTCACTCCCTGCAGGCTTCATGGGCTTTGTTCTCTTCTCCTCAGGGACAGGACATGAAGTGTGTGATTCGGCCCTTCTCACATCTGCTGGTTTTCCCAACGGAAAGGAAAGCAGAAAAAGAAGTGTCAAATGGGAAGTTTTCAGAAGGGAAAAGAGTTGATTTAAAATGATGATAGAAATCTTGGCTACAGAGCTGATTTTCACTGTCCTTGTGGTTCCCTTTGAATTAATATATTCTCTGGTTCTGTGACAAAGCCCAATCCCTAACTGGTACTGGATGGAGCATGTTGCAAAGGCACCCTGTACCCTACCAGCAACCAGACCTGTGTCAACTGAATTGCTCTGTGCCAGCCCAAAGCAGATGTGGCACAAAGTTCCAAAATTGACTCTTTAATGCCAGTCCTCACATGCCAGGTATTCAAGGTTGAATATTCCCAAAGGATCTATGTAGACCACCAGCAAGAATCACACAAATCATCAATCACACGTGAAACAGAACATCCCCAATGAAGAACTCAGAAGTTGAGTTTTGTCTCTCCAAAAGCCATCATGATGCTGCCTTAAAATCCACTGCACTAGGCTAAGGCAGAGCAAGAGCTGCACTCGCAGGGGCAGGGATGTCCCTGCAGGCAGGTGACTGCAGCCACAGCCAGGTCAGAGCCTGTTTTGCTCAGGGCACCTGGCTGTGCCTGGCTCAGCTCCCTGCTGCAGGCAGCACCACTGAGTGCCTGGAAGGGGAATGTGCACCTGGTGTCTGCCTGGAGCCAGGCTCCTTGGGGAAACTGCACTCAGAACAGCTTAATACAAATGGCACCACCTAAGCACATTGTGCTTTCAGGGGAATGTTGGAATCTGTCAGTAAGATGAAATCGATATCTTCCTTTCCATTTCCTTGAAAAGAACCTAGTGTAGTATTGTGGCAACATCACTTATTAATTACCAAGATGAAAAATTTAATCTAGCATGGTTTTTCATATTGATCTTATGAAATTCTCTATGCAACTTGCTCAAGGTCACTCTATTTCAATGTCCCAATTTAGTTTAATGGGTAATGACAGTGCCTAGGTGTTCCAAAACCAACATCTTAGCTACCAAGTCTGTGAATTTAAATGCATAAGGTGATCCAAACCTTGACCTCCTTGCTCCAAATTGCAACCCATCAAGCAGTATGGGAACAAGGAAGGACTGGCAGGCTTTCTCAGGGGAAATAAACCACTGTCTGAATGCAGTGACAAGAGACTGCAAGGCTGACCTGAGGCTGACCTCCACCTCCAGTTTGAGGTCTCTGAACACTAGAGATGGCCTGTCCCAACAATATGCTGTGTAAAAGAATTACCAAGTTGAAAGTCTTACAGACATTGAGCAAAAGATGAAAGGCAGCCATACCTCCAAGTGGGTTACACGATTTGACATCCTGTGCACTTCCATTTTGCCAGGCATCACTGGCATTTGGCTAAAAAGGGAAAGAAATTTTCTGTAAAAACTTCAGCCTACTCTCCATTACTCTGATTTCTGACACCCTTCTTTTTAAACAGGACCTGTATTTGCAAAGGTTTGCTGTCACATCACCAAAAAGGGCTGCTTTGACACAGCTCTCCCTCTGAAATGAGCCAGCTACAAAAGTGCCCTGAGAGAGCCACCCTCACTCAGCCTCTAATGCAGCCAAGCCTTGGAGTAGCAAGTCATCCTTTCCCAATTGCTGGCATTTATAGGCATAGGCTTCCCTTGAATTCCAGTGCCTGAGTACAATTGAGCTGGCCAGCTTGACTCAGCGAACAATCCTGGTGAGAGTGGTTCACAAAACAATCAAGAATTCAGGGCAGGACCAGCACTGGGATTTACTTGGCACTATGGAAGCACATCACAGTGTCAGCTCTAAGAAGAATTTCATCTGCACAATCTGAATTTCAACTCTCAACATGCATGAAAACCCTTTCTCTTTTCCTCAGCTCTAGAAATTATTATTTTCCTAGATGTGAAATGGAAAGAGTTTTTCAGTTGTAATGAAATTTGGGTTGCTTGGCTGAACACATCATTTAGTACAGAATATGTCGCATCCCATTGGAACTCACACATCACTAAAATGTTTATCAATCTA
The DNA here is from genome assembly GCF_027579445.1 of Ammospiza nelsoni. Lineage (NCBI taxonomy): Eukaryota > Metazoa > Chordata > Aves > Passeriformes > Passerellidae > Ammospiza > Ammospiza nelsoni. Next base: position 7,039,513 of record NC_080669.1, read on the forward strand.
AGAACATTTTTTAACAAAACAAATTTCTGCCATCCAACAGCTTCATTCTGGAGGCAAAATTGGGCGAGATAAAATCTAAAAGGCTATGATAAATGGACTGAAAAATGTGGACTAATTAGCGTGAGAAGGCAGATATAAATCCCAAATAGAAGGTAGAATAGTATTTAAGGGAACTGTAATTTAGAACCAATGAGGATTAATTTCTTTCTTTGGTAAAATGTATCAATAAGTGGAAAAGCTTTCAAAATAGTGTGCATGTGGGTGGAGTTCTCTGTTAGGCATCACAGAAAGAATTAGAGTAACAGGTCCTTCCAATAGCAGAAAATACTTTTAGAGATTTCCTTTATCATGACATATTCTCTGAGTGCAGTCCAAACTTGAAACTAGGAGAAATCCGTGCATTTTGGCCATGAGCCATGACCAGAGCAGGAATTTCCAGAGTGTCCAAGAATGGAGAATATCTGACTTCCACTGGCAGCTCCTCCGTGCCATCGCTGTGAGTCGCTTCCCCCCGGGCAGCTGCCTCAAAGGGCCCTTGGAGCACCAGAGGGGCCCCAGCCCTGCCCAACAGGTCCCGCGGGCTCAGCAGCACCTGACACCAACACCATGGCCAAGCCCCCGCCTGCTGCCAACCCGCACAGCCCCACACCTGCCCCTCACCTGCTGCTCCTGGCACCTCTGGCTCACCCTGACGGGCATGGCAGTGCTGGTGGGGGCCCTGCGGGACGCAGTGCGGATTGGGGCCCTGCGGAACTCACTGGATCCTGCCCAGGCCCGCAGCTCCGCCATCCCGCTCTGCCTCGGCTGCTCCCGCTCCCACACACACACTGATCCTGATGAAAATCTGAAAAGTGTAAAATATTTCTTAGGAAAATATGTTCCTGGACGTTTGGCCTTTGTTGATTTGAAGGCTCATCAACAAGAAGGGAGATGATTCCCATGAAACAAGAAGTAGCCAACAAGCTGGAAGTGATGGCCAGGCCATGGAAAGGCAGGTGACTTCTTGGCTGAATTGCCTTGTGGAGGTGCAGGGCCTGACAGGCTTCAGTGACCTCAGACACAGGGCAGGTCAGCGAGGTTTGGCAAGAAGGATGTACCACTCATGATGGTGGACACAAAGAATGCAGAATTTATGGCTACAAGGACATTTGGGAGAACCCACAAGAAAGGGAACAAACTGATAAAGGCAATGCAGCAACTGTGCTGAATCAGCTCCAGCAGGGTAAAAGGCCATTCCAGCAAGAGCCGACCCTGGCCACACACTCAAGAAACCTATCTCTAAGAAGAAGGGAGAGACTGAGCATGAAGATTAATGAGCATGAGAAGTGAGAAGATCATTTTCCAACAGCAGACAGAATACTCCTTATGAAGAGAACTAGGGAACTTGCAAGCATTGAATACTAATTCCTTTCTTTGCTCAAATGTATAAATACTCAAACACTCTGGGTTCTCGGGCTGCTGGATTTGTGAATTTGTCCGTGAGCCCCCCTTTCTGCACAGATCTGTAAATAATTACCTCCACTCAGTGGGTGGATCGGGCTCTTGAACAACGGGTGCTGGAGCCAGCCAAGGTGGAACAACACTCGCTGTGGCTCTGACACCCCCGCTCTCGCTGCAGCCGCCGAAGTCTCTGAGCGCTCCTGCCCTGTGCCGGTGACAATGGCCACGTGTCCTTGGAAACGGGGAGTTCCGTGTGCCAGGCTGGCCGGGATGTCACTGAGGAGCGGGACGTGACACAGTGGGGGCAGAGGGATTTCACAATGGGCACAGGTAGGGAATGCCCCGCCCTGTCCCATCACTGGCTCTGCTCATTTCCAAGTGCAGAAAGGGGCACCCCACCAACCCCAGCAGCTACTGCTGTGCAAACCAGGGCTAATGAAGTGTTTCTGCACCAAAGCGCTGCTCTTGGCTCTCTCTGAGGCAAAGGAGCAGCTCAACACCTCTAACCAGGGCAGCAAGGTGCAGCCCTGCCAGCTCTGGGCCATCCTGTCGTGGGCCCGTCAGTCTGTGAGGCTTCCAGCACACACACGCTCACTCAAATATCATCTCTTTGACACAATGCCCCGGCCTTTCCTCATCCCAGCCTCCTCAATGGAAACAAGCCAGCAGCATGCCCAGGCCCCCAGGTGCTCTGCAGGAGGAGCTGACATGGAAAGGCCAGGGAGGACCATGAACACAATTACAGTTGGCTGACAGCTGTGCTGACTGCAGGTGGCCATTGAAATTACTGACGCACCTGGAAAAACATTTCATACTCCGCTTATGATCATTTGACTTTTATTTTCCCCACACCCAAGCTTACTCCTGATTTCAGCCAGCTGGCACCCATGAAACTGTTGTCCAGTCATTACAGGGAGATGTAATGAAAGCATGTCATAGGCAATGGGTTGAATATTACCATCCAAAGCTGATTTCTCATGAAATCTTGTCTTTGTTTTCAAGACCATGTCCATTGTTGCCCATGTCTCATCTGGCTGCCACACTCACAAGGACATTGTAATTTGGGGACAGAAAGGAAGGAAGCAACTTATCAAACACCAGACACAACATGTATAGAAGAACTGTGTTCCTTTTTAGGAATGACAGGATCGTATTGATCCACTCCAATTGGATGTCCAATGGATGAACTTTGGGAAAAGCCTTTGTATGGATTGGATTCCATGAAAGAAATCCAAGGAGGTGTTACACCGGACTGCAAAATGTCCAACAGCCTTTCCATCTCTTAAAAAGACATTGATGGCAGCTCCTGCCCTGGAGTTACCAGATTTGACTGAACCTTTTGCACTGTTCAGACATGAGTGCCTTTGCCTTGCACAGTCACTCCACAGTTCGCTCAAGGGCTGGCAATCTATGGAAGAAGCCGGTTGAAAAGAGTGTATTTCTTAAAAAAGAGCTAAACAGTGTAACTGAGGGATGGCCAGTGCACCTCAGAGCAGGAGCCAGAACAGGTGAGGCTATTCTTTTGATAGAATAGGCCTGAAAATACATGGGGGGCAAAAAGCAATTGATGTCCTGCGCATGGTTAGGTCTGGTGAAGAGCAAAAAGAGCTCACTGGTTTTCCTAAAGGAATAGATGGCACTCCTGGAACAAAAGACATGGTGCTAAATACAGCTACTGCCTTGAACCCTGCTGTGTTCCTCAATCCCTCTGCAAGGAATCAGCTTCTCAAATCAAATAGGGACAGCTTTGGGAGCATCCAGTTCCCTGCTGAATTAGCAATAATGTGCCACAGGGCTCAACAGCAGACTGATGAGGAGAAAAACTGCTAGAGATGAGGCAGAACAAAGCGTCTTGTTAGCATATTTTTCCAAATTGTGAATTTTTCCAAATTAGATCCCAAACACTACAATGAAAACAATCATTCTTCAAATACCTTAATTGTCCTGAAGGATGGTAGGTAGCAACAACTGAACTAGTTAGAGTGCGTCAAGCAGCAATGACACAAACTTGAGAAGACAAAGATAAAGAAACCCAATGGTGTATTGAAGGTAGAGCAGACAATTTGGAAAGGCAGCTACTTGGTGGTAGGCTGACAGGGATGGTGACAAGTGAAATGTAAAATCTTTGTACAGAACAATGCAGAGTTTTACAAAAGACTGCCCGTAGGGATCCAATAAAAGGGAAGTAGTACAGGAGATTTATTTCCAAAGACTATTTTCTGACTTACCTCAGCAGGAAGGGTCTAGGTATTTATTTGCCTTAGTAGGCCCTTTTTCTGCATGGCCAGAGACTTTTCCTTGCCACACCAAACAAAGCTTTAGGCATAGCTCAAGTAATAATAAAAGAAATAACTCCCAGTTGAGACCTACTTAGCACATGGAGGTCTTACCCCAGCAGCGAGATTGAGAGAACAAATCAGAGCCTACAAAGACAGAAATGAGTACAATTTGCCAGGAAAGCACACAGCAGACCACAAGAGGTTCCCCTTGCACTACTGAGAATCAGAATTCCAGTGGCTTCTAAAGAAAAACTGACCCCACAGGAAATGCTCTATGGAAGACCTTAGTCAATCACAATCCTAATCTAGAGGAAGTCAGATGAGAGGAAGTGACAATTTAAGTCCCTTTTCATCATCTTTTGGCCAAGTGCTCTCATCTCTACAGCCATTTTGGGTATGACCATCCCTGATGAGATTGGATGCTCAGGTACATCCTCATCAAGCTGGGGACAGTGTCTGTGTCAGAAAGCACAGCAACAAGGCACTTCAAGATAAGTTGGAAGAACCATTTGAAGTATTCCTAAGCACTCGTGCAGCAATAAAAGGAGATGGGACCAGTACTATGATACACCTTCCCCCAAGGGGAGCCTGCCCCTACTCACAAGGAACTGGAGAGGAAAATATAGTTGAGAATTTGAAGCTTAGATTTGCAAAGGTTGGAAATAATACACGTTTTTTGCTGTGTTGAATTAGTTAGAAGAAATTCTATAAAATACCAGATAAGTCATGAATGAGTAGCTATGAAAAATCCTCACTCTCAGCCCACAATCTTGCCAGCAGCATTCCTGCACGCTCTGTCAACCAGCAGCAGCCACTGGGCCAAGGGGAGGCTCCCCAGCACAATTCACCCCATGCCCCCTAGGCAGCGTTCCTGGGGCTGCTGCACTGCAGAGCTGTAGGAGAAACTCCTGACCCAGGCAAAAAAGCACCCAAGTCTCAGGGTTTAAGAGGTGACATTTTGCTGAACTACACTTGACAGAGAACAGAAGGGAAAAAATGGCTCAGATGTTCAATCTAAAATGCCCCAAGAATTCTCAGGAATGGGCACTCAACATAATTGGCACGCAGGTGATTCAGGAATTTGTAGAATACTTTCCAAGGAAAAACGTCCTACTTGCGTGTTCCCAAATGTTATCCTCCCTCAGTCAATGTCATATCTCTGCCAAAAGAAGATTCTGGCATTGCTGGCCACATCTCTACCCTCTCAGCTGAATATATTCCTGACAAGAAACTTAGGAAAGGGTCTAGACTTCAAAGTCCCCATAAGTCTGTGCAGGAATTAACATTTGTGTATCTCTAGAAAGATGGGTTGTGACAGAGTAGTTTGGAGAAAACTACAAAACTCATTGAGATTCCTTTGGAGACTCTTGAACCCAATTTCTCTTCAAAACCCATGGAAGTACCTTGACTCCAACACCTCTCCATGTGTTTTTCAAAACTCTTGAAAAGAACTGGATACTCCTTGGCGCCCACTGTCAAGGTGATGCCGTGATTTACAAGCAGTCCTGAGAGCTGCCTCAGCTGACACCTTAGAGCAGCCCATGTGCACTGCTCTGTAACCCTCCTGAACAAGGGCATTTGGGGAGGGGTTATTGTCCAAACTTCAATGCCTTTGACCACTCAGGCAAAGAGTTTGACACAACAAGAAAGGTCCAAAAACACATGTCCTAAACAATTTCCATCTGCCACCATCTTTTCCTAAAATGAGGCACAACTTCACAGTAGAGCTAGTGGGTTTCCAACCTCTACTGATGAATTCATTTCAGTGGACAAACTTAAGACTTGAGGAACTGAATTGACCGGAAGAAACACACTCCAAATATAATACAAGCAACAACAGGAGAAAGAATTACAAACAGTGAGATTTCTTTATTGTTAATGTTCAACACTATCATCTTTCAACTTCTTAAACTTACTAAACTTCTTTGAACTAATTCTACGCTTTTAAGAAATAACCTACTGCTCAGTGCTAAAGGAACCTACTGTACAATACTAACTTAAAAAATCCTAAAAACCTAATCTTGTAGTTGAAATAAAAAATCCAGGGTTCGCAAATTTCAGGAGGCTGAAGCAGGTGTCTGGTGCCAGTACTCCACTTACAGCTGGTCAAATTCAGAAATGCGGCTCTGAATATGGGCCAGCTTGTTGTGGAGGTACAGGCACCTGCTCTTCATTTCAGAGTAGCTGGGGCTACCCTGTGAAGGAGAAAGCAAAAGAAAATCAGGGCATGCAAACACTTTTACAGAGTCTACACTCGGATGTCCTTTGCTTTAGAAAGTCTTGAGGCAGACTCAGCAGTTACCATGGCCCCACAGCTCTGGTGTCACACGTACCTGTTGTAACTGCTGATAATCTGCTAGGATTCGATGATGCAGTGCCTACAAGAGAAAGAAAATGAGGAGTATTTCACCACCACTATGAAATGCAAACGTTGGTAAAACACTAAATGTTCGCTCAGTCTGACTCTAGACTTTTCCTTCCCTGTCAGCCACCACTCTTCTGGGAGATTTACAAAAACAAATGTCCCCCGCCCAGCAGCACCCAAGATCTGCAATTAAGCCTCTCAACAGGCAACAGAAGGAGCCCATGCTCTAAGACTCTGCTTGGGACACCTCTCCCCTTACTGCTCCTTCGCAGACAGCTCAAACAGGGGCTTTTGGGCACGGTCTGGAAAAAATCAGACCCAGCCCAAGCAGTGTCTGACCATATTTGCCAATTTGCAGGTTCCCATTGTTTCACTGAGCAGCTGCAGGGAATCCAAAACACTGCTGTGATGATGAAGCACAGTCTTCATGGTTTTGTCCTTCTTTACCTGATGGGATTCAGAGCCTGGAGTCAGACACTTCCATTGCTCCTGAAACTGTCTGAACTTCTTTGTGATCTTCTCAATCTGAGAATGTAAATTCCGGTATTCGTCATACTCTGCATTGAAGTCATCCTGGTAGCGCTGGCGTTGCTCCAAGGAGACGATGGCTACGTATTTTCTTAGGGAAAAAATGAGTCCATTTTTCCATGAGTGAACTCTAAGAGAACATTCCAGTATGTTTCTAGTCCATAAAACACATGTGTAATTTTACGCTAAGCACTGGGTAATGTCAAACACAGACACCCAAGCTTTGCGTCACTTGCTCTGGGACCAACAGTTTCTACTTTCAAGCTCATGTGCATGAAGAGAATGCAATTAGGTAGCTCAGGAATCTGTCACATTTCTATCACACTTAGTTACTAACACTTGACATTGTAGAGGTTTTCTCCATTAGGAAGTGGAGCACACTTAGAAAACATTTGCTTTAATTTCAAATGTCAAAGGAAATACACAGCAGCTTAAGGAAGAGGAGATCCATTACTAGGTTATAATCTCTTCGTCTGTGGGAAAAGCTTCAATTAGTTACACTTTCTTGTGACAATACGTGTCTAAAACATATTTGTCAGGGACCTCATTTATGGAGTTGAGTGCCCAGAGTTGGACTTTTGAGCTACATTCTTTACTGTCTAACGTCAGAGTTAATTATAATATTGGATTCTTCAAGCGGACAGCAGTGACATCACTGATCATGGAACTGAGGCATTTGCAATACAGCCACAAAATCAATCTCTAGATCAGCCTGAAACAATACTCCATAAAGAACATCTGCTCCTAAGGAGGGCACAATTCATTAATGCTTCAGGCCACTGATGGGAGTCAAACCTTCTTCATTCCCTTCTCCTTCAATTCAACAGGCATGACGTTTATCAAGTACATGATAAAAGTCCTGGATGAAGAGGCAATGAGAACAATAGATGCCACTTCCCAACACTCTCACACCAAAGCTTCTGCTCCTCTAGGCCTTAAGATCTTGCTCTTTTTCAATAACAAAAGCTGCCTCCACATGGGAGTAAGTACTTCAAACCATCCTGAGACTGATATAAAAAGGAGTAAATTTTTAACAAGGACTGAAAACAACTGGTGCCAAGGATGCATTCCAGGCCAGACACACCTGACTAGTGTGCAGGATAATTTTGAAAAGAAAACTACAGATGGCTTTCAACATTTTGGGAGGCCCAGGAGCAATGTGACCCAGGGCCCTGCCGCGCCTGCTCCAAAGGCCGCGGCTGCCCCAGAGCTGCAGGAGGCCTGACTGCCCTTGCCAACATCCCTGCTCTCACACAAGCTGGCAGCAAGTTCCAGTCTTTTATACCACACACACAGACACACTTCTCCCTCCCCTCCTGCACTGGAAATTCAATGATGGAATGCAGCAGCACTGCTGCAGCTGAGCCTGTGCAACTGCAGTGCAGGAAGGGAGGGCCCGTCCGGGCCTAACCCACCTCGGTGTTCATCTCTGCTCTGAGCCTTCCAGGCCCAACTCAACCTGCTCAAACTCACCCTTTCAGCACAGGAAAGAGCTGGACACTGCACCCCACTGGTAGGGGCAAGGGTGAATTGTTCTTTTACTCACCTCAAGTAATCTGGTTGGTCACTTGTTGCAGAGCATGTGGAGGCAATGGAAGTATCTTTAGTAGTTCCTAGAGAAAAGGAGAATTTTGACACTCTCCATCAGGAGATTGTTAAAAGGCCAAAAGATCCCACTTGGACAGTCTTGAAAAAGTCCTTCAGAGTGTTCTTCTCACAGCTAATTACTCACAAGAAGCAACAACATGAAACAATAAAGCACATAAGACCTTCTCCAAAGTAGCCCTTCCAGGGAAGTAGAAAGAGGGAATGGCAAGTGTAATCTACAGTTTGTGCATTTCCACAGCGTTAGCCCCAGCTCAGCTTTTCTTATTTGAAGGCATGAGGTGGCATCTACACAGCCAATGAAGTCATGCAGCAAAAGATGCAGCTTCACAAAAGACAACAGCTTGAGAGAAATCAATATCGATGTTCCGACAAGAAACAAAGAAGAAATCAGAAGTTCTTCTCATGCCACGATTTTATCCCCACTTCCCTGCCAAATCCAGAGGCCCAAAGTTTCGATGAGTGCCTGCACTCTTGTCAGCAGGAAAGCCAATTCCATTCTATAGGGCTTACTGGCACTAAGGCTCCAATACCCTGCAGACCAAGCCCAGTGCTCCTCATTAACGTGGCAGGATGGGGTTGGAAACAGCTCTGCACTTGGGAATTGCCCTTTGGCTCTTGGCAGAGGCATTTGGGAAACAGTGCACACGTAACCTCTCAGCCCTCTTTCCAAAGAAATGTTCAAGAATTACCATCATAAGAAAAAGAGCTGCCATAAAGACAAGGCAGCTGAAACTGGAAGGAACAATCAAGATCATGGTAATCTCTCTCTGCTTTCCATTTCAGGTCTTGTGGCAAGCATAATAACTCCACACGATCCGTTCCATTCCTTGTGACCTTCCATTTGCCATTGTTTGCAAATTAATCTTGTGAAAACTCAGCCATTCTTGACAATATTGAAGATATCCGAACTTCAATTCTTGAGGAAAGAACTGTTGTGTGATGTTCCACTTTCTTTTCTTGATTTCAGTTGTATAGCAGAGGTATAAAAAGAAGAGTAAAAGTGGGAGTAAAACTGGACAGAAAGACCAAGAGTCACAGTATGTTCAGAGCAACTTGGAAGAGCAGCTTTGCTGTGAGCATTTCATTCCTAAAAGTACACTTGCTCTCATGCCTCAGTCCACTGAAAATTTCAACCTAAGCCCCAACTTGAAACACGGAACAGATTTTTCCTTCACTTGCTGGGCAGAATTTGGGAACTGGCTCCTGAACAAAGCTGCTCACGAGAGTTTATAGATTTAAGCAAAAATCTTTCCAAAGGCATCCCAAGGTTTGCAGGTACCGTGTCTGTGTCCAGAAGAAATGTGGAAAGACCATCTCAAAGCACCTGTCTCCACAAGCACACCACCACTTGCAAGAGGCATCTGCACACTTCAAACCTGCCTCCAGGCTGAACCCAACTTGGAATTTGCAAGCTCAACCTCGAAAAGAGACAACCCACAGATTTAACAAAGCAACTGAACTGTGCCTTGCTGGCTGTGTCCCTGTCATCAGAAATCAAGGGTTCTTTATGCATTTCTGTTTACCTTTTCTATGTTGTTTCCAATCTGTACCACTTCCACACCTTTTGAAGAATGAAATTCTGCAGCTGGGATGGAGAGGAAACTGCCAGCGCAGTTCAAAGTAGAACTCCAGGAAACCACAGCCCAGGATTTGTAGCTTTTGCAGTTTCCATGAAAAGGCTGAGGTCAATGAAAACAACCATGGAATCACTGAGATTTTATCAATATGTATCAGTAAACGAGTCTGCAATAAATGTGTGACAGGTTTCTGCCTTCAACATGAAAATCTGCTGATTGAAAAAGGGCTGACTCAATCAACACTTGCGATTTTACTAGAAATCAGATGGAAAGAAAACAATCCATTGCCTGTGGCTATCCATTGTCTGGCTCTTCCTTTTAACCAGCTTCTCCTAACAGCAATCTATTTCACAATTCATTGTTCTTCATTGGTTTTGAACTATTTAAAGAAAGAAATAATTTCTAAAAATGAGTTTAGAGATTGTAGTTTTTTTGTAGTTTTCAACAAGGTTCCATCAGCACAGGTTCTGGGCTTTGTTAGAGTTGTCTTTTAAACCAAGAGACAAAATCTTATGTAATGGCAGAAATAGAAAGAAGTCTTGATTTATCATGACCATACATCAAGGAAAATGATTGAGCAGTCATGCAGTGCAGCGCCTTTGTATATCCAGTGCCCGCTTTCAAAGCTACCTTTTCACAGGGTGTAAAAACACAATTAACTATTTCAGAACACTGACAAAGAAGGATTTTCCCATAAGATAAGCCAACACAACAGGAATGTGAGAGAAACACAGATGGCAAGAAGAAAACCTCCAAGTCTTGGCATAACAGAAGCGGAGGTTTGCAATTAGGACACAAGACAAAAACCTCCACAGTAGAGACTGTGGGTAAGGAAAATTGCTGCTTTCGTGGCTTCTAGCCCAAGATGTGGGGACAGCTGTGACCACCCTGTGGATACTCCAATCTTGGACAGTATGAAGGTGGCACCTCCAGAGAGACTTGGAGATCCCCACCATTGAGAAGACCAAGGGTGAAGAAGGACAGGCTGGACAACAGAGAGTCCATTTGATGATGTTATCTCCACACTTAATGTCTCTCTCTTCCCCTCACCCTGCTTCTCTTCTCTCATTTCTTTCTATCTCCCTAGTTTGCATTTACTGTTCAATAACATTTTTACTATTGACTGTAGAAAAGAGTCATGCTTGCACCTTCATTTAGGCAGAAGCTTCCCTTAATACCAAATCTCTACACCACAGTTATCCACACAGGAGTCAGGAAAACCAGCACATCAATACCTTCATCGAAATCCAAGCGGTGCCACTGCTTCAGCCGCCCCAATTCATTTTTCTCCCCGTTTGAATTGGGGATCTCCTTCTGCTCCCTGGCAGGTGCTGGGACGCTGGAACTCGGAAATGTCTCCGTTTGTTGCACCACATGGGTGCAGGGGGAAATGGAGCCAGCACTTGGAGACATGTCCAAAGGGAAAAGAGATGTGGAGGGCAGAAGGCAGGAAGAAAAGTGGCCACCAGCTGCTGGCTGGACATGACTGTGCTGGTGGCCAATTCTCCTCTTCTTGCTCGTCACAGGACTGGAAAACTCAGAAGCCAGAGGCCGTTTCTGCATCAAGAAGAAAATAATTCATTCATTCACCAATGATTGGGATCATCTTTTGCGCCCATTCTGTAAAAGCAGCGCTTCTGAACATGCAAAGGTTGAAAACACGATTTTTCTGCACTAAAAAGTGCATTCAAACCAGGAAGTACTGCAGGTAAAGGAAGTACTGAGGGTCTGTCTCACTCCTACTTTCTCATCTTAGCACTCAGCAAGTCCTACTTCATATCAGTATCTAAAAAGCTTTGGGAGAAAGACATTCCCTTTGGGAGCTCCATCAAAGGATTCCCTGAAAGGGAACGTCCTGCACTTTCACATCACAGCTTTTACACCACCTGCACGTCTTCTGAAATTTACCATAGAGTCCAGAATTTTAAAAAAGCACAAATACCTGAGCAGGTCTTGCTGGAGCATCTGTCTCAGAAGGCCCTGGAGATGTCTCTTGGCTGGTGTTGGTGGTGTTCTGAGATGGAGTCAATTTTCTGTATGGATGGGCCAATATTTTATGTTACAAAGCCTAAATATCAACTGTCATAGTACTTTCCTTGCAAGGAAATCAGAGTCCTTCAGTGTCAGGACTCAAGGAAACAGCATGAAGCTGAGTTGGGGGAGCTTTAGGCAGGATACCAGGAAAATGTTCTGCCCCAGAGGGTGCTGGAGCACTGCAACAGGCTCCCCAGGCCAGTGGCCACTGCAGGAGGCTTCAAGAAGAGTTTGGACAACACTCTTGGGCACCTGGTGTGATTCTTGTGGTGTCCTGTGCAGAGCCAGGATCCTGGCAGGTTCCTTCTACCTCCCCGTATTCTAACAATCTAAGCTTCACTCACTAGGGATTTTTTTCCCTTTCTCTGAGCAACTGAACTTACCCAGAGAGGATTAACTTCAAATTCTGTCTGTCTATTTCAGTGTAGCCAGGCCAATCAGTCTGAAGGGTTTGAAAGAGATGTTCCTTCAGACTGAAGGAATTATCCTTTGCATTCCACTTGGCTACCTACAGGCAGATATGTAGGAAAACAAACCTTTATTATGCTTGCTGCATGCCAAACTACAGAAATATGATTGGTCCTGAACAGCTGCTTGTGAGAACCCAGTTTCAACCAAATTATGTCTTTTAGTACAGAGCTTGATTATTCCTCTATCACATGAGTTTTAAGCCATATTACTCTTTCACCAATAGAAAACACCAAGGATCTCCATCCATATCTAGCAAGAGTTCCTTTGAAAACAACATTGAGAGCTACAGTGAGTAAGGAGAGGGGATCAAGCCCAGGGTCCCTCATCATGTGGCAGAGCCAGGGTTCATTCTAGCAAATCCTGCCATGAGAAGGCCATGCATAGGCCTTGCTCTTTTCTTCTGAACTCAAACGAGGATCATATCATCCTCAAGACAAATACAAAGTCTACTCAAAAAGGTAAATTGTGGTAATAAAACCTCCAGACCACTGATCTCTAAAGTTCAGGTTTTGACTTCATCCCCTGACACCTGCTCAGAGTTCCACTGAAAAGTGCATTGGGAAAAATCTCCATCAATTTGACCCCTGCAACACACTGCATAACTCATCTAACACACCACCACCATTTTCACAGCTTTGACTTTTTGCCTTGAAAACATCATTTATGTCTATATTGATGCCTATCTACCCACAGCTAAAAAAGAAATGTAAAAGTGACAAAGATATCCAGAATCAGGGATTGACTCCTTAGAAACAGAACTCAGGCTGTGTTGGAAAGGAAGCAAATGTGTGTGTACCAGATCTCAGCAAACTCAGTCTGCCCATTTGAGATTTCTACAAAATAAACCCCCACTTGCTCTGATGTCCACTAAAGTCTGAGCAAGGCATTTCAGGCCGCAGGGCTGCTCACACAGAACTTTCACAATGCAAACCTGGACCCTGAGGCAGTTCACACTTCCTACAGCACATTGACTCCAGGGAAATATCAAATATTGCAACGGCACAGGAGAAAATGTTTTCATCCTTTACAATCTAAGGAGCTGAAAATTTCTAACCAACTTGAAATCTAAATGAGCTACTTCAGTTGGGGTGGCAGAACAAGGCTCTCATTATATTGTGAATGTCTTCAAGGTGAAAAAGCTCTGCCACGGCCTTGAGCAAATCCAGCAACAAATTTCCCAGGTTCAGGGATTGAGTTCTTAAAAGTCACTGTGGGATCAACCAAAACTGTATCCATGTTGAATTCTCCTCCTTGGGCTAGGTTCCAAGACACTGTTTTCCTAGATAAGGAGGAAATGTTGCTACTGGATATATTAAGGATGGCATCATTCAGCAACAGCCATGGGGAACAGGGAATATTGAAAAAGGCAGGAAAGAACCACTGCATCTTTCAATGCAAGTGCATCCTATTGTTGGCTGTAGTAACAAAATAACCATGGAATTCAGAGGAGTACTTCAGAAGTTGGTAAATAAATGAGATCCAAGGAAGATGGAGCTTTAATTCACATGACAGCAAAGAATCCCTCTGCTTCAATTTTCGCTACCATCTTTAACATGGAGGATGTGCCTGGAACACCCTGGAAGGCAATCCCCACAGATCCCAGCAGAAGCCAAGTACCATTGAGAGGCCACCAACACTGTTCAAATGAAACACTGGCCTCTGCAGTTCCTGAACTTCTCTGGTCTGGAGCTTCTCCCAGGAAATTTTAAGTGCCATCACAAACCATTTCACACAATCAAGGAACACCTGGTACTCCATGAAGCAGTTAAACAGTGCATGGAAAAGAAAGAGAATGCAATAAGGCATGAAGACCAACAATGTTACAAAGTGTTACTCATTGCCAGCCATTCTAGGAAAACAACAATGCCTCAAAAGTTTTGAAGTTTTCCTTCTTTCTGTCAAATGGACTTTCAGTTTGAGACCTCTGGATGAAGCCGATGGAAGAACTTAACAGGGAGCATTCCCTAACTTGTTCATGGGTATCTAATTTAAAGAGACAGAATTTAAAGTGTCAATCAGGAAAAGAATAGAGTGGTGGAAATAATGCTGGCACAAACTGCACAATCTCACCTGCTGAAGGATCTTTGCAAGGCTGCCCTTGTCCTTTTGCATGACTCCATCTCTCTGCAAGCGAGCAAGCAACTCTGGCTTCTTGTAAGCCCTCAGAGCAAGTAAATGAATCACCCTGTCCCTGTAGGGTCGGCGATAAACAGCACTGCAAGGATTCTGTTCACTCCCTGCAGGCTTCATGGGCTTTGTTCTCTTCTCCTCAGGGACAGGACATGAAGTGTGTGATTCGGCCCTTCTCACATCTGCTGGTTTTCCCAACGGAAAGGAAAGCAGAAAAAGAAGTGTCAAATGGGAAGTTTTCAGAAGGGAAAAGAGTTGATTTAAAATGATGATAGAAATCTTGGCTACAGAGCTGATTTTCACTGTCCTTGTGGTTCCCTTTGAATTAATATATTCTCTGATTCTGTGACAAAGCCCAATCCCTAACTGGTACTGGATGGAGCATGTTGCAAAGGCACCCTGTACCCTACCAGCAACCAGACCTGTGTCAACTGAATTGCTCTGTGCCAGCCCAAAGCAGATGTGGCACAAAGTTCCAAAATTGACTCTTTAATGCCAGTCCTCACATGCCAGGTATTCAAGGTTGAATATTCCCAAAGGATCTATGTAGACCACCAGCAAGAATCACACAAATCATCAATCACACGTGAAACAGAACATCCCCAATGAAGAACTCAGAAGTTGAGTTTTGTCTCTCCAAAAGCCATCATGATGCTGCCTTAAAATCCACTGCACTAGGCTAAGGCAGAGCAAGAGCTGCACTCGCAGGGGCAGGGATGTCCCTGCAGGCAGGTGACTGCAGCCACAGCCAGGTCAGAGCCTGTTTTGCTCAGGGCACCTGGCTGTGCCTGGCTCAGCTCCCTGCTGCAGGCAGCACCACTGAGTGCCTGGAAGGGGAATGTGCACCTGGTGTCTGCCTGGAGCCAGGCTCCTTGGGGAAACTGCACTCAGAACAGCTTAATACAAATGGCACCACCTAAGCACATTGTGCTTTCAGGGGAATGTTGGAATCTGTCAGTAAGATGAAATCGATATCTTCCTTTCCATTTCCTTGAAAAGAACCTAGTGTAGTATTGTGGCAACATCACTTATTAATTACCAAGATGAAAAATTTAATCTAGCATGGTTTTTCATATTGATCTTATGAAATTCTCTATGCAACTTGCTCAAGGTCACTCTATTTCAATGTCCCAATTTAGTTTAATGGGTAATGACAGTGCCTAGGTGTTCCAAAACCAACATCTTAGCTACCAAGTCTGTGAATTTAAATGCATAAGGTGATCCAAACCTTGACCTCCTTGCTCCAAATTGCAACCCATCAAGCAGTATGTGAACAAGGAAGGACTGGCAGGCTTTCTCAGGGGAAATAAACCACTGTCTGAATGCAGTGACAAGAGACTGCAAGGCTGACCTGAGGCTGACCTCCACCTCCAGTTTGAGGTCTCTGAACACTAGAGATGGCCTGTCCCAACAATATGCTGTGTAAAAGAATTACCAAGTTGAAAGTCTTACAGACATTGAGCAAAAGATGAAAGGCAGCCATACCTCCAAGTGGGTTACACGATTTGACATCCTGTGCACTTCCATTTTGCCAGGCATCACTGGCATTTGGCTAAAAAGGGAAAGAAATTTTCTGTAAAAACTTCAGCCTACTCTCCATTACTCTGATTTCTGACACCCTTCTTTTTAAACAGGACCTGTATTTGCAAAGGTTTGCTGTCACATCACCAAAAAGGGCTGCTTTGACACAGCTCTCCCTCTGAAATGAGCCAGCTACAAAAGTGCCCTGAGAGAGCCACCCTCACTCAGCCTCTAATGCAGCCAAGCCTTGGAGTAGCAAGTCATCCTTTCCCAATTGCTGGCATTTATAGGCATAGGCTTCCCTTGAATTCCAGTGCCTGAGTACAATTGAGCTGGCCAGCTTGACTCAGCGAACAATCCTGGTGAGAGTGGTTCACAAAACAATCAAGAATTCAGGGCAGGACCAGCACGGGGATTTACTTGGCACTATGGAAGCACATCACAGTGTCAGCTCTAAGAAGAATTTCATCTGCACAATCTGAATTTCAACTCTCAACATGCATGAAAACCCTTTCTCTTTTCCTCAGCTCTAGAAATTATTATTTTCCTAGATGTGAAATGGAAAGAGTTTTTCAGTTGTAATGAAATTTGGGTTGCTTGGCTGAACACATCATTTAGTACAGAATATGTCGCATCCCATTGGAACTCACACATCACTAAAATGTTTATCAATCTAAGAACATTTTTTAACAAAACAAATTTCTGCCATCCAACAGCTCCATTCTGAGGCAAAATTGGGCGAGATAAAATCTAAAAGGCTATGATAAATGGATTGAAAAATGTGGACTAATTAACGTGAGAAGGCAGACATAAATCCCAAATAGAAGGTAGAATAGTATTTAGGGGAACTGTAATTTAGAACCAATGAGGATTAATTTCTTTCTTTGGTAAAATGTATCAATAAGTGGAAAAGCTTTCAAAATAGTGTGCATGTGGGTGGAGTTCTCTGTTAGGCATCACAGAAAGAATTAGAGTAACAGGTCCTTCCAATAGCAGAAAATACTTTTAGAGATTTCCTTTATCCTGACATATTCTCTGAGTGCAGTCCAAACTTGAAACTAGGAGAAATCCGTGCATTTTGGCCATGAGCCATGCCCAGAGCATGAATTTCCAGAGTGTCCAAGAATGGAGAATATCTGACTTCCACTGGCAGCTCCTCCGTGCCATCGCTGTGAGTCGCTTCCCCCCGGGCAGCTGCCTCAAAGGGCCCTTGGAGCACCAGAGGGGCCCCAGCCCTGCCCAACAGGTCCCGCGGGCTCAGCAGCACCTGACACCAACACCATGGCCAAGCCCCCGCCTGCTGCCAACCCGCACAGCCCCACACCTGCCCCTCACCTGCTGCTCCTGGCACCTCTGGCTCACCCTGACGGGCATGGCAGTGCTGGTGGGGGCCCTGCGGGACGCAGTGCGGATTGGGGCCCTGCGGAACTCACTGGATCCTGCCCAGGCCCGCAGCTCCGCCATTCCGCTCTGCCTCGGCTGCTCCCGCTCCCACACACACACTGATCCTGATGAAAATCTGAAAAGTGTAAAATATTTCTTAGGAAAATATGTTCCTGGACGTTTGGCCTTTGTTGATTTGAAGGCTCATCAACAAGAAGGGAGATGATTCCCATGAAACAAGAAGTAGCCAACAAGCTGGAAGTGATGGCCAGGCCATGGAAAGGCAGGTGACTTCTTGGCTGAATTGCCTTGTGGAGGTGCAGGGCCTGACAGGCTTCAGTGACCTCAGACACAGGGCAGGTCAGCGAGGTTTGGCAAGAAGGATGTACCACTCATGATGGTGGACACAAAGAATGCAGAATTTATGGCTACAAGGACATTTGGGAGAACCCACAAGAAAGGGAACAAACTGATAAAGGCAATGCAGCAACTGTGCTGAATCAGCTCCAGCAGGGTAAAAGGCCATTCCAGCAAGAGCCGACCCTGGCCACACACTCAAGAAACCTATCTCTAAGAAGAAGGGAGAGACTGAGCATGAAGATTAATGAGCATGAGAAGTGAGAAGATCATTTTCCAACAGCAGACAGAATACTCCTTATGAAGAGAACTAGGGAACTTGCAAGCATTGAATACTAATTCCTTTCTTTGCTCAAATGTATAAATACTCAAACACTCTGGGTTCTCGGGCTGCTGGATTTGTGAATTTGTCCCTGAGCCCCCCTTTCTGCACAGATCTGTAAATAATTACCTCCACTCAGTGGGTGGATCGGGCTCTTGAACAACGGGTGCTGGAGCCAGCCAAGGTGGAACAACACTCGCTGTGGCTCTGACACCCCCGCTCTCGCTGCAGCCGCCGAAGGCTCTGAGCGCTCCTGCCCTGTGCCGGTGACAATGGCCACGTGTCCTTGGAAACGGGGAGTTCCGTGTGCCAGGCTGGCCGGGATGTCACTGAGGAGCGGGACGTGACACAGTGGGGGCAGAGGGATTTCACAATGGGCACAGGTAGGGAATGCCCCGCCCTGTCCCATCACTGGCTCTGCTCATTTCCAAGTGCAGAAAGGGGCACCCCACCAACCCCAGCAGCTTCTGCTGTGCAAACCAGGGCTAATGAAGTGTTTCTGCACCAAAGCGCTGCTCTTGGCTCTCTCTGAGGCAAAGGAGCAGCTCAACACCTCTAACCAGGGCAGCAAGGTGCAGCCCTGCCAGCTCTGGGCCATCCTGTCGTGGGCCCGTCAGTCTGTGAGGCTTCCAGCACACACACGCTCACTCAAATATCATCTCTTTGACACAATGCCCCGGCCTTTCCTCATCCCAGCCTCCTCAATGGAAACAAGCCAGCAGCATGCCCAGGCCCCCAGGTGCTCTGCAGGAGGAGCTGACATGGAAAGGCCAGGGAGGACCATGAACACAATTACAGTTGGCTGACAGCTGTGCTGACTGCAGGTGGCCATTGAAATTACTGACGCACCTGGAAAAACATTTCATACTCCGCTTATGATCATTTGACTTTTATTTTCCCCACACCCAAGCTTACTCCTGATTTCAGCCAGCTGGCACCCATGAAACTGTTGTCCAGTCATTACAGGGAGATGTAATGAAAGCATGTCATAGGCAATGGGTTGAATATTACCATCCAAAGCTGATTTCTCATGAAATCTTGTCTTTGTTTTCAAGACCATGTCCATTGTTGCCCATGTCTCATCTGGCTGCCACACTCACAAGGACATTGTAATTTGGGGACAGAAAGGAAGGAAGCAACTTATCAAACACCAGACACAACATGTATAGAAGAACTGTGTTCCTTTTTAGGAATGACAGGGTCGTATTGATCCACTCCAATTGGATGTCCAATGGATGAACTTTGGGAAAAGCCTTTGTATGGATTGGATTCCATGAAAGAAATCCAAGGAGGTGTTACACCGGACTGCAAAATGTCCAACAGCCTTTCCATCTCTTAAAAAGACATTGATGGCAGCTCCTGCCCTGGAGTTACCAGATTTGACTGAACCTTTTGCACTGTTCAGACATGAGTGCCTTTGCCTTGCACAGTCACTCCACAGTTCGCTCAAGGGCTGGCAATCTATGGAAGAAGCCGGTTGAAAAGAGTGTATTTCTTAAAAAAGAGCTAAACAGTGTAACTGAGGGATGGCCAGTGCACCTCAGAGCAGGAGCCAGAACAGGTGAGGCTATTCTTTTGATAGAATAGGCCTGAAAATACATGGGGGGCAAAAAGCAATTGATGTCCTGCGCATGGTTAGGTCTGGTGAAGAGCAAAAAGAGCTCACTGGTTTTCCTAAAGGAATAGATGGCACTCCTGGAACAAAAGACATGGTGCTAAAGACAGCTACTGCCTTGAACCCTGCTGTGTTCCTCAATCCCTCTGCAAGGAATCAGCTTCTCAAATCAAATAGGGACAGCTTTGGGAGCATCCAGTTCCCTGCTGAATTAGCAATAATGTGCCACAGGGCTCAACAGCAGACTGATGAGGAGAAAAACTGCTAGAGATGAGGCAGAACAAAGCGTCTTGTTAGCATATTTTTCCAAATTGTGAATTTTTCCAAATTAGATCCCAAACACTACAATGAAAACAATCATTCTTCAAATACCTTAATTGTCCTGAAGGATGGTAGGTAGCAACAACTGAACTAGTTAGAGTGCGTCAAGCAGCAATGACACAAACTTGAGAAGACAAAGATAAAGAAACCCAATGGTGTATTGAAGGTAGAGCAGACAATTTGGAAAGGCAGCTACTTGGTGGTAGGCTGACAGGGATGGTGACAAGTGAAATGTAAAATCTTTGTACAGAACAATGCAGAGTTTTACAAAAGACTGCCCGTAGGGATCCAATAAAAGGGAAGTAGTACAGGAGATTTATTTCCAAAGACTATTTTCTGACTTACCTCAGCAGGAAGGGTCTAGGTATTTATTTGCCTTAGTAGGCCCTTTTTCTGCATGGCCAGAGACTTTTCCTTGCCACACCAAACAAAGCTTTAGGCATAGCTCAAGTAATAATAAAAGAAATAACTCCCAGTTGAGACCTACTTAGCACATGGAGGTCTTACCCCAGCAGCGAGATTGAGAGAACAAATCAGAGCCTACAAAGACAGAAATGAGTACAATTTGCCAGGAAAGCACACAGCAGACCACAAGAGGTTCCCCTTGCACTACTGAGAATCAGAATTCCAGTGGCTTCTAAAGAAAAACTGACCCCACAGGAAATGCTCTATGGAAGACCTTAGTCAATCACAATCCTAATCTAGAGGAAGTCAGATGAGAGGAAGTGATAATTTAAGTCCCTTTTCATCATCTTTTGGCCAAGTGCTCTCATCTCTACACCCATTTTGGGTATGACCATCCCTGATGAGATTGGATGCTCAGGTACATCCTCATCAAGCTGGGGACAGTGTCTGTGTCAGAAAGCACAGCAACAAGGCACTTCAAGATAAGTTGGAAGAACCATTTGAAGTATTCCTAAGCACTCGTGCAGCAATAAAAGGAGATGGGACCAGTACTATGATACACCTTCCCCCAAGGGGAGCCTGCCCCTACTCACAAGGAACTGGAGAGGAAAATATAGTTGAGAATTTGAAGCTTAGATTTGCAAAGGTTGGAAATAATACACGTTTTTTGCTGTGTTGAATTAGTTAGAAGAAATTCTATAAAATACCAGATAAGTCATGAATGAGTAGCTATGAAAAATCCTCACTCTCAGCCCACAATCTTGCCAGCAGCATTCCTGCACGCTCTGTCAACCAGCAGCAGCCACTGGGCCAAGGGGAGGCTCCCCAGCACAATTCACCCCATGCCCCCTAGGCAGCGTTCCTGGGGCTGCTGCACTGCAGAGCTGTAGGAGAAACTCCTGACCCAGGCAAAAAAGCACCCAAGTCTCAGGGTTTAAGAGGTGACATTTTGCTGAACTACACTTGACAGAGAACAGAAGGGAAAAAATGGCTCAGATGTTCAATCTAAAATGCCCCAAGAATTCTCAGGAATGGGCACTCAACATAATTGGCACGCAGGTGATTCAGGAATTTGTAGAATACTTTCCAAGGAAAAACGTCCTACTTGCGTGTTCCCAAATGTTATCCTCCCTCAGTCAATGTCATATCTCTGCCAAAAGAAGATTCTGGCATTGCTGGCCACATCTCTACCCTCTCAGCTGAATATATTCCTGACAAGAAACTTAGGAAAGGGTCTAGACTTCAAAGTCCCCATAAGTCTGTGCAGGAATTAACATTTGTGTATCTCTAGAAAGATGGGTTGTGACAGAGTAGTTTGGAGAAAACTACAAAACTCATTGAGATTCCTTTGGAGACTCTTGAACCCAATTTCTCTTCAAAACCCATGGAAGTACCTTGACTCCAACACCTCTCCATGTGTTTTTCAAAACTCTTGAAAAGAACTGGATACTCCTTGGCGCCCACTGTCAAGGTGATGCCGTGATTTACAAGCAGTCCTGAGAGCTGCCTCAGCTGACACCTTAGAGCAGCCCATGTGCACTGCTCTGTAACCCTCCTGAACAAGGGCATTTGGGGAGGGGTTATTGTCCAAACTTCAATGCCTTTGACCACTCAGGCAAAGAGTTTGACACAACAAGAAAGGTCCAAAAACACATGTCCTAAACAATTTCCATCTGCCACCATCTTTTCCTAAAATGAGGCACAACTTCACAGTAGAGCTAGTGGGTTTCCAACCTCTACTGATGAATTCATTTCAGTGGACAAACTTAAGACTTGAGGAACTGAATTGACCGGAAGAAACACACTCCAAATATAATACAAGCAACAACAGGAGAAAGAATTACAAACAGTGAGATTTCTTTATTGTTAATGTTCAACACTATCATCTTTCAACTTCTTAAACTTACTAAACTTCTTTGAACTAATTCTACGCTTTTAAGAAATACCCTACTGCTCAGTGTTAAAGGAACCTACTGTACAAAAGGAACTTAAAAAGGCCTAAAAACCTAATCTTGTAGTTGAAATAAAAAATCCAGGGTTCGCAAATTTCAGGAGGCTGAAGCAGGTGTCTGGTGCCAGTACTCCACTTACAGCTGGTCAAATTCCGAAATGCGGCTCTGAATATGGGTCAGCTTGTTGTGGAGGTACAGGCACCTGCTCTTCATTTCAGAGTAGCTGGGGCTACCCTGTGAAGGAGAAAGCAAAAGAAAATCAGGGCATGCAAACACTTTTACAGAGTCTACACTCGGATGTCCTTTGCTTTAGAAAGTCTTGAGGCAGACTCAGCAGTTACCATGGCCCCACAGCTCTGGTGTCACACGTACCTGTTGTAACTGCTGATAATCTGCTAGGATTCGATGATGCAGTGCCTACAAGAGAAAGAAAATGAGGAGTATTTCACCACCACTATGAAATGCAAACGTTGGTAAAACACTAAATGTTCGCTCAGTCTGACTCTAGACTTTTCCTTCCCTGTCAGCCACCACTCTTCTGGGAGATTTACAAAAACAAATGTCCCCCGCCCAGCAGCACCCAAGATCTGCAATTAAGCCTCTCAACAGGCAACAGAAGGAGCCCATGCTCTAAGACTCTGCTTGGGACACCTCTCCCCTTACTGCTCCTTCGCAGACAGCTCAAACAGGGGCTTTTGGGCACGGTCTGGAAAAAATCAGACCCAGCCCAAGCAGTGTCTGACCATATTTGCCAATTTGCAGGTTCCCATTGTTTCACTGAGCAGCTGCAGGGAATCCAAAACACTGCTGTGATGATGAAGCACAGTCTTCATGGTTTTGTCCTTCTTTACCTGATGGGATTCAGAGCCTGGAGTCAGACACTTCCATTGCTCCTGAAACTGTCTGAACTTCTTTGTGATCTTCTCAATCTGAGAATGTAAATTCCGGTATTCGTCATACTCTGCATTGAAGTCATCCTGGTAGCGCTGGCGTTGCTCCAAGGAGACGATGGCTACGTATTTTCTTAGGGAAAAAATGAGTCCATTTTTCCATGAGTGAACTCTAAGAGAACATTCCAGTATGTTTCTAGTCCATAAAACACATGTGTAATTTTACGCTAAGCACTGGGTAATGTCAAACACAGACACCCAAGCTTTGCGTCACTTGCTCTGGGACCAACAGTTTCTACTTTCAAGCTCATGTGCATGAAGAGAATGCAATTAGGTAGCTCAGGAATCTGTCACATTTCTATCACACTTAGTTACTAACACTTGACATTGTAGAGGTTTTCTCCATTAGGAAGTGGAGCACACTTAGAAAACATTTGCTTTAATTTCAAATGTCAAAGGAAATACACAGCAGCTTAAGGAAGAGGAGATCCATTACTAGGTTATAATCTCTTCGTCTGTGGGAAAAGCTTCAATTAGTTACACTTTCTTGTGACAATACGTGTCTAAAACATATTTGTCAGGGACCTCATTTATGGAGTTGAGTGCCCAGAGTTGGACTTTTGAGCTACATTCTTTACTGTCTAACGTCAGAGTTAATTATAATATTGGATTCTTCAAGCGGACAGCAGTGACATCACTGATCATGGAACTGAGGCATTTGCAATACAGCCACAAAATCAATCTCTAGATCAGCCTGAAACAATACTCCATAAAGAACATCTGCTCCTAAGGAGGGCACAATTCATTAATGCTTCAGGCCACTGATGGGAGTCAAACCTTCTTCATTCCCTTCTCCTTCAATTCAACAGGCATGACGTTTATCAAGTACATGATAAAAGTCCTGGATGAAGAGGCAATGAGAACAATAGATGCCACTTCCCAACACTCTCACACCAAAGCTTCTGCTCCTCTAGGCCTTAAGATCTTGCTCTTTTTCAATAACAAAAGCTGCCTCCACATGGGAGTAAGTACTTCAAACCATCCTGAGACTGATATAAAAAGGAGTAAATTTTTAACAAGGACTGAAAACAACTGGTGCCAAGGATGCATTCCAGGCCAGACACACCTGACTAGTGTGCAGGATAATTTTGAAAAGAAAACTACAGATGGCTTTCAACATTTTGGGAGGCCCAGGAGCAATGTGACCCAGGGCCCTGCCGCGCCTGCTCCAAAGGCCGCGGCTGCCCCAGAGCTGCAGGAGGCCTGACTGCCCTTGCCAACATCCCTGCTCTCACACAAGCTGGCAGCAAGTTCCAGTCTTTTATACCACACACACAGACACACTTCTCCCTCCCCTCCTGCACTGGAAATTCAATGATGGAATGCAGCAGCACTGCTGCAGCTGAGCCTGTGCAACTGCAGTGCAGGAAGGGAGGGCCCGTCCGGGCCTAACCCACCTCGGTGTTCATCTCTGCTCTGAGCCTTCCAGGCCCAACTCAACCTGCTCAAACTCACCCTTTCAGCACAGGAAAGAGCTGGACACTGCACCCCACTGGTAGGGGCAAGGGTGAATTGTTCTTTTACTCACCTCAAGTAATCTGGTTGGTCACTTGTTGCAGAGCATGTGGAGGCAATGGAAGTATCTTTAGTAGTTCCTAGAGAAAAGGAGAATTTTGACACTCTCCATCAGGAGATTGTTAAAAGGCCAAAAGATCCCACTTGGACAGTCTTGAAAAAGTCCTTCAGAGTGTTCTTCTCACAGCTAATTACTCACAAGAAGCAACAACATGAAACAATAAAGCACATAAGACCTTCTCCAAAGTAGCCCTTCCAGGGAAGTAGAAAGAGGGAATGGCAAGTGTAATCTACAGTTTGTGCATTTCCACAGCGTTAGCCCCAGCTCAGCTTTTCTTATTTGAAGGCATGAGGTGGCATCTACACAGCCAATGAAGTCATGCAGCAAAAGATGCAGCTTCACAAAAGACAACAGCTTGAGAGAAATCAATATCGATGTTCCGACAAGAAACAAAGAAGAAATCAGAAGTTCTTCTCATGCCACGATTTTATCCCCACTTCCCTGCCAAATCCAGAGGCCCAAAGTTTCGATGAGTGCCTGCACTCTTGTCAGCAGGAAAGCCAATTCCATTCTATAGGGCTTACTGGCACTAAGGCTCCAATACCCTGCAGACCAAGCCCAGTGCTCCTCATTAACGTGGCAGGATGGGGTTGGAAACAGCTCTGCACTTGGGAATTGCCCTTTGGCTCTTGGCAGAGGCATTTGGGAAACAGTGCACACGTAACCTCTCAGCCCTCTTTCCAAAGAAATGTTCAAGAATTACCATCATAAGAAAAAGAGCTGCCATAAAGACAAGGCAGCTGAAACTGGAAGGAACAATCAAGATCATGGTAATCTCTCTCTGCTTTCCATTTCAGGTCTTGTGGCAAGCATAATAACTCCACACGATCCGTTCCATTCCTTGTGACCTTCCATTTGCCATTGTTTGCAAATTAATCTTGTGAAAACTCAGCCATTCTTGACAATATTGAAGATATCCGAACTTCAATTCTTGAGGAAAGAACTGTTGTGTGATGTTCCACTTTCTTTTCTTGATTTCAGTTGTATAGCAGAGGTATAAAAAGAAGAGTAAAAGTGGGAGTAAAACTGGACAGAAAGACCAAGAGTCACAGTATGTTCAGAGCAACTTGGAAGAGCAGCTTTGCTGTGAGCATTTCATTCCTAAAAGTACACTTGCTCTCATGCCTCAGTCCACTGAAAATTTCAACCTAAGCCCCAACTTGAAACACGGAACAGATTTTTCCTTCACTTGCTGGGCAGAATTTGGGAACTGGCTCCTGAACAAAGCTGCTCACGAGAGTTTATAGATTTAAGCAAAAATCTTTCCAAAGGCATCCCAAGGTTTGCAGGTACCGTGTCTGTGTCCAGAAGAAATGTGGAAAGACCATCTCAAAGCACCTGTCTCCACAAGCACACCACCACTTGCAAGAGGCATCTGCACACTTCAAACCTGCCTCCAGGCTGAACCCAACTTGGAATTTGCAAGCTCAACCTCGAAAAGAGACAACCCACAGATTTAACAAAGCAACTGAACTGTGCCTTGCTGGCTGTGTCCCTGTCATCAGAAATCAAGGGTTCTTTATGCATTTCTGTTTACCTTTTCTATGTTGTTTCCAATCTGTACCACTTCCACACCTTTTGAAGAATGAAATTCTGCAGCTGGGATGGAGAGGAAACTGCCAGCGCAGTTCAAAGTAGAACTCCAGGAAACCACAGCCCAGGATTTGTAGCTTTTGCAGTTTCCATGAAAAGGCTGAGGTCAATGAAAACAACCATGGAATCACTGAGATTTTATCAATATGTATCAGTAAACGAGTCTGCAATAAATGTGTGACAGGTTTCTGCCTTCAACATGAAAATCTGCTGATTGAAAAAGGGCTGACTCAATCAACACTTGCGATTTTACTAGAAATCAGATGGAAAGAAAACAATCCATTGCCTGTGGCTATCCATTGTCTGGCTCTTCCTTTTAACCAGCTTCTCCTAACAGCAATCTATTTCACAATTCATTGTTCTTCATTGGTTTTGAACTATTTAAAGAAAGAAATAATTTCTAAAAATGAGTTTAGAGATTGTAGTTTTTTTGTAGTTTTCAACAAGGTTCCATCAGCACAGGTTCTGGGCTTTGTTAGAGTTGTCTTTTAAACCAAGAGACAAAATCTTATGTAATGGCAGAAATAGAAAGAAGTCTTGATTTATCATGACCATACATCAAGGAAAATGATTGAGCAGTCATGCAGTGCAGCGCCTTTGTATATCCAGTGCCCGCTTTCAAAGCTACCTTTTCACAGGGTGTAAAAACACAATTAACTATTTCAGAACACTGACAAAGAAGGATTTTCCCATAAGATAAGCCAACACAACAGGAATGTGAGAGAAACACAGATGGCAAGAAGAAAACCTCCAAGTCTTGGCATAACAGAAGCGGAGGTTTGCAATTAGGACACAAGACAAAAACCTCCACAGTAGAGACTGTGGGTAAGGAAAATTGCTGCTTTCGTGGCTTCTAGCCCAAGATGTGGGGACAGCTGTGACCACCCTGTGGATACTCCAATCTTGGACAGTATGAAGGTGGCACCTCCAGAGAGACTTGGAGATCCCCACCATTGAGAAGACCAAGGGTGAAGAAGGACAGGCTGGACAACAGAGAGTCCATTTGATGATGTTATCTCCACACTTAATGTCTCTCTCTTCCCCTCACCCTGCTTCTCTTCTCTCATTTCTTTCTATCTCCCTAGTTTGCATTTACTGTTCAATAACATTTTTACTATTGACTGTAGAAAAGAGTCATGCTTGCACCTTCATTTAGGCAGAAGCTTCCCTTAATACCAAATCTCTACACCACAGTTATCCACACAGGAGTCAGGAAAACCAGCACATCAATACCTTCATCGAAATCCAAGCGGTGCCACTGCTTCAGCCTCCCCAATTCATTTTTCTCCCCGTTTGAATTGGGGATCTCCTTCTGCTCCCTGGCAGGTGCTGGGACGCTGGAACTCGGAAATGTCTCCGTTTGTTGCACCACATGGGTGCAGGGGGAAATGGAGCCAGCACTTGGAGACATGTCCAAAGGGAAAAGAGATGTGGAGGGCAGAAGGCAGGAAGAAAAGTGGCCACCAGCTGCTGGCTGGACATGACTGTGCTGGTGGCCAATTCTCCTCTTCTTGCTCGTCACAGGACTGGAAAACTCAGAAGCCAGAGGCCGTTTCTGCATCAAGAAGAAAATAATTCATTCATTCACCAATGATTGGGATCATCTTTTGCGCCCATTCTGTAAAAGCAGCGCTTCTGAACATGCAAAGGTTGAAAACACGATTTTTCTGCACTAAAAAGTGCATTCAAACCAGGAAGTACTGCAGGTAAAGGAAGTACTGAGGGTCTGTCTCACTCCTACTTTCTCATCTTAGCACTCAGCAAGTCCTACTTCATATCAGTATCTAAAAAGCTTTGGGAGAAAGACATTCCCTTTGGGAGCTCCATCAAAGGATTCCCTGAAAGGGAACGTCCTGCACTTTCACATCACAGCTTTTACACCACCTGCACGTCTTCTGAAATTTACCATAGAGTCCAGAATTTTAAAAAAGCACAAATACCTGAGCAGGTCTTGCTGGAGCATCTGTCTCAGAAGGCCCTGGAGATGTCTCTTGGCTGGTGTTGGTGGTGTTCTGAGATGGAGTCAATTTTCTGTATGGATGGGCCAATATTTTATGTTACAAAGCCTAAATATCAACTGTCATAGTACTTTCCTTGCAAGGAAATCAGAGTCCTTCAGTGTCAGGACTCAAGGAAACAGCATGAAGCTGAGTTGGGGGAGCTTTAGGCAGGATACCAGGAAAATGTTCTGCCCCAGAGGGTGCTGGAGCACTGCAACAGGCTCCCCAGGCCAGTGGCCACTGCAGGAGGCTTCAAGAAGAGTTTGGACAACACTCTTGGGCACCTGGTGTGATTCTTGTGGTGTCCTGTGCAGAGCCAGGATCCTGGCAGGTTCCTTCTACCTCCCCGTATTCTAACAATCTAAGCTTCACTAACTCGGGATTTTTTTCCCTTTCTCTGAGCAACTGAACTTACCCAGAGAGGATTAACTTCAAATTCTGTCTGTCTATTTCAGTGTAGCCAGGCCAATCAGTCTGAAGGGTTTGAAAGAGATGTTCCTTCAGACTGAAGGAATTATCCTTTGCATTCCACTTGGCTACCTACAGGCAGATATGTAGGAAAACAAACCTTTATTATGCTTGCTGCATGCCAAACTACAGAAATATGATTGGTCCTGAACAGCTGCTTGTGAGAACCCAGTTTCAACCAAATTATGTCTTTTAGTACAGAGCTTGATTATTCCTCTATCACATGAGTTTTAAGCCATATTACTCTTTCACCAATAGAAAACACCAAGGATCTCCATCCATATCTAGCAAGAGTTCCTTTGAAAACAACATTGAGAGCTACAGTGAGTAAGGAGAGGGGATCAAGCCCAGGGTCCCTCATCATGTGGCAGAGCCAGGGTTCATTCTAGCAAATCCTGCCATGAGAAGGCCATGCATAGGCCTTGCTCTTTTCTTCTGAACTCAAACGAGGATCATATCGTCCTCAAGACAAATACAAAGTCTACTCAAAAAGGTAAATTGTGGTAATAAAACCTCCAGACCACTGATCTCTAAAGTTCAGGTTTTGACTTCATCCCCTGACACCTGCTCAGAGTTCCACTGAAAAGTGCATTGGGAAAAATCTCCATCAATTTGACCCCTGCAACACACTGCATAACTCATCTAACACACCACCACCATTTCTCACAGCTTTGACTTTTTGCCTTGAAAACATCATTTATGTCTATATTGATGCCTATCTACCCACAGCTAAAAAAGAAATGTAAAAGTGACAAAGACATCCAGAATCAGGGATTGACTCCTTAGAAACAGAACTCAGGCTGTGTTGGAAAGGAAGCAAATGTGTGTGTACCAGATCTCAGCAAACTCAGTCTGCCCATTTGAGATTTCTACAAAATAAACCCCCACTTGCTCTGATGTCCACTAAAGTCTGAGCAAGGCATTTCAGGCCGCAGGGCTGCTCACACAGAACTTTCACAATGCAAACCTGGACCCTGAGGCAGTTCACACCTCCTACAGCACATTGACTCCAGGGAAATATCAAATATTGCAACTGCACAGGAGAAAATGTTTTCATCCTTTACAATCTAAGGAGCTGAAAATTTCTAACCAACTTGAAATCTAAATGAGCTACTTCAGTTGGGGTGGCAGAACAAGGCTCTCATTATATTGTGAATGTCTTCAAGGTGAAAAAGCTCTGCCACGGCCTTGAGCAAATCCAGCAACAAATTTCCCAGGTTCAGGGATTGAGTTCTTAAAAGTCACTGTGGGATCAACCAAAACTGTATCCATGTTGAATTCTCCTCCTTGGGCTAGGTTCCAAGACACTGTTTTCCTAGATAAGGAGGAAATGTTGCTACTGGATATATTAAGGATGGCATCATTCAGCAACAGCCATGGGGAACAGGGAATATTGAAAAAGGCAGGAAAGAACCACTGCATCTTTCAATGCAAGTGCATCCTATTGTTGGCTGTAGTAACAAAATAACCATGGAATTCAGAGGAGTACTTCAGAAGTTGGTAAATAAATGAGATCCAAGGAAGATGGAGCTTTAATTCACATGACAGCAAAGAATCCCTCTGCTTCAATTTTCGCTACCATCTTTAACATGGAGGATGTGCCTGGAACACCCTGGAAGGCAATCCCCACAGATCCCAGCAGAAGCCAAGTACCATTGAGAGGCCACCAACACTGTTCAAATGAAACACTGGCCTCTGCAGTTCCTGAACTTCTCTGGTCTGGAGCTTCTCCCAGGAAATTTTAAGTGCCATCACAAACCATTTCACACAATCAAGGAACACCTGGTACTCCATGAAGCAGTTAAACAGTGCATGGAAAAGAAAGAGAATGCAATAAGGCACGAAGACCAACAATGTTACAAAGTGTTACTCATTGCCAGCCATTCTAGGAAAACAACAATGCCTCAAAAGTTTTGAAGTTTTCCTTCTTTCTGTCAAATGGACTTTCAGTTTGAGACCTCTGGATGAAGCCGATGGAAGAACTTAACAGGGAGCATTCCCTAACTTGTTCATGGGTATCTAATTTAAAGAGACAGAATTTAAAGTGTCAATCAGGAAAAGAATAGAGTGGTGGAAATAATGCTGGCACAAACTGCACAATCTCACCTGCTGAAGGATCTTTGCAAGGCTGCCCTTGTCCTTTTGCATGACTCCATCTCTCTGCAAGCGAGCAAGCAACTCTGGCTTCTTGTAAGCCCTCAGAGCAAGTAAATGAATCACCCTGTCCCTGTAGGGTCGGCGATAAACAGCACTGCAAGGATTCTGTTCACTCCCTGCAGGCTTCATGGGCTTTGTTCTCTTCTCCTCAGGGACAGGACATGAAGTGTGTGATTCGGCCCTTCTCACATCTGCTGGTTTTCCCAACGGAAAGGAAAGCAGAAAAAGAAGTGTCAAATGGGAAGTTTTCAGAAGGGAAAAGAGTTGATTTAAAATGATGATAGAAATCTTGGCTACAGAGCTGATTTTCACTGTCCTTGTGGTTCCCTTTGAATTAATATATTCTCTGATTCTGTGACAAAGCCCAATCCCTAACTGGTACTGGATGGAGCATGTTGCAAAGGCACCCTGTACCCTACCAGCAACCAGACCTGTGTCAACTGAATTGCTCTGTGCCAGCCCAAAGCAGATGTGGCACAAAGTTCCAAAATTGACTCTTTAATGCCAGTCCTCACATGCCAGGTATTCAAGGTTGAATATTCCCAAAGGATCTATGTAGACCACCAGCAAGAATCACACAAATCATCAATCACACGTGAAACAGAACATCCCCAATGAAGAACTCAGAAGCTGAGTTTTGTCTCTCCAAAAGCCATCATGATGCTGCCTTAAAATCCACTGCACTAGGCTAAGGCAGAGCAAGAGCTGCACTCGCAGGGGCAGGGATGTCCCTGCAGGCAGGTGACTGCAGCCACAGCCAGGTCAGAGCCTGCTTTGCTCAGGGCACCTGGCTGTGCCTGGCTCAGCTCCCTGCTGCAGGCAGCACCACTGAGTGCCTGGAAGGGGAATGTGCACCTGGTGTCTGCCTGGAGCCAGGCTCCTTGGGGAAACTGCACTCAGAACAGCTTAATACAAATGGCACCACCTAAGCACATTGTGCTTTCAGGGGAATGTTGGAATCTGTCAGTAAGATGAAATCGATATCTTCCTTTCCATTTCCTTGAAAAGAACCTAGTGTAGTATTGTGGCAACATCACTTATTAATTACCAAGATGAAAAATTTAATCTAGCATGGTTTTTCATATTGATCTTATGAAATTCTCTATGCAACTTGCTCAAGGTCACTCTATTTCAATGTCCCAATTTAGTTTAATGGGTAATGACAGTGCCTAGGTGTTCCAAAACCAACATCTTAGCTACCAAGTCTGTGAATTTAAATGCATAAGGTGATCCAAACCTTGACCTCCTTGCTCCAAATTGCAACCCATCAAGCAGTATGGGAACAAGGAAGGACTGGCAGGCTTTCTCAGGGGAAATAAACCACTGTCTGAATGCAGTGACAAGAGACTGCAAGGCTGACCTGAGGCTGACCTCCACCTCCAGTTTGAGGTCTCTGAACACTAGAGATGGCCTGTCCCAACAATATGCTGTGTAAAAGAATTACCAAGTTGAAAGTCTTACAGACATTGAGCAAAAGATGAAAGGCAGCCATACCTCCAAGTGGGTTACACGATTTGACATCCTGTGCACTTCCATTTTGCCAGGCATCACTGGCATTTGGCTAAAAAGGGAAAGAAATTTTCTGTAAAAACTTCAGCCTACTCTCCATTACTCTGATTTCTGACACCCTTCTTTTTAAACAGGACCTGTATTTGCAAAGGTTTGCTGTCACATCACCAAAAAGGGCTGCTTTGACACAGCTCTCCCTCTGAAATGAGCCAGCTACAAAAGTGCCCTGAGAGAGCCACCCTCACTCAGCCTCTAATGCAGCCAAGCCTTGGAGTAGCAAGTCATCCTTTCCCAATTGCTGGCATTTATAGGCATAGGCTTCCCTTGAATTCCAGTGCCTGAGTACAATTGAGCTGGCCAGCTTGACTCAGCGAACAATCCTGGTGAGAGTGGTTCACAAAACAATCAAGAATTCAGGGCAGGACCAGCACTGGGATTTACTTGGCACTATGGAAGCACATCACAGTGTCAGCTCTAAGAAGAATTTCATCTGCACAATCTGAATTTCAACTCTCAACATGCATGAAAACCCTTTCTCTTTTCCTCAGCTCTAGAAATTATTATTTTCCTAGATGTGAAATGGAAAGAGTTTTTCAGTTGTAATGAAATTTGGGTTGCTTGGCTGAACACATCATTTAGTACAGAATATGTCGCATCCCATTGGAACTCACACATCACTAAAATGTTTATCAATCTAAGAACATTTTTTAACAAAACAAATTTCTGCCATCCAACAGCTTCATTCTGGAGGCAAAATTGGGCGAGATAAAATCTAAAAGGCTATGATAAATGGACTGAAAAATGTGGACTAATTAGCGTGAGAAGGCAGATATAAATCCCAAATAGAAGGTAGAATAGTATTTAAGGGAACTGTAATTTAGAACCAATGAGGATTAATTTCTTTCTTTGGTAAAATGTATCAATAAGTGGAAAAGCTTTCAAAATAGTGTGCATGTGGGTGGAGTTCTCTGTTAGGCATCACAGAAAGAATTAGAGTAACAGGTCCTTCCAATAGCAGAAAATACTTTTAGAGATTTCCTTTATCATGACATATTCTCTGAGTGCAGTCCAAACTTGAAACTAGGAGAAATCCGTGCATTTTGGCCGTGAGCCATGACCAGAGCAGGAATTTCCAGAGTGTCCAAGAATGGAGAATATCTGACTTCCACTGGCAGCTCCTCCGTGCCATCGCTGTGAGTCGCTTCCCCCTGGGCAGCTGCCTCAAAGGGCCCTTGGAGCACCAGAGGGGCCCCAGCCCTGCCCAACAGGTCCCGCGGGCTCAGCAGCACCTGACACCAACACCATGGCCAAGCCCCCGCCTGCTGCCAACCCGCACAGCCCCACACCTGCCCCTCACCTGCTGCTCCTGGCACCTCTGGCTCACCCTGACGGGCATGGCAGTGCTGGTGGGGGCCCTGCGGGACGCAGTGCGGATTGGGGCCCTGCGGAACTCACTGGATCCTGCCCAGGCCCGCAGCTCCGCCATCCCGCTCTGCCTCGGCTGCTCCCGCTCCCACACACACACTGATCCTGATGAAAATCTGAAAAGTGTAAAATATTTCTTAGGAAAATATGTTCCTGGACGTTTGGCCTTTGTTGATTTGAAGGCTCATCAACAAGAAGGGAGATGATTCCCATGAAACAAGAAGTAGCCAACAAGCTGGAAGTGATGGCCAGGCCTTGGAAAGGCAGGTGACTTCTTGGCTGAATTGCCTTGTGGAGGTGCAGGGCCTGACAGGCTTCAGTGACCTCAGACACAGGGCAGGTCAGCAAGGTTTGGCAAGAAGGATGAGACACTGATTGTGGATACAAAGAATGCAGAACTTATGGGTACAAGCACATTTGGACTAACCCCCCAAAAAAGGAACAAACAGATAAAGGCAATGCATCAACTCTACTGAATCAGCTACAGCAGGGGAAAAGGCCATTCCAGCAAGAGCAGACCATGGCCACACACTCAAGAAACCTATCTCTAAGAAGAAGGGAGAGGCTGAGCATGCAGACTAATGAGCATGAGAAGTGAGAAGATCATTTTCCAACAGCAGACAGAATACTCCTTATGAAGAGAACTAGGGAACTTGCAAGCATTGAACACCAATTCCTTTCTTTACTCATATGTATAAATACTCAAACAATCTGGGTTCTTGTGGTGCTGGATTTGTGAATTTGTCCCTGAGCCCCCCTTTCTGCACAGATCTGTAAATAATTACCTCCACTCAGTGGGTGGATCGGGCTCTTGAACAACGGGTGCTGGAGCCAGCCAAGGTGGAACAACACTCGCTGTGGCTCTGACACCCCCGCTCTCGCTGCAGCCGCCGAAGTCTCTGAGCGCTCCTGCCCTGTGCCGGTGACAATGGCCACGTGTCCTTGGAAACGGGGAGTTCCGTGTGCCAGGCTGGCCGGGATGTCACTGAGGAGCGGGACGTGACACAGTGGGGGCAGAGGGATTTCACAATGGGCACAGGTAGGGAATGCCCCGCCCTGTCCCATCACTGGCTCTGCTCATTTCCAAGTGCAGAAAGGGGCACCCCACCAACCCCAGCAGCTTCTGCTGTGCAAACCAGGGCTAATGAAGTGTTTCTGCACCAAAGCGCTGCTCTTGGCTCTCTCTGAGGCAAAGGAGCAGCTCAACACCTCTAACCAGGGCAGCAAGGTGCAGCCCTGCCAGCTCTGGGCCATCCTGTCGTGGGCCCGTCAGTCTGTGAGGCTTCCAGCACACACACGCTCACTCAAATATCATCTCTTTGACACAATGCCCCGGCCTTTCCTCATCCCAGCCTCCTCAATGGAAACAAGCCAGCAGCATGCCCAGGCCCCCAGGTGCTCTGCAGGAAGAGCTGACATGGAAAGGCCAGGGAGGACCATGAACACAATTACAGTTGGCTGACAGTAGTGCTGACTGCAGGTGGCCATTGAAATTACTGACGCACCTGGAAAACCATTTCATACTCTGCTTATGATCATTTGACTTTTATTTTCCCCACACCCAGGCTTACTCCTGATTTCAGTCAGCTGGCACCCATAAAACCCTTGTCTAGGCCATACAGGGAGAAGGAATGAAAGCATGGCATTGAAAATGGCTTGAATATTACCATGCAAATGTCATTTTTCTTCTCACAAACTCTTGTTTTTATCTTCAAGACCATGTCCATATCTGTTCATGTCTGATCTCCTGGCTGCCGCCCTCACAAGGACAGCACAGTTTGGGGACAGAAAGGAAGGAAGCAATTTCTCATACTGCAGAGCTTACATATGTAAAAGAACTGTGTCCCTTTTTGGGAATGATTCGATTTTGATGGTTATGGATACTGAGCATCGACGGTTGGAAAAGCCTTCAACTTCCTGAAGGGTGGCTGTAGTGAGCTGGGGGTCGGCCTCTTTCTCCGGGCGACAACGGATAGAACAAGAGGACACAGTCTCAAGTTGCGTCAAGCTAGATGTAAGTTAGAAGTAAGAAGGAAATACTTCACAGAAAGAGTGGTCAGAAACTGGAATCATTTACCCAGTGAGGTGGTAGAGGCATCATCCCTTGAAGAATTTAAAAAAAGACTGGATGTGGCACTTGCTGCCATGATCTAGCTGAACAGTTAGAACATCGGCTGGACTAGATGATCTTATAGGTCTCTTCCAGTCTTGAAAATTCTGTGATTCTGTGATTCTGTGATTCTGTATGAACCATGAAAGGGGTCCAAGAAGGTGTTGCACTGGACCCTGGAATGTCAGACACGCTTTCCATATCTTAAATAGACATTGATGACAACCCCTGCCTTGGAGTTACCAGATTTGACTGAACCTTTTGCACTGTTCATACATGAGTGCCTTTGCCTTGTACAGTAGCCTCATCTTCAACTCAAACCCTGGGAATGCAGGAAAGCAGCTGTTGGAATCCCTAAATTTCGAGAGTTTTGGGAATGTTGCAAAAGGCAGGCCTCAAAAACAGCAGAACTGCAATTAGAGCTGATCGGTAGCCATAGGATTTGTCAGCGGAAATGTTATATGAGATGTGGAAAGTAAGGTCAACTAAACAATGGTCTGTGTATTAATGCTTGCCTAGAATAACTCCCTAAGCTGCAGAAAAGTATACTTAGTAAGATAGTAGAAAGTTATAAGATCAACAATGGAGCTCTGTGCATTGTGTTTTAAGGCTTGCAAGCAGTTATTGTATATGAAATAAGCAAGCATTGCTGTAACCAAATGTACGTGTGCTCGAGTGGATGGATAGAACTACTGTCAATATGCTTCTGCTTTTGTGATTGGTGAAAAAACTCGAGTTGTAAACTGAATTCTTTCTCTGCTGCTGGGGATGTGAGCTGCTGGCATCTTCCCATTCTCATAACCATGAAGTGAGACTGGAAAATAAACAGCTCAAGGTGCGTTCCTCAGCATCCCATCCAGTTCATGATTTTGTACATAAACCTGTGGCTTGCAATAGAAGCCAGGGGAAAAGCGCATACTCCTTAAAAAACAACTAAACCTTGTATCCAAGGGATATCCTATCCCTTCAAGAGGAAGTCATATGATAGGAAATGATACCTTAAGTCCCTTTTTACAATCTTTGTGAAAAGTGCTCTCATCTCTGCAGAAATTTCAGGTATGACAATTCCTGATGACTTTGGATGCTCAGGTACATCCTCATCAACCTGGGGACTGTGTCTGTGCCAGAAAGCACAGCAACAAGGCACTTAAAGTGCAAAGGACCATTTCAAGTGTTCCTAAGCACTCCTGCAGCAATAAAAGGGGATGAGACCAGTGCGTTCATACACCTGCCCCCAAGGGAAGCGTGCCCCAACACACGAGGAACTGGAGGGGAAAACAGAGTCAGTCAATAAAATGAAGATTTCCTGTGTTAAAGCTTGGAAACATAACTTTTGTATGATGTGTAGAATTAGAAGAAATGTCATAAACGGAAAGATGAATCATGAAGGGGTAACTATGAAAAATCCTCAGTCTCAGCCCACCCTCAACAGTGGCACTCTTGCACGCTCTGTCAACCAGCAGCAGCCACCAGGCCAAGGGGAGGTTCCCAAGCACAATTCACCCCATGCTCCCCATGGCAGGGTTCCTGGGGCTGCTGCACTGCAGAGCTGTAGGAGCAACCCGTGACCCAGCCAATAATAGACTCAAATTTCTCAATTTCAGAGTTGACATTTTGTTGAACTTCACTTGAAGGAGAACATAAGGGCAACGATAGCTCAGGTGTTCAATCAAAAAACACCTCAAGAATGCTCAGTTATGCGGGCTCAAAATCATTGCATGGAGACAATTGAGAACTTGTAGAATGCTCTCCAAGGAAAAAGAGGCATTCACAGCCCTACTGATTGTTCCCAAATGTTATCCTGCTACAGTCAATTTAATTTTCCTCCCCAAAAGAGGTTGTGGCTTTGCTCCTAATAGGTCTACCATTTCAGCTAAATAAATAAATGAAAAGAAACTTAGGAAAAGGACTTTATTCCAAGTTCCCATAGGTCTGTGCAGGAATCAGCATCTGTCTATCTAGAAA
Source organism: Ammospiza nelsoni (assembly GCF_027579445.1). Lineage (NCBI taxonomy): Eukaryota > Metazoa > Chordata > Aves > Passeriformes > Passerellidae > Ammospiza > Ammospiza nelsoni. The sequence goes on from NC_080669.1 coordinate 7,077,574, forward strand.
GGCTGGTTCAGACAGAGCAGTATAAAATATTCAATGAAATGGACAACATTTCTATAGAGCCACTTGAACCCAATTTCTCTTTAAAACTGATTGAAGTAACTTGCCTCCAACACTACTCCACGTGTTTTACAAAACTCTTGCAAAGATCTGGATATTCCTTAGCTCACTGACGAGGGGAGGCCATGATTCAAAATCTGCTCTGAGAGCTGCTTCAGATGACAGCTGAGAGCAGCCCACGTGCACTCCTCTGTAACCCTGCAAACCAAAGTGATTTGCGGACACGGTTGTCCAAACTTCAATGCCTTTGACCACTTGGGCAAAGAGTTTGCATTAACAAGAAAGGTCAAATAACACGCCAAAATTTATAAGGAATTTCTATCGGCCAAAATCTATTCTTAAAATGTGCACAACTTCATAGTACAGGTAGTGGGCTTCCACTCTTGACTGATAAATTTATTTCGGTGGACAAACTTAAGACTGGAAGAAGAGAATTGACTAGAAGAAATCCACTCCAAATATGATAGAAGCAAAAATGAGAGAAGGACTTACCAATACTGAGATTTCTTTATTTTTAACATTCAACACTATCATCTTTCAACTTCTTAAACTTACTAAACTTCTTTGAGCTAATCCTACACTTTAAATAAATAATCTACGGCTCAGTGTTAACATAAAGTACTGTTCAATACTAACTTAAAAAATCCTAAAACCTAGTCTTCTAGTTGAAATAAAAAATCCAGGGTCTGCAAGGCCGAAGCTGATGTCTTGGTGCCAGTACTCCACTTACAGCTGGTCATATTCAGAAATGCAGCTCTGAATATGGGCCAGCTTGTTGTGGAGGTACAGGCACCTGCTCTTCATTTCAGAGTAGCTGGGGCTACCCTGTGAAGGAGAAAGCAAAAGAAAATTAGGGGATGCAAACACTTCTGCAGAGTCTAGAGCCTAATGTCCTTTGCTTTAGAAAAGCCTTGAGGCAAACCGTGGCCCTGCAGCTCTGGTGTCACACGTACCTGTTGTAACTGCTGATAATCTGCTAGGATTCGATGATGCAGTGCCTACAAGAGAAAAAATAATATGAGGAATGTTTCACTGCCACCATGAAATGCAAATTTTGGTAAAACACTAAAAACTCATTCAGTCTGACTCTAGACATTTTCTTCTCTGTCAGTCACCACTCTTCTGGGATGTTTGCAAAAACAAATGTCCCCCGCCCAGCAGCACCCAAGATCTGCAATTAAGCCTCTCAACAGGCAACAGAAGGAGCCCATGCTCTAAGACTCTGCTTGGGACACCTCTCCCCTTACTGCTCCTTCGCAGACAGCTCAAACAGGGGCTTTTGGGCACGGTCTGGAAAAAATCAGACCTAGCCCAAGCAGTGTCTGACCATATTTGCCAATTTACAGGTTCCCATTGTTTCACTGAGCAGCTGCAGGGAATCCAAAACACTGCTGTGATGATGAATCACAGTCTTCATGGTTTTGTCCTTCTTTACCTGATACGATTCAGAGCCTGGAGTCAGACACTTCCATTGCTCCTGAAACTGTCTCAACTTCCTTATAGTCTTGTCAATCACAGAGTATAAATTCCAGTATTCGTCATACTCTGCATTGAAGTCATCCTTGTAGCGCTGGCGTTCCTCCAAGGAGACAATGGCAACATATTTTCTAATGTAAAGGGAAAAAATAAGACCATTTTTCTATGAGTGAACTCTAAGTGAACATTCCTGTATGTTTCTAGTCCATAAAACACATGTGTAATTTTACACCAAGCACTGGGTAATGCCAAACACAGACACCCAAGCTTTGAGTCCGTTGCTCTGGGACTGACAGTTTCTACTTTCAAGCCCATGTGCATGAAGAGAATGTAATCAGGTAACTCTAGGATTCTGTCACATTTCTATGACACTTAGTTACTAACGGTTTAAATTGTTGAGGTTTTCTTCATTAGGAAGTGGAGCACACTTAGAAAACATGTGCCCTAATTTCAAACGTCAAAGGAAAAACACAGCAGCTTAAGGAAGAGGAGATACATTACTAAATTATAATCTCGTCCTCTGTAGGAAAAACTTAAATTAGTTACATTTACTTGTGACAATACGTTTCTAAAACCTATTTGTCAGGGACCTCATTTATGGAGTTGAGTGCACAGAGTTGGACTTTTAAGCTACATTCTTTACTGTCTAACGTCAGAGTTAATTATAATATTGGATTCTTCAAGCGGACAGCTGTTACATCACTGATCATGGAACTGAGGCATTTGCAATACAGCATAAAAACAATCTCTAGATCGGCCTGAAATGACTACTCCATAAAAAATATCTGCTCCTAAGGAGGGCACAATTCATTAATGCTTCAGGCCACTGATGGGAGTCAAACCTTCTTCATTCCCTTCTCCTTCAAATCAACAGGCATGACGTTTATCAAGTACATGATAAAAGTCCAGGATGAAGAGGCAATGAGAACAATAGATGCCACTTCCCAACACTCTCACACCAAAGCTTCTGCTCCTCTAGGCCTTAAGATCTTGCTCTTTTTCAATAACAAAAGCTGCCTCCACATGGGAGTAAGTATTTCAAACCATCCTGAGACTGATATTAAAAGCAGTAAATTTTTAACAAGGACTGAAAACAACTGGTGCCAAGGATGCATTCCAGGCCAGACACACCTGACTTTGTAGGATAAGTTTGGAAAGAAAACTGCAGATGCCTTGCAGCATTTTGGGAGGCCCAGGAGCAATGTGACCCAGGGCCCTGCCGCGCCTGCTCCAAAGGCCGCGGCTGCCCCAGAGCTGCAGGAGGCCTGACTGCCCTTGCCAACATCCCTGCTCTCACACAAGCTGGCAGCAAGTTCCAGTCTTTTATACCACACACACAGACACACTTCTCCCTCCCCTCCTGCACTGGAAATTCAATGATGGAATGCAGCAGCACTGCTGCAGCTGAGCCTGTGCAACTGCAGTGCAGGAAGGGAGGGCCCGTCCGGGCCTAACCCACCTCGGTGTTCATCTCTGCTCTGAGCCTTCCAGGCCCAACTCAACCTGCTCAAACTCACCCTTTCAGCACAGGAAAGAGCTGGACACTGCACCCCACTGATAGGAGCGAGGGTGAATTGTTCTTTTACTCACCTTAAGTAATCTGGTTGGTCACTTGTTGCAGAGCATGTGGAGGCAATGGAAGTATCTTTTCTAGTTCCTAGAGAAAAGGAGAATTTTGACACTCTACATCAGGAGATTGTTAAAAGGCCAAAAGATCCCACTTGGACAGTCTTGAAAAAGTCCTTCAGAGTGTTCTTCTCACAGCTAATTATTCACAAGAAGCAATAACATTTAAAAATAAGACAGACACTACCTCCACATTCTACAGTCTTGGGAATTCGGAAGAGGGAATGGCCACTTTATTCTACAGGTTGTGCATTTCCACAGTGTTAGTCAGCTTTTCTTATTTGAAGGCATGAGGTGGCATCTGCACAGCCATTGAAGTCATGCAGCAACAGATGCGGCTTCCTAAGACAACAGCTTGAGAGATATCAACATCGAGGTTCAAACAAGAAATAAAGAAGAAATCAGAAGTTCTTCTCATGCCATGTTTTTATCCCCACTTCCCTGCCAAATCCAGAGGCCCAAAGTTTCGATGAGTGCCTTCACTCTTGTCAGCAGGAAAGCCAATTCCATTCTATAGGGCTTACTGGCACTAAGGCTCCAATACCCTGCAGACCAAGCCCAGTGCTCCTCATTAACGTGGCAGGATGGGGTTGGAAACAGCTCTGCACTTGGGAATTGCCCTTTGGCTCTTGGCAGAGGCATTTGGCAATGCCTTTTTCAAAGGCATTTGGGAAGCATAACTTCAAAGCCCTCTTTTCAAAGAAATGTTGAAGAATTACCGTGATATTAACAAGAGTTGCCATAAGGAAAAGTCAGCTGAAACTGGAAGGACCCATCAAGATCATTGTAATCTCTCTCTGCTTTCCATTTAAGGTTTTGTTCCAAGCATAAAAAACCACAAGTTCCTTTACATTACTTATGAACTTCCATTTGCCATTGTGTACACAAAGTAATCTTGTGAAAACTCAGCCATTCTTGACAATATTTAAGATACATCAGTTTCAATTCTAGGGAAAAGAGCTGCTGTGTGATGTTCCACTTGCTTTTCTTGATTTCAGTTGTATCACAGAAGTATAAAAAGAAGAGTAAAAGTGGTAATAAAACTGGACAGAAGTAGCAATAGTCACAGTACGTTCAATACAACTTGGAAGAACAGCTTTGCTGTGAGCATTTCATTTCCAAAAGTGCATTTGCTCTCATGCCTCAGTCCACATGAAAGCTTCATCCTAAGCCCCAACTTGAAACACAGAACAGATTTTTCCTTCACTTGCTGGGCAGAATTTGTGAAATTGCTCCTGAAGAAAGCTGCTGGTATGTTTATAGATTCAAGCAGAAATCCTTCCAAAGGCATCCCAAAGTTTGCAGGTACCGTGTCTGTGTCCAGAAGAAATGTGGAAAGACCATCTCAAAGCACCTGTCTCTACAAGCACACCACCACTTGCAAGAGGCATCTGCACACTCCAAACCTGCCTCCAGGCTGAACCCAACTTGGAATTTGCAAGCTCAACCTCCAAAAGAGGCAATCCACAGATTTAACAGAGCCACTTAACTCTGCCTTGCTGAGTGTGTCCCTGTCATCAGAAATCAAGTGTTCTTTATGCATTTCTGTTTAGCTTTTCACTCCTGTTTCCAGTCTGCACCACTTCCACAGCTTTTGAAGAATGAAATTCTGCAGCTACGATGGAGAGGAAACTGCCAGCCCAGTTCAAAGTCGAACTCCAGGAGACCACAGCCCACAATTTGTAGCTTTTGCAGTTTCCATGAAAAGGCTGAGGTCAATGAACAAACATGAAATCACTGAGATTTGAACAAGAGGTTTCAGTAAACGAGTCTGCAATAAATGTGTGACAGGTTTCTGCCTTCAGCATGCAGTCTTGAGAATGTGCTGATGGAAAAACTGCTGTCTCAGTCAACACTTGGCAGGTTAGTTGGAATCAAATGGAAAGAAAAAAAATCCATTCCATGCGGCTTCCCAGTGTCTGGCTCATCCTGTTAACCACCTTTCCCAACAGCAATCTATTTCACATTTCTTTGTTCTTGATTGGTTTTGCAGTACTTAGAGGGAGAATTTCTAAAAATGAATGTACTTTAGGAGTAAGTTCCAGAGGCACAGGTTCTGTCTCTGCTGGTGGCCAACTCTCCTCTTCTTGCTCGTCACAGGACTGGAAAACTCAGAAGCCAGAGGCCGTTTCTGCATCAAGAAGAAAATAATTCATTCATTCACCAATGATTGGGATCATCTTTTCCTCCCATTCTGAAAAAACAGCATTTCCGAACATGCAAAGGTTGAAAACACATTTATCTTCACTAAAAAGAGCATTCAAACCAGGAAGTACTGCAGGTAAAGGAAGTACTGAGGGTCTGTCTCACTCCTACTTTCTCATCTTAGCACTTAGCAAGTTCTACTTCAAGTCAGTAGCTAAAATGCTCCGGGAGAAAGACATTCCCTTTGGGAGCTCCATCAAAGTCTTGCCCGAATAAGAAAGTCCTGCTCATTCATATCACCAGCAAGAGATGTGATTTTACACCACCAGAAAGTCTTCTGAAATTTACCATAGAGTCCAGAATTTTAAAAAAGCACAAATACCTGAGCAGGTTTTGCTGGAGCATCTCTCTCAGAAGGCCCTGGAGACGTTTCTTGGCTGGTGTTGGTGGTGTTCTGAGATGAAGTTGATTTTCTGTATGGATGGTCCAATATTTAATGTTACAAAGCCTAAATATCAACTGACATATTTATTTACTTACAAGAAAAACAGAGTCCTTCAGTGTCAGGACTCAAGGAAACAGCATGAAGCTGATTTGGGGGAGCTTTAGGCAGGATATCAGGAAAACATTCACGGCCCAGAGGGTGCTGGAGCACTGCAACAGGCTCCCCAGGCCAGTGGTCACTGCAGGAGGCTTCAAGAAGTGATTGGACAACACTCTTGGGCACCTGGTGTTATTCTTGTGGTGTCCTGTGCAGGGCCAGGATCCTGGCAGGTCCCTGCTACTTCACCATATTCTAACAATCTAAGCTTCATTAACCAGGGATGTTTTATTTTCCTATGTCTGAAAGACTGAACTTACCCAGAAAGTATTAACTTTAAATTCTGTCTGTCTATTTCAGTGTAGCCAGGCCAATCAGTCTGAAGGGTTTGAAAGAGATGTTCCTTCAGACTGAAGTAATTAATCTTTTGCATTCTACTTGGCTACCTACAGGCAGACATGTATGAAAACAAATCTTTATTATGCTTGCTGCATGCAAACTACCGAAATAGGATTGTGTGACATTCCAGTGGAGGTCAAAGATGACTAAAATGTTTACCAGCCTAAGTAGATTTTTAAACAAAAACAGCTACTACCATCCAACTGCTTCATTCAGAAGGCAAAATTGGCTGCGATAAAATCTAAAAAGCTATGATAAATGGACTGAAAATTGTGAACTAACTAGCATGAGAAGGGAGACATCAATACCAAACAGAATATAGAATATTATCTAATGGAACTGTAATTTAGAACCAATGAGGACTATATTCTTTCTTTGGTAAAAATGTATCAAAAAGTGGAAAACTTTGAAAATGGTGTATATGTGTCTGGAATTTTCCAATATGCATCACAGTGAGAACTATAGTAGTATATCCTGCTAATAGTAGAAAATACTCTTAGAGAGTTTCCTTTATCTCAACCTGCTCCGTGAATGCAGTACAATCTTGGAACCATGAGAAATCCATGCATTTTGACCACAAGCCACATCCAGAGCATGAATTTCCTGAGTGTCCAAAGATGGAGAATATCTGACTTCCACTGGCACCTCCTCTCTGTCATCTCTGAGAGCCACTTCCATCAGAGAACCTCCCAGTTCCACAGACACCTCCTCCGTGCCATCCCTGTGAGTTGCTTCCCCCTGGGCAGCTGCCTCAAAGGGCCCTTGGAGCACCAGAGGGGCCCCAGCCCTGCCCAACAGGTCCCGCGGGCTCAGCAGCACCTGACACCAACACCATGGCCAAGCCCCCGCCTGCTGCCAACCCACACAGCCCCACACCTGCCCCTCACCTGCTGCTCCTGGCACCTCTGGCTCACCCTGACGGGCATGGCAGTGCTGGTGGGGGCCCTGCGGGACGCAGTGCGGAATGGGGCCCTGCGGAACTCACTGGATCCTGCCCAGGCCCGCAGCTCCGCCATCCCGCTCTGCCTCGGCTGCTCCCGCTCCCACACACACACTGATCCTGATGAAAATCTGAAAAGTGTAAAATATTTCTTAGGAAAATATGTTCCTGGACGTTTGGCCTTTGTTGATTTGAAGGCTCATCAACAAGAAGGGAGATGATTCCCATGAAACAAGAAGTACCCAACAAGCTGGAAGTGATGGCCAGGCCTTGGAAAGGCCTTGGTGATTTCTTGGCTGAATTGCCTTGTGGAGGTGCAGGGCCTGACAGGCTTCAGTGACCCCAGACACAGGGCAGGTCAGCAAGGCTTGGGAACAAGGATGCACCACTGATGGTGGACACAACAAATACAAAATTTATGGGCACGAGTGCAATTGGCAGAACCCTCAAGAAAAGGAACAAACTGATAAAGCCAAAGCAGCAACTGTGCTGAATCGGCTCCAGCAGGGTAAAAGGCCATTCCAGCAGTGACATTTTATGTGCTGCACATGGTTATGCCTGGTGTAGAGCAAAAAGGAGGTCACAGGTTATCCCTGAGCAGAATCTTAAAGTAACAGGTGGTACTCCTGGAACAAAAGACATGGTGCTAATGACAGATACTGCCTTGAACCCTGCTGGATTTGTTACAAGAATCCTGACTGATTTGATATCAAGCAAGTTGGAATATCATCAAGCAAAAAAAGAAATGTGAGAATGAGAGAAGACTAAAAGTCCCCACTCTTAGTGGGACTGGCTTTCCTCATGGCTACCAGACCTTTAAAGGCTTAAAGAATTATTTATAACCCATGTTGGAATTGTTGCTGTTTACATTTTTTTCTGTGTGATAATTCATTGTATTTCAGCTTTGATGAGATTTTTGCAAATATTTGTAATAACAAACATTTTTATCATAGAAAGGGAGACTTCCAAGACAAATCTTTAAAGTATCTGTATGGAAGATTGGTGCAAATAGCTTGGGAGGAAGTGGTGGGTAGTGGAACACTGAAAGCTCTGAAACCATCTATGTCCCAAGCCAAGCCAGAGCAATACAGTTTGTTCAAGAACACATTCTGCAGCTCAGATAACCAAGATGAAAATGACTACTGTATGGAAGACCACAATGAAAGCTCAACTGAAGTCCAAAAGCTCAGTGAACACCCAGGGCTCTTTAAAGATCCCCAGCTAGACCCTCAGAGACTACCTGTGCAGACTCGAGCAATTTATGCACATTTAACGATTTCTGAGAAACAGAATGCATATGTACTGCATACTCCGCTGTGACCTCACGGTTGGCTCTGTTACCGTGTGCTCCACGCCGGCACCTGTATAAAAAAGCAGGGTAGACACATACGCAGCACTCGTCCAAAACCAAAAACCACCATGCCCTGCCACGGTCGGAGAGGACTCCGGAGCAGGAGCTGGAGCCGCAGGAGCTCCCGGGCCGGGCCGTGAGGAGGAGGCGCCAGGCCCTGTCCTGCCGCCGCGGATATCGCCGGCACCGCAGCCAGGGCCGCCGCCACCGCTGAGCCGAGCCCGGGGCTCGCCCCATTCAGCCAGAGCCCGGAGAGCACCAGCCACGACACGGGCCTGGCGCTGCCAGTAAAGCACAGCAAGCTCACACCGCAGTGTGCGTGTCCCTGCGGTGCCCGTGCGCCAGCAGCAGGTGTCAGTCAGTGTCTGCCCGGCGTCTGCGCCTCTCTACTCCCCCAGGGCTTCCCTGGCTCAGGAGGTTCCCCCGTTCTCCACGCTTGACTGCTCCGCTGTTGGTTGTGCCTCTCAGAAATTGCATGAATGAATGCTTTGAGACTCAGCCGCTCAAAAACTTTCTTTGTCCTTGCTGCACATGTGCCTAGAGTGATATGTGGGTCACCTTCCTGCCAGATCAGTACGTGCAGAACTGTCCTTAAGCGCCATTTCTAGTCAAAGTTCTCTGGAGGCAAAAAGGGAGCTGGGACGGGGGCAGAGGGGGTGATGTCAGTAAGTGAGAGGCTGTTCTGAAGTCCCTTTTGCCGGGGCAGATGCCATGCGGGTCTCTCACCCAGAGCAAGAGCCAGGACCCGCGGGGCAGATCCTGTGTCCTGGATCCAAGCAGGAGGGAAATCTTTGCAGCAGCCAGGAGGAGCACGGCCAGGGCCTTGGGGTAATTGGATACCACCTGCCACGTGGCAGGGGGAAATGGAAGAGTTTGTTCTTCCTCCACCGGTGTGCTCTAAGTCAGGGGGTTTGCCAAGTTCTGTGTGGTGAAGAATCATATGTGACTTATTTGCCTCTTGTACACTCTCCTTTTAGTGTTGCTACTACCATTTGTGTTCCTTTTTCACTGCTGTTTCCAGTAAATTGTTCTTATCTCAACCCATGATCTTTATCTATTTATGCTCTTCTCTCCATCCTGCCACAGGGAAAATGGTGGGGAAGTCAGTGAGTGGCACATGGTCTGAGGTGTATCAGTGTGAGCACTAAACTAGTGGAATACCATTCCTACAGCGCAACAATGTGGAAAACTCCATTTCCTAAGTTACTTTCCTTGTCTAGTTCTACAGGAAAATCAGCCTGCTGAAAAGCAATTGCTGTAATTGAACTGAAAGCCTGCTAGGTAACACTTGTTTTAAAGTACAGATTTAATAAGTTACACAGAAAGGAAAAATTAAATATTGCCAAAGAGTCTTTATAATAACATCTTAAAATATTTTAAAATGTATGATGGGAGAAATTCCTGTCATCTTTTTCCAATCCCACAGTGACAAAGAATTCTATAAAGCAAATTACAACTGAATATTTTCAGCTCCTAAATAAAAGTTAAGCAAAATAGCAGAAAGAGTTACATTTGAGCTGCATTTCCAAAGCAGATGGTTGACTTTAATGCTTAAGGCTAAAGAAGGGAAAATGAGAGAATCTGTGTGTTGAAAAAAAAACCCATAATGGAACTGTGCAAATGCATTCTGTTCCTCCCTGAAATGAAAATTCTCATATTCAAAATATCATTGAAAGTTGAGGCCAGAATTTCAAGCTGTTTGGTGTCAATCAGCTGTGTTAAATCATTAAAGAGAGCATTATTGGTCTGGCTTCACAGGCATCTGAATGAATGATGAACAGAAAATCTGTACATTACAAATCAGACTTTCTTGGATAAGTCAGATTTTCCGAGGATTCAGAAAACAGATTTGGATTTGGTTTTTTCCTCCCTCTAAAAAAAGCTGAAGGAGTTCCTGCATTCACTTAGTCAGTTCAAGGTTCTGAAGGGTACTTGGCTTGTATGAAGATCACAGACAACAGATTCCAAAAAGATATCCTTGATTTTCAGACTTTTCACAGACAAAATACCATGAAAGAAAGAACTTAAATCAATTTAATTCAGACACCGCTTTGCTCTCCATTGAACCACAAGCCCACACTGTACCCTTCTCATTAATAGAACCACAGAAACACTGACAGCCTTGGTTGGCAGAACTGTCATTTCCAGACAACTCACTGAGAGCAGTTAATGTTAAAGTCCCTGCCCTGGCTTTCACAGCCACTGCCCCCCTGTGCCTATCCCAGCAGGGCAGGACCAGCATCAGGATGACCTGTGGAAACAGCTGGTGACAGTGGCAGATCCCTCTGCCCAGGGCAGAAGGCACAGTGGACCTGGTGTCCCAGAAAGAGCAGGGGCCCCAGCAAGAGGCCAGTCCACCAGCAGCTCCAGCAGGGCTCTGGCAACTCTTTATTCAAGGAAAGGAAATAAATTGTTATTTTCCTCAAATAGTCCTTAGACACTGGTTTCTCTCCCTTCTAATGCCCTTTCCCATCCCCTTGTGCCCCTGTGGGTGACACCCCCTGTGCTGGGGGCACAACCATGGCCCCTGGAGTCCAAGGGCCATGTCAGCAGTGGTACCTGGTCCCACAGGAAATCCTGCCACAGCTGCCACACCTGAAGCAGAGCAGATGCCAACAGCAGAGCAGGCAGCAGGAGCAGCTGGTCTGTCACAGGACCGTGCCCTTAACCTTCCTATCCAAATGTCTCGATGCACAGTGACTCCATAACCCGAGGTAATCCAATCGGGGGCACTCCCCTCTGATGTTTCAGCCCAGAAAGTAGAACTCATTTTAGTCAATCAAGCTTTGGAATTGAGTAGAGGAAAATGAGTTTGAACTGATTTATAATACACCTTTGGAGTGGTACATGCACATGGGATTTCTTGAAAGAAAGGGACCTTTTGAGATCTCAAGGCACATTGATCAAAAATGGAAGACAAATCTTGGGTATACTTGAAAGTATCCAGAAACCAGAGGAAGTTGCCATCAGGCATTGCAGAGCACACCAAGTGGGTAAGATCAAACTGGAATTGGGGAAACATTTAGCCAATGAGGCTGCAGAAAAAGACATGTTAGAAAACAAAGTTTTATCTTTAATGCCCTTGCCAGAGATACCTCTCCCAGTAGAAAAACCAGAGTATAATGCTAGGGACTGTCAATTAATTGAAACTGTAGAAGCAAGATTTGATCCACAAGGCTAGGCAATTATCCCAACTGGGCAAAGAGTAGTCCCAGAGTCACTCTTGCACGAAAAAGCAGATTGCAAACACGAAGCAACTAATTTGAAAAACTTTTGAAACATTTGCAAAAGTCTATAATTGGGTCTGAAATGTCTCAGATTGCTCAATCAAGACTCCAAAAATGAACAGTTTGTAAAAGAGACAATCCTAACACAGCTCACAATGTAATGCTAAGAGGCATTAAATCTGGAGGTGTTCCACAGGAATAGTGGCAGATGTATTTTACTCAATATCCCAGAAAATGGGGGTATAAATCCCTCCTAATTCTGGTGGATACCTTTTCTGGATGACTGGAAGACTTCTCTTGTCAAGACCAACCAGTCTAGGGAAGTGGCCAAAATGCTGTTGAATCAAACAATACCTAGATTTGGGGTACCTTTGAGAATTTCATCAGATAGAGGTTCCCACTTTATTGCAGAGGGGGTACAAGAGGTTAGGAAAGCCTTGGGAATAGCTTGGGATCTTCATACTCCTTATAGGCCCCAAGCTAGTGGCAAAGTAGAGAGAATGAATTATGCAATCAAATTGAACTTGGGTAAAATATGTTAGGAAACCTCCTTGACATGGGTCCAAGCCTTACCTCTTGCTCTGCTTTGAATTAGAATTCAGCCATGGGACACCAGTAAAATCTGGCCCTATAAGCTGCTGTATGGCTGACCCTACCAAGTACCACACATTTCAGGAAACATATGCATATAAGGAGAGGTTGATTTGAATAATTATCTCATTTCTCTTGAGCAAAACTTTACATGATTTACAGCAAGCAGTGGCCATCTCCAGACCAACAGGACTGGACAAAGCAGTGAACAAGTTCCAAACAAGAGCTTGGGTGTACTTGAAAGACTGGGGAAACTGCTCTGCTAACAGCCAAAGTAGGACCTTTGCAAGTTCTGTCAACAACTTTACTGCATTGAAACTGACAGAGTAAAATCTTGGATACATTATTCCAGAATCAATAGAGCCAAAGCCCCTTAGCTCAAGACAACATCTCCTTGGGATTTGAAGAAATCTGGACCAAACTTACATCATGGTTACCCAGCTGGACTGGTTAAAACATCAGTCTATAGATGTTGTAATGCCTTACGCTATAAAATGAAATTATAGGTATTAAGAAATGAGCTTCCATAAGGAACTTTGTCTCAGGAAAAGGGGGCACTTGGTAAGAACTATTGAACAGAGCAGCACAGCCTTGAAGAAGTGGATGAAGGATGTAACTTAGGCAGACAGAAGTCATGCAAAACACAAGCAGGATGCCAGCTCAGTTCTGCAAGGCTGACAAAGCAGAAGTTATTGTGCAAAAAAGAATATTGTGCTTACTCCAAAGCAGGGGGTAAGAAACAGCCACCTAAAAAGGACACTGGACATTGAAGATAGACCCCAAAGAATCATATGAGGACTTCCAATAAGGGGTGCAGATTTGTAAAAGGGATAGCTAATGAATGGGTAAACAGTGTGTATGATAAAAGCTCTGTTCACCTGACACTCAGGACACTGAGTTAGAGGAGTGATACTTTATGTGACCAGCATGGTGTCATAAAGACTGTCTGCTTTCTAATACTCAAAACTGTGTTAGAAAATTTCTATTTGGCCAATTTCAATAACAACCTCTCCTGGCAGAGCTTAGAATTATCCCCTTGTGCCCTGTCACTGTATGCCAGAGAGAGCTTTAAAAGCATGATGAGACACATGGCCACAGACACATGATGCAGGTGACCAAAGGAGAGCAACATGGGAATGTAGAAGTTGGAAACAAGAAATTATATTTCTTTTTTTTCTCCATCACCATGTATGAACAGGGATAGAAGGCCTGCGGTGACAACACCGGGTGGAGGAAGCTGATGTTGCCAGCCTGGGGACTGTGACGTCCCTTAGCAATGAGGGAAGTTGTGACCTTACTTCCCTCCCTGCTTATCTTGGGTTGACCAGAAGGTGAAATGCCTGATTTGCTGTCACTGGTGAGTGAAGGCTGATGTCACTGAGCAGTGGACTGTGACATCACAGAAGGAAGGGATGATGACATTGTGTCCCTCACTGCCTATATTCAGTTGGCAGAGCCTGGGCCAGTCTGGCTCCAGCCTGAAGTCCATCCAAGCAACATTGTGGAGGCTGCTCTACTGCTGGGTGGTGGCTGTTACTGCCAGATCTTGGTGCCAGTCTCAGAGCCATCACTCCTGTTTCACTGCCCTGCCTGCTTCAGGCAGCCAAGCACTGCAGATGCAGCACTGAGGGTGAGCTGTGAAGGAAAATGTCCCTCTGGGGTGGCTGTGGGGTGGGTGACGGGACTCAGGGAGCTGGCAGGGTGGCCTTCGCCAGGGGCCTGGCCACTTCTTCCTCCCTGCCCCAGGACAGCCAGTGCCCATGGCCTCTCCCTCCTGCAGGAGGTGACACAGTGAGGGCAAACAGCCCCTGATCCTTATCTCTCCACAAGCGTGCTGCAGAGCACAAAAATGTCCACAGAGAGCAACAGCAACTGCGCCATCTGCCAGGACACTTGTGAGGACGTGGCTTCTACTCTGCCCTGTCACCACCAGTTTTGCCTGGGTTGTATCCTGCGGTGGACACAGAGAAATCCAGTGTGCCCACTCTGCAGAAGAACAATAGTGACTGTCCGATTTTCTGATTATGGAGAAGACGACTATCTGGAGACATCCATCACAGTCCCTGAGGAGCTGCTGGATGGCAGCAGCCAGGGAGGGAGAGCTCTCAGCAGCCTGGATGAGAACAGCTCCCATCCTCCTGTGGTGTCCCCTTCCCCTCCTCCACAGGAGATAGTGTCTCCAGCAGAGGAGGAAGGATCAAGGCTAGAGTTTGTGGACAGTGTCCTGCCTGAGGTCTGGGCAGAAATTTTCCGTCAACGACAGCATCTCCTGGACTCCGTGCGGCCCTGGCTGCATGAGAGGCTGGAGGGAATATACCAGGGCTGGTGGTGGGTGGTAAACGCCATAGAGAGCAGCATCTTGCATGGCCTTTGCATATACGGGCCAGATGCTGAGATGCTGGTCCAGGTGCTGCAGCCTCTCCTCGAGGAGAACACGGCACCACTGGTCCATGATGTCATCAGCATCGTCATGGGCCAGTGCCGTGAGGAGGTCCAGAGGCTTCTGCCCTCTGGTGCTGTCAGGGATGAAAACAATGGCCCTGTGGCCAGCTCCAGCTCCAGCTCCAGCCCTAGCTCCAGCTCCAGCTCCAGCTCCAGCTCCAGCTCCAGCTCCAGCTCCAGCTCCAGCTCTAGCTCCGCATCCAGCTCCACTTCCACCAGCTCTAGCTCTAACTCTACTTCCACCAGCTCCAGATCGAGCTCCAGCAATTCTAGGACCTCCAGCTTCAGCACATCCAGCTCCAGCAACTTCAGGAGCTCCAGCTTCAGCAGAAACAGCTGCAGCTGCAACTGCAGTTGTAGTTGCAGCTGCAGCTGCAGCTCCAACAGCTGCAGCAGCTCCAACAGCTGCAGCAGCTCCCACAGCAGCTGCAGCTCCAGCAGTTCCCAGCAAGGGACTCCCGACAGCAGTCCCACAGGCTCTGATGAGGAGGAGGAGGCTGGTACATCAGAGGCTTCCCCCTGCCCAGGGCAGCCGTCGCAGCCCCACTGCTCCCAGGGCAGGGACTGATTGTCCCCTGGGCCCCGGCATATCTGACAAAAGAGGGGGCTCAGCCCTAGAGCTCTCCTCAGGCCTGCCAGAGGCTGCCCCACAGGCAGCTCTAGCAGGGCTCTTTCAACCCTTTATTCAAGGAAAAGGAAATAAATTATTTCCCTCACAAAATCTCTGTGTGCTGCTTTCCCTCCCTTCTAATGCCCTTCCCCTTAAGCTCCACTGTGGGTGGCACTCAGGTGCTGGGGGCACAGCCATGGGGTCCCAGAGCCATTGGGCCATGGCAGCAGCACCTCTTCCCACAGCTTCCTGCTGCAGCTGCACACCCTCAGAGCAGCAGGTGCCACAGGCAGAGCGGGAAGCAGGGACAGCTGCTCCTGTCACAGCACCATGCCCTCAGCCTGCCTCCATGTTTTCTCTTACCTGCTCTCTTGGGAGAGTGGAATGTTGCATTCTCTTTGGTCAGGGTCCATCCAGCGTGAATCCACTAGATTGTCAACATCTTCTCCTCTCCTGACTGCCCCAAGGGCTACTACTGCATAAACACTTTAATTTGTTCAGGACCCCACTTAAAATTATTCTTCCATGTCACATCTGATCTGTACTCTGGAATACACAATCTTCAAAAACTCGCAGGGCCTAGGAAAGTTTGTATTCCTTCTTGCTGGTTGGTGGGGACAGATCTGCTGTTTTGTTGACTGAATTTATTGGAATCAGAGGATATCTATCTTGAAATTTTATTCCTAAAAGATTAATTTCCTGTGAAGTTCCCTTGACCTTACTTCATTTTATGACAAAACCAGCTTTCGGGAGGATCTGGATTATCTTCTCTCCTTCCCAAACACTTCCTCTGATGTGCTGTCTTATACAATGGTATGATGGATACACTGCAGATGTTCTGGAGCCTCACCCTTTTCCAGTGCCAAAGTAAATAGTGGGGGACTGTGTTTCGAGCCCTGGGCTACACTGAATTCCTCTACAGGTGAAAGCAAACTGTGCCTGCACTATCCTGATCAAGGAATGAAGAAAAATGCATGTGTTCTTCCTATGGTAATACCACTTTGCTGCCATGGACTCCAGTTCACACTGAAGATTGAGCTTGCCCAGAATGGCAGCACCCGGTGATGTGATGTCATTCAGGCCATGATATTCCACTGTAAGTCTCCACTCTCCCTTAGACTTATGCACAGGCCATACGAGACTACTGCAGGCTGAGTAAGTCTTGCTGAGCACTCCTGGGCTCTCCAGTTCATGAACCACCTCATGGATGGGGGTCACGCAGTGCCCTGGGGCTGTGTTTTTAACAATGCACTGGTGTGGTATCGATCAGTGCCTTTGTTCTTTGACCCTCAGCAGTCCCACAGCAGAAGCATCCCCTTAGGCACCAGGGACCATCTCTCTAATTTCCTCTGTCTCCACAGCAGCTATCCCAAAAGCCCAATGATGCCCTTTTGGGTCCTTGAAACACCCTCTGCTGAGGTAATCTATGCCAAGGACAGACAGGGCCTCTGGGCCATGGTTGTTTTGCCATTTGTGGCCTGCTCAGCTGAAGGCCCAAATCAGCTTCCAGTACAGTCAGCTGTTGGGATTCCCCCTGTCAGGAACAGAGATGGATCCTGCCCCTACGCGGCTCAATGGCATCAGGGTACATTTTGCACTGGCATTGACGAAAGCCACCTGCTCTTGTGGGTCTGATGGGCCAAGCCATCAGTCCACAAAGTCTTGGAGAGCTGACTGCCTCTTTCCTCCCCTCAGCTGGGGACAGAACCCCTCTAGTCCAGGTCATAGTACTCATTGATCACTTCTAATAAATATGAACTGGAGTTCCCTACAAGAGGATCAAAGAAACATCAGCCCTTCTATTCTGTTTGAGAACTTGCCCACCTGAAACTAGAGCAGGTTTATCCTTGCAGAATTTCCTGTGGTGGTGTCAGACAGTGGAAAGATGGATGTTTTGAGAGCTTTTGGGACACCTGTGTGTGTAGGAGGAAAGGTCAGGCCTTCCCCAGGCAAGGCAGTGAGCTGCCTCACACCCCCCAAAGGGCCTGTATCCCCACCTGGCTGAGCAGCCAGTCATTGGCACACTGGAGGAAACACCACACGCTCCAGCCCTGGAGCCCCTGGCCCAGCTTCTGAGTGACAAAATGACCAGAAGTGGCACCCAGGAGGTTGGGCCCATGAAAGCCAAGAGGTATGTAAGGCTCAGCACAAGGCCACATGTCCTGATGCTACCTTAATCTTGAAGCATCTATTTGAACACTGCTGGAACTCAGGAGTTTGTATCTACGTGTGTGCTTTTCTGTATATCTTCTCTCTTTCTCTTCTTCTTCTAATTGCCTCTTCTTGGAATATTTTGAGTACCTTAACATCAAATGGGTTTAAAGTTTGCTGAGGGGAATGGGTCAAGTTAATGCTCTGAGAAATGTTTTATGTTGATTGAGTCTTGTCTCCAATCTTTTCCCAAAGCTTGCTGATTTTCTAAAGTTTCCCAGTAAAGTTTTTTGTACCCTTGAGAATATCTTCTTGGTTTTTCTCCCATGCATTTAACCCAGGGTACAAGGAACACTTTAACGCCTTTAAAAAGCCCTTTCAGCAAGTTTACTGGGGCCTTGGATGTTCTTCCTCTCAATTCTCTTAAAACACTTTTCTTTGCTTTTTCTGTGGAATCCCAGCATTCAGTCCTCATTTGGTTACCACTGTGCTAAGAACAGATTTCAGCATTAAATGCCAGCCTCATTGGGAAGATGAGTATATCCCTTCAAATCAGCTCCAGCCAAGATCCACAAGTCAAATGGGCAGCTACATTTCTCCAGAAACAATATCTCAAAAATCAAGGGGCTGTCCACTTTTCTTCATCTAGATTAGGATATACAACAGATGTAAATGTTAATTTCTTCAGATGAATTCAGTTATCAGACATGAATTTAATCAACGTAGCCACCACCAACCAAAAAAGACTGTATTCAGAAAGGAAAATATAACTGGTTTAGAAGCACATACTGTAAAGGCAAACAACATCATACATTAACATTTCTACGTATTTAACACACAGTATTAAGGTGTTGGCTTGTTGAGTTTAACCATTAATTATTATGTACTTTAGAGGGCCAGAAATAGGATGTTCAGGTATATATGAACTTGTGGAGACAGATGGGCATGCCAGCCCTCTCCCTTGGAGAGGTATCCCTTGAATGGGCTATGATAAGATCTTCTGAAACTCTCATGGATTGAGAAATCCTCCTTGGTCATGGCTTTGGAACCCCATGTAGATTTGTTGGGACTGATTGGTTTTTCCCCTTTGTACCGCCCCCGCTTTTCCCCTCAAAACCACCAGCTTCTGCCCCATTCCAGAGGGAGCTGCCATCGCTGGCATCCTTTGCGGGGTGCTGGAATAAAGGCACCTCTGCAGAACAGCCACACGGTGTTCCTGTCTCTTTGACCCTCTCTTGGCCAGGGTACACCTCACAAGGCAGAGCTGAAATCACTGCTAAGAGCTGAGCTGCCTACCCCTTGCTGAGGTTACCCTGTGGCTGAAGCACTGCCTAAGGCTCCTACAAAGTTGTCTCTTGCGGGATTCTCTCTTGGAAGGTTCTGGTAGTGTCCAGGTCGAGCCATCAGATCCCTGTCCAGCCACCTCCACATGAACTAAGAAGTGTAGTGGTTTTCTTCTTGTTGACTTTACTGATATTAGGGCAGAATAATCAGGGTTTACAGTTACAGTGCAGATCCTACGGCATAAGGGGCAGTGACATGGAAAATTAATTGTTTTGCAGCCAGACCAGTTTGAGAATGTTTCTTAAAAAGTTTGTTTCAAGTGCCACAGAACAAAGTTCTAACTTACAACAGAATGTGAAACAATGCAAATATTTCGGCCAAAACCCCCATCTCCCATACCTTAGCCTCAATATAGAACATTGTCCATGGGGATATTTTAATGTGACACAGGAAAAAGTGCTACAAAATGCCAATAATTAAATGAGCATTGCGTCTGAGGCAGATGTTGATCCAGCAAGGTCACGCCATACTAATGGTCTGTAAAGGATGCCTGTGATTCACCAGCAGATCACCATTTATCCAGTTCCCAAAAAATTTTGCAGATCTTGTCAAAGCACAGACTACAAATCTCTTGTTTAGGAGCACCTCTTGAAAGACATCTCAAATTTGTTTTTCACAGGATTTATCTGTAAGCCAGCACTATATAATACCAGGGTTGTTAGGAGATGGCAGGCAAACAATGCAGCTCTGTGTCAGAGACTGCCCCTAAGCATTTTCACACCACCATTCACAAGAACAATTCAATCCTGATGGCAGTGACTCAGATCTGCCTAAAACATAAAGACAACATCACTGCAGAGAGATTTTACTCAAATGTTGAGATTAAAAAAAAAAAAAAAAAAAAAAAAAAAACCAATAAAAAAGCAATTCCAAACTGGAAACAGTACAAATTAGAAGCAAGCAATAAATAGAGATCCTTGATGCACCAACTTCCAGATACTGAAAATCTTGTTAATAATAGATTGCCTATACACCTAGAATATTTCTTAATGCTATATTAATTGAATATTTATACACAGAAGTGACTGACAATATCACTAAACATTTTTTTTCACTACTACAAGAAAAACTCCAGCTTCCATAATTTAATGGATTCCTTCCTATTTTAAAATACTACTGTGGGCAGTCTCCTATTCAAAACTCTATGCTAGCTATTTGTAAACCATTGGAAAGAAAAACCCGAAAACAAAACAAAATCAAACCCCAAAGCATACAATTATTAGCCCTAACAGCATTTTGGAAAGCCACTACTATTCATGAACAAAAGGTGCTCAACCTCTTAGTTGAGTGTTTTCTTCTGGCACCTTACTCAAGTTGATTCATATCCAGCAACCACTCTGATTCTCTCCAACAGTGAGCCCAGAGTCACGTCAGAGACTGAATCAGTGAGGAGGGTATTTGCTTTATTCAGCGCCGAGTATGTGGGGGATTGCTCCTCCTAACACATACATTCAGCACTTTACACAGCACAATTTATGGTTAGATATCATGCATATTCATTACATTCCTTGGGATAGGCGTGGTTATACAAATTATTTCTCCAAAGTCTTTAATATCATTAGTGTTATGAACAAAAATTCAGTTGATTTTTTTTTTGTGAGAAAAAAAAGCTACGACTATTGCTGGGCTGCTGCTTGTATAATGGTAATTACTGGTCACTGTTGTTAATGGTTGTTTTTGTATTAGTAAAAGCCCTGGCTGAGGCGAGGTAATGGCCCTTCTCCAAGACAGTAATGGGTGGGGGGTGGGGACCTTCCCAAACAGTGAGGAGAAGAGATCTTGGGGAGGTGGGGGGGGGGGGGGGGTATGCAAAGTGACTCCAGGACCAGCATGATGTGGGGGACTCTGGCTCCAAACGTACTGAGAAAACCCCAAAAACAACGAGCCAAATAAGACTCGAGAGACTGGAGTGATGTCTTGACGTGAGGAGCCGAGTGCTGAGCCTGCAGAGATGCTGAACACCTTCGGAGTCCCTCTTGCCCTGCCCACGGGAGTTGTCCCCAGCGCCGAGACTGAGGGGGACGGGGCCGGGAGAAGTAACATCTAACATCGGATGGGATCACCGCGCCCTAAAGGCTCCCACGAGGACGTGATTCCCCAGCTCTGCCCCTAGTTGACAGAGCTGCGCATATCCTTCTCCTCTGAGTCGCCCTGGGAGGGACGACAGGAGACTGCAGCCCTAACGAGCTGCCCAATCCTGAGCTGATCACTTTTAATAAAGGCATTAAAAAAGGAGAAGAAGTCTCCTGGCCCTGTTTATTTCAATTAGCATAGCTGATAAGCAAGCATGGTGAACTCTGGTGGTCGCACTGAGGAAGGCTGCAAGTCTTTCTCAGGGGTCACTGCGATGAAGGCCAGGAGTCTTCCTCACTTGGCACTTTTCACCATTCTTTCTGAAGCACAGGCTGTCCTTCATCAGCAGTTTCTGCATCAGTTTCAACAGGTTCTGTTCCTCTCATCTTTACAGGGTGCATTCTGTTTCTCTTACCTTGACAAGGCTGAGGCACATCCTCCTTCTTAGGTTTGTCCTTAATACTTGCTGACTCTTAATAGTTAACTAACTCACGCTTACATGAGGCAACTATTGATCATCTCCTTTCAACTCCAGCAGCAAATAACCCCATAAGTCCATCAGAGATGAATCAAAATAGAACCTCCACTGAAAATGTAGCTTTGTTTTCTAGGAACTGCACAGAAAAATGTCTCTAAGTTTTCTCCAGTTAAAAGCCTGGGTAAATCCAGGCTCATAATCATGACACCCAACAATTTACTGCCAGGGAGAACACATGGAGCTCCTGTTATAGATGGATAATGAGATGATTGGCTCTTGCAATTAAAACATAACTATTGTGTGAATATTAAAAAAAGCTTCAGTGATGTATAGTTATGTTATTGCAGTTTAGATGTCCTCTGTTTTCCCCCTGTATTGTTGCCATCAGACAGCCTGGGTTGTCGAGGACAAGTAGAAAGGTGTGCACACATGTCCCTTGTATGGGGCAGTTGGAAATGGAAAAGATTGTTGCTGAGGGGGTGCGGCATGGCAACATCTGAGCTCCAATCCAGTTACAAGAAAGCAGTTTCCATCAATAAATGGCAAAGAAGACCTGACTGACAGACTTTAGGAGGGGCCAGGTCTGCCTGATGAAACCCCCAGGGGTATAAGAGACTGAGCATCCATCTTGAAGAAGAACCAGCTGTGGTGTGCAAGAGGGGCAGTTGCCAGCACTGTACCTTTTTCCTTATGTAGTACTTTGTTGTATTTTTGTTAAGGTTTAATAAATATTTTAAAATTATCAAAGTTAGCAGTGGTATTTCACATCGCCAACAAGATCAAAAGACTAAGGGACAAAGCTTCCCCCTTCAGCTCCCCACAGCAGCTCTAGGGAATCTCTCTCCATTGCAAGATCTCCTTTGTCAGTCTACAGTGACAAGAGTTGGCTGCAGGAGGCATTTGCATTGGAGCTTTCCCCAGATGGGGGGAAGAAAAGGAAAAGGTGATTCCTGAGGAAAGAAAATAGCAACGCTGTTTGGGAAGACACCAGTGTGAGTTCACTACAACTGTAGGCCAGAAATGCTTTGAAGAAAGCAACATCCATCCATGGGGCAGCACTTTGGCTTTGATATCCATGCTGACAAAAATTGTTGCGCCTTCCTGCTGCTGTAGCTGACTCCATATCATGAGAAATGCGCCAACTCTGCCAAAGACAGGAGGACATGCTGAGATAAAACCAGCTAGTCTGTAAAAAAAGCAGTCCAAATTAAGGTTTTCAAACACCCTCTTTTCATCTTTTCCCCAGCCAAGCCAGAGCAATGTCCTTCCTCTCTGTCCCCGATGGTTACCCAGGCATGGGATGCAGCATGTGGACAGAGCCTGTCACTGCTCCCAGTGCCCTGCCCTGCCCTTCCCTGCCTGCTGGAACCTGCTGTGCTGTGCCGTGCCGAGCCGAGCCGAGCCTGGCCAGCGGTCACACATTTCGGGAATGACCCTCCCCTGTGCTGGCCGCCAGTGTAACGAACATAGCACTTTCTAACTTTGACTAGTTAGAGAGTCTTTGTCGGTGATTTTCAGTTTTAACAATTCAGGGAGCTTTTGTTTTCCCTGACAGAAGCACAGTTGCTGCCAAGGGAAGCACACCCAAAGACCAATAGTGACCCAGCCTTCCCTTTGCTTCCCTTTTCCTTCCCTCACTGCTACACAGTGCTCTCATACCACGACCTCAGTGCTGCCTCACCCGAGCATTTAGAGCTGCCTCCACGCCATTCCAGGTGAAGTGCAGGTGCTCATGATTCTGAGGTTTTCCTAGCTTCTTGGGAGAAGGTGTTTGCTTCATCTGGACTTCTTGGCATTTCATCAGAGGAGCCAGGAACAGGCAAATTTCATCTCCACTGTGAGCTCTTCATTCTGCTTGTTCCCAGGGAGCTTAAATGCCAACCTGAGCTCATCGTTCCTCTGGTACCCATAGACCATCACAACCCTTCCATGGCCTCTCCAGAGAGGAGCAGCTGCACATCTTCAGAGCAGCACTTGCCAGCCCGCAGCCCATCAGGGAGGGAAAGAGCTTCTAACCTTGCTTTTCAAGCAGCTCCTGGTTAATGACCCTTTCAAGTGTTTTCCTGCAGTGCTCTATCATGGGTAGATCTCAAGTGAGAAGCAGGTAGAAAGTGTCAAGTTGCCTAGGAAGGGGGACCTTGAAAACAGAAAGATTCTCTGCCTCATTTTCCTGTCCTCGCTGCAGATTTGGAGGGTGTTCTGGGCATTTTGTAGACAGACCCTCTGTAGGGGTACAAGGGCATGGTGAAAGATATTGCCTAAAAAGTGGTCAGTGTTAGGTGCACTCTCCTCTTTCTTTGAATGAAGCCAAACTGGGACTCTGATAGGACATTGCAGATGTTTAAGACTGCCTGCCCTGCAAATCAAGCCGTGCCATTGAAATGAGCTCTGTGTGCCCAACAACAGCTGCAGCTGAAGAATATGACCTCACACTCAAGGCTGTTTACAGAATAAACTCACAGTACAAGTTTAGCATGCATGTCTATAGATCTGGGCTCTTCCTGGGTGAATCCATTTTCTGTGGTCTTTTGTGATGAGAAACCAAATGTAGCCAAATCCCAAAGCTGCTGGGAAGATGCACAAAGCTGTGATTCTAGGGTGTTGGGGTGTGTGTGTGTCTCTGTGTGTGTCTATTTCAGATTTCCAGTTCATGCTTTAATCTATGTACATGTCAATTTGAATAAATATTTTTAAGAGGAAGAAATCACTCCTTCAATCCCCTGGGAAGTTTGAATACATTTCTGGAACGGAGGTTGCTGTGTGCTTCCTGTGATGTTTGATCCAAGGCAGCACTAGAGCTCTGCGTCCCAGAGACACATTTTGGAGCCTGACCAATGTGTTTGGATTCTTGCAGCCAGGCCAGACACTTCAGCCCCCAGCACTCCAGCTGCCAGCGCAGGTTCTGCAGCATGGACAGCCACAGCTGGCTGTGGAATACTCCTGGGAAAGAGGAATTGCCACCGCTGGATCTGGACATGGTGTTTGAGACACTGGAGGAGATGTTTTCTCCCTCTGCTTGGGCAACTGCATTGGGCAGTGAAGAAAGGGGCTGGACTGAGAACTTGTGAATGTTGTTGCATGGCTGAGAAGGAAAAGCTTCTTGAGTTCAGCTGTGAATGGACAAGGAAGTATTTGCCTAGTAAAGCATGACTTCCTAAAGAAGAGGGAATGAAAATATCATCCATGAGTAAGGATGGAAAGGTGTGAGCCTGTGTTGGCCAAGTTTGGGTGCTCCTTTTCCTGGGAAGAACCCCTGATGCAGGAGCATTTGTGGTGAGGAAGTGGAAGCTTTGTAGGTTCTAAGAGGCTTTGTTTGATGGGAAAGAAGAGAAGAGTGTTTGGAGAAGTGGCACTGAAGGCCCCGTGTCCCGTGCAGGGAGGGGCATGCCAGCGGTGCCTCTGTTGCAGCAGCAGATGTGGGCTGTGCCTCTTTTGGGTGGGAAGGCCAAGGCAAAGCAAGGGCTGGGCTGCTGCTGCTGCTGTGTGAGCCCTGCCATGCGTGTGGGCGCTCCCAGAGCCGTGGCTGGGGCTGGGCGGCAGCTGCAGCTTTCTTGTCCTCTCAGTAAGCTGCTGCCTTCAGTCCAGTTTCCATCTGGGAAATCCTCAGCTGGGCAAACTGGCCAGTCTTGCTGTCCATGTTGCAGAGCTCTTTCCCCTTGCTCTTGGGCATCTCTGTGGGAAGAGTTGTGTGCTGCAGCCTGGATGAGACTTCTGTGCTCAGGGCTGTGGAGGAAGGAGCACATCCCTTTGCCAGGAGCTGGCAGGACTCCTGCTTAGCAGCCATTCCATGTGTTCAGTGTCACCCCCATGTTCAACACTGTCAGCTCTGACAGCTTTTGGACTGTGTTTGAGAAGTCAATTTTTCTGACTGTTGAAGGGCTTTGGGTCCCAGAGTTGTTGTTAGGAAGAAGGGATTAAGTGTGTGAGCCATGGAGTTGTTGGACCAGGTGTTTTGTGTAAGTGGTGAGAAGGGTTTCTTCCTTTCTGTTTCTCTTTCAAGGGCAATATTATTGTTGCCCCTGAGTCTTCAGGAGGGGAGCCTGTGGGCAGAGCTGCAGCAGAGGGAGCTTTGCCTGGCACCGAGAGCCGCAGGAACAATTCCCAGGAGCCCGAGGAGCTTGGTAGGGACAGAGCCCCCACTGGTTTAGAGAGGGGTGAGATGGCTGCTCTGAGCCTGCCTCTGGCAGTGAGGGAGATGAGAAGGGTTGAGTTCCTGTCTGCAGGCTTGGTGCTTCCTGGTGCCTTGAGTTCAAATCCTGCACGGGCACAACCTGCCTGAGCCCTGCCCTCCACGCTTCTCCAGAGGCTCTGACACTGAGTCCTCTGCTGGGGCAAGAGAGCAGGGAATAAACCTGACCTGGTGGCAGTTGTGTCACCAAGCCAGGTGTCCCAGTTTTGTGCTGATGTCCGTGGATAAGTTTGCTGCAGGATGTCAGTGCTCTGGAGGCAACCCGGAGGGACTCTTGAAGCAAGAGAGGAAAAGCCCAGCAAAAGGTCAGTGTAGAAGTCTGAGCTTTTTGTCTCCAAGCATTAAATCCATGTAGTGCCAGTCTGCCGATAGCTGTAGTGAGATACATTAAAAATACAAGCAGCAGAAGCTCTGAGGCAAGGAAATCATTAGTCACAGATCCAGGAGCTCAAGGAAAATCTGAAATCACCCCTTAAAGTTAGTGAGAACTAAAGGAGAGAGAGAGCACTTTGGGTCTGCATCCTTGAGCAAAGCTGGTGCTGCCTGCAGTCCTGTTAGGGAGCTCTTTCCTTCACAGCTGTGAGAAACAGAATTCACTGCTTAGAATTATAAAATGTATAATACTAATAGGATAAAAAAAGACAATATTTGCAGCACTGTGGTGCTCGGGGCTAACACCCAAACAACACCTGGTGCTAAGTGACAGTGTTAGCTCTATGGTGTTACATTGCTGAGAGGCAAGTATATTCATGTGTTTCATGAATTTTTCAAGCATTCTTGGGAATTTTCTGATGTTTTGGGAACTCCTTAGTTTGATTGCTTCGCACTCAGTTTTACTGCATGACATCCCTTGCATCAGGTCAACATATATTATTTCTGCTTGTGTCTCCTGATGTTTCACACCCTCTGATAAGGCTTTAGTAGGTTCTCCCTAAATTTCACATGGTATTCTCTAATTGTCCTCTGGTGCTCTGGTTTGTGTCACGGTTATTTTATCACTTGGACAGGTTGGGCAGTGGACAGCCTTACACTGATTTTAGTTACACACACACCTTTTTTCCCGTTAAGTTTTGCTAGGGTCTATAACACAATACATTCATCACACAATTGTTTCCATAAGTGATTCATAGATCTTATATTCATTATGCTACTGTTTCTATGAGCAACACAGTGCAAACTTAAGCTGATAGATTCTATTATATTACAAGCAGCTACAAGAGTTCTAACTGATGCTATTTCTAAATACTTATAATCACTAACAATGCCCATAAGCTAATACATAAATGCCTAAGCCAAAATTACCCGGTCATTTGTCACGGAGCTGTTCATCCCAGAGCTGGTGGTTGTTTTGGAGGAGCTGTGGCTCACTGCAGAGGGCAGGTTGTAGATGGCAGGGAACGGTGCTAGTTGATAACTCAGCTCCCAGCACCTTCAGCTTCAGCCATTTCAGTGAGGACTGAGGTGTCTCTGTCAGCACAGAGAAAGAACCAGGCTGGGCTTCTTTGTGGCAGCTGGGTCTGTCTGTGTTTCAAGCCCTCATGGGGGCCCTTGGCCCTGCAAAAGTATCCCAATACACTGAGGGCTTTCAGTGTATTGGGATACTTCAAAACTTCAGAAGTTATAAACTCTTGGAAGGAGTCTGGCTCTTTGAAGAGCAGGCTTCAAATTGCCAAGTGAGATTTTGCCTTTTGGCTCATCTTTTACAGACTTTGATAGAAGGACAGTTACTTCCAAGAGGACAAATGATGCAGAGAGGCCAATATTGACCCAGTGTTCCCTTTGCTTCCCAGACTTCCAGCTAATCTGCCTTGCCCGGAGGGCTGCCCTGCATGGGAAGAAGGACCAGAGGCAGAGCCTGTGAGCATCAGATGGGTGGAATCCCTTAGTGTACACATAGATTTATAGATTTCTACAATTCTCTTTCTATATCCATATAGTTGCATTTATAGATTTACAGAGGTGTGTTTATATGTGCATATATATACATCTATATAGTTAAATTGATCTCTATTGTTCTAGATGGGATAGAATTAGTTACATTTCTAGATTTTGAGATCTACATTTATACAATTATTAGAGTTACATTTACATGCCTACATTTAGACACCTACATTTAGATGCTTAAATTTAGATGTTTAGATATAGATCTAGAAATATGCTGAGTTATTTAGTTAGAGGTATGTGGAAGTTTAGATGCATAGATTGAGCTGTGTAAGCCTAGGCTGCATTTTTACCTCTTTCCCCCCTCGGCTGCTTTTTCACCTCTTGCTTTTGCCCCTGTGCCCCCTGTGTCCCCTGTCCCTGTGCTGGGTCCGAGCTGGCGGCCGGTGCGGGCGGAGCAGCACTTCCAGCCCCGGCTGTCCCTGGAGCGGTGGGAGCTGCCGCTGGCCCCAGGC
Source organism: Ammospiza nelsoni (assembly GCF_027579445.1). Lineage (NCBI taxonomy): Eukaryota > Metazoa > Chordata > Aves > Passeriformes > Passerellidae > Ammospiza > Ammospiza nelsoni. Next base: position 7,105,610 of record NC_080669.1, read on the forward strand.
ACTGTCCCCTGAGGAGCTGCTGAAGGAGATGAGACAGAGGGGGCTGAGGGGGCTGAGGGGACGGTGGCGCCGAAGGGACGCTGACCCTGAGCTGCTGCTGGGGCTGAGGGCTGTGGGGCAGCCGAAGGCCATGGTGGCCCTGAGGTGACAGGGAAGTGGCACAGGCTGACAGACCAAAACTTCCCACGCATTTCTTCATCAATCTGCAGAAATGTTGGGTAAACCATTTGCTATTCCCTTTACTGATGCTTCTAGTATTGCGTGATCCTGTCCTGCCCAGTCAACGAGATGGCATTGGTTTAGGCATGGTGTTAGCCCTAGGGGTACTCAGCCCTTGCGGTTATGGCAAATGGATGTAACTCATGTAGAAGAATTTGGTCAGGAAAAATTTGTACATGTTTGCCTTGATACCTATGCTTGTGTTTTATAGGGTACTCTCTTAACTGGTGAGACGTCATGTTGAGAAACATTTGTACAATTGCTTTCCTATATTAGGTATCCCCTTAGCAATTAAGACTGACAATAGTCCTGCTTTGTGTTCCTTAAGATTCAATTTTCTGTAATTTATGGGGTATTTGACGTGACACTGGTATTTCTCACAATCCTACTGGACAGGCAATTATTGAGCGTGCCCATCAGATGTTCAAGGACATGCTGCAAAAACAAAAAGGGGGAACTCCAGAGTGATCCCCTGAGGAAAAAACAGCTAAAGCCAATTTTGTGCCTAATTAGCTCAGAACAACAGGAGATAGGGAAGATGCACCTATTCTTGTGCATCATGCCCTCACAGATAATCCAAGGCAGGAATTGCCTGACGGCATTCAGGTCATGTTCACAAGTCCAGGAACAGGGGTGTGGCAAGGACCAGCTACAGTCAAATGAAGAGAAAGAAGTTCTATGGGCTTACTTACAGATAAAGGCGTTCGTTGGATTCCAGCCACGTAGACCTTCACTTCCCTCACAAGTTGTATATCAGATAGAAAATGCTTGATATCTGCATAGTTGTGCATGCAAGCCATGGCTTAAAGTTCATTGTATCAAGTGTAACTAAAAAACTTGGCAACGAGTTTGTCAAGAACATAATTGAGCAGTGGTCCGAGGGAAAAGCAAAAATTTCAGCCTATCAACCTAATATGCAATAACTGCTCTTACACACTTAACACTAGTACCCCAAGAATGGCATTAGCTAAATTTTTAAGGCATAACTCAAGAAGATATCAGAGTTTTCTCTAAGATGTATCTTTGATAGAAATATATAAGCAAAGATTGTTACTGCAATTGCAGTTTAAACTTGCTTTAATTGCTGTAGTAAATCAAATTGTGCTAGAGAGCAAGATAATAGCTACAGAATGTAGAGTAAGAATAGCAATAGCACAAACACATCTAAAGCAGTTTGGGCAAAGCGCAGGCGTGATGGACCACAAGGGCGACAATGGCACCAGTCTGGAAAATATTAACCATGTTGCTTAGTGGAGTGATTAAGGAAACGCAGGGGGTATACAAAATAGAGCAGCGAGCTAACATGAGGGTTACATAGGCTAGCAGAACAAGGCAAGAATCTTTCTGCCTATCACTAGCTCCACCTTCGGATCCATTTGGCACCTGTTTAATTGGCATTCCTTCAGACTCAATGGAAGAATTGGGAAATTGGACCAGAGCTCAAATTTATGGCAACTTAAGTAAGGCCTGTTCAAATTGGTGCACTAATCAAAATGGGATGATCACAGAAATTTGGTGTGAAAAACAAAGCATCTCTAGAAATCCGTTAGGAATTCAGGCATTTACAATCGTTCAAGGTTTAAATACTACAAGTCAGTGACCACAGGAATTGGATATTTTGGGATCAGTGCCAGGAAATTACTGTTTGTTCTATGAGTACCACCGGGTTAAAGAGCTGATTAGGGAGAAATCAGGAAGACTCGGCGATGACGGCACTTGGATATCTCCTGTTTCTTCCTGGTATTACAATACCATGGCATACTGAGCCAATTGGACATGGTTGTATCCCTAAAACCAAAATCTGCAAGGATGTCACCTCCTGGAGTTTTTCTCATTTGTGGAGATAAAGCTTAGCCTGAGACTCCTGAGAAAGCATGAGGAGGACTGTGCTATTTTGGGAAACTGACACTGTTTGCCCCTAGCATTCAACAGATGCTTGACAGGCACAAATTCCAATGTCCAAAACGTAGTGTGCATCTATTAGGTTCAGACTGTAAGGATAATGTAGAATTGTAGAATATGCCTTTGGTTCTACTGGCATCACTTTTTACACCAGGAGTAGCTTCATCACAGGCCCTTACACAATTCAAATGATTGGCTTGTTGGACAAACAAACAAATTAACATTACATCTGCCATACTGAATGAGCTTACCACTGATGTGGGTAGCATACGCCATGCTGTATTACAGGATAGGGCTGCAATAGTGTTTTTGTTGCTAGCACAGAGAGATGGGTGTGAAGATTTTGAAGGGATGTGTTGCATGAATCTCTCTGAGCACTCTGAATCTATGGACAAGCAAGTGTCACTGGTTAAGGAGAACATGATAAAGCTGACAGTTGTTTAGAATTCTTTTGATGAGGGGATAAAATCCTGGGGAATAACAGGCTGGCTCAAGGACTTAGTATGCTTTGGTATTAGGTATTCTTGGCTATGTAATGAATAAATAATTTTATATATTATTGGCTTTGTATTTCATTCTTTTATCAGTTCTTCTAATAGTGCCTTGCTTACTACGCTGTGTGCAAAAAGAAATTGACCGTGCTTTTAAATCAGTCTGGCTTCTGCAAAAACAAAAGCGGGGAACTGTTGAAGATATTTTGCAGGTGGAGGAGTTTTTGCAAGACAAGGGCCGTATTCAGCCGATGCAGAATCCAGCCTGCTTGTAATAATGGACACTGAACACGTTCAGTGGGGTCGGTATATCCTTGAAGAAGATGCAAGAAAAAGAGTCATCAGGACTCAGCAAGTTTGTCAGCAAGCTTGAGAAAGTGAGCCATGGGGGGGCCATACAACCCCAGCAAGATGCGTGAAAACTTAGATAATCCAAGCAGCATTCTATTTTAGATGTGTGAACAGCTAGGATTAACCAATCATGTATTAGCTAGAGATGCGTGGACAGTAGAGATTTATTATAGATAGTCTTTTTAGGAATAATAAATTTAGCTTCACTGGATCATATTGGTTATGGTGTGATGCCCATGAACCTCCGCACCCCGCACTTAAGGGTGGGTTGGTGTTGCCCAGGAAATGTACACATTTGGGGAAGTGCCTTTGGAAGAGAGGTGCTTGATTGTCAAGGAAACTGCTTCCCCAGGAGCCCCTAAAGAGACAGGTGCAAGTGTCTCCATTTGACTTCCTGTGTTTCCTTCAGTCCTTGCACTTGGCTGAGAGGCAGGGGAAGGATGTGAAGAGCAGCTTTAGCATCTGCCTGGGCCTGCAGAGACCAAGCCAAGCACCTGCGGCAGGGTTTGTTGCCCACCTTTGAGCACAGGTCTGAGCCGGATCCTGTTTGTCCAGCCGAGTGCCCCAAAGCTCTCTTGGGGAGCTGTGAATTCAAAGGCCTTGATGCACACATTCATGCCACCTCCCCTATCTGGTGAGTTTTAACTCTTGGCAAGATGTGTTTGCCCCGTGCTTGCTGGAAGCTGCTCTGCTCCAGAGCCACCAGGGAGCTGGGCTGTGCTGGCCTGGCACTGTGGAGAGTCCTCCCCTGAGCACTTGGCTGGGCTTGGTGTGTCCCAGGTTGTCTTAGACACTTGGGGCAATGGATTTGTTCCAATCAGAGGCATTTGGGGCAGGGTTGGTGCAGCCCACTTGGCAGCGTGTCCAAGGGCCCTTGCTGACACGGCGCAGCACGGTTACCATGGAACGGAATGGAACAGGGCCCTTTGTGACACGTGGTGAAGTGGCTGCTGGCGGTGACGAAGCAACGCCACAGTGCTCGGTGCACGTGACAGGACAGGACGTGCCAGAGCTGTGCTGTGAGGAGCCCCACACAGCCGGCTCTTTCGTCACTGACCCACAGCGATTCCAAAGCGTTATTCCTGCAGCTGGCCTTGCAGCCAGACTGCGGGACTTGCTACCTCCGAGCTTTTCCCAGGCATCTGTCTCAAAGGTGTCCTAGAGGCCAAAAAGCAGGATGGCAGGCAGAGTGCTCAGGCTCTTCAGGGTGCTTCGGGGGAAGAAAAAGAAAGGGCCTGCAGCCTCCCCAGCGCAGCAGCCTGCAGAGCCGGAGAAGTTGCAGCCAGTGCAGGACGGTGAGTGGCAGAGCTGGGCCGCAGGACTGGTGCCTGCGGCCGGCCTGGCCCCATCCCATTCCCACCCCTATGGATGTCCCCACAGACAGGACGTAAGAGGGGCTGGGGCTGCCCTTGCTGCCCGTGCTCCGTCCCCTGGGCACCCGGGGGCTGTCCCTGCCTGGGCCGTGCAGGGCTGTGCCGTGTTCTCCGGCCTTTCCCGCAGCCCCTCAGCTCTGGCTGCACTCGCTCTTTGCCAGATGCGGGCAAGGATGGGACACTGGAGCAGGACCCCACTCACGGCTGCTTCCACAGACCAGTGCAGGTACCTGTGGCCATCCACACCTGGGCTGGGCCTGCTGGCACTGCTCGGCCCAGCGCCGCTCTTGGAGCAGGCCATGGAACGTCCCTCTCTTCCTGCCCTTCCTTCTGTTCCAGATACTGCGGAGGTTCCTGGGCCTTGGGCGCAGAAACACCAGCGCCACAACAACCAAGGGCACGGCTGAGCTGCAGGCAGAGGCTGATGTCCCCTCAGCCTCCCCGGAGTGTGCAGCAGACTCTGTCAGGGCAGTGGCTGAGGGCAGGCCGGAGGCTGTCATGGCTCTGCAGGGTCTGCACTTGAACAAGCACAGTGCCAGTGCCCTGTCGGTTGTGTCCAGGCACCTGCTGAGCGAGTGCGGGGACAGGCTGCACCCAGAGCTCAGAGGCCACGTGGAGCTCAGCAAGGAGCCCTCGCTGGTGAGAAGGGGCAGTGGCTGATATCTACTTGGAACATGAGGTGGTAGAACAGGAAGGCCATCTTGCAATGGTGCCTGCTGTATCTGAAGTGAAATAGGCACCTTTGTGGCTGTGAAGCTGTGTGGGCAAGAAGGATGCCAGGCTGGCGGCCTTGAGCAGCTGAAGATGAGGCAGCGTGTGGCCAGGGGGCCAAGAAGGCCAAGGGCATGGTGGCTGTGCCAGCAGCAGTGGGGCAGCAGGAGCAGGGCAGTGAGCGTGGCCCTGTGCTGGGCAGTGCTGCGGCCACAGCTGGAGTGCTGTGTGCACTTGTGGGCCCTGGGGAGCAGAAAGTCATGGAGGGGCTGCAGCGTGTGCACAGAAGGACAGGTCAGCTGGGTAAGGGGGTGCAGCACAAGGCCAGGGAGGAGGTGCCGAGGGAGCTTTAGCCTCGACAGTGGGAGGCTCTTGAGACACCTTCCGGCAGACTTTCATCAATCCCTGTGTGACAGTGCTCAGCACAAGCATTGTTTCACCACCAAACATGCCCTCACTGCATCCAAAGCCTTTACAGAGTGGAGTGGCTGATGCTTCCATCTTGTGGCTTGTTGGCTTGTTGTTTTGTTAGGAAGAGAAGGCCTGTTCATTTTCCTCTTTTTCCAGCAAGCAAAGATGCTTCTGCACAACGTTTTCTGCCATTTTGCAGCCCTGGATGGGATTGTGATCCAGTTTGAGTTTTCTACGTCTGCAGCAGCAGTAGCAATGGCATTGCTGTCGCTTTCCTACTTTTCCATTTCAGTGCTTTCAAGCACTAAAAGTTCGGTTTTGCCAAAACAACCTTGCTTGCTGATAGCAGCCAGGGAGGAAAATCAGCATCATATCCATCTAGAGTGCTGTTGAATTGGCCCATTTTAATTTGGTGGCTGTGACTTAGAACCCCTCTGTCACTATGAAATATTTTGATTTTTCCTTCGAAGATGTGGGGGTAGATGTGAAAAGAAATGAGGTTCTACATGATAGGAAATGGCCTCTCCCTCACGCTCCTCTCTTCTCACAGATGACAGAACCAAGAGCCGTCTCTCCCCTGGCTCCCACTGCTCCTGGAGAAGAAGCCAGAGAGGAGCAAATTGAGGTGGATGAGCACCAGCCTCCATCAGTGCTCACATCAGGGCCGGGATATTCTGAAGCTGTAAGTGCCAGTTGTGTGTGGTGCTGTCTTTAGTGCAAGGCAGAGCTGCAAGATTTGGAGCAGCCAGCACTTTGCTGTTGCAGGCTGAGGATGCTGGGTGCTGGAATCCTGCCAGGAGCTCGGGATTTCCTCCAGCCAGCAACCACAGATCCTGACCCTTGAGCTGTCATGTTGGGGCAGCAAAGGGCTGGTGCCTCTGGGAGAGCATCTGGCTGCTTGGCTCAGGGAAGCTCTATCTCTTGGCTTCTGCAGTGCTATGGCCAAGGGCAAAGGCGGTAATGCTGGAGGTGCCAGGCCTTGTTTTGTTGGTTTCCTTTTTTGGAAAGGTATGTTTGGCTTGGGAAAGCGGTCTGCACTTTCCTTTAGTGGTTCTTCACTTGTACAGTCTCTTTTGGACCAGCTGACTTTTGGCTTTTGATAAGCTGCAAGGGGAGGATTGTGTGGTCCATGCAGCTGTGGGGGCCATTCCAGACCGTGTGGCCAAAGAAACAAAGTGCGGAGTTGCGAAGCCTTCTTGCGAGGCAAAAATCAGAAGCGGCCAGTTTCTTCTGATGCATATTTTGGTGCAGTCTGCAGCTTTGGCAAGTTCCTTGGAGCTTGGAGTGGGGGTGAATCTCCAAGTGCTTGACTGCCGTGTTGTGTTGCTCGGAAGAGGAAGGCCATCTTGCAATGGGGCCTGCTTTATCAGGACTGAAATGGGCATCTTTGTGGCTGAGGAGGTGCGTGGCCCAAAAGGAGCCAGGGGTGCTGGTGGCCTTGAGCAGCTGAAGATGAGGCAGCGTGTGGCCAGGGGGCCAAGAAGGCCAAGGGCATGGTGGCTGTGCCAGCAGCAGTGGGGCAGCAGGAGCAGGGCAGTGAGCGTGGCCCTGTGCTGGGCAGCGCTGCGGCCACAGCTGGAGTGCTGTGTGCACTTGTGGGCCCTGGGGAGCAGAAAGTCATGGCGGGGCTGCAGCGTGTGCACAGAAGGACAGGGCAGCTGGGCAAGGGGGTGCAGCACAAGGCCAGGGAGGACATGTCAAGGGAGCTTGAGCCTGGACAACGGGAGACTCTTGAGGGACCTTCACGAGGCTTCCATCAATCCCCGCATAACTGTGCTCAGTACAAGGGCCTTTCCTCTCTGAAACATCACCTCACTACATCCAAGGTCTTCAGACACTGGAGTCACTGTCACTTCCGTCTTGTGCTTTATGGGTTTCCAAGGGGGAGAAAGCCTGTTCCTTTTCTCTTTTTCCAGCATGCAAGGAGGCTTCTGCACAACCTTTTCTGCTCCTTTAATCACTGAAAGGGATTCTGAACCCTTTCTGGTTTTCCATGTCTTCAGCAGCAGTAGCAAAGGCCTTGCTGGCTCTTTCCTACTTTTCCATTTCAGAGTTTACAAGATCTAAAAGCTGCCTTTTGCAGAGACAACCTTGCCTGCAAATAGCAGACAAGGAGGAATATCGAATTCATAGCCTTATACTGTTCTGTTGAATGTGCCCATTTCAGTCTGGTTGGAGTGACTTCAAATGCCATTGCTACACAAAGTTCATGAGTTCTCCTTTGAAGATGTGTCTGTGGATGTGAGGAGAAATGAGGTTCTAAGCGCTAGGTAACGGCCTGTCCCTATCATTCTGTCTTGGCACAGGTGACAAGATCAAGAGCCATTTTTCCCCTGGCTCTTTCTCCTATTCCAGAAGAAGACAGAGAGGAGGAAAATGAGCCAGATGACCAGCGCAAGCATCCAGTCATGGTCACACCAAAGCCTGCTCATCTTCTCAAGAGAGTAAGTGCCCTTTGTGGGGGGCGCTGTCTTTAGTGCAAGGCAGAGGTGCAAGTTTCTGAGCGGCCAGCACTTGCTGTGTCTGGCCAAGGATGTTAAGTGCTGGAGTCCTGCAGGACGTGGCCTTTTCCTGCAGGCAGTGACAGCTGGAAATTGGCCTTTGACCTGTCCTGTTGAGGCAGCACCGAGCTGGGGGCTGCAGCTGAGCTTCTGGCTGCTTGGCTCAGGGAAGCTCCATCTCTGGGCTTCTGCGGATTTACGGCCAAGGGCGCAAGTGGTAGTGCTGGAGGTCAAAAGGTATTGTTGGTTTGTTTTCCCTTTTGGAAAGATGCCTTAACTTGCGGAAGTTTTCTGCAGTTTACTTGAGTAATTTCTAACTTGTAGAGTTACTGTTGGCCCAACTGCCTTTTGGCTTTTCAGAAGGCGCAAAGAGCAGTAGGGGCAAGTTTCTGCTGATCAGTTTTGTGCTGAAGTCTGCAGCTTGGGCAAGTGCATTGGAGCCCAGAGTGAGGGTGAAGCTGCAAGTGCTTGACTGCTGTGTTGTGTTGCTCGGAAGAGGAAGGCCATCTTGCAATGGGGCCTGCTTTATCAGGAGTGAAATGGGCATCTTTGTGGCTGAGGAGGTGCGTGGCCCAAAAGGAGCCAGTGGTGCTGGTGGCCTTGAGCAGCTGAAGATGAGGCAGCGTGTGGCCAGGGGGCCAAGAAGGCCAAGGGCATGGTGGCTGTGCCAGCAGCAGTGGGGCAGCAGGAGCAGGGCAGTGAGCGTGGCCCTGTGCTGGGCAGTGCTGCGGCCACAGCTGGGGTGCTGTGTGCACTTGTGGGCCCTGGGGAGCAGAAAGTCATGGAGGGGCTGCAGCGTGTGCACAGAAGGACAGGGCAGCTGGGCAAGGGGGTGCAGCACAAGGCCAGGGAGGACATGCCAAGGGAGCTTGAGCCTGGAAAATGGGAGACTCTTGAGGGACGTTCACGAGGCTTCCATCAATCCCCGCATAACTGTGCTCAGTACAAGGGCCTTTCCTCTCTGAAACATCACCTCACTACATCCAAGGTCTTCAGACACTGGAGTCACTGTCACTTCCGTCTTGTGCTTTATGGGTTTCCAAGGGGGAGAAAGCCTGTTCCTTTTCTCTTTTTCCAGCATGCAAGGAGGCTTCTGCACAACCTTTTCTGCTCCTTTAATCACTGAAAGGGATTCTGAACCCTTTCTGGTTTTCCATGTCTTCAGCAGCAGTAGCAAAGGCCTTGCTGGCTCTTTCCTACTTTTCCATTTCAGAGTTTACAAGATCTAAAAGCTGCCTTTTGCAGAGACAACCTTGCCTGCAAATAGCAGACAAGGAGGAATATCGAATTCATAGCCTTATACTGTTCTGTTGAATGTGCCCATTTCAGTCTGGTTGGAGTGACTTCAAATGCCATTGCTACACAAAGTTCATGAGTTCTCCTTTGAAGATGTGTCTGTGGATGTGAGGAGAAATGAGGTTCTAAGCGCTAGGTAACGGCCTGTCCCTATCATTCTGTCTTGGCACAGGTGACAAGAGCAAGAGCCATTTTTCCCCTGGCTCTTTCTCCTATTCCAGAAGAAGACAGAGAGGAGGAAAATGAGCCAGATGACCAGCGCAAGCATCCAGTCATGGTCACACCAAAGCCTGCTCATCTTCCCAAGAGAGTAAGTGCCCTTTGTGGGGGGCGCTGTCTTTAGTGCAAGGCAGAGGTGCAAGTTTCTGAGCGGCCAGCACTTGCTGTGTCTGGCCAAGGATGTTAAGTGCTGGAGTCCTGCAGGACGTGGCCTTTTCCTGCAGGCAGTGACACCTGGAAATTGGCCTTTGACCTGTCCTGTTGAGGCAGCACTGAGCTGGGGGCTGCAGCTGAGCTTCTGGCTGCTTGGCTCAGGGAAGCTCCATCTCTGGGCTTCTGCGGAGTTACGGCCAAGGGCGCAAGTGGTAGTGCTGGAGGTCAAAAGGTATTGTTGGTTTGTTTTCCCTTTTGGAAAGATGCCTTAACTTGTGGAAGTGTTCTGCAGTTTACTTGAGTCATTTTGAACTTGTAGAGTTACTGTTGGCCCAACTGCCTTTTGGCTTTCCAGAAGGCGCAAAGAGCAGTAGGGGCAAGTTTCTGCTGATCAGTTTTGTGCTGAAGTCTGCAGCTTGGGCAAGTGCATTGGAGCCCAGAGTGAGGGTGAAGCTGCAAGTGCTTGACTGCTGTGTTGTGTTGCTCGGAAGAGGAAGGCCATCTTGCAATGGGGCCTGCTTTATCAGGAGTGAAATGGGCATCTTTGTGGCTGAGGAGGTGCGTGGCCCAAAAGGAGCCAGTGGTGCTGGTGGCCTTGAGCAGCTGAAGATGAGGCAGCGTGTGGCCAGGGGGCCAAGAAGGCCAAGGGCATGGTGGCTGTGCCAGCAGCAGTGGGGCAGCAGGAGCAGGGCAGTGAGCGTGGCCCTGTGCTGGGCAGTGCCGCGGCCACAGCTGGGGTGCTGTGTGCACTTGTGGGCCCTGGGGAGCAGAAAGTCATGGCGGGGCTGCAGCGTGTGCACAGAAGGACAGGGCAGCTGGGCAAGGGGGTGCAGCACAAGGCCAGGGAGGACATGCCAAGGGAGCTTGAGCCTGGACAACGGGAGACTCTTGAGGGACCTTCACGAGGCTTCCATCAATCCCCGCATAACTGTGCTCAGCACAAGGGCCTTTCCTCTCTGAAACATCACCTCACTACATCCAAGGTCTTCAGACACTGGAGTCACTGTCACTTCCGTCTTGTGCTTTATGGGTTTCCAAGGGGGAGAAAGCCTGTTCCTTTTCTCTTTTTCCAGCATGCAAGGAGGCTTCTGCACAACCTTTTCTGCTCCTTTAATCACTGAAAGGGATTCTGAACCCTTTCTGGTTTTCCATGTCTTCAGCAGCAGTAGCAAAGGCCTTGCTGGCTCTTTCCTACTTTTCCATTTCAGAGTTTACAAGATCTAAAAGCTGCCTTTTGCAGAGACAACCTTGCCTGCAAATAGCAGACAAGGAGGAATATCGAATTCATAGCCTTATACTGTTCTGTTGAATGTGCCCATTTCAGTCTGGTTGGAGTGACTTCAAATGCCATTGCTACACAAAGTTCATGAGTTCTCCTTTGAAGATGTGTCTGTGGATGTGAGGAGAAATGAGGTTCTAAGCGCTAGGTAACGGCCTGTCCCTATCATTCTGTCTTGGCACAGGTGACAAGATCAAGAGCCATTTTTCCCCTGGCTCTTTCTCCTATTCCAGAAGAAGACAGAGAGGAGGAAAATGAGCCAGATGACCAGCGCAAGCATCCAGTCATGGTCACACGAAAGCCTGCTCATCTTCCCAAGAGAGTAAGAGCCCTTTGTGGGGGGCGCTGTCTTTAGTGCAAGGCAGAGGTGCAAGTTTCTGAGCGGCCAGCACTTGCTGTGTCTGGCCAAGGATGTTAAGTGCTGGAGTCCTGCAGGATGTGGCCTTTTCCTGCAGGCAGTGACAGCTGGAAATTGGACTTTGACCTGTCCTGTTGAGGCAGCACTGAGCTGGGGGCTGCAGCTGAGCTTCTGGCTGCCTGGCTCAGGGAAGCTCCATCTCTGGGCTTCTGCGGAGTTACGGCCAAGGGCGCAAGTGGTAGTGCTGGAGGTCAAAAGGTATTGTTGGTTTGTTTTCCCTTTTGGAAAGGTGCCTTAACTTGTGGATGTGTTCTGCAGTTTACTTGAGTCATTTTTAACTTGTAGAGTTACTGTTGGCCCAACTGCCTTTCGGCTTTTCAGAAGGCGCAAAGAGCAGTAGGGGCAAGTTTCTGCTGATCAGTTTTGTGCTGAAGTCTGCAGCTTGGGCAAGTGCATTGGAGCCCAGAGTGAGGGTGAAGCTGCAAGTGCTTGACTGCTGTGTTGTGTTGCTCGGAAGAGGAAGGCCATCTTGCAATGGGGCCTGCTTTATCAGGAGTGAAATGGGCACCTTTGTGGCTGAGGAGGTGTGTGACCCAAAAGGAGCCAGGGGTGCTGGCGGCCTTGAGCAGCTGAAGATGAGGCAGCGTGTGGCCAGGGGGCCAAGAAGGCCAAGGGCATGGTGGCTGTGCCAGCAGCAGTGGGGCAGCAGGAGCAGGGCAGTGAGCGTGGCCCTGTGCTGGGCAGTGCCGCGGCCACAGCTGGGGTGCTGTGTGCACTTGTGGGCCCTGGGGAGAAGAAAGTCTTGGCGGGGCTGCAGCGTGTGCACAGAAGGACAGGGCAGCTGGGCAAGGGGGTGCAGCACAAGGCCAGGGAGGACATGCCAAGGGAGCTTTAGCCTGGACAACGGGATGCTCTTGAGGGACCTTCACGAGGCTTCCATCAATCCCCGCATAACTGTGCTCAGTACAAGGGCCTTTCCTCTCTGAAACATCACCTCACTACATCCAAGGTCTTCAGACACTGGAGTCACTGTCACTTCCGTCTTGTGCTTTATGGGTTTCCAAGGGGGAGAAAGCCTGTTCCTTTTCTCTTTTTCCAGCATGCAAGGAGGCTTCTGCACAACCTTTTCTGCTCCTTTAATCACTGAAAGGGATTCTGAACCCTTTCTGGTTTTCCATGTCTTCAGCAGCAGTAGCAAAGGCCTTGCTGGCTCTTTCCTACTTTTCCATTTCAGAGTTTACAAGATCTAAAAGCTGCCTTTTGCAGAGACAACCTTGCCTGCAAATAGCAGACAAGGAGGAATATTGAATTCATAGCCTTATACTGTTCTGTTGAATGTGCCCATTTCAGTCTGGTTGGAGTGACTTCAAATGCCATTGCTACACAAAGTTCATGAGTTCTCCTTTGAAGATGTGTCTGTGGATGTGAGGAGAAATGAGGTTCTAAGCACTAGGTAACGGCCTGTCCCTATCATTCTGTCTTGGCACAGGTGACAAGAGCAAGAGCCATTTTTCCCCTGGCTCTTTCTCCTATTCCAGAAGAAGACAGAGAGGAGGAAAATGAGCCAGATGACCAGCACAAGCGCCCAGTCATGGTCACACCAAAGCCTGCTCATCTTCCCAAGAGAGTAAGTGCCCTTTGTGGGGGGCGCTGTCTTTAGTGCAAGGCAGAGGTGCAAGTTTCTGAGCGGCCAGCACTTGCTGTGTCTGGCCAAGGATGTTAAGTGCTGGAGTCCTGCAGGACGTGGCCTTTTCCTGCAGGCAGTGACAGCTGGAAATTGGCCTTTGACCTGTCCTGTTGAGGCAGCACTGAGCTGGGGGCTGCAGCTGAGCTTCTGGCTGCTTGGCTCAGGGAAGCTCCATCTCTGGGCTTCTGCGGAGTTACGGCCAAGGGCGCAAGTGGTAGTGCTGGAGGTCAAAAGGTTTTGTTGGTTTGTTTTCCCTTTTGGAAAGGTGCCTTAACTTGTGGATGTGTTCTGCAGTTTACTTGAGTCATTTTGAACTTGTAGAGTTACTGTTGGCCCAACTGCCTTTCGGCTTTTCAGAAGGCGCAAAGAGCAGTAGGGGCAAGTTCCTGCTGATCAGTTTTGTGCTGAAGTCTGCAGCTTGGGCAAGTGCATTGGAGCCCAGAGTGAGGGTGAAGCTGCAAGTGCTTGACTGCTGTGTTGTGTTGCTCGGAAGAGGAAGGCCATCTTGCAATGGGGCCTGCTTTATCAGGAGTGAAATGGGCACCTTTGTGGCTGAGGAGGTGTGTGACCCAAAAGGAGCCAGGGGTGCTGGCGGCCTTGAGCAGCTGAAGATGAGGCAGCGTGTGGCCAGGGGGCCAAGAAGGCCAAGGGCATGGTGGCTGTGCCAGCAGCAGTGGGGCAGCAGGAGCAGGGCAGTGAGCGTGGCCCTGTGCTGGGCAGTGCCGCGGCCACAGCTGGGGTGCTGTGTGCACTTGTGGGCCCTGGGGAGAAGAAAGTCTTGGCGGGGCTGCAGCGTGTGCACAGAAGGACAGGGCAGCTGGGCAAGGGGGTGCAGCACAAGGCCAGGGAGGACATGCCAAGGGAGCTTTAGCCTGGACAACGGGATGCTCTTGAGGGACCTTCACGAGGCTTCCATCAATCCCCGCATAACTGTGCTCAGTACAAGGGCCTTTCCTCTCTGAAACATCACCTCACTACATCCAAGGTCTTCAGACACTGGAGTCACTGTCACTTCCGTCTTGTGCTTTATGGGTTTCCAAGGGGGAGAAAGCCTGTTCCTTTTCTCTTTTTCCAGCATGCAAGGAGGCTTCTGCACAACCTTTTCTGCTCCTTTAATCACTGAAAGGGATTCTGAACCCTTTCTGGTTTTCCATGTCTTCAGCAGCAGTAGCAAAGGCCTTGCTGGCTCTTTCCTACTTTTCCATTTCAGAGTTTACAAGATCTAAAAGCTGCCTTTTGCAGAGACAACCTTGCCTGCAAATAGCAGACAAGGAGGAATATTGAATTCATAGCCTTATACTGTTCTGTTGAATGTGCCCATTTCAGTCTGGTTGGAGTGACTTCAAATGCCATTGCTACACAAAGTTCATGAGTTCTCCTTTGAAGATGTGTCTGTGGATGTGAGGAGAAATGAGGTTCTAAGCACTAGGTAACGGCCTGTCCCTATCATTCTGTCTTGGCACAGGTGACAAGAGCAAGAGCCATTTTTCCCCTGGCTCTTTCTCCTATTCCAGAAGAAGACAGAGAGGAGGAAAATGAGCCAGATGACCAGCACAAGCGCCCAGTCATGGTCACACCAAAGCCTGCTCATCTTCCCAAGAGAGTAAGTGCCCTTTGTGGGGGGCGCTGTCTTTAGTGCAAGGCAGAGGTGCAAGTTTCTGAGCGGCCAGCACTTGCTGTGTCTGGCCAAGGATGTTAAGTGCTGGAGTCCTGCAGGACGTGGCCTTTTCCTGCAGGCAGTGACAGCTGGAAATTGGCCTTTGACCTGTCCTGTTGAGGCAGCACTGAGCTGGGGGCTGCAGCTGAGCTTCTGGCTGCTTGGCTCAGGGAAGCTCCATCTCTGGGCTTCTGCGGAGTTACGGCCAAGGGCGCAAGTGGTAGTGCTGGAGGTCAAAAGGTTTTGTTGGTTTGTTTTCCCTTTTGGAAAGGTGCCTTAACTTGTGGATGTGTTCTGCAGTTTACTTGAGTCATTTTTAACTTGTAGAGTTACTGTTGGCCCAACTGCCTTTCGGCTTTTCAGAAGGCGCAAAGAGCAGTAGGGGCAAGTTTCTGCTGATCAGTTTTGTGCTGAAGTCTGCAGCTTGGGCAAGTGCATTGGAGCCCAGAGTGAGGGTGAAGCTGCAAGTGCTTGACTGCTGTGTTGTGTTGCTCGGAAGAGGAAGGCCATCTTGCAATGGGGCCTGCTTTATCAGGAGTGAAATGGGCATCTTTGTGGCTGAGGAGGTGTGTGACCCAAAAGGAGCCAGGGGTGCTGGCGGCCTTGAGCAGCTGAAGATGAGGCAGCGTGTGGCCAGGGGGCCAAGAAGGCCAAGGGCTTGGTGGCTGTGCCAGCGGCAGTGGGGCAGCAGGAGCAGGGCAGTGAGCGTGGCCCTGTGCTGGGCAGTGCTGCGGCCACAGCTGGAGTGCTGTGTGCACTTTTGGGCCCTGGGGAGCAGAAAGTCATGGAGGGGCTGCAGCGTGTGCACAGAAGGACAGGGCAGCTGGGCAAGGGGGTGCAGCACAAGGCCAGGGAGGACATGCCAAGGGAGCTTGAGCCTGGAAAATGGGAGACTCTTGAGGGACCTTCACGAGGCTTCCATCAATCCCCGCATAACTGTGCTCAGTACAAGGGCCTTTCCTCTCTGAAACATCACCTCACTACATCCAAGGTCTTCAGACACTGGAGTCACTGTCACTTCCGTCTTGTGCTTTATGGGTTTCCAAGGGGGAGAAAGCCTGTTCCTTTTCTCTTTTTCCAGCATGCAAGGAGGCTTCTGCACAACCTTTTCTGCTCCTTTAATCACTGAAAGGGATTCTGAACCCTTTCTGGTTTTCCATGTCTTCAGCAGCAGTAGCAAAGGCCTTGCTGGCTCTTTCCTACTTTTCCATTTCAGAGTTTACAAGATCTAAAAGCTGCCTTTTGCAGAGACAACCTTGCCTGCAAATAGCAGACAAGGAGGAATATTGAATTCATAGCCTTATACTGTTCTGTTGAATGTGCCCATTTCAGTCTGGTTGGAGTGACTTCAAATGCCATTGCTACACAAAGTTCATGAGTTCTCCTTTGAAGATGTGTCTGTGGATGTGAGGAGAAATGAGGTTCTAAGCACTAGGTAACGGCCTGTCCCTATCATTCTGTCTTGGCACAGGTGACAAGAGCAAGAGCCATTTTTCCCCTGGCTCTTTCTCCTATTCCAGAAGAAGACAGAGAGGAGGAAAATGAGCCAGATGACCAGCACAAGCGCCCAGTCATGGTCACACCAAAGCCTGCTCATCTTCCCAAGAGAGTAAGTGCCCTTTGTGGGGGGCGCTGTCTTTAGTGCAAGGCAGAGGTGCAAGTTTCTGAGCGGCCAGCACTTGCTGTGTCTGGCCAAGGATGTTAAGTGCTGGAGTCCTGCAGGACGTGGCCTTTTCCTGCAGGCAGTGACAGCTGGAAATTGGCCTTTGACCTGTCCTGTTGAGGCAGCACTGAGCTGGGGGCTGCAGCTGAGCTTCTGGCTGCTTGGCTCAGGGAAGCTCCATCTCTGGGCTTCTGCGGATTTACGGCCAAGGGCGCAAGTGGTAGTGCTGGAGGTCAAAAGGTTTTGTTGGTTTGTTTTCCCTTTTGGAAAGGTGCCTTAACTTGTGGAAGTGTTCTGCAGTTTACTTGAGTCATTTTTAACTTGTAGAGTTACTGTTGGCCCAACTGCCTTTCGGCTTTTCAGAAGGCGCAAAGAGCAGTAGGGGCAAGTTCCTGCTGATCAGTTTTGTGCTGAAGTCTGCAGCTTGGGCAAGTGCATTGGAGCCCAGAGTGAGGGTGAAGCTGCAAGTGCTTGACTGCTGTGTTGTGTTGCTCGGAAGAGGAAGGCCATCTTGCAATGGGGCCTGCTTTATCAGGAGTGAAATGGGCATCTTTGTGGCTGAGGAGGTGTGTGACCCAAAAGGAGCCAGGGGTGCTGGCGGCCTTGAGCAGCTGAAGATGAGGCAGCGTGTGGCCAGGGGGCCAAGAAGGCCAAGGGCTTGGTGGCTGTGCCAGCAGCAGTGGGGCAGCAGGAGCAGGGCAGTGAGCGTGGCCCTGTGCTGGGCAGTGCTGCGGCCACAGCTGGGGTGCTGTGTGCACTTGTGGGCCCTGGGGAGCAGAAAGTCATGGAGGGGCTGCAGCGTGTGCACAGAAGGACAGGGCAGCTGGGCAAGGGGGTGCAGCACAAGGCCAGGGAGGACATGCCCAGGGAGCTTGAGCCTGGAAAATGGGAGACTCTTGAGGGACCTTCACGAGGCTTCCATCAATCCCCGCATAACTGTGCTCAGTACAAGGGCCTTTCCTCTCTGAAACATCACCTCACTACATCCAAGGTCTTCAGACACTGGAGTCACTGTCACTTCCGTCTTGTGCTTTATGGGTTTCCAAGGGGGAGAAAGCCTGTTCCTTTTCTCTTTTTCCAGCATGCAAGGAGGCTTCTGCACAACCTTTTCTGCTCCTTTAATCACTGAAAGGGATTCTGAACCCTTTCTGGTTTTCCATGTCTTCAGCAGCAGTAGCAAAGGCCTTGCTGGCTCTTTCCTACTTTTCCATTTCAGAGTTTACAAGATCTAAAAGCTGCCTTTTGCAGAGACAACCTTGCCTGCAAATAGCAGACAAGGAGGAATATCGAATTCATAGCCTTATACTGTTCTGTTGAATGTGCCCATTTCAGTCTGGTTGGAGTGACTTCAAATGCCATTGCTACACAAAGTTCATGAGTTCTCCTTTGAAGATGTGTCTGTGGATGTGAGGAGAAATGAGGTTCTAAGCGCTAGGTAACGGCCTGTCCCTATCATTCTGTCTTGGCACAGGTGACAAGAGCAAGAGCCATTTTTCCCCTGGCTCTTTCTCCTATTCCAGAAGAAGACAGAGAGGAGGAAAATGAGCCAGATGACCAGCGCAAGCGCCCAGTCATGGTCACACCAAAGCCTGCTCATCTTCCCAAGAGAGTAAGTGCCCTTTGTGGGGGGCGCTGTCTTTAGTGCAAGGCAGAGATGCAAAATGTTGCAAAAACATAAAGAAGCTGATTAGATCCCCATTTTTAAAAATATTCACCCACATCCTATTGTAACTGGCCCTGTAAAAAAAGATGTCCCCTACTTTCTTCAAAGCCACTCTGAAGTCTTGGAAAGTGGCAATAAAATCTCCCTGGGGCCTGTTCTTCACAAAACTGAGTAACTCCACCTCTCTCCGCATTTCCAGAGTCAGAGAGCTCCTCTGACTGTTTCTGTCACCCTCTTTTGTAATTTGGTGTGGTGCTCAGTTTTATCTAATGGCAAAAGAATTGAAGTAGAGCAATGCAGGGTACAGAGACATGAAATGGTGGTGCAGGAACCCAAGGAAGCCAGTCGCAGCCTAGGGGTCAGAGATTTGGCTGTGGGCAGGAGGGGTCGTGGGGGGCTCACTGTGAGCCTCTGAGGGGCCCTGGTTGTTGCCCCCCAGCCCACCCTTAGAGGTTTCTGCCACGCAAACAGGGACAGCTGGGAGGGACTTGTCCCAGCCCCATCTGCTGCCTGGCACGCTCAAGCAGATGGGAACTGTGCCAGGGTTACTGCGAGGTTGTGTGGCAGAGAGGGAACTGCAGGGCCCAGTGCCACTGGGCTGGCCCTGCTGGGAAGGAAGGTGCCATCCAGCACACGAGGGGCAGGGCATGGAAAGGTAGACACTGCTCTGTCTCCCTGTGGAAATCAACACAGTGCCTGTCTTGCATAGGCAGGCACCTTTGTGAGTCATTGGAGTTTCCTGAAAGGAAGAAACCCCAGGGACAGAAAGCACCATTTCTAGAGCACTGGCAGGGCAAAAATCCCAACAAGATAAATAAACCAGAATCAATGGATGAATGGGATTCTGCGCCAGGTTTGCCTGCGATGGCAAGGTCCTGCACATGACTATTGGGGGAGGATGTGATCCCATTGCTCCTCTTTCTGGGTCTTTCTGGAACTAGAGGAATCCTGATTGAGTCTGTAAAGCACTGAGCTTGAAAAGTGATGGTTCACTGTTCTTTATGACCTTTTTTTTCCTGTGGACAGCATCCATTTGTACGTTCAGCCAAGCCAGCATCCACATTGGCACCACTCATCAACTCACTAATGAAGAAGAAGAAGAAGGAGACAAAAATGTAAAAATCAAGATGTTATTTCCCTAAGTACATTGGAGAAGGATTGTAAAGTAGGACTCTAGAGTAGGATTGTTGAGTAGTTTCGTAGTATAAGTTTATAGAGTAGGATTGTTATTAAATAAAGTATCTGAAACATCAACTCATTTGGAAGATTCCCCTCCTTCTGACCCCTTCAGAAAGTTAAGCATTTTCTTCTAAATTGCCAGTGGTTTTTTATTGGTGCTAAGATATGTTTATGGCTTCCTTGGTATGGTTTGCAAGTGGAGAAGGTTCTTCTTCATTCATCCTCTCCAGACCACACTGCCTTTGGAATACGGCCCACTGGCCCGTTTTGGGTAGGTGCTAGGTGCTAGGTGCTCTACTTGAGACAATGGCATTTTCAAGGATTTGTATCCCAAAATGCAATCTCTTTGGCTGGAGGAGAGCCTTGCTCCAGGGAGAAAGCAGAAAGGTCAGAGAGGGTGCTCGGGAAGGTCTCCTGTGGTGCAGAGCTGTCAGCGCCTGTGAGGAGAGAGCGGGCCCGGCCTTGGCCAGCAGAGGCCAGAGCAGGCTGAGCCCCGGCAGAGGCAGGCTGGAAGGAGACCCCTGGAGCTGCAAAAGGCAGCAGTCGGGCCCTGGGTGCCTGTTCCCGGCAGTGGGCGAATCCTCCGCTCTCAGAGCCCAGGTGGCAGCTGGCTGCTGCCGAGGGGAAGCGCAGCCGTGCTGGGCACAGCCCAGCCTGGAGGCATTGGCTGTCTGGAGTGTGGCCAGGAGCAGAGAAAGGCCCAGGGCAGCCGAGGGTTGCTGGGCTGCCTGAGGATTCCTCCTCTTCTGCCGGCTGCCCTGCAACTCCTGGCAAAGGTCAGCAGTGTGTGCAGCACTCTGGGCACCGGGGCAGGGAGCCGGGCTGCTCGGCAGGCTGGAGCACAGGGCAGCCTCCTTCAGGCCCGGCTCTTGTGCCAGGGCAAGCGAGGCCAGCGTGAGGCAGGGACAGCTTGGCAGGGCACATCTGCAGGAGCCAGCGCCTCACGCAGCTCTGGGAGGAAGCGCCTGCAATCCTGCAGTTCTGCACTGAGCCCGAGCAAAGGTGTGAGATGCAGAGTGTTTTGCAGAAATATTCAGGCCCACCAGGCCAGCCTGCTTTGTGCTCTCTGGCCCACAGCAAGCGCTGTGCAATGCAGCTCTGAGCTGCTGGGAGAGAGGTGTTAGAAATAAACAAACTCCTAGATACATTTAAACGGAGACAAAGTCATTAAAGCAAAAGAGAACCTTCTTCTTAGTAAGGATTCAACTGAGCCAGCTGTGTATCTCCCTTTCCTGAGAGCTGAACATACACACACACACACCCCCCAAGATAATGCTGCTTTTTATTGCTTTTCCTAGCCGTGGGCCATCCCTGTCCCCTTTCCCTTTGGCTGGGTACTAGGGAACTTCTATTCTCTCCTGACAGCCTTTTTTTCTGTCCCCTCTCCTCCTACATCTCTTTTGGTCTGGTGTTCAACACCTCTCCTTTTCCAGCTCACAGCAACACCCACCAAATTAGCTTGAACAAATGCAAACCATAACTAACACTACCTAGCACCAACAACTTTCATTCTTTTTTCTAATAACTTTTTGGCTGCAGCGAAATATTACCTCCTATCTCCCAGAGGGAATGAGGGATGAGCCTGAGGCTTCTGCTTGGGTAGTTAACTGATTTGGAAAGGAGCAGAAGGGTTTCAGAAGGCAGTTTGTGTTTTCTTCATTAATTTCTGAAGGAAAAAGGCAATGCAGCTTGACTCAGCAAAAGCATTTGTGAGGTGCACTGATGAAATGCTTATGAGCAATTCCCAGAGAAAGAAGGTGTTGAGAACAAGTCGAATTGGAACAAATGCTGAATTCCTTTAGCTGTAGCAGGCAGTGATGAGCCCTCTATTCCCCCAGTGCAGTGATTAATGCGTGCAAATGGCTGTCTTAGCCTTGAGAACAAAGAGAGTGGTCCTGCTAAGAAGGTTTCTGTCCTTTGGTTTGCGCCGCAGCAGGCTCTTGGTGGCCTGGCAGGCAAAGCGTGTCGCGGGCCGCGCCCAGGTGGCGGTGGCTGCGTGGGCTCCTGTGGCCCTGGCCCTCGAAGTTTCGGCCGTGGGGCCTCCCCTGGCACCGGTCCCGGGGCTGCTCCCGGCACAGGCAGCGGGGCCGTTCCCTCTCCTGCCCCCAGGGCCGCTCCCGGCTTTGGCCGCAGCTGCTGGCGGCGCTGCGATGAGCCCCGGCAGCAGGGCCCGGCGGCCCTGATGGGAAAGAGCCCCCGACCCCGCCGGGAAGGAGCTCAGCTGTCCCCGCAGCCCCCCGCAGAAGGCAGGAAGAAAGAAAGAAAGAGCTTCCGGCACCTTTTTTCCTCTCTTAAATATGTTGTCCCAGAGGCGTCACCAGCTTTTCTAAGTGGCTCAGCAGTGGGCCTATTTTCAGAGCCAGTCAGTGATTGGTTTGGCCTGCACGGAGAAAGCTTGTAGCAGCTCCTCAGAGAAATGTCACTTTGCTGGCTGCCCTCTTTCCTCCTCTCCAAAAATTAAGCCATGCAAAACGAACAAAACCAGCCAGTGGTGGTCCTGGGGCGGGGGAACCTGGACACTCAGAGAAAACTTGAAAAACTTGTGTGGAGCCATTCAACATCTCACATGGCTTCATATCCAGACACACAGCTAAAGCCCAGCTATTCCTCTATTCTTTTTCTTTTTAACTGAGAAAGGAAGTCACAGGTGATGGGGTCTCTATTCCACATCTATTGGAATAGATAGCTATCTCTTTAAAATGCTGCAGTACTTAAGATTGTCAAATCAGCACTGGTGTGAGCATTCATTTTGCAAAACTCCATTTTGAGTAACAGTTGTAGACTAAAGCAATAACATATCTCTGTATAAATTAAATCCTATTTTAGGGAAATGAGTAGCCTAGGGGTTTTGTACAAAAGAAACCAACCAAGCATTGTTGAAATTAAAGATGTTACTGCTACTTCTGCTGTCTGAAATGCCTTTGAAATAAATTTAACAAGACCCTTTGAATGTATTTGCAGGTGTACAAGTCAAGTTCCAGAAAAATGAAATCGTGTCCAAGAAAATTATTTAAGGCAATGAAAAGCATAGGTGCAATTTCCTTATAACCTTGGGATTTTACTCCTTAAATGGTAAAGTTTCTGGATCAGTCTATTTGCAAAGGAACTGTTTATCCTAACAAGTTTAGATACATTTCCCCTTTGATTACAAATAAAGCATTGCACCTTCAAGGCATACAGCCTTAAACCGTGGTGTCGGCTGTGCACAGGTGACATTGCGCTCATTGCCTCAAAGAAGGGGAGTGCAAACATAAAAATCCCCCCAGACACGTCAACATGCAAGCTGTTATCCAACTGCACAAACACCTTCTCTCCTAAACCAAATTAGTGCCTCTATGTTTGCTATCAGGAACTCAGAATGCTCTTTTTAGGACTTTTAAAACAAGCAGTGTCTTTGGATTTTTAAAATGTCACCAATATGAAAAAAGTCTATGTTGCAGCCAGCGAAGCTGCCCTGTGTCTGATGTAGGAAGCTAGCAGGGGGCTGTCACACAGGGATTGGCAATACCATATACAGAAGCCTTTGCCTTGGGGTTTCCTCTGCATGGTGTATTTTTTCCTTGAGAGATTTATGATTTGAAACTGAATCAGAGTTAGTCAGCAAAGAGAAAAAGGAAGGTACTAATTGACATGGGCTGATCAACAGTTCCAATTCATTTAAACATGTTTTTGGGACGATGATGCAAGTTCAATGAATAGGTTTTCTTTTGAGAAAAGTATAAGGACATGACCTCAAGGCTGCAGGACAAACCATTTTTTGTTAGTTAGAAATTCCTGTTATTACCTTCCCATGCATAGTTTTTAACCTTTCTGTAATCTCAAATGACTTCAGTTCTATGATCATTGCATCTGCATACCAGCTGCAAAAACCAAACATTAAAAGCCATGGTTGTGTTTCAGTTCAAAAATAAGAAAACACACAAATTAGTATTTCAGTGATAGCACTGGCAGGCCTTTTAGGTTTAATCCTATTCCTGCTATATTCAGAAACCTGCTCTTGACTTCAGCAGGAGTTGGCATGAGTGCCTAACCATAAATAAATATGGAAGGTAGTTGATAGTGATTTTCAGCATGAAAATGATTTTATAGACAGTGTAAACAGAGGTGACAGGTGGCAAACACTCAGGCAGAAAACTCTGCAACTAAAACCTTCTAATGAAACACCTCTCTTTCTTCAGACCTAGCCTTCAAACACTTCTCTGAGATCTGTGGAGTTGATGGGAACCTCTAGTACCTTTATTGATAGTACCTTTAGTACCTTTATTTAGAAAGGTAAATTATAACTTAAAGCTGTGAATACAAAGAGAATGTTTACCCACATGCAGTGTCTTTAGACACTGCAATCAATGTTTTCTTTTGCTCTAACATACTCCAGTGTATTTAAGAAAATAATAGTTATGCAAACCTGTGTGTCAGTGTAGTTAATCACAGTGGTATTGTATGGATGGATGTACGTACAAAGCTTTGAGATAGACAATATCAGTTCAGACTTTGTTAATTCTTACTAATAGATTGGGAGTGCTTTGGTTGATCTGATTTTGTGGGATTGCAGTATCTCTTCTTTTAAGGCAGCCTGTAAGATGTAACTCTCTCCCCCATGTAGCCATGATATTTTCTGAAAAACTCTTTGGCCAGGATTTTTCTCCTGAGAAGCTAGAGGCCTCAGGAACAAAATGTAAACAATAATAATCTGCTGCTGTGGAACGCAACAGGCGGATCTTAGATTGATCTCATGTGATTGTTTCTAATTAATGGTCAATCACAGTCAGCTGGCTTGGACTCTCTGAGAGTCACGAGCTTTTGTTATTCATTCCATTCCTTTCCTTTCAAGCCTGCTGATGAAATCCTTTCTTCTATTCTTTTAGTATAGTTCTAATATATCATTTTAATACTATATATATCATAAAATAATAAATACACCTTCTGATTTAGCATGGAGTCAAGCATGGAGTCAAGATTCTCGTCTCTTCCCTTGTCATGGGACCCCTGTGAACACCACCACAACCCCACACCTAAGGTATTCTGTCAAACAAAATAAAACAAAACACCTTGAGACAGTTCTAAGTTGTTTGAGAATTATAGCCCTAGCTTTGTTTATGTATAGTGACTATTTATCAAATTAGCACTCCCAAAAGGCAGATTTGCATGCAGCAGTAGGGAACAAAGCAACAGGGACCCCCTCCTGCATCCAAAAGAGATCCTTTTATTGTAAAAATCACACCCTTTTTATGCCTTAATCTCAACCTGACATAACTGAACCCAAACTGAGACTTAACAGAACTGAGCAGAAAGAAGGCACCCATGGGCTGGTGTTACCAAATGTCATGGATGAGCTTGCTACCAAGCCCCTGGATTGACTGCCAGGGGCTTCTCCCAGTCAGGTCTCTTAGGAAGCTGCAAGCATTTCACTGGCCAGATCCCGAGGGGGCGTGGAGTTCAGACCAATGAGAATATGCAGACCGGGTCTTTCAAATGCTCTGTATTAGGGGTAGCCTGGGAAATAAACGCTCTCTGTGCCACACGAACATCAGGGCTGAGCAATCTCTGTCTCCTGCACCAGCAACCCCCACACATGACCTAACACGTGGTGAACCCCAAAGTGATAAGAACTCAGAAGCACAGAGCAAAGGAGACACACGACGTTAGAGCTGGATAATGGTGTAGAACCAGATTGCAGGCAGTGTGAGAGCTGGGAAACAGTGTGGGAACCAGATTACAAGGGCATCAGACCCTGGATTGGTGTTTGGAAGCATAGAAATGTAGCCTGGGAGCTGGAAACGGTGGCAGAGCCAATATGGTGAAAAGCCAGGACTTTGCTACGTAGCATAAAGTGCAGTGAGGTTGCTAGCCTTGTTTATGCGGACTGGAACCACTTAGGAGACCGTGGGAGCTTGGCTGTCAGGACCAGAAAACTCCATAATGAAGGTACTGATTTTCTTCTTTCAAAGAAGAGGGATAAACCACAATGAACGACCTCTAAAAGCTTTATTCATGTGGTGTGACAGCCATGAGCTGCACCTATCAGAAGGGGACATTTTTAGATTTGCCCTTTTGGGAGAGGGTTGGACAAAATATATTTGAGGCAGTGTCATTTGGTGATGACGCAGCCATCGGTATTATAAATCCATGGATGCTTGTTCTGGACTTATTAAAAAATCAGATTATGAAGGGCAAAGGGGGAAGGGCAGCAGCGCAGCTGCCTCTTCGTTCCACCCTGGGCATAAGCGGCATTGCCACGGGACCTGGCGGGCCCCAGCCACTGTGAAAACGTGTCCTACTAAATGGAGTTGTGGCTGAGCGATGTGGAGCAGTCGTGGGAAGCAGCACAGCCCCAAGGAATGGGGGAATCTTGGAAAACAGAGACCATCTGGGGGCTGCCTGAGCCGAGGACACCGACAATGTCCAGAGACTGTTGGGAAGGATGAAAATTTGTCAAGAAAGTCACACAGATATGTATGCTTAGGAGAAAGATTTTTAAACATAGGGTCTGATGAAGGAATAGAGATGGAAGCAAGTTTTGATGCAGAAGAAAAGAATTGCTGAGCCAGTCTTACTGGATAACCAAGACGGCAAAGAGTATGTTAGTTAGAAGAGGTTTTTTTTATGACTTAGAGCAAAGGATAAACCCACCTCAAACAAGAAGATGTTTTTACCAAGCAGAAAGATAGCACAGGCCAAAAAGTCAGCAAAGTTGCAAGTAGAAAAAAGGCCTCAGAATTTTCCACTGCAAGAAAATTGATAAACAACTTCTAGCTTAAACTGTAATGTACTAACTTTTAGTGGTTGGAGAATAGTAACATGAATGTGGTAATTAAAGTAGTTATGATAGGCTACAGATAATAGCTAAGGTATAGATTGGTTCTACTGTATTAAGATGCTAAGCAAAGAAAACTGTATAATGCAATGTAACCAAAACCAAAGGGTCTCCAGGCCTGCCCGCAGCTGGAGCTGACAGGTGTAGGCACAGGCTCTGTCACCCATGACCCTGCATGGCTGTAACCTCTTGGATGGAATAAACTGCATTTTGGAGAGCCACGTGGAGTCCTGCATCCCTCAGGCGGCACCGATTGAACAATCCAGACACGTGGAGAGATGATGGCCAGCAAAGCTCCCGCAGCTGACCCAGGCGGGCACACCACGCCGCCCTGCTCTGGGGGAGCAGAGCACGTGGTGGGCACTTCTGCCCCTCTGGGCACACCACGCCAAGCAGCCACTCCAAGCCCTCCGGGTTAAAGGGCAATTCCGCAGCCATTGCACCGTGCCACGTGGCCGCTGAGATCGACCCCGCCATTGGCACCGGGTTCCCCGCACTTCCCATCACCATGGAAAGCGAGTGGGCTGGCTCCAAAGTCACACCTCCGTGGAGCCTCGCCGTGTCTGCACCGGGAGTGGCCCTGCCCCGGAGCCTTCCTCCAAGGACGGATCTGAGAAGAGCTGCAGACACCAAACCCCGAAGCAGAGTGTGGGAAAAGCCCCTGCAGGGGGCCCAACCAGCAAAAAACAGGAAAGAAGCGTGCCAGGGTGTGGGGCCATGCCAGCAATAGCAACCAAGCCATCCTGAGAAGATGGTACTGGCCACATGCCACAGCCATTTGCCAACATTTCCCTATTAACCTTTTCAAAACCTCACAACCACCTTAGCTCCTGAAAAATCAAGGTTATCATGTTCCAAAAACTCTAATAAACACACTGAAGGATTCTCCTACAAAAGTTAGAAAAATGTACAACTGTAAAATATGCCATACAGTTCATAGTGCAATGCTCATTATGGGTGTTTGCGATTCTTAGGACCAAAATCAATACGCCTATGGTTTGGAAAATGCTATATTTCTGTCTCAGGCAATTACTGCTGTGCCTTAGGAAGCCTTAGTGTGTGTATTAAGAAGTGTTTTCTAATACTCCTACTCATTATTATTGTCTTGTTTCAAGAAGGATGGTGAAGATCCAATGGATATCCACTAAGATACTCATTTTAAAAAAATCAATTTATCATAGCCAAATTTCCATTGCAAAGTTCTTTAATTGAAGTTCTGTCACTTGTCATCCTTTTGTCCTAGGTTGCAAGGTAATGTGTGTATTCTATTTGCCATCTGTTAGAGGCGTGGCTCTGTTATCTTCTGCTAATTGCGCAGTTTTCTTCATCTCTTCCAGAAACCAGTCCTCCCTCCGGGGAGACATCTGCTCTTAATGTGCCATTGAGTGCCTCAGCATGACTGATAAAATTACATCATCCCACATTGCTAGAAGCTCTGCCCCGAGGGAGGAGCCAAACATTCCTAACTGGATAGAAGCTGAGATTTTGGGACACCAGGAAAGCCTTTTCCCCTGGATTCCCAGAGAAGCAGCTGCCTTTTCCATTGGATTCCCAGAGGAAGACCAGGCCCATCTACACCACCACTGGATCTTCAGAGGAAGACCACACCCTTCTACAGGATCACTGCTTCAACAGAACCACATCTGCCTCTCCAGGAGGATGCAGCCACCATTTCAATTGGATAGCTACCAATCCCCTGACCAACAGAGTGTCTGTTGGAATGCTGGAGGACACAAGACAGACTATGGACTTTGGACGTGGTTAACATCAGAGATTTGAGAACAGGATGCCTTGGCAAAAGCAAACAGAACTTAGAAAATTAGACCTAGATTGCAGGAAGATTAAATCAAATGGGTTTATTGGAAAAAGAAAATCCCATTAAACTCTGGAATCAAGAGATGTTGTTATATGCATAACTTTGTGTATGTGATTTTAACCCAATCATTGTAGTACTCATTAGTAGTCTCCCTGAAATAGTATATAAGCACTTGTATCCCACAATAAAATTGGATTCTGATCACCAAGGCAGTCTTCCCCATCTCTCTCCATCACCGACAGGTGTCATGTGGTATTCTGACTCTGTCAGTGTTGTTTTATATTACTGCATTGTTTATTTTACTTTTATTTTCTTTCCTAATACAGAACTGTTATTCCTACTCCATACCTTTGCCTGAGAGGCCCCCTTAATTTCAAAATGATAACAATTCAAAGGGAGGAGGTTTACATTCTCCATTTCAGGGGAGGCTCCTGCCTTCCTTAGCAGACATCTGTCTTTTCAAACCAAGACACATTTTAAAAGTTAAAAGTAATTTATTAAATCACTAATAAAGATTCTGTATGCAAAATAATGGGGAGTAACATTGTACCTTGGAGGACCACCTTTTCACCAATCATTAGCTGTAAATGTAAGGCAGAAATCCATTGTTAAAGGACCAAGGATTTCTAAGTCTTGGGGCTCAGATACTGCTTTGGGAAGTTCTTTGGCCCAAATGTTCCCATACAATACAGGATTGCTCCCACTGTCAATTTCACCAGACTAACAACAATGAAAGCAACACTTGACACATTTATAAATAGGATCAAATCAGAGTTTGCAGGTCCCACTGATAGAGAGGGAACATCAGGTATGACCTGTGATCCCTCTGTTCAGCTCACGTCTGTGTACTTGCGTCTACGGGCTTGAACTCATCAACACATTCTTGGGTGCGATATGGTTTGACGTTTTTGGCTGGGACCCACTTCATTCCTGCACCTGTAGAGACAGAAGCATACCCTTTGTTCCAACTGATTAATCAGGAAGGACCTTCAATAGGTCCTGTCCCAGGCATTCTAATTAAAACAGAGGGATTTTCTTTCACTTTTGCCTGTGTGGTATTTGAAAAATGCCTAAAAATTGGTGTTATTAGGTTCTGACACAGAGCTGTTGAAGAAATTAGAAACATAAAAAGCTTTGTTCCACCTCATCTGTGGTGTTACCATTTCCCCCCTTCTGTGGATCAAGAATGCGGTTTAATGTCTGATGTGTCCTCTCAGCAAGTGCTTGACTTGTGGGAGAATGAGGAATACCAAGGATATGACGAACACCCCAATCTTTAAAAATGTGGCCAATTTTTGAGATATATATGCAGGATCATTGTCGTTTTTTACTTCTTGGGGCACACCCAATGAAGCAAAAGCTCTGCAAAGAATGTTGACAGGCATGATTACCTGCTTTCGCTGTGTGAAGAGAAGCAAAAACTGCATCAGAGAACGTGTCCACTGAAACATGAGTATTGGCAAATTTACCAAAGGAAGGCTATTTAGTGATATCCATTTGCCGTAACTACAGGCTTTGCAAACCCTGTAGACTGAACAACTCTTTCTAGAAACAGGAGGCTGCACAAGCTGACAGTCAGGGCAAGTAGTAATGATAGCTTTAGCTTGACTTTTGGAAATTTGAAACATTTGCACAAGTGCTTGCACATTTTGGTGAAAAAAGGCATGACTCAGTTTTGCTTGTTCCAAAATGTTTGGTAAAGTGTGTGAAATAAGCACTGTCAGTTTGTCTGCTCTGGTGTTCCCTTCCATGAATAATCCAGGAAGCAAAGCATGAGCCTTGTTGTGAGAAGCAAACTATGGATTAGTTGGTTATTGTAAAGCTGTAAAAAGCCTTGAAAGCCAATGATATCAAGTGTCATTACTAGGATTCTTTAGAACTGATCCTTCTATTCTTTAACCACATTAGTAACTTAAGAAGGATGTGTGAATAAATTAAAAAGTTGTGGGAAGAACTGAGAAGCCTGAACCACAGCAGCAAGCTCAACAATCTGAGGAGATCGCTCTACTATTTGAATATCTGATTCCCAAGTTTTAGTTGGGAACTTGGTTTGGTTCAACCAAGTAATGACTGATTTGTGACTTCTGCCAGATCCATCAGTGAAGAGAGTTACTGTGTTAAAGGTTCATTACTTTACATAGGTTTCTCTCTAAAACTCAATTTTGCCTGCAATAATTTGTGAGCTGGGAAATGAACAGAAGCAATATCTGCAAAATTTAACAATGCTCGTTGCAAATCATCAGAATTTGAGAATTTTGCATTGCCCAAGCAAGATCATCTTTTTTCTGTGATAAATAGACAACTGCAAATTCTTCACCTGCTAAACTTAACAACCTTGTTCTGGACTTAATCAGAATCTGTGTTATCCTCTCTAAGACTGTGAAAATAGTCTTTGGAAACCTTGAGGGAAGAAAACCCCATTACCAAGAAAGGATCTCTATCTCATTGAAAAATGAGACCACAAAGTTGCATCATTCCTCCTAAAATTGCAGAAAATAAAGACTTTTCTGGAATACAGCGATGAGCTTGTTGTCTTTGGAGAGCCTCCATCACCTTGGCACGCTCTGCCTGAGCTTCAGGTATTAGAGTTCAGGAGAGTCGATGGCACAGCATCCTCTCAACAAAATAAAAAGTGGATCTAATTCATCATTGGTGATTCCCAAAAAAGGTCTGACCCAATTGATTTCTTCTAGAAGCTGTTGTAAATTTTGCAAGGTGTTGACACTGGTCCAGAGATGTATCTTCTGTGGTGTATTTGTTTTTTCAGTCATCTTCCATCCCAGATACTTCCAGGGTGGAACTTCTCAAATTTTGGGTATAGAAATTTTAAGGCCAGCATTTTGGATTTCAGTAACAACACTACGACAAGCTGGCTCCATCTCTGGCTTCGTTGGAGCTGCGATGAGCAAATCATCCCTGTAGTGTGAAATCACGGATCTTGGATACTTCTGTCTAACTGGAGACAAAATTTGTGCAACAAAATATTGTCAAATTATAGCCAAATTCTTCATTTCTACAGGCAACATTTTCCAGTGCTATCTCTGCATGGATTCTCTTTGATTGATGACTGGAACTGAAAAGGCAAATCTTGGAGCATCATCGGGATGAAGTGGGATGTGGAAAATGCAATTCTTTAAATCAATGACAATGAGAGGCCAGTGTTTTGGGATCATTGATAAAGAAGGAAGTCCAGGTTGAAGAGGTCTCATGTCTTCAGTCACTACATTGATCTTCATGTCATGAAACAACCTCCAGGAGTCCAGTGTCTTCCTGTGGATGACGAATACTGGTGAATTCCAGGGACTCTTTGTGGGTGTGACGTGACTTTCTTGTAATTGCTCCTTTACCAATCATTTAAGGCTATTTAATTTTTTCTCTGTTAAAGGCCATTGATCAATCCATATATGAGGATCAGTTTTCCAGTTCAGCTTTTAAGTGGCAGGTTTTGACGTGGTTTACATCGCAGGCCCACCTCCAGTTCTGCTCCACATTGGGACAGGACGTCTCTCCCCCAGACAGTGAGAGGCTTCTGAACAAGAAAAGGACGCACTATTGCTGTCTTTCCTTCAGGACCTGTAATGTTAATCATGGATGCACTTTGCCAACATACAGTAGCACCTCCAATCCCTGTGAGGGAACCTGCAGGAGCTACTAAATCCCAATCTCTGGGACAAAACATGTGAGAAATTACAGTGACATCTGCAGCAGTATCCGGCATGCCGGTAATGTAAATTGTTTTACCACAGTGAGTCAGGCAGCAAGTCAATTTTGCTTGGTTGCGGTCCAAAAATTGCATCCAAAAGACCTCAGGACCTGAGGCTAAAAATAGCACAGACATCACTGAATTATCTGGAAAATTGTTTTGCTCGGCTGTAGTCATGGGCAAAAGAAATGCAATAGCTATAGGTGTTTTTGGTGGAGTCACTGTAGGAACATTAAATGCAGGAGATAAATATATTAGCTTATTGTTACAATTTATTGAAAAAACAGCTGGAAGGATTGAAAGTCTGAAAATTTTGGTGCTAGCTCTACCTAGAATCAAAAGCTCTTGTCTTTGCTGAAAAAACCTGATTATTCCAGTAGAAATACTTTCATACCAGAAATTATTTAAAAGGCGTATCAATTCTGAGGAGGCCAATTCAAACTTTGTACATGAGGTTATTGACCTGGGACCATTTGAGGGATGGTTGACTGAGGGATAAATGACTGAGGTACCAATGCCATTTGACTGGGTACTTGACTGTAAGGAGGTCACTACTTGTGTCCAGGTGCAGTGATAATCTGCGCTCTTTTTCCAGTTTAATGACAAAGCTTTGCCATGGATGTCCAATTGAGAACGACAGTACTTAGCAAGATGCTTCCCTTTCCTACACTGAGGGCAAATAGAAAGTGGTTTAGGTTTGATTGTTGTTGTAGGACAATCTCTTTTCATGTGTCCTGCTTTACCACAAGCAAAGCCACAAGCCTTTTTATCAGAGTCCAACTGTACAGTACCAACAGATTTTTAGAAAACGTTTGTGTGTGCTTCAAGGCCTTTTCAATCTTTTCCATTTTTTGTCCCAAATTTTCTCCCAAAGCCTTTCCCAAATTATGTCCAAATGCTTTTCCTAACTTTTTTAAAGAACCTGCCATCTGCTTTCCAAAAGCATTGACTTGCTTATTATCAAGATGTTTTGGAGAAGTGAGCTTACTGCAAGCTGTTAGCATCTCTGTTACAGTTGGAGGCTGATAGGTAAAATTATAATGATTTTTTTGCTTCCTCTAAGTTCTTTGATACCATGGTGAGAAAGAGTTTTGTATTGTGGATTTGTATCATTAGGAGCATATCTTACAGGTAATGCAAGGAAGTGTTTATTTGAATCCAAATTTTTTTCTAAATTTTGAATAATATTAGACCACTTAGGTAGTTGCAATGGAAGGTTTATTGCTGATTTATACTGTGTTTTGTTTTTCCCTTTCATCACTCTTGATGAGAAGTATCTGATCAAGAAGAACAGGTAATGTTGTCACAGCAATCAGCTGTCCCAGGAAGCCTGCCAAAAAGCTCCAAGTTCTCGTCATTATGATGAGAACTGTAAAAGTGATTTCATGCCTTTGAAGGCTGCGAAAAGGGTTTCAGCAGGTTTCTTTTTACCCAATCAGCTTCAGCAATTGCATTGAAACAATTAGATTGGATTGGATATTGGCTGAGTAAACAAACTAATGGCACATCCACTGCAAACAGTGACATGTTGACCAATGTTAATAGTGTTAGACATGCTACCCTTCCAAATAGAGCAGCAATTGATTTTTTTTACTGGCACAAGGACATGGTTGTGAGGAATTTCAAAGATTGTATTGTATGAACCTGTCTGATCATTCTGAATCCATCCACAAAAGTATACAAAAACTGAAAGATCTGACAGCCCAAATTAAAGAAGACGGTGGGTCCTGGTTAGATGATTTGTTGCAAGAATAGAGCTTTGCACCTTGGCTAAGGGAACTTTGCAAGATAGGTCTCTATGTATTGGGTGTTTTGGTAGTGATATTAACAGTAATGCCTTGCATCCTTCAGTGTGTGCAACGAGAGATGAACAAAACTGTCCAAGAAGTTTTTATCGCAAAAGAGAGAGAGGTAGGAAATGGATTCACAGAGAGTTCTTGAAATCTCACAGAGATGGTGGATGAAGGTATAGAAATGGAAGAAGGTTTTGAGTTAAGACCCTGGAATCGACAAGAGTTTTTCGAACAATGACTTGTAACTATTGTCAGGCATAATTTATGCCCTTTCCACTGACTGGACCTTCACAGCATTAAATTGCTGTGTTGTAATACAGCAATGCTTAGTGCCAGAAGAACATGCTTTAAGCAGATAATAAGCAAAAAATATTATAGTATGGATACGAAACACAACTAATAAACAACACGATTATGAAGATTTCTTTTGAGGTGAACAGAGAGGAGGAATTGTGGGAATCAATAAAATCAGAGGATTTAGGAAAGCTGCAAAAGGCAGGCCTCAGATACAGCAGAATTGTGAATAGAGCTAAAGCAACAGTCATGAGATAGGTCAGCAGAAAAATTATTCAAACTCTAGAAAAAACAAGGGCAAATCAAACAATAAGCCTGTGTATTAATGCTTGTCTGAATAGCTCTCTAAGCTGCAGAAAGTTTATCTAGCAAGATATTAGGAAGGTTGAATCTTAAAAATGGAGCTCTTTGCATTGTGTATTAAACACAGGTATTGTATTCCAAATGAGCAAGCATTGTTTTACCCAAAGCTACATGTGCTTATGGTGATTGGCTAGAACTACTGTCAATATGCTTTTGCTTTGTGTGATTGGTTAAGAAACATATAAAGTATGTTGTAACATTAAGTTTTTTGGCCTGCTGCCTTGATGGTGAGCTGCTAGCATCTTCCCATTGGCATAATCATGTAAGGAGAGTGATGATGAAAAATAAGCAGCTCTAGGCACCTTCCAAAGCAGCCCTGTCTTGTTTGAAGTCTGTAAATAGCCCCCGGGCGGCGTCACTTGGCAGTAGTGTTGCCGCAGCAACTTTCCTGGGAACCCTGCTAGGAAGGGCTGGGGAGGAGAGCTCCAAGTTCTTGGTGACAGGAAGAAAGCCAGAGCCTGCTAACTCACATCTGGATTCACTAAATTGGATCTTTTTAGATTCATACAAATCGGGCTGCTCTCCAGCTGTAGACCCCGACTTTGTGATGCTTTCCAATGGACTGTGAGAGGTTCCACACTGTATCCCTGCCCGCAGGCATACAGCTGGAAAACTCTCAGGTCCAAGAGCAATCTCAGCATGCTTTTCCCCATGACCCCAGCAGCCAATGAGACAGGCTTCAAGGCTTCTGAATGAACTGTCTCTGCCTCCACAGCAACTTTCCTGAGCTCTCCCACCTCCACCCCATCCACCTCTCCGGGCAGAGCCATCCCTGCCCTGCTCAAGCCCTGGCTGCCCCTGCCACCTCTGTCCTCCCCCCTGCCCCCTCCCCTGCAGGCAGAGCCAAATCCAAAGCCCCCCCACCCGCTGTAACCGGAGGCTGGGGAGCCAAAAGTGGTGAAAATCCCAGAAAGTTTACGCAGAGGAATCTGTATGAAAAGAGTCCTCAGAGCTCCAAAGCCAACTGCCAGCCTGAGCCCGATCCGAGGGGGTGACTTCCTTGGAAGGGCAAACAGTGACAGGAGCGACCCTGCAGCCCCTCGGCCAGGCAGAGCGGGTCCAGGCCCCCCCTTGGCTGACCCCACCTGCACAACTTCAGAATAAGATCTGGCTGCGTCTTTTTCAGAAGAGCAGCAGAGCACAGAAACAGCAGCTCCTCTTTTGCAAAACTTCCCCAAACATTAATCTCCTGGACCCGTTTGGTTCCCAGCCTCCCTAGAACATGTCCCATGACCCCCCAAACTCTTGGAATGCAAGAAAAATCAGAAACACTTTTTTGGGCATTCTGGGGGTGGATGATTTCCCGGAGGAGTTGGGACAATGCCTGGTTGCAGCGTCAATGACTCAGGGAATCCTGGAAAAAGCAGAGAACACAACCAAAGCTGGAAGCTGATCTGATTCCCCTTTTCCGGGCTTCGGGGTGCTGTCCACACTGCCTGGAGAAACCCTGGACATGCCAGGACACCGTGAACAAAATCTGAGATCCCCCCAGAGAAGGATCAAGGTCCAGCGCCACTCAGAATTAAAGTCTCAGAGCCAGGTGTTCTGTTCTGATGTTTGAGAAAGTCTCTGTTACAATCATTCTGATCAAAGCTCTCCATTAAAGCTCTGGAGACAGGCATAAGGTGGACCAAAGACTCTTCCTTTTTGAGAGAGACTAGATTGTGAATTTTCCGCTTTATCTGGTCCCAGAAATCAAAGGTAAAATCAGACTTCGAGTCTATATTTTGAGTATTCACTTTTTCCCAGATTAATAAGTCTTTTAGTTCACGTTTTGAGATGTCTGAACATCCTTTGCCCTGTAAAATTGCCTCAATCTGGTAAAAGACACCCCATTCTGGTTTAGAGAGATGGTTTCCCATCTCGTTGCCCCCGGAGTTGCTACTTATTACTGACAGGGGTATCAGCTACAGGCGGCGAAGGGGACGATCCATTCCTCCTTTGAACAGCCTGGGCCTCTGGCAATGGCACTGTCCATGATCTTCTTTTTATTTTTATATTCCTCTAGCCTAGAAATTTTCTTCACTGAGGAGCAGCTTTCCCAAAACCCTCTGATTTTAGGGATTCCTACAATACACCACATAATATATATTTTAATATATGTACTGTAATAAATAGAATATATAATATGTATATATAAAATGGGTGGGATTTCCTAATTTCCAGACACTCATTGTCAAATTCATTGACCCTGAAAAGAGCAGAGATGTGCCCATTATACCTGATCAATCCATTTGGGGAAGTTTTAGGTTCAGATTCTCTGAGGCTTTACATTTTTACATCTCTAGACAATGCTTCCAGGAATCCAAATAGATTTCAGAAATTAAACTTTTCTCCTTTTTTCCTCAGTCTTTGCACTCCTGTGCACCAGACATCTTCAGTGAATGAGTTCCACTCTAATCCATCTCCAAGATGAATCTCCCAGCTGTGTTCACACTGGTGGTTCGTGTGTCTCCTCTGCATAGTGCAATTTTAAAATCTTCGTTCTTTATTATCTCTGCCCTTCTTTTTCTGTTTTAGCTTGCAAATGAATGCAGATGTATCAGAAATGCATAATTTCATTTCTGACGCATCATTTCCTGTGTAGTAATTTCATTGCATCCTGTTCTGATGTTATGCTAGCCTTATAGGTTTTATTCTAAGTGGACTCCTGTTTTCTTGAATATGGAAGTTCTATAATGCAATGCTCTCATTCACCTGCTTTCATGAAACCCTTCATTAACATTAGCACAAGGAGCTGTGTGGTTCCCTTCTGCTTTGTAGAAGACTTAGGAAACTCAAGTCCTGCTGAGCTACAAAAGAACATACATGGTGCTTGGTAATTCCCCAATGAGCTTAAATTAATGGTTAAACAACTGCAGCTTATTCACTTCACAGAAATTGGGAGAAAAGACGCTGCAAATATTGAGGAATGCACTGCAAGGTGGATGGGCATCCCTCATTTATCCAGACAGACTGATCTCACTGGCAAAATTCCCTCTTTTCCAAAGGTTTTCATTTGCTTTGCCTGTACTTCGTATGGCTGCAGGTCACTTTTCCCTTGATTTAAGGAAGTATGTTGGCAGGTATTCTTGGTGATATATCTTGCTAATTCTGCCCTTGGAGGAATTTCTCAGTTCTGCAGTCCTTATTACACGCCCTGTTCTAAAAGACTTTTATGCTTTTTTCCCTCTCTCTGTTTTCACACATGTTTTAACAAGGTTTTCTTTCTAAGGATATTAATCACAATATCCCAAAAGATTAAAAAATGCTTAGTTATTTTTTCCCTAAGTATTTACAAAAGAACAGTCCAAAAAAAAAAAAAAAATCTGTATACATGCTGGATGTAAAATGCAAATAGAAATAAACTTGAGAGTTCCCCCAAAAAACCTTAGAAAAAAACCCATGTATTCTCTAAAACCCAGGGTATTCATCTACAGTATACAAAAATGGGCATGTTCTAGAGGAGAAATTTTTTGCAATGGTTCTGCACAGAATTCTATGCTTTCAAGCTTTTTGCCCTTCAGGGGCAGTGCCATTCTCTGAACTGGAGTGCTCTGAGCATGTTCTGCTCACCACGGCAGCTTTCTGCTCTCCCCTGGTACAGATCATCCTGCCAGCAAAGGGGGAGTGCAGCCACCACAACTCGCAGCTCCTTCCCACACAGCAGGAACCTGAAGGACAGAGATGGTTTTCACCAGCTCCTGAGGGTTCTAACCGTGCCACCTCTCGGCTGCTGAAACCCTGAATTTCTGTGTTGCAGCGCGTTAGTTTCCGAGTCAAATGTTCTGTTAGCTTGCGGTATGTTCAAGTGTTCCCCGACTTCTTGCAGTTAGTTTCTCCCCTGTGTTATGCCCTCCTACCCAAGTGTCCCTCAAGGAATCCCCTCCCTCCTCACCGGATTTTTCCCTGTCTGTCAAGACAACCCGGCCCCTTGGGCCCATCCATCAGCCCAAAGCCTACCCTTTGTTCCAGAAAGTTCCCTGTCCCTCACCCCAAGATCCAATCCCTATCCCAACTCTTCCTCCTCCCCTTGTTCTGATTTGTTGTAGCTCTCAAATCCACACCCCGAGAGTCGCTTATTGGTTACTATATGGTGTCCACCCCCGTTTTGAAAGATTTTAAATGCCCGAGGAGAAGGGTACTTGGGGTTCTTTGAACCTCTGTTCCTCCTTGGGGGAGTTTTCCTGCCAACCTTTTCCCCGCCTCTCTTGATAAATTAGCTGCACTTTACACCGTAGAAGAGTTGTTTCTGCCTCCTTCACTCGGTCCTCCTGGGGTCTCTACTGTTGGGCAGCTGACCTAGAGGTTCTGGCTCAGGCAAAATCCCAACCTAACCAGCTCCTTATTCCTGCCACTGTCCCTGGAACATCACAGAGCTAGCCAGGGCTCTGGAGGGCAGTGACAGTGACCCACGCCTTGGTATGTCACAGCCCCCAGAGCCACACCTGCCAGGCCACAAGCCCCAGCCCTGGTCCCCACTGCCGGCCTCAGGAGCTCCTGGGCGTCCTCAGCCTGGGTGCAAAGGCAGCCACAGGAGCCCCCCAGGGCGCTCTGGATCCAGGCTGCAGACACCCTAAAGCCAGCACTGAAAGGGACATGGATGGGAACTGCAGCTGGATCTTCCAGTGCTCACCAGCCCTGGCTGCCCTCTGAGTGAGCCCAAACCTCACCTGCAGCGCCTTAAGCACAATTACCCTTCTGGCCCGTTCTGGAACGTGATGTTCCCACATCCTACACCAGCCCTTTGCAGGGAGTGACCAGCTCCCAGCTGCTCTGCTGCCCTGGCATTACTTTCTCTTTTGCTGCAATGAAGTTAACGGGTACAATCATGGAAATCCCAGCAAAACATTTGCTTTTCAGGAGCTTTTAGGCAAAAAACCTCCACTGCTCACCAGTTTTTGCCCAGAAAAGGAGATCTTGACAAAGCATAAGGCACAGGCAGGGCTCTGGCATAAGTATTTCTGAGCCACAGGATTTTACGCATTGCTGTTGCCAGCTGCTTTGCTGATATTTTAGAGCCAGTTCTGAACAGGGGCTGCTGTTGACAGGGTAGGAAAATTTGGAGGAGTAAAGGTGCAGGAAACAACAACAACAACAAGAAAAGAACAAAACCCACAACAAAAATCCCAAGTGGTATAACAATTAAAAATACAGAGCCCAGTAGAAGTCCATGGAGATGGTTCAATAGAAAATGCCACCAGCAGTGAGCAGAGCCCGAGGCTGCTCACTGCCACCACAGGGGCTTCTCAGTTCCCTGCTGTTATGAACAAAAATTCGGTTAATATTTTTTTTGTGAGAAAAGGTTACAAAAAGGCAGCCAGATCACTGTCGCTGCCGAAGTTCAGCGTGTTTTGTTATTGTAATCACGGGTCGTTGTCGTTGATGGTTGTTTTTGTATTAGTAAAAGCCCTGGCTGGGGCGAGTTAATGGCCCTTCTCCTGAGACTGTAACGGGTGGGGACCTTCCCGAAGCTAAGTTGTACCTTTCTCATAGTGAAGACACCTGAGAAGGTAGGGGGGGGTTATGCAAAGTGACTCCAAGACCACAATGCAGCACGGGTTCCCCACTGCACGGAGAAAACCCCAAAAACAACGAGCCAACTAAGAGTTGAGAGACTGGAGTGATGTCTGGATGTGAGGAGCAGGGCGCTGGGCCTGCAGAGATGCGAGAAACCTTCGTCGTTCCTCACCCTGTTCTCGAGATCCCCCGGGCCAGGACTGGGAGGTCTGGAAGTGTGGCCAGAATTAGAGGTGCAAGGAGGATGGCCTTGGTATGGGACCAAGGATAAGTGGATGTGTCAACAATTAAATAATTATCTGACAGCTCGAGGTGATACTGATCCTGAGCAATTACTGTATGTGGCTTGCTGGTTAAAGAGTGCTGTTGAGGATGAAGGGGTACGAATTTGTAAGGTACAGAGGAAGAAAGAGGGGAATGAAGGAGGGGATGATAGAACTAGTAAAAGATGGGACCCCCTGGATTATTTGCCTCCTTCTGCCCCTCCACCTTATAATCCTCTTCTTCAAGCACCTCAAATGGCAGGTCCGGTTCCTCCCTCGGCTGCCATCTCATTACCACCTGCTCAAACTCCTTCTTCTACCTCTTCAGCTTCCGCTATGATGAACCCAGTATCTCCTCCAGTTCCTTCTGCATCACCACAAGCGCCTACTCCACTTGCTGCATTCTCCACCCCTTCTCCAGCTCCGCTTAATATCTACTCAGGCTCTTCTCCCCCTCTTATTGCTGTCCCTTTACCTCCTCCTAGTTGGGACACAAATGTCTCCTCGCCCAGTAAACAGCTATCAGCAAATACACCTGCTGATGGGCAGAACATTCAGGGTAACCCAGAGAACCCTCAAAGTAGCTTGGCATCTGAAGATGGGCCTTACTGTAGCACCAGATCCAAGACCTCCAAGGCAGAG
Organism: Ammospiza nelsoni; assembly: GCF_027579445.1. Lineage (NCBI taxonomy): Eukaryota > Metazoa > Chordata > Aves > Passeriformes > Passerellidae > Ammospiza > Ammospiza nelsoni. The sequence goes on from NC_080669.1 coordinate 7,145,910, forward strand.
AAACTCTTTCCCCTCAGAGAGGTTCCTATGGGAGGAATAGCGGGAGGTGTTGGCTTTGTGAATGCTCCCCTAACTGCTTCTGAGGTGAGAGGATTCAAGAAAGAGTTGGGGCATTTAGTTGAGGACCCAGTGGGCATAGCCAAGCAAGTGGATCAATTTCTAGGTCCGAATATCTACACTTGGGGGGAGATGAATTCCATCCTGAGTATATTATTTTCCCCAGAAGAGGTCCAGATGATAAGGGCGGCTGGCATAAAAATTTGGGAGAAAGATAACAGCCCAGGACCCCAGGTGCCAACAGGTGAACAGAAGTTGCCACTAACAGAGCCCAACTGGAACCCTAATCAGGAGGAGGGGAGGAAGGCCATGAGGGAGTATAGGTCTTTGATAATACGGGGGATCAAAGAGTCAAAGGAACTAATACCCAATTGGCATTTGAGGGTACACAGGAGAAAGATGAAGCTCCTGCTGCCTGGCTTAATCACCTAAGGCGGAATTTCCAGTTGTACTCTAGAATAGACCCAGACACCCCAGAAGGTCAAATGCTACTAAAAGTCCAATTTGTTACCAAATCTTGGCCTGATATACGGAGAAAACTGGAAAAGATGGAAGATTGGCAAGAGAAGGACATTAGTGAGTTATTAAAAGAGGCATTGAAGGTGTATTTAAGGAGGGAGGAAGATAAAGCAAAGGCCAAGGCTAAGATCATGGTTGCTGTAGCTAGAGAAAGTGCAGGGGGGGTGGGTCCACCATCAGGGGGAGGCAAGGGTAGGCCAGTACTGACCGGTGCACGAAGGGTGGAGAGACCTCAGGAAGTCCCTTTGAGAGGACGACAGTGTTATTACTGTGGGGAGGCAGGACACATCAGGAGGTTTTGTAAAAAGCTCAGTCTCGATGAGGCAATAGCCAAGGAACAGGACAATTTAGGAAGCATTCTTAAGGGGGAGGACTAGGGGTGTCAAGGGCTTTTTACTATAGGGGACCCGATGAAACATCTAGAAGAGCCCTTGGTAAATTTTGAAGTGGGACCCCTAAATGAAGAATTTGAATTTTTGGTTGATACAGGGGCAGATAAGTCCTGTCTCAACAAAATACCACAAGGTATGGAAATTGGGAGACAATTTTGTGAAGTATTGGGTGCAGAAGGGAGACCATTTAGAGCATCTGTGATTGAAGAAGTGAAAATAATTGGAAACTCAAGGCAATGTAAAGCTAATTTTCTTTATCTGCCTAACTTAGAAAAAAGTTTGTTAGGAAGGGATCTGCAAGTCCATTTGGGGGTTGGGATTGTTCCAAGGGAAGGGAGAATGGTAGTACAAGTGATGAAGCTGTCTCAAGGAGATGTTGCAGAAATAAATCCTGATGTATGGGCTGAGGGGGGAAAGAGAGGCTTATTAGACATTCCACCGATAACAATAAAAATGCAGGATGATACCTCACCCATACGGGTTAAACAGTATCCGATTTCCCTAGAAGGAAAGAAGGGGCTTGCTATAGTCATTGAGCAACTGTTGCAGGAGGGAATTTTAGAACCCTGCATGTCACCACATAATACCCCTATACTGGCAGTTAAAAAGGCTGAAGGGAAATATAGGCTGGTACAAGATTTGAGGGAAGTCAACAAAAGAACCATTGCCAGACATCCAGTTGTGCCCAACCCATATAGTCTCCTAAGCAGAATTCCAAGAGAACATGCTTGGTTCACTGTCATAGATTTGAAGGATGCTTTCTGGGCGTGTCCTCTGGCAACAGAATGTAGGGATTGGTTTGCCTTTGAATGGGAGGACCCGAGTACGAAAAGGAGGCAACAGCTAAGGTAGACCCGATTACCACAGGGGTTCACTGAATCCCCCAATCTCTTTGGACAAGCTTTAGAGAGTTTGTTGGAACAATTTGTCCCTGAACAAGAAGTGCAGATCTTGCAGTATGTTGATGACCTGATGGTATCAGGAAAGGAAAAAGATCAGGTCAGACAAACTAGTATTAAACTTTTGAATTTTCTGGGGGAGAAAGGACTAAAAGTTTCCCAAGGGAAACTACAATTTGTGCAATCAGAAGTAACATACTTGGGGCACATAATAGGGGGAGGGTATAAGAAACTAAGCCCTGACAGGATTTCAGGTATTTTAGCTCTCCCGGCCCCAAAAACGAAAAGAGATGTGAGAAAACTCCTGGGCTTGTTTGGATATTGTAAGTTATGGTTGGATCAATACACACAGAGTGTGAAATTTCTGTATAATAAACTAGTAGATCCAGAACCCCTAATTTGGACAGATGAAGATGATCAACAATTGGAAAACTTAAAAAACAAATTGTCTTCTGCCCCGGTCCTAAGCTTACCAGACCTCAGGAAGGGCTTTGACCTGTTTGTGAGTGCAGAAGGAGGGATAGCCTATGGAGTATTAACTCAGGAGTGGGGAGGGTGCAGGATAAAGGGGCACCAAAGAGGAGACAGTTTAGAAGTTAAAGGAAACCGACTGGCTGATCAGATAGCCAAAGAAGCAGCTCTAGAACCAGGGGATCCAGTAAAAATTTTGAAGACAAAAATGACACCTGAAAAAGGGGAGGAACCTATATTTAGTGAAGAAGAATTAAAAGCAATAAAAGATTTAAAGTTACTTCAAGGACAACAGGGAGAGTGGTAACCTCAGATGGACGGGTGTTTTTGAATAAAGCACTGGCTCGGACAGTGCTAACAGAACTACATAAATTAACTCACTGGGGAGTCCAAGGACTATGTGATCATTTCCTAAGAAATAATCTATGCATCGGGGTATATAGCCTGGCTAAAGCTGTTACCAGAGGGTGTATCATTTGTCAAAAAGTGAACCAGAAAGTTATGAGAAAAGTAGCACCTGGAGGAAGGGAATTAGCCTTGAGACCCTTCCAAAGCATACAGATAGATTTCACTGAAATGCCCCCAGTGCAAGGATACAGATATTTACTGGTTATAGTTGATCATCTCACACACTGGGTAGAAGCCTTCCCGACCAGGAGGGAAACAGCTCAAGTCGTGGCAAAAGCAATCCTAGAGAATATTATCCCCAGATATGGTATTGTGAACACCATAGACTCAGACCGAGGTCCACATTTTGTGTCCCAAACATTACAAAATATAATTGAGGCTTTAGGAATGAAATGGAGGTTGCATACTCCGTGGCACCCCCAGAGTTCTGGGAGGGTGGAGCGAATGAACAAAACTCTCAAAAATGTATTAACTAAATTGATTGAAGAAACAAAGATGAATTGGCTGAAGTGTTTGCCCCTAGCGCTATTGCGCATCAGAACAAGACCTCGGGCTGACATAAGAATTTCACCTTATGAAATGATGTTTGGGCTGCCATTCTTGTTAACACCTTATAGCACAGGAGACTATCTGGAAGGGGAAGAAGCTACCAGAAAGTATTTAGAAATAATTGGAAGAACTCTGGAGGGACTTAGAAAGAAAGGATACCTTCCTCAAACTTCCCCTCTCGACACAAAAGTTCACAACATTAGTCCAGGAGATTGGGTTTTGATAAAATCATGGACTACGGGAACATTAATGCCTAAATTTGAAGGCCCCTTCCAGGTGCTCCTGATCACAAATTCAGCTGTGCGGACCAAAGAAAAAGGTTGGACTCATATCACAAGAATAAAAGGGCCAGTCTCACCCCCAGGTACAGGACTGGATCCAACATCAGCTTCCCCCTCTAGCATTGGACCAGAGTCCACACCACTCTCACCCCCCGGCGCTGGACGAGATTCATCTGCTTCACAAGCTAAATCACCTGAGTACACTGTGGTAAAAGGACCAAAGGATTTAAAGTTGACTCTCAGAAGGAAGAGTCAAAAAGACTGAACTGTGTGGGAAAAAAATTGTTTGTTAAGAGTTCTAATATTGCTTAAAATGTTTTTAGACTGTTCTGTGTAAACTATGTTGGTAAAAAGTTTAAGACTGTAAATAAGTAATTCTAGTTAAGTTCCCCAATTTATTTCTAAAGACTCCAGGTTAATCCTCTACGGAACACTCCCCTGGGAGGGGAAACCAAAATTGGCAGGGAACAGACCAAGAGAGGTTTAACCAGAGAAGCGGGTAAAAGGGACTCTAAAGAGCTCGGAAGCTTTTCCTCAGTGAAATTCCCCAAGAGGCAAGGCCGGGTGGGCAGGAAGATGGCCCATACCGGACTCTTGGGAAGGGTAGTAATGATGGCTCTGATTGCTGGTGGTGCTCAGGGGAGCCCAGCTGAGCCGTGCAATGAATGCTACCAACCCCTCTGTGAGGAGGAAGTGAGCTCCTTGTCGAGAGTCCACATCAGTTCTAACCCTGATTGTGTTAACCTCTCCCAATTGGTCTTTTATCAGAAAAATAAGAGAGTGTATTAGAGAGCATACAATACTGCCACTTTTAGGCAGCCACTCCTAGGAGAGTGCCCTATAGGGGAAGCCTGGTTGTGCTTTGAATGGGATACTGCTGAAATAAGCTCAGCAGATCTAGTAAAAAAGCAAAGAAATGGTGAGAATGGTAAGAAAAACTGTTTCTTACAAGTATTTATATGAGTGTACTGGAAAAGAGATAAACCCCTTTTGGAACACATTTCAGGGGAGCCTTAAACCCCTAGATTTGATCTCATCTGGCAGCTGCACCGCTAGAGTGATAAAACCAATTTTCTTATTACCCAAAGAAACTGGATCAAGTTTGGGAGTTCATATATATAATGATTTGGGAGAATAGAAATTGAGAAAATCCAAGACTGTAAAAGCCAAATTCGGACCCCAATATCCATGTTAAACAAAGTTATCCGGCTCCAGGCAGTATTAAAAATAAAGAATTCAATTATTAAGAACACTTCAAACGAAATAAAAAGGTTAGCATGTGTAAATAATGAAGATCAAACTCCTACACTTGATCCCAGTGGATGGGAGAACCTGGAGATTTTCAAAAAGGATGTGTGGGAAAAGGTAGTTTTTCTCGCTGTGTGTGTACTTGGAGGATTGCTATTTTTACTATGCTTATTTATCTGTTTCAGTAAAATAGTGTTTGCCGTGAAGACAAACCTGAAGAAACCAAGGAAAGTAACAAGGTTAAGTAACCATGATTACCAAAGTGCACAAGAGATTTATAGTAGATTCAAAACAAAAATCGGGAGTTGATGCGAGCTTAAAATTTAAGCTCGATCAAAGAAAAAGAGGGGGGACTGTTATGAACAAAAATTCGGTTAATATTTTTTTTGTGAGAAAAGGTTACAAAAAGGCAGCCAGATCACTGTCGCTGCCGAAGTTCAGCGTGTTTTGTTATTGTAATCACGGGTCGTTGTCGTTGATGGTTGTTTTTGTATTAGTAAAAGCCCTGGCTGGGGCGAGTTAATGGCCCTTCTCCTGAGACTGTAACGGGTGGGGACCTTCCCGAAGCTAAGTTGTACCTTTCTCATAGTGAAGACACCTGAGAAGGTGGGGGGGGGTTATGCAAAGTGACTCCAGGACCACAATGCAGCACGGGTTCCCCACTGCACGGAGAAAACCCCAAAAACAACGAGCCAACTAAGAGTTGAGAGACTGGAGTGATGTCTGGATGTGAGGAGCAGGGCGCTGGGCCTGCAGAGATGCGAGAAACCTTCGTCGTTCCTCACCCTGTTCTCGAGATCCCCCGGGCCAGGACTGGGAGTTCTGGAGACCCGGACCGAACTAAGATCTGACGGGGACATCCCTAAAGGCTCCCACGAGGACCGAATTCCCCTAGCTCTGCCCGTGGTGGACAGAGCTGCGCATATCCTCCTCCTCTGAGTCGCCCTGGGAGACGACGGAATGCTGCAGACCCGCCTAGCCGCCCAATCCTGAGCTGATCACTTTTAATAAAGGCATTAAAAAGGAGAAGAAGTCTCCTGGCCCTTGTTTATTTCACCTGCTGCTTTGTGTTTATCTCTGCTGGGCTCCCTCTATTCCTTCAGCAGATGCAGCCCTGCCTGGAAAGGGCTCCATAATCTGGTGTTCCCAGCTTGCTCCAGGCTGCATTCTTAGCAACAGTGAAAGAAGAGGTGAAACAAAGAGGCATTTTCTCTCCTGCCTGCAAACTCTTCTCCTTCAGTTCCAGTGCCAGAGATCATTCCTCTGTCAGGTTGGCACTGTGCCTGCTGCATCTTCGTCCCTGTTCCTTGCATCAGCTCCTGCACATCAGCACTCACTGTGCCACATCATGAACAGACAGCTGTGTCAGAAGAGCAAGGCTTGCGTTTTCCTGGTTTTTCTAACAGAAGAAGCATGAGTCCAAATAAATTTGTTGTTGGTTCTTGGCCTCCTTTTAGATAACTCTTTTCTGCTTTAATGCAAAAGGCTTTTCTACCACATGGATGGAATTACCTGTAATTGGCAGTTGCTTCAGGCTGTCAGGCACCATGGGAGTTTTTTCTTGTCTCTGATGAGGATTTGGTGAATTTTCCATGGGTCACTTGGTGGTGTCACCATGGGCTGAGCTCAGCAGCCGACTCTGCTGTCCCCAGGGGATGCATTGGGACGCCAAGCCCCTCAGGGCTGGAATTCAGGGTTGGGCCGGATCGGAGCGCCAGGAGCCTGGGCCCGTGAGGAGCTGCTGCTGGCGCTGGCTGCGCTCAGCCCACTCTGCCGAGCAGCCGCGGCCATGGAGACACGGGCGGGAACTGTGGCCGAGGCTGGCGGGCGGCCCGGGCCGGCTCGCAGCTGCGAGGACGCCGACAGCCTGTGCCCTGAGGCCGAGGCGGTGGCGGGTGCTTTGCGGGCAGGGCTTTTCCGAGCCGGCCGCAATGTGCTGCCTCCCGTGTGGGCCGCGGCAGAGGCAGGCGGGAGCGCGGCGGGGCCGGCAGCGGCGGGCAGAGGCCGCAGAGAGCAGCAGCCCGGCCGGGCCCGCTGCGGAGCGGCACGGAGCTGCTGTGCAGCCCTCGGCCGTGTCTGTGCACACAGGGCAGGAGCAGAGGCCGGAGCAGAGGCAGGAGCCGCGGCAGCTCGCCGGCCATAGCGGCAGCTCGCCGTGCCCGGGGCCGCAGCCGCAGCTCTCCCCTGCCGGCCACAGCAGCAGCCGCTTTCCTCCGAGGCTCCGGCGCTTCCCGAAGACGATGGGCCCGGCCCCCCAGCACGGCCTAGAGCCCCGCAGCGAGAGGAGCCGCCGGCGCCGCAAAGGACAGCGCCGAGGTCGCAGGTTGAGGAGGAGGACATGAGGCTCTCTCTCTGGGCCGCGGTGGGGCAGCTCTGCCCTCTCGGCCTTCGCCTTGAGCCCTTTGCTTCTTTTCCATGAGCCCTGATCACCCCATCCTCAGCCAAGGGCCCCCACAGCCCTTTCCAGGGCTGCAGGAAAAGCTCCCTCAGTGACAGAATCACGGAATCAGTGGCTTGGAAGACAGATGCTTTTAAGATGATCGAGTCCAAGCCATCCCCTAACTCCTCAACTAAAGTACGGCACCCAGTACCACATTCAGTGTTTTTTCAAAGGCTTGCAGGGATGGTGAGTCCACCAGCTCCATGGAGGGGTCACACCACAATACTCTGTACCTGTAAGTGCCCGCTGTGGTTGGTGCTGTCTTTAGTGCAAGGCAGAGGTGCAAGTTTCTGAGTTGCCAGCACTTGCTGTGTCTGGCTGAGGATGCTGAGTGCTGGAGTCCTGCAGGACGTGGCCTTTTCCTGCAGGCAGTGACAGCTGGAAATTGGCCTATGACCTGTCATGTTGGGTTCCTGTCTCTCCTGCAGCCAAAGAGATTGCATTTAGGGATCCAAATCCAAGTGGCAGGAACCCAAATGCTCTTGAGTCACAGCTGCAGGCTTGAATCCACACAGGATGTCAGGGCTGCCCCACTCCTCTTTTGGCTTTTCCTGCAAAGGCCACTGCCTTTTCTGCCTCAACTAGAAATACCGCAGCTGTGCCAAAACCAGCTAGTGGGTGGTATTCCAAAGGCAGTGTGCTCTGGGTAGGATGAATGAAGAAGAACCTTCCCCACTTATTACCGCGACCTGTGTGGGTCGCAGTTGGTGAGAGAGAGACGGTGAATCTTGTATCTTGATCAGAAGGCTTATTTATTAATATATTATATATAATACATTATTACTATACTAATAGAATATAGAGAGAGGTTTGCAGAGCTGCTAGCTAAGCTAAGAATAGATAGAAAAGAATCCACAACAAAGTTGTGTCCAGGGACTCAGTCCCCTGGCTTGCACTGATGATTGGCCCTTAATTATAAACATAGAAAATGAGCCAATCAAGGTGAATCCTATTGCATTCCACAGCAGCTGATAATAATTGTTTACCTTGTCTTCAGAGACCTCTGGCCTCCCAAAGACACAGAAATCCAAAAGGAAAGATTTCTGTGGAGAAATGTCTGCGACACCCACTTTTGAACCATTCAAAAGAAACCATAAGTGTGTCTTAGCACCAGTAGAAAAACAACTGCTAACTGAGGAGGAAATGTTGAGTTTTCGGAGGGAGTCAGAAAGGGATCTTTCAAACCATCTTCCAAATGAGTTGATATTTCAGAAACTTTAATTACTTTATTTAATAATCCTAGTCTAGAACCATATCCTACAAAACTCTACAACAATCCTACTCTAGAATCTGACTCTACAATTCTACTCAAAATTGGCTATGGAGGTAACATCTTGACATGATATGTTCTTGTCTCTTACTTCTTCTGGACTGAGTTGATGAGTGGTGCCAGGATGGATGCTGGCTTGGGTGTTGTTACAAATGGATGCTGTCCACAGGGTAAAAAAAACAAAACAAGAGCAATGAACCATGACTTTGCAAGCTCAGCGCTTCACAGGCTTGATGAGGATTCCTCTGGTTGCTAGAAAGACCCAGAAAGTAGAACAATGGGACCATCTGTTCCCCAGTTGTCAGGTGCAGGACCTGGCCATCCCAGGCAAATGTGGCCCAGAGTCCCAGGCATCTGTTGATGGTTATGTCTTCATCTTGCTGGGATTTTTTCCCTGCCAGTGCTGTAGAAATGGTGCTTTCTGTCCCTGGGGTTTCTTCCTTTCAGGAAAATCCAAGGATTCACATAGGTCCCTGCCTTTGAAAGACACCTTGAGCAGTTGGTGGCAGGAGACAACAGCGCACATGAAGCGAGTGATTTTGCAATGCCACAGCTGAGCTGTGCCAAACTGCCTTGTGATTAGGCACTGCAGTAATTAGGAACTGACATTCCAACAGCCCATTTCTCTGCTCCCTTGGGAGCCAGTTACAGAACATGTGGGGCCGCTGACATTTTGCCTTGTCCACTTGGTAACAGTTGTGTCTCAACTATCACCCACAAACCTCTGACCACACTCTCCGCTGCTCTTTCTAGGATTCAGAAGAAGTAATCCATGCCTTAATACTCTGTGGATCCATCTTGGGCAATGGGCAGGGCTTAGGGCTTTTAGGGCACTTGCAGATCTCTCCCTATGTGCAATTGCCAAGTGCAGCACTGCAGGTGGCTAAGGAACTACCAGTAAATTTCCGATGGATTTGCTGGCAGCCAGAATCGAGAATTCAGGACTCTGAAGCTGTAGCCCCAAAGAGCAGGGAGGTGCTCTACGGCACCACCTTTGTTTTAGCAATGGAGAGCGAGTGAGCGCGTCCTTGTCTGAAAGCAAGCGCTGCCCTGCGTGCCTTCCTTCCGGCAGCTGAGGAGGACAAAGTGCCAAATGTATTTTGCAGGCTGGCACCAGTCTATGCTTCTTGTGCTTTTTCAGCACGGCTCTAGCCAAGCTCCAGCCACAGCTCACACCAGAGGGGAGCTGTGGGGAAAGCCCCTCAAGAGCAGCAGAGTCTGCAGGGGCTGTTGACATTTACCTCTCCTCCTGTGGCAGTGTCGAGTGCTTTAAAAACATCTCCAAAACTCCTAGAAACAAAAGAGAAGCAGAGAAAGGAGAAGCCATTTAGATCTTGCACTGAAAGCCAGCCCACACAGGAGATCTCTGCTGTAAATGCCTAAAAGCTGCAGGACTCTGGAAGCATGGAGATGTTCTGGACAATGCCTTCTGAGCACAATTAGAAATTCTGATCAGCACTGACAATCTAAGCCCAGTGCCTGAACATTTGCAGCTTGTCTGACTTCACGCTTGATACCTATTCCACCAGCAAAACACCTGATGCATAGTTTTGTAAAATTAGCATTGCTTGGACTCACCCACTGCCAATACTTTCCAGTTCAATGTATTTGATGATAGGATTTTCCATCTTCACCATTCTCCCTGAGGGAAACAAAATGCAAGATGTTCACTTTAAAGCAGAGATCCCACCTTCTCGGAGATACAAATGGCAGCCCCACTGTCTGGGGCTCTGAGCCCTCCCTTTGTTAGCCAGCTCTGAGGTGGCTAACAACAACAGGAACAGGAACTGGAACAACAAGAAAAGAACAGCACGTCCACAGCACAAGTCTGGCTGGCACAGAGACTGATTTCTTGCATCCTTTGAAGTGAGAAACCTCTTGGCAGCAGACACACAGGGAAGCACAGGGAGATGGATTCAGACTACACTGAGACCAGAAGAGAATACATACCAAAGCAAGTAAGTTTGTCCTCTAGAAACATTGAGGAGAGCTGGAACTAAGAGTGCCTTTGTTTGGTTGGGAATAAACACTGCGAGATTTAGAAAAGGTTTCCCACTTGCTAAGATTAAATGCACCTGCACATCCCGAATCAATTCCTCTGAACAGATGTCAAGTTCAGAACAGGAGGAATATTGCCAAGTGTTCCCATCTTTTCCACCTTGCAGCAGTTTGCCAATAGAATGCCTTCCCAGTTGTAAACCAGAGCAGCTCATGCCAGAACCAATCGCGACGGGGCTTTCAGCATCAGGACCCTCACCCTTTATGAGCAGGCTGAGCTCAAAGACGGCCTTGCCCGTGCCCCGCGTGAAGAACCACGCTGCTTCTCTTCACCCTGACAGCGCGGATCAGTCGCTCCCATTGCACTCGCCCTCTCGGCACCGCACACCTCCCCATCTTCCCAACTCGGCACGGCAGGCACGGGCACAGAGGACAGCAGTGCTCCTCAGGCACCCCTGTGACACAGAGAGCTGCCCAGAGGAGATGCTAACCCTCTTGTGAGTCCAGGCCGTGCGAGGCAGAAGCCGGCCCAGAGAAGGGGCTGCTGCCTCAGGCAGCTCCGCGCTGCAGCAGCCGGGCAGCAGCGGGACCCTCCCAGCTAAGGAAGGCTCCAGCCTCTGCAGTCCCTGCAGCCCTCAGGGCCAGGGCAGCGACCACAACCAGGCTGGCAAAGGCCAAGCATGAGCACTGACAGGCACTGATGGGAAGAAGCCAGAGTGAGCCTGAGCCCTGTACAAGCTTTTGCCCCCATTCAGGACACAACAGGATGGGCTTTGAGATCAGCCCCACCAAGGTGTGGATCAGTGCCCTTTTTGTCCCAACAGGTGATGGTAGACACAGAATCCCCTGGGCTCTCTTCTCAACTCTACCAGGTCTTATCTGAGAGCACAGCACTGGCAGCTGTTACAGGCAAGAAGCAGATTCATTGGGTTGTGCTGCAGAATCACAAAGGGCTTGATTTGTTCTTTTAGAGACTGATCTCAGCAGGGCTTCTACCAGTGGCTAGAAGTCAAGCAGTCACAGCCTTCTGCTGATGCAGGAACAATTCCTGCTTCTGCCTTTGGCAGAGAGGGAAGCCCAGGCAAACTCCAGCCAGTCTAAGCTGCCCTCTGAGGCAGCAGGAACACCCAGAGCTCTCTCTTGCTGCCTTGGAGCAATGCCAGCACTTCTGTGACCCTGAAGTGAGGAGAGCCCTTTGGTACAGCTGTGCTGACATGTGCACACAATACACTGTCCCTCAGATAAGAAAGACAGCAGACGTACTGTGTTGCTCCAGGGAGTCACCCGCCATCTCCTGTTGCAGAGCAGCAGCTGGGTCAGCATGGGAGGTGAACCAAGTGCGCAGGCTCCATGTCTTTGGCTGGGGAGCAAAGGCTCCTTGGGGCGGCATTGCTGCAGCAGCTTCAGTGTCAGAGTTGGTGTAGATCTGAGAGAAGAAATGAGTTGATGTCAGGAAGGTGTGGCAGAGATTGCCCTGAAATGCAAGAGAGATTGCCATTTGAAATGCAAGCCCTTAGGAAGCTGCTGTCTGCCACATGCAGAGCTCTTCAACTGGATTGCTTTGGATGTCCACTTGTGAAACCAAATGGTCAAAACCAAAGACTGATTTTACTCAAGTTCATAGCCACTTTCTTGTTATAATGGATGACTGCAGCAACGACCGCTCCACTTCCTCTCAAAGACTCCTTTCCCCCTCCTAGGTCTGCAGATACATTTGCAGCTCCTCATTCTAATGTTCTACCTCCTGCCATGAAATTCTCTTTTACTGCACCTTCCTCGGGACGTGCTTATCCTGCAGCATCTCTGGATGGTACAGTTCCTGGGCCTCATGCCAGCCTCGGGGCTCTTGGTTGCCCATCACTTGCTGGAACTCGCTGCAGGCTGCCAGGTAGGATTGCGAACCTTCCACCTCAAGTCAAACAGAACAAAGCAGTCAGAGACTACAGCTTGTCCCCGTCAGCCAGGAGTCATCGACTGGGAAGAAGTAAAGGACAGGAGCAGATTCACAAGGGTTACAGACAGCTTGTAGCCTGTATTCCAAATCTATGTGAGTGACCGTGTTCACCTGCAAAAACACCTCAAGAAACAAGGTCACCTGGAAGAAGCCAGCAGGAGTTCATTGGGATGACTGCTGGCTAAATGGCCAAGGGAGTAATGCCACTGTCTAGAGCATCAGCTGCGATTCAGCAGAGCAGGAAGTGTCCTTGAGAGCAGCTCTGACAGAGGCCTCATCAGGATGGCACTCAGAGGCAACACCCCACCCCCCTGCTGCTCTGCACTGCAAAGGCAAGGAGGGCAGAAACCACCCCTTGGGTGACTGCAGTGCCTATTGCTATTTCACTTGCTTTTCTAAATCCTTTTACTCCTGAAGGAGGCGATTAATTTTCTCTTTGATGATTTCAATTTTTTCGTCTGGCCTCTTCTTCCTTGCCTTGATCCTAGCCTCAGTTTCCTGCAGTTGTGCCGGCACCTGTTTGTCCATGTTCTGTAAACAACAATGGAAAGGACTCTCTTTCATGAGTGGAGCGGCTGCCATTCTTTCATTCACCTGTTTTTGTTGACTGTCCCTCTGCATAGGGAGATTCTTCTCTTCTTGGATGTCTTCATTCCTCCTCTTCACTGCCATGTCACTCTGAGATTCAGGCAGCTCTGCTTGTGGTTCTACCTTGATGTTCTGTGCACACAAAAGCAGAGCAAGTGACTGGAAGCTGTCATCAGGCTCAGCTTTTCCCTCTTTTTGCCTCAAAATCACATGGATTCAGCCACTTCTTTCTGCTTCCCTACCCACATCTGCTTCCACTGTAACCCTCCTGTCCCAGGGCTGATCTCTGCAGATTCCAAGGCTCTGTGCTTCCAGTGCCTGTGGGATTCCTGGCCTCCTCAGTCCCAAGAGCTGTGGTTTATGCCCTTCTTCCTGCCCTTCCCTCTTTGCCCTGGCCAGTCAGGCTTACCTGGCCTTTCTCCTGTGGCTCTTCCACCTGCTGCCCAAGCTGCTCTTCCTGCTCTCGGGCTGGGAACAGCTCTCCCTGAGTCTGGCATGGCATCTCTGATGAAGCAGTCTGCTCCTGCTCTCTCTCTAGAAGCACCTGCACAGAAAGCGAGAGAAGATGGGTTTCAGCTTCCCATAGGACCTTTGTGGGCCAAGACTCCAAGACTGCTGGGCTCACACGTTCCCAAAGCACTGTGCTGCTGCTCTGCTGGGTCATTCTCTGTTTGAGGGGAGGCACAGATTCCAAAGTGACCCTGGCTCTACAATCAGGGGCCAACTGGGACTGAAGCTGCAAGAGCCTCTCAGGCAGCTGACAGGGAAGTTGGGGCATTTTCAAGGGTCTGGGGAGGGCCTCCCTCTGCTTCTACCATGTCCTGTTTGTCTCTCCTGAAGGGATGCGTTTAGGTGAGCATTGCATCTTCCACTGCTTTGGAGCAGAGCGAGGAAGATTCAAATAGATAGATAGATAGACAGATCTCACTTTTATAATCTCTCTTTACTGTACTGTGGGATTTACATTCTTTGAATGGAGAGAGATATAATTCTCTCTCCTAGGCTTTTTTTTAAGGAAGTGTAGTGAGAAACTTAGAGAAGAAGAGAAAACAATTATTATCTCTACTTGCTCTTCTTGTTGTTTAGTCCATGAAGAATGTGTTATAGCGATTGTTTACTGTAAGTGATTTGTTATTGCATTTTAGTGACAGTTGTTT